>NC_136923.1:39460932-40072293 GCF_949752795.1 Hyperoodon ampullatus
TCTGAACTCCTCCATACATACATAAATAAAAATCTGTGTTTTCTCTTGCTAAAAGAATTTTTTTAATTAAAAAAATTTTAAAATAAGGAGTCATTTTTGAGATAATCAAGGAAAATTGAACATGGACTAGGTATTAGGTTATATTAAGAAATTACAGGGAAGATCCCACATGCCGTGGAGCAACTAAGCCCATGCGCCACAACTCCTGAGCCTGCGCTCTAGAGCCCGCGAGTCTCAACTACTGAAGCCCACGCACCCGGAGCCCGTGCTCCACAAGAGAAGCCACCGCAATGAGAAGCCCACACACCGCAACAACGAGTAGGCCCTGCTCGCCGCAACTAGAGAAAGCCCGCACGCAGCAACAAAGACCCAACACAGCCATAAATAAATAAATAAATACATAAATACATAAATAAATAAAGTTGAAAAAAAATTACAGTTAACTTTGTTGGCTGTGATAATGTCATTGGATTAAAATTAAAATATCTTTTAACTATGAGAGGTACATCCTAAAGTATTTATGAGTGAAATGATATGTTAGGATTTTGACTGAAAATAATCCAGCCAAAAAAAAAAAATTGGAGGAATATAGATGAAACAAGTTGGCAAAACACTGATCGTTGTTGAAGCTGGGTGATGGGGTCACAGGAGGGAGTTCACCATACCATCTTCTCTCCTTTTATGTGTGTTTGAAACTTTCATCTGCAGAGCACTTGCTGCCCCTAGGGACATCTAACCTACAGAGCCAAAGGCCAACGCACCCCAGAGAGGCCAGCATGACCTGGCCAACCAGGGAAGGACAAGCCTGCACAGGGGCTGCCACGGCTAAGATGCAAGCAGTGGCTGACTCTCCAATCCAGCCCTGTCTCTGCCACTGTCCTCAGCTGGCACCACTCCAAACCCAAGCTAGCAAGGCTGTGGCCTCTACAACCCAACACTGGCCACTCAAGATCAGATAAAGGGGTTTGGAAAGTGGGCTCACAGGGCCATAGGAAAGGGAGAAGTTCACATAGCATGATTACTGAAACAATCACACTGCCTTAGTTATTACCCCAGTTCAATGGACAGAGTCAGGATCCAAAAGGGTCTCACTAGGTTGGAAGGGATCTCTAAGTACAATCAGAGATGTCATGGCAGGGACCCATGCAGAACCCCCAAAGATTCACACTCAGGTCACACAAGCCCAGGATGGAGGGAACCCAGCCTTCATGCTGAGATGCCCAGCATGAGGCTGGACAACTGTGGGGTGCACTGCCAGACAGTGCTCAGAAAGGTGTAGGATGGTGTTCTCAGGCTACATGAGCCAAGGCCCCTCATCCTTCAGACTGTGTCACTCACAGTCCATGTGACATGCTGAGCCCTGAGCCCTGTTCTCTGAGCCTTCCTGTCCTCAGGATCTGACAGTCTTGGGCAGGACAGCCCAGGTCAGCAAGGGTCCCAGAGTCACATTCCAGCCACAGGAGCTGGAGAAGCCTAGAGAGAAGACCGGGGTTGAGGAGGTGAGAGCACAGTGAGCTCCTGCCAAACCTGTGAGCGGATAAGTCAGCCGGCCCAGAGGGCAGAGCCAGGGCCCAGAGACAGGAGGTATAAGGAGACACACAAAGGGAAAGAAGAACTTTCCAACAGTGGAATCATCTGCCTGGGAGGGACCAGAGGCTACGGACCACTGGGGTATTCACACCAAGGCAGAGCTCCTGCCTTCAAGGAATATGGAAGCAGCCATTCCGATATCCATTTGGTGTTGGATTAGATGCTCAAAATAAAAGGAGGACAGAGCAAACATATCACGTGCTGAAGCTAAACCACGCTCCTGAAGGACATGGCCTCACGTGCCAGACCTTGACATTGGAGGAGACCTGGCCTGAGCCCACAGAACCCACGGAGCTACAGGAGAAACTGCAGCGAGTACCACATCCATCTCCTCACTCTACAAGTGAAGGAAGCTGTACAACTGCCAACTGGAGGGGGCAGAACTCAAGTCTCTTTCAGGCCAGCCCTTTCCATGCCCCACCTCCCCCACCACGAAGTGTTTGCCAACTCTGGCTCCCCTAGAAATCGTGAGCACACTGGCTGCTGCCAGAGCACCTGTGGGATACGGATGGGACAACACTCAGGAGATAAGCAGTCGAGCACGGCTGGGAGAAGGGATCCTGCAGCAGGCTCTGCAGGTCCAGGTGGGAGCCTTGCTGGCTGGCCAGCCAACCCAGTAGAAGGATGCCAAGAGCTTTTCAAGAGCCCGTGTTTACCAGGAGCAACCAATTGGCAAGGCAGCAGCCAGTCCCTCTCCTGGCTCCAGGCTTGATTGTGAGGTCATTTTGTCCACTCCGGAAGATCTCTGGGGCACAATGGAAGAGCAATCCTCTTCATTTAAAGCTCTTCTAATTAACCTAAAGGCTGCACGTTGTACTTGTTTTCTCTCCTCTGTGAAGCTGAACAGTGGGAAGCATCCCCCTTCCTTTTCAATCATCTCACAGAAATAAGCTGTCAGAGGTGGAGGGGACTTTGGAGATTATTTAGTTAAATTTCTCATTTTACAGATGGAAAAAAACTGAGGACCTACCCAACACGTACAGCCAGTTTCAGGCAACATCGGGACTGATTAAAACCTGAGTTTCTGACCCTCACCCAGGATGCTTCTACCATTCTTCATCCCCCACCCCACCCTACCCTGTCCTTTGCTCAAATGTCCTACTTCCAGATCCTTTTCCTGTCCTCAAGGCCCTCCCATCCTCTTGCTAAATTTTCCATCTTCTGAGAGCAGGAGGCAGGGAAGTGACGTGGTGCTCCAGCTGTGCTCAGTGTATGGCATTTGGGTTTGCTAAAGTCAGCTAGCTGGCTTTTCTTCTGAATCTCTCATGTTAGACCTTTGGAGCTCCCAACAGAGTAAGTTAGTGCTGTGAATGTGTTTTGTAAGCTGTTGAACACCATACAAATATGTGCTCTACTATTTTAGAAGATGAAATAATACAAACCCTTTTAATCGTGTGCTCATTTCTCTTACCTCTGTGAGACAAAGAGAAGGTAGGAGCAAACTCTAATTTAAGGAAGTTGAGGGTAAAGATCTGAACTAAAGTCTCTCTTTCTCTCCTATCACGCTGTGAGCCCTTTTGAGGGCAGAGCCCATATCCTGCGCCTTCCTTTGTTCCTCACATTTCACCCGGGGACAGGCATCCAGTAGCTGCTCAGCAAAGGGTTTCCTGAATACGTGGCTGAACATCACTTTAAAGTCCTCCTACTTCTAAGTAGAATTTAACTGTAGAAATCCCTCATAACTGCTCCCGTATACAAAAAGTGCAGACGATCCTTATTACCTACCAGCACACACGAACGTATCCAATGTATGGATGCGACTACCAGGAAATTTCCTTACCTCTCCTTTCCTCCTAAGCACCCAAGCGTCTTACTGGTTCTTCCAGCATCCCTGGCCGGGGGGCAGGCTCATCCCCCTCCCTGAGCCTGGGGCACTGGAGAGCTTGGGCTCCTCTGGGTACAGGGGCAGTCCCAGATGGGACCAGGTTGGGTGATCCTTGTGTGAGCTCCTAGACAAGCTGCTGAGGCTCTTTGATCTCCTCAGTGGTTGGGACCAAGTCCTTCCACTACTCCTTAGGGAAAATCTCTTCCTCACCTTTAGCCCTGACAGCAGTCCCACCACTTCAGAAGCAGCCAGGCCTCTCCAAAGAAATCTGGATTTGATCTCAAGGGTGACCTAAAGTTCTCTGGAGGCTCCCAATATGCCTCCATGTGACTCTCCTGTTAGAAAGAAGTGGAGATACCACGTAAGAGGTCTCTGCTAGAGCAAGGCTCTCTTAACCCTAGACGCCCCTAAGAGCAAAGTACAGGAAGGAGAGATCAAAGCAGCCCTGAGACCAGCCTGGGCACCCAAGGTTTAGCACAGATCAATCAGGGAGCATGCTGCTCCTCTCCATCCTACAGGCACAGCTGACCAGAACCTGAAGTATAAGACACGTGCACTGAGAGAATGCCAGAAAGGCACAGGTCCCCACCAGAGGTCCAATCCACGGTGGGGGTGGGACACCAGAATTCATCTCCCTTACCATAGGCCTGGGTCCTAATTCATTCCCCAGCTACAATCAGCTTCCACCACTACACTGGTGAATGGAGATGGCAGAAGGCCCTACAGGAAAGGAACCTGCGCAAGTCCTACGAATGCAGTACCAAGACCAGCATAACATGCCCCTGGCACCAACTGAGATAGGAGTCCCCACAGCTGGATTGTCCACCAAGTCCCAGCTTACTAGGAGGGCGTCAAGTCCTAAAGTGACACTTGGCCCTTGCTGCTGGCAGGTAGGTCTCAGCCACCATTTCACCATTTTAAAAAGTGAGTCCCTGGGAAGGAAGGATGAATAAGGCCAGGACAGATGGGGCCTGCAGGAGCTGTATGGCCAGGCAGGTGGAGTGAGGAATAAATGTGTGTAAAGCACCTAGAGGAATGACTATGGTGGAACAGGCACCCAGCAATGGTAGTGATAACTATTATGACAGCTTTGCCAACCTGTCTCCACAGTCAGCACCAACTGATTGTGTATGGTCCACAGGCTCCAGGTACAGATTCTCCCCAAGCAGCCCACACATAGCAAGGTCTGTCCCTCCCCACATCCATCACAGACTAGGGGAAAGGGCCCCATTCAAATGTGCAGGACCTATGAAAAGGGGGAGGATTTACTGAAGCCCCAAATCCTCTCTCCTAGCAGCCTGCTACTTACATATACAGGGAAGGCTCCCCCTGTTATGCTGGAGTGAAAAGGTGTGATCCAGGACTCTGAAAGCTTTGACTTCTTAAACTCAGAGCCAAACCTACTCAGTGGAAGGAGAACTTTAGAAAAAGAACAGAAAAGTGGCCCACTGTGTTGTTCCTTGGTTCCCAAACTAGTCCAAAGTCTAGATCTACTTTCAACAAACTCTCAGTCCCTTCACATCTGAAGCCCTCAACGAACTCTTTCTTAAAAAGCTAGAGTTTCTTGGCCAAAAAGAGAAATGTGATTCTGAATGGCTTCTAGATGTAATTCCCAGTTTTCAGGAAAAAGAAGGGAGAGAAGAACATCTTAAATGACACCACAAGGATACAATCAGCATAATCCAGAATATGAGAAACCACAGGACAAATAACACAGCCAATCGTAAATTGCAACGGGGAAAAAAGGAGAAGGAACATATAGATTTAAAGAAACTGAAGAGATGTATCAGACAAATGCAATATGTAGACCCTGTTTAGTTCACAGTTCAAACAAACCAATTGTAAAAATAAATTAATAAGATAATCAAAAAAATTGAACCCTGACAGGATATTTGCTGAGATTAAGAAGAGAATGTTAGCTGTTTAGATGTGATCATGGTGCTGTGGTAATGTTTTTACAAATCCCTTATTTCTTAGAAATAGACACTAAAATATTGATGATGAAATGTTGGGATATCTCGAAGATGGGGGTGGAAGTGAGGGAGACAGATAAACTTAACCAGCCATGAGCTGATGATGGTGGTGGCTGGGCAATGGGAACATGGGAGCTCATTAACTTATTCTCTCTACTTTTATGTATGTATGTTTGAAATTTTCCATAATAAAAAGTTTTTTTTTAAATAAAATAGACTTCCTCCCCTTAATGCACCCATAACTTTTTTTTTTTGTATCTGCAGCATCTTATCAGTCTTACTAATGCTAGGAACAGCTATATTATCAAAACTGTCCCTCCCTCCCTGGCAAGAAATGCAAAAATGGTTGCCCCCTTTGGGTGAGCTTTTGACATCATCACCATTCAGATGTTAGGTCACTTAAGCGCAAACTCCATGACATGCCCTCCATGAGAATCCAATGGCCTCACATGATCTCTAAATAATAAAGGATCATTATTTCCAAACCTAACAATTGTATCCTTTCATTTTAGCCTTACAAATTAATCCCAGATTTTTCTAGAGCCTGACTGATAGATGACATAGTATAACAAGTCTGGCTAATCCCAAACCAGAGATACTATGCCTGACAAATCCATTCATTCATTCATTTTTTTGTTTTTTGCGGTACATGGGCCTCTCACTGTTGTGGCCTCTCCCGCCGTGGAGCACAGGCTCCGGACGCGCAGGCTCAGCGGCCATGGCTCACGGGCCCAGCCGCTCCGCGGCATGTGGGATCTTCCCAGACCGGGGCACGAACCCGCGTCCCCTGCATCGGCAGGCGGACTCCCAACCACTGCACCACCAGGGAAGCCCCATTCATTCATTTTTGAGATATAATTATGGCAAACCCATCTTGAGAAAGGAACTCTGGGTATGGTTCTCAGAGCAGCTTCAACCACCTTCCAGCAAATGCCCAGGCTCTCTGTGCCCAGCTGCCTTTGGCTCAAGATGTCTCCCTGGACTGGAAGTGAGTGAGAGCTCAGCACTGATCACCAATTTCAATGGAGTAACGAGCGGGAGGCGCCTTACCTGGTTTGCCCCAGCTTTCCACACCCCTGCACTCGGCCCCAATCTCTGCTCACTGTCCCTGCCTGTGTAAACCACGCTCCTCATGTCATTTCTATCTCTCTCCACCTCTCAGATCCCCATCATTCTCCCAAGGAGCCTTGGGATTCTCCTTCTTTTGAAGCCTGGCTCTGTCTCTCCACTCTTCTCACTTGACAACCCCTCTATAAGCACTACCTATCTGACACTTCTCAGACACTGAGCTGCCTACAGTGTCACTCCTAGGAACCTTCCGTGACTTTGTTCTCTGAGAGCTCTTCAAGAGCTATTTGACCAACCAGACTGTGAGGTGCTATAGGACAGGGGAGCATCATATATTCTTCCAGACCCTCCACAAAGCCCAGCACAGTGCTTGCTCTTGATACCAGTAAATATACCTTGGTTGACTGACTAAAGATCAATTTGCAAATGTCAAAGTTCTGCAAGTCCACAAAGCTGGTGTAGATTAAACAGGCCACCACTGGTCTACGTGGCTTCTTTGTGCAATTTTTTTAAAAGGTGCTTTCTGGAGTACTCATAAAATTTCTCTTGAACTGGTGATGTGTGTACAAGTAAAATCCCATCAACTTGGGACCTTCACTGTACATCAGGCATTCCACCATAAAAATAAGTGAATGAATGAATAAGTGAAAGGTGCCCCTTCCTGTAGGAAGATGTAGCCCATACCACGGCATATAGCTTGGAGCCTGAGATAGAGTTCAGCCTTCCCTGACCTGGCACTCCTTGGGAACGGCACAACGTATATAACTGCACATGTGACCCTGAGACCAGAAGCAGAGAGCCCTGCCTTGAGAGACTCTCTGATGCCCAAAGTGCCATATCATCCAAACAGGTTAAGAAGCAGCACTATGGGTGTGGTGGCACTGCTACTCACAGGATTCTAGTCAAGCTCTTCAGCCACAGATGCTGGAGCCGCCCCCTCGCAGAACCCAAGTCAGCTCAGTATGAGGATGGAAAGACTAATTCAACCTGGGGTGACAAGGGGTAATACAGCAAAGGAAAGAGACAGGAATCAATTCCCCCAGGACCTCAGTTCCATTCCCTTTTGGGATTAGTAAAATGATCTCCCCCTTACCTGACCCTCCACCTACCTCTATTCACAATATAATTCCCCCAAATTCACAAGCTGGCTTGAAACTATGCCAATGCCTTTCCTGAATGCCCAGAAGCACATGCCACAGTGCTTTTTCTCCATCAATGGGCCAATCTGTTCAGCAGCATCTCAGAACAGAACATGCTAAATTTGGCATCAGGTACCTGAGACGCTCTGGTAAGAGGAAGTAGAAGCCATTCTGATGCTGAAGGAGAGACGTATCATGGAGATGCAGCTCAGCTGAGATGCTCTGACAAGCAAATATCAGCTGGAAGAGTAAATCCCATCTCCTAAGGGGCCCCAATTCAGAGCTTTGGTGACAAATAGCCAGCTCACCCCCTGAGCCTGACAGCTGTAGGACCTTAGCTCCACAGGTCCATATATGTGCCTTGCCCACAGCCAGGAGTGAGATTATGTGACTGCTAAATCCAGCAGGAGCCCATGGTTCCCTAACCCACAGTAGTTCATGGGTCTGCCCTGTAGCAGAACACACAGACAGGGTAGAAATGAAATACTGAAAAGGAATATGAATAGACACTAGCCTCTTCCTGTGTCTTTAAGCTACCCAAGTCCTTCCAAATTTTCATATGCTTGGCTCCGCAACATTAGATAAACTACAAGCAGAGTAGCCTGTTTGGTTATCAGAAGAGAAATGTCAAATTTTCCATATAGAGAACTCCTAACAACAATGTGTTTTTCCACTCAGCCGTAGATGCTTTCCTTTGGAAGGAGAGCTCTAAAGCCTGAGTGAGCCTCTGCCAAGCTAAAACTCAAACAGCAGCTCAACACGCAGCAAAATGGACAGTATTTGCAGTGCTAAGAACTGTGTGCTATCCAACTGCATTACCATAATAGCTAATGTAAAATGGGCAAATCCCTCCTCTAAAAGGGATGGTCACAGGCTGGCCTGTCTGTGGCAGGTTTCAGGCTACTAAGAGCCTTTCATTATTGTTAATTGTCTAAGAAACAACTTCTGAGAAAATAAGCACATGAGAGGCACAGTTGGGCAGCTAAAGAATCAAAAATTATGCTCCCTCACAGTTTATGTGCTCCCACACAGAGAAGCCAAGGCAACAGTATCAGCAGACTCACATGGATCCAGAAGCACTCCCCAGGTCTATTTGGTGTAAAGATAATGCCTTTCATTTTATCTTGTTGTCTCTTGGTAGCTTTCCTGAGTTTTCAGTCTACTGATTTATTATATATTGGCATTTCCTTCCACTGCATTTACTGCCACTTGATTGTTTATAGGACCTCGGGATGCATTTTAAACAAGCTGGTTTCACGGTATTTGATCAGATATGTTCTGTTTAAAACATTCCACTGATTTGAGGTGGTAATCTAAATCATAAGACGAGAGAACATATTTGGTTCTAGATGATTCAACTGCATTTTTGCTTCACCCCAAAGTGTTTCACTAAACCATTGTGAAAGCACATGACCCTGTTAGTATTTATGAGCCTAAATAAGTACCTTTTGGTATCCAGCGGCATTTTCCCTTCCTCCAAAGATGATTTTAGCCACTAAATGCCTGAGGAAAGTGCATGACCAAGTTCATGGTTCAACTATTTCCACATCTTTCTGTTCCTCGCAGTGACACTTATCTTCCCTGACAGCCACTCCCATTGTGCTCTTTCCTTGGCCCAACACAATGGACACATGCAGACTCCAGCAGACAGGGAGGACGCTTTCCGTCCCATTGCTCCCCAGTGCAGAGGGACCCGGCAGAGGTTACATAAGCCCCTCCTTAGCCCGGCATTGGGGAAGAAGCGAATTTGGGGTTCGTGAGGGAGTCACGGTCTGCAGGCCCGGACTGACCCTCCGTTCACCATTCTGCTTTATTAAGGCAGGGCGGCTGTAAAGGGAGGGTCGCTTCCCGCGACCACCCGCTCATGCCAAACCAGCTGGGTTCTAAGTGTGGCCAGACGTCCGACCTCGCTGTCCAGACTAGACCGCAGGGTCGTGGGCCCCGGCCCCGGCCTCGGCCTCAGGCTACAGATCCCCGCCCCCCGGGCGCCGCCGTGTCCCGCACTTACGTGCCCGGGCCGGCACCGGGCCCGGGGCTTGGACCGGGTGGTCCGGCGGTTGCCCGCGCCCCGCCTGACGCCGGGAGCTGTCCTCCACCAGCCGGTGCTGAAGGCGGCTTCCCTGCGCCGGGGCCGGGGCCGGAGCCCCCGGGCGGCAGCGGCCCGTCGCCAGCGCCGCCCTCCAGGCTGGCCTCGTTGCCCATGGCGGGCGGGCGGGCGTGGTCGGGGTCGCACTGGGCCCGGGCCGGCGGTTCCCGGGCTGCTGCTCACACACTCCGTGGCCCCGCCGCAGCCGCCGCCGCCGCCGCCATCATCTCCCAGCTCTGCTCGCGCCGCCGCCTGCCGCTGCGCATGCGCGGCCCAGGTGCCCCTTCCCTGCACACGACGCCCCCCACGCGTGCGCGCGCTCTCGCCAGCCCGTGAGGCCTCTAGTACACGAGCCAGAAGCGGGGTCGCAGGGAAACAGCCGCCGGCGCCAGCGCATGCGCCGTCTGAGGCCGACGCGAACAGCGAGTGCTACCAGGAGCCTAGCGGCGGTTGGTGGCAGCTTCCCACCCAACCAGGATTGGAGGGACACGGATCACGAGAAGGGGCCGTGGGGGCGTCGCGCCGTGCCCTGCCCTGGAGTCAGTGGCGCTTTCTGACTCGGAGAACTTGGGAGTGGGAGCCCTCATTTGGGTAGCGGGAACAGGCCTCAGAGAGGGGACACCGAGTGTGGCATTAAAGGATGTTTAGGAGTTGGAAACGCAAATAAACAAGAGTGTTAAGAGGCACAATGTCATGGAAGGACGGAGATAAAGGATGCTGGGTGATGGGGCTGGTTATGAGGGTCTCAAAGGCTAGCTGGGGGGTGAAGACTTTATCCAGATGGTGCAATGGGAACCATCTGGGATTCACTCTGAGGCCTGGTCCCGAGGGACAGGAGTCTCAGGAAGTGTCCCTGGGAAAGGTAGAGGGTGTGTCAGGGCTGGCCTGAAGCCAGATGGAAGGATGCCTCAGCAGGCCCTGGGACAGTGACCTTGGAGATTGGGAAGAGGAATTGATATTTCTTAGAGGCTTTGAGCTGCGGTTCCCAGGGACTGTTCCCAGATGAGGGGCTGCAGGCTGCCTCTGCATTAACCATTACCTCACTTTCACAGACTTAAGTGTTTGCATACTACTCTGCCTCCTGGCTTCTCACACAAACCTGTGCTTTCCTGAGGGAGAATATTTCTTAGAAGATCCAGACTATATTCCAAACTATTCCTGGATTCATAAATCATGGCTGTGTAGAAGAACTTGAGTAAATTTGGACCCATTTTACAAACCCATTTAATTCTCCTGATGATGAATATATCAAAAGGGATGTCAGCAGTTCTAACCTGACCTGGACTAATCCAGGGATCCCAATGAACACTGATAACCAGGCTGATGGACAGATCTTGGCTGGGCCTTCCCATACACTCTGATCTGCTCCCCCCCAACCTCTGGGATGGAGTTTCCATGAAGCCTGGATCGCTGACTTGACTACCTGACTCTGACTGCATGGGATGATGAGAGCCTCTCTGCCTATGTTATCATGGTCTTCAATATGTTTCCTCCTGTGTTTCAATCATCTTTGTGTCTGGTGACTACGTGTGCACATCTAGGCTCCACAAGGATCCACACCTCACTCCTGCCACTTTCCAAATGGGGCCTTGGCAACTGACTTAGGCTCACCAAGCCTCCATTTCCTAGCCTGCAAAGTTATAATAATACTAGCCCTTCTAACATGGGGGATTATAAGAGTGGAGTGGCTGATACAAATAAAACAACAAGTGCCCAGCATACACATGACCAACTTTATTATTAGTTGTCCCTCTGGTGGGTGGTCTGGGATTTGGGGGTTTTGTGCCACACCTGTTCTCCTGCGGAAGAACGTGTACAAAGGCACTATGGGCAGGCCAGTGACCTGACCTTGGCCTGACCCAGGCCCTTCTGGCTTCACAGACACCAGTCAGTGTGGGCTGGGCCACTTGATAGCGGGGGAGAGAAGGATGTTTGTTTTCTGTTTTTGTAGAAGCCATAGGAGCTGTGGCTTTCCACAGATTTAAATCAACATGTCCCTGGTACCAATGGGGGTAATTAGCCCTACCCAGGCAGCAGGCCTGGGGAGTTGCCTGCCTCAGAGTGGATTGCTGGCTGTTAGCAGAACTCCACGGTCTTTGCTGCCTTGGTGACAAAGGACACAGTACAGTAGAGACCTGGAAGTGTGGGTTAGTGGTTCCCCTACCTTCCTTTCAAACTCTCAGTCCCACTTCCTCTGAGAAACATCGCCAGGAACATGCCTGCCCTGTCCACATCCACCCCTGGCATTCAGCCCAGGGACTCCTGCCAACCATGGGATGGTGCTGGCCTCTGGTTGTCTGGGGCTCTGATTCAGTCTCCAGTTTTTATTCATTGTTCCAGGGGTTGTTTCCTTCCTCTTGACCTACAGTGGGCATTCCTCAAGAGCAGGACATTGTCTGGCTTTTCCTATCCCCTGGGCTGGCTTTCAGCAGGACCTCAGGGGCTAATGATTGGGCTGAGTTCTCTTTGCAGCTCTGAGCATTTCCCTCACTTGCACTTCCAAGGGCTTCACCAACCACCAGGCTAAAAGCACACCAGAGGAACCTTTGGCTGTAGCTCCTGCAACACTGCATTTGGGTTGTTGACTTAATGAGTAAAAGGAGGGCACTGAGGTTGTGTCCAGAGTGTCTCCTGGTGGAGGGGTCATAGACAAGCTGCCTATACTGACCTAGGAGAATTCACTAGGCTTGACTTCATGACAAGTGAATGCACAAATCTGTCGGTTTGTGCAAATCAGCTGTGTGGTATGTCTGGTACCACTCCCTCCTTCATCCAGCTGCTACCTGGCCAGGGATGGGATGGACCTGGAGACCCTACAGAAGCTTCCCAGCCCCCTAAACTTCACTTGCAAAATGCATTTTCTTCCCACTTCAGTGTGACACATGACACATAGCAGTCATTTTGGAGAAAGACCAAATGGGAGGAGAATCAGTCCACATGCCAAAACAGAACTGATGGATGGACACATGTCCACTTACTTCTCCAGTCTGTGCTCTCAAACACTTATAGAAGACCAGAGGGAAAATGAAATCAGGGGGAAAAATCTATCCAGGTAGGAAAAGGCCTAGTCAGAGCCAGCTTGCTGCTGGGATTTGTAGAAATGATTAGTCATTGGAAGGCAAATCTTGGAAGAATTAAGAGATGCAGGGCCTCAGGAGCTGCACTTGGATGCCAGCTGGGCCATGGGCAAGGCAACAGGCATGCAAGCCCACGCACAGGGGGTCAGAGTGCAGACTCTGAGGCTGTCTTGCTTCCCCACACAATCCAGTTTACCCTGGGCTGCTACTTTCAGCATGGTGACCTCCACAGGGAGGTTCAAGAGCCAAAGATGAAGATGCCGACGGTGGTGAAGAGGAATGACTAACTTTGCAGGCAAGAAGAGGAGGTAGAGAGTGTGGAGATGAGAGAGAATGACAAAGGATGACTGAGGACAGTTCTGGATGATGTGTTGCTACGGGCTTTGGACTATTCCAGAGAGGCTGGGAGAGCTGGCTTCCATCTACAGGGCCCCCTGACCTCTGCACTCTTCTTTTTGTTGTAGTGATGCTGAGGCTTATCTCACCTCCCAGTGAGAAGCAACTCGGGAAATTGGATCCCGGTGTGCATTCCTCCTCTGGGATGGAAAAACAGGACTGAAGAGGAAGGAAGGAAGGAAGCCCAAAGAAACAGAAGGTTTCCCTCCTGGCTGAGGTTTATCAGCACTACCCACTAACATGGGGAATAAGGCAGCTCTCAAGCAAGCCTAAGGCTGGTATGAGGCTACAAACAAGAAACCTGATCGATCTTTGTCCTGCTCAGCAGCCCATCTGGGCTGGCTAGGACAATTTTGCTTGTGTACTAGGGTCTTCAGATGACCCATGCCCTTTGTAGAGTAGGAAAAGGGAGCAAAACTGAAAGGTATAGAATTTGCTTGATGCCTTGTCTGCATACTTCCTTTACTGTTGCAGTGTGCAAATCTTTACTTGAATTATGTGAAAAAAGCCAGTAAAAAAATCATCGGAAATGTTTATCACCAGCCTAGTCCCACCGCCCATGCATTGCTCCCAAGAAAGCTAATTAAGGCCCATTGCTATTAGAGTTATGTGCTTCCAAAGGCTTGTTGTGACATAATGAAGACATGGTTCCTCCAAGTTGTAAGTGTCCAAGTCAAAACATGCTGCTTTCCTTGCCTCTCTGCCTTCCCCCAAACAGGCCTCCAGGCTGGCTTTGCAGATCTCATTCATGCGTGCACGCACACTCATCCTCCTTCAGCCAGTGCATACCTAACTCTTACTCGGTGCCAGGCCCAGTGAAGACTGTGGGAACTTCCCTCAAGGAGTTCAGTTTGCAGAAGGGGAGAGACAAGCACATAAATGGTTTCCTGTAAACTATAGAAAATGCTACCTCGGGACTTCCCTGGTGGTCCAGTGGTAAAGAATCTGCCCTCCAATGGAGGGGACGCAGGTTGGATCCCTGGTCAGGGAACTAAGATCCCACATGCCGCGGGGCAACTAAGCCCGCGCCACAACTACTGAGCCCGCGCACCACAAATAGAGAGAGAAAACCTGCCTGCTGCAATGAAAAGCCTGCACACCACAACAAAAATCCCACGTGCTGCAACGAAGACCCAACACAGCCCAAAATAAAATAAATAAATAATGGGGAAAAAGAAAAGAATATGCTACCTCAGTTACTATTGCAGTCCTTCCCACTAGGATCCCAGTTTCCATGGGGTTGCTTCCACCTACCTCTGGATGGGGAGCACAGGGAACAGGTCAGGTGGCAAGTCATGCCCCTATGCCCTCTCCTAACCAGCCCATGTGTCCTACTCCAGGCAACAGAGGATCAGACATGACTTGGACACTTCATGGGAAGGGAAAGCTAGTTCAACCCCTTCCTCAGACTCAGTTCCACATGTCTTCAGGGAAGTCTATTAAAGGGAACCCTACCTCCTGACCCTCTGTGGCTCCACTGCTGCAAACCCAAGCCCATTACTGAGAATTAACCTTTACCATCAGGGATTTCAGGCCATGGGACATAGCTACTCTCTGCACTGAGCTTTATCTTTGTCCTGATCAGAGTGGATTATGATAAGGTTTGTTTGTCCAGGGAGCTTCCAGGAGCCACTGGAAGAATTCCTGCTTTCCAGGAAAGATGGACAGAATAGGACAGGTTGGTGAAACAAAACCCTTATGGCAAGTAGAAAGGTCCACAGTCCCTTAGGCCTCTTCTAGGATGGATGATTTCAATTCAGTTAAATTCAATTTAGTTAAATTTAAATTTCAGTTCAATTTGGCACTTTTGAGCCCTAGAATAAAGACAGCACCATGCTAGGCCTCAAGGATGCAGCAGAAATCAAGACTGTTGAGCTTACTCCACCCTCACTGAACTTGCAATCTCCAAGTCTGGCCTTTGTCTGCCTGCTGCTCAAACCAGGCCCTGAATCTGTAGGGCTTGACTGCTAGCCCTCCATGCAGGACCACTACCATCCCCTGCAGCCATGGGTGTGGCCAAAGCACCACCAGGCCAGACCAGGCTGTAAGGGCTGAAGTCACACTCAGGTTTCCCCGGGGTTCTGGGGTGGGTAGCAGCAGGTATCAGTTGCACAGCAGCATCTGGGTTAGCACTGCTAGTTATGTATTAATAACTCCCCCAGCTGGCACGCCTGGCATGGGCATCAGCTTTCCGAGAAGGTGGCCTTTCTGACCATAAGCTAACAGTACAGACTGAGGAATTCCTAGTAAGGCTGAACAAAGTACATCTTCCTCTTGCCTTCAGAGAACAGAAAGGTCATGTGTTCCCCTGAGCCCTCCCTCCCCCAGTCTTTGCTCATTTCAACCAAGCCCTCCCTCATCCCAGGATCTGCTCCAGGGATCTTCTTGGGGCTCAGAGGGTGGCTGTGTCCCTCTCCTAGCCCTGCCTGGCCTAGGGCCTCTCTGAGGAGAGGAGTAAGCTGATTGTACTGCCTGGGATCCAGGGTGAGCCTTGGGAGGCACAGTGGCTGCTGAGTCAGAGCCACTGGAGTCACACTGGATGCCTCCTTAGCCTCTCATTTGTCCTCTAATCACTGTACTGGACACAGGAACGCTGGCCTCCCCCCTACACACATATGCACCATGTGCTCCTCAAACAAGAGGAGGACTCCATCCCCTTCAGCATCCCCCAAGCCCCGCTCCTTGTCCAGCCCAACTAGGCACATGTTCCCTGAGGGTGAGTTCATCCAGGACAAAGCTGGTCCTCTCCCACAGGCACACCCAGAGGCAAGCTGCTGCCACCTCCCATCAGGACCTCCCCATCCCCTGCCATCGTGGGCTGGAGCTAGCCCCTTTCTTCACCTTTCTCTCCCAAGACCTTTTGCAACAGAGATGCTGAGGGAAATGGGGCATGACCCCTGGAAAAGGAGCTGGCCTAACCTGAACTCCCAGCCATTTTAGCAAGTCCCAAACCTGGGCTTTGCCCTCTGCAGCCTGAGGCTGCAACACCACGAGGACACAAGGCAAGAGTACATTCAGCCCTGCCTTTGGGAACTCTAGCCAGCTGCCAAATGGATGTTCCCTGCTGTCCTAGTGAGTGCCCAGGGCTGTGGAGACAGCTTTGGGCAGGGTGTTCCCTGGGGCTTCAGGGTGCCCCCACTCCAGGGTCAACTCAGAGAAAGTGTCATCTGCTACCCCATCCCTGTCTGTTTCTACTGCGAAGTGTCTTCCCCTAGGGGCACAGCAACTGGAGCCGCCTGGCTTCCTTTCAGGACCCTCCCAGATCCGCAGCACTTTAGGCCGTGTCCTCAGGAGCTCTCAGGCTGGAGGAAGAGGAGACTCAGGGAGCATGCAACAAGCGCTGAGCCCTACTGTGTGCAGGCCCCATGCTGGCCTCCACCGCAGGAATCCTGGAGGTTTACAAAAGCTAAGGTGCAAAGGAAAGGTCCTTATTCCTTCCTGCCTAAGTACATCAGAATTCAAGGTTTGCCAGCAGGGCCCCAGTAACAGAAGCCATCTGGAAGCCTGGGCCCCAGACTCGCCCCTCCCATTTATTCTCTGCTAGCTTCCCTTTCTGAAGGAGAACGGCCGCGGCGAAAGGCAGGCTCCAAACCCCAGCAACTCGCACCCTAACGCCCTCAGGGTCTGTGCCTCGGTGTCTGAGCGAGAAAAGACCCGCCCAGTTTAAGCGCCAGTCCGCGGCCTAACTCAGAGCGGCTCTCGGCAGCAGGCCCTACCGCCTTAGCCCTGCCTACAGCCCCACTCGGCCCCGCCCCCCTCCAGGCTTGGTCCAGTGCCCGGCCGTCTCAGCTCTGCTCTAGGCCGGGTTCCACCCTCCCACAGCCAGCCTCCGCTGTTACTTAACCCCGCCCACAGCCTGACTTGCCCATTGCCGTCAGGCTTACTCCAGCCTGCGGCGCCACCTCCTGGGAGCCCATGGACACTGTCCTCCCTCTTTGGCCCAGAGCCCCTGGCAATTGGCTCTGCGCAGGGCTGACATGGGGCGCCCCTGAACCACTACCAAGGTTGAGAGCTGCCCCTGCTACCGCCCGGAAACCACCCAGGGGCACCTCCTGGACACACGGAGCCTTCACAGGGACACAAACAGACCAACTTAGCCCCACCCCAGCTGAGACTCTAGGGTCACCTCCATCAGTGGCTTCAGGTTAGATATTAAGCAGAACTTCCTGAGGCCAAGAGAGCAAGGGCAGGGTCATTCCCTGAGCTCCTGCTGCTAGGTCTTGGGGTGAGGTATGTGTCCCTGAACTCTGCACTGGGGACAGCTTTTCCTGGTATTTTATCAGTGCGGTATCCTACAAGTAATTGACCCCCAACTCCCCAGTCTGGGACTCAGTTCTATCTGCAATACAGGACCAGTCTCAGCTCTGGGTCTTGAAAGTTGTGAGCAGAGAAGCAGCCTGGGGGCTGTAGGTGGAGACGGTGAGGACCCTGTGGTGGTGGGAGTGAGCCCAAAAGAGGCACCAGTTGTTCTGTGACCAATGGCCATGATCCTGCCTCTGAAGACACAGCTGCTGCATCCCCTGCCTCCCACGCCCTGGCAGTGTCCCAGGACAACCTGCCCCTTCCTGGGCACTAAGTCATGCTAAGGCTACCCAGCTGGCCTGTCCATCCCAGGCAGGGCACTTAGGGGCAGGCTCCCAGAAACTATAGGCCCAATGAGGGCAGAACAGCCTGGCCAGAAACCATTCTCCCCTTCTCTCCACTCCAAGGCCAATGCCAAGGCCAAACTTGCCTTGAGACTACCTGGGAGACTGGCCAGCCTCAACCCCACAAGGTAGTGGGCAGGGGGCCCAGCCTGAGGGACCCGTCTGGGACCTGCAGAAGCTGACCCACTCTGGGGCAGACTGCCTGTAGCAGGACCTCTCCCACCATCCTCCCCTCCCGCCCAGTCTCATTGGGTTTTTTGCCCGTTCCTCTCCACCCCGCACTACAGATGAGGAAATTGAGGCTCAAGGAGATTTATCTCAGCTGGATCAGGCAGAAGAGGTGCTAAGGAGGGCTCATTGGTTGGCAGAGCTTCTGGTGCATACACCCACCCCTCCCAGAGGCACAGAAATGGTAAGGATGTGAAGGCTATTTGGTCAGCTGCTCAAAGGCCACCTCCGAGTGGGCCTAGCTGGGTCCCCTCTTCCCTCTGTCACATGGACTCCAGTTCCACCCTATACTCATGTTGTGTAGGGGCCAGGGAAAGAGATGCTTGGAGGCAATGGCATTGTAATAAAGACAGTTTTATTTAGTTCGATATGTTTCTATACAGAATGCAGAAAACACATCTTAAAATCATATAGAAGGAAATAAAAACACGTCAGTGGTTGGTGAACACTTGAATGTGAGATTGGCTCTCTGTCTCACAGAGTCCAAAGACCACTGCCAGCCGGGCACTCAGGGGAGGAGGCGGCCTGCAAGGGCATTGTTGCTGTTGTTATTCTGTTCACTGCCCCATCGCCTCCTGTTGCTATGGTAACAGGCCACTCTGGGCCAGCCATGTCTCTGCGTGGCAATGCCCGATGGTGGGGTTGCTAGGGGCAACGGAGCTATTTGGAAGGCCTTTCAAAGCCCTCACCAGGAACACTGAAAATTGTTTATCTTTTGGCAAGGTCATCAAAAATAATCTCACCAGGTCAGACTCAGCTTGCGCTCCTGACTCTGGGGCACTGGGGAAACTCCGGCTTGGATCAGGGCTTGGAGGCACAAGGCCCAGTCATCACAGGTCCACTGAGCCCTCATCTACAGGCTTCCCCCACAGTGGCACTGCTCACCCCACCAGGGGACCAGGCAGGAGAGAGAGGCTAGGCCCTGTGGGAGAAGGTGCAACCAGGAATACCCTCCAGAGAAGGGCAGGGTGGAGACCCCTTCACTCTGACCGTCCCTCCCCTCCTGAGGCAGCACACATGAATCCTCTGCAAAATGGTCAATATGGCTTAGAAGTGGCTGCTTGGTGTGCAAAGGGAGCCTGGGTCCACCCACCCACCCTCGATCACAGAAGGAATACATTATTGCAAAAGGCATTCCTCCCTAAAAGGTACCCAAAATAACTCTCAGACATCAAGAAATCATGCTCAAAATGGTTTCTTCCAAAGGAGGAGAATCAAAGCTGAGTGGGTGCCCCTGAGTCACGGGACAGAGATGCAGATGGATGGACGGATGTTCTGCTAAAAAAGGCAAAAGCAGCCCCAGTGTAATTCCAGAATTTAAACCATTAGGAAAAGAAGGGGGGAAAAAAATCAAAATGAGCAAAGCCGTCAGTCCCATGGAATCAACACTAAGAGCTTGTACAAACTGCTGTAAGCATCACCATTTTTAATTATTTTTTTAATAAAACAATTTGAGGCTGTATAAAAACTTTAGTAAAAAATTAGCTTTGAGAGCCCCCAAATTTTTACTATGAACTATTGCTGGCACTCCTCCCCAGCCACCAGACCTTTCCCAGCTGTTCAAGCCCAAGGCCTGGGACTGGAGCGCCAGAGAAAAGGGGTGGGGTGGGTCAGGGTTGGGCTGTGGACTGTTGGGACAAAGTGGCCAAGGTCAAGTGAGGAAAGAGCATCACATGACATAAAAATATTGCATCTTCACCAAAATGTCCCCCACTGAGTGTTTCAAAAATCCATGATATTCCTTTTAGGAGGGGAAAAAAAAACACACAGAAAAAGGGTAAAAGAAAACAGGTTGACGTGGTCGAGTCTCTCGACCTCCCCAGGCATCCCCACGAGCAGCTGGCCCACCTGGAGCACCTAGGTTGGGGGCCACGGCCACCACTGCCTCTTGGAGTCCCCTTTCCATGGAAATGAAGACCCCTTGGTTGTGGGCCGCTAGCGTGCATGGGGTGGGGGTGTGGATGTCCATGGCCTAAGAGGCCCCTCCAGCTTCCAGCCCCTGGCAACAGTGGGACAGCAAACCCAGCACCAGGGCCCTGGCCCCTGAGCCAGGGCCAGGAGGCCCCCAGTCAGGCTCTCTGGGGTATCAGAGCAACGAAGTTTACGTAGTGTGAAAAAATAGGATTCCTTTGATAAAAAATACTGTCCCTTGGTCTTCTCTAACTTTGAAACACCCTGGGAGCTTATTTTTAGCAAAGCAATTTCCCATACCCACCCAAAAATTACACATACAAGTTTAGGTAAACAGCAGATTAAATGTAAAAACTTAACCTTAACTTCTGAAAGTCCTTTGAATTTAATCTTTAGTTACTGTTTTCCATGTTACATCCTGCAGCTAGACACACGTGAATAGAAAAAACAGTACAGTTAGTGTTAAAGGCAAAACGCAGAGAGCCGGGAGGGCGCCCAGCACTGCCTGCGAGTTCATTCACGGTTCCTCGCTCCCTCCATCTACCTCTACTCCAAACGGTGCTTTCAGAGCCAGCCTTCAAAAACGCAGCGAAGAATTTTCTATGAACAAACAAAAAGCTGTTAGGCAAAAAGTAAAAGTAAAAATGTCCCCAAAGTCTCTCCAGCTGCTTTGGGGTTTAGGAGGACCAAGTGGGAGGGCTTGTCCAGGCCCCGTGTGTGTCAGCGTGTGCTAGGTCAGGTGTCGGCTCCCAGTGGGTGATGGTCTGCAGGCCACTGGTCTCCACAGACAACGTGTTGTCTCCAGGGCCCTGCCCTACCCCTGCCTCCACCCAGGCGCTTGTGGGTTAAGGGGGGACATAGGGAGGGGGCGACCGGTATGGGGTCATGTTCTTGGGACGGGAGCCCTTGCCTTCCATGGGGGCTGTGAAGGGCGGCGGGGGCTGGTAGGGAGGCGCATTGGGATCCTCATCCCGCAGGGGTGTGTACTCTCCCACGGTGTCCTGGTTCAGAGGGGTGGTCTCGGGCACATTCTGGTTGGGGTACTCAGGAGGGGGGAGGGGGGCTTTTTCCTCCTGCAGGATAAGCGGCATGCTGGAGGAGGGTGGGGGCTTGGAGTCGTCCAGTTCGTCTGCAAAGATGATAGGCACCCCCTTCTTGATGAAGGTGGCCTGGTCCTCGAGGGTGAGCTTGCCCTTCCTCTTCTTGCGATAGCAGATCATGGCAATGATGCCAGCGATAAGCAGGATCGCTGCAACCACCACAGCCGGAATGACCGTGTGCAGGTAGACATCATCCTCACTGCTCTTCTCAGGGTCCCTATCTGGCACCTCCGTAGGTGGTGCCTCTGAGGGCACCCTCCTGGGTGGCGCCACTGGGACAAACTGTAGATGCCGACAGCTGCCAGAGCCTGTTACAGAAATGCTCATGGCCTTGAAGTCGGGCTCCAAGGCGTTGACGAAGGCAGCTCGAGGTCTGCCATCATCCTCAGCAATCCTCCGGCTCAGCCCCGTGATCTGCTCCTTGGGGCAGGGCTCCAGGGGCAGTGTATTGTTGGTCCATTCCACCACAATGGAGCCCCGGGTGATATTCTGCAGAGTGATGGTGCTGCAGTTGCGGTCCCCAAAGGCGAAGGCCAGCTTCTTCACCAGGGCAATCTTCTTGTGAATGTCATTCACCACAGCTGCTGGGTCACCCACAAACTTGGCCTTGAACCTAGCAGGAGCCCTATCCCCTTGAGGGCGCCTGTGGACATGGATCTCGAAGGCATCCACAGCTGATAGGCCCCCTTTGTCTGTGGCGTGCATGAAATATTCGTGCTTGCCCACGTGGCTGCTGTCAGGCAGGCCATACATGAGCTGGCTGTTGCTGTTGAACTGCACCCAAGACTTCTCGCCTACCAACTGCTGCTCCCGAAGCTTCAGGGTCAGCTTAAGCTTATCAGTGGTGGTGTCCTCGTTGTCATAGAAGGTGTCTGACGGGATCTTCACCTCAAAATAGGTGCCAACCCAGGCATCCACCCTGTCGATATGGTTCTTGAGCTCTGGGCGCTGGTTGGGTTCTCCTCCGCGGGGCATCCCACTGGTGGTGGTGCGGATGCGAGTAGGCGGGGAGGCGGTTTCCAATCTAGTGACAGGAGCTTTGGTGGTGACCCGGGGCACCGGTCGGGGTGTCCGTGGCTTCTTGGTCGGCCTTCTAGTTGTGGTGGTTGAGGAATCAGTAGAAGGTGTGGCTGGTTTTGGTGTGGATACTCGTGGCTTCTTGGTGGTAATTGTGGGAGGGGTAGCAACTGCCGTGGGCTCCACATAGCCAGGAATGGTCATTGTTGGGCGGATCTGGCCAGGAACTGTGGTGCCAGCTTCTGACACCCGAGTGGGTTGGATGGGGCCGAGGGTTGGGGTCTGAATAATGGCACCTCGAGTCCGAATGGTGACTGTGGGCTTCCCAGGAACAGGATCCCTGACTGGAGGAGTCATGGTCTCGGTTGGAGGAGCAATGGCTGGAGATGTGGGGGTGGGCACAATTCTGGATGGTGGCTCCTGGATGGCCGTGGTTGGGGGCCCAATGGCAGTGACAGGCGTGGGTGTGGCATGGATCTGCCTCCGGATGCGTTTGGGGAGAGGGGGTTTCTTGTTGGCGATGTGCCAACCCACCACAGGGTAGCCAAGCTGGGCAGACATAGCACCTTCCCTGGCGGGGACCTCCACACCACGAATGTCAGGCACACTGTTCTGGTTCAGGGAGCAGCCCAGCTTCCAGGAGAGCAGGGCCCCATTCTCTACCACCTTTTTTGCATTTCCTGGGCCAGCCATGAAAGCCGACATGTCAAACAGTCTGTTATTCACCACTGGCACCAACTTCATGTTGTGAAGCTCCACTTCTGAGAAGCTCCGCATCCTGTGCAGAAGGTCAATCCTTTGCTTTGGGGTCATCTTGGTGAGGTCAGCATCCAGAATTACCGTCAGGACAGTCACAGGCTCATCAGCAGCACAGACAGATGATACCACCTCACCAGGGTCTGGTGACACCGCCCGCACAGACTGTGGCTCACTGTGGTCTTCAGGGTAGACCTCGATAGAGAACACACTGGAAGTCTGTGGGACGTGGCTTCCATTGGCCCCCAGACGTGCAGCGCTCACTGAAATGTAATGCACGCCCTTATCAGTGTCAAGGGGGAGACCCTCCAGGGTGTGGCTCTGTGGGTCCCACTGCAGCCAGGACGGTAAGGCCTCCTTCCCTGCTGCTGATACCTAGAAGAGATGTCAGCATGAGTTAATTGCCACCATCACTGCATAACCCGAAAATGATCACAACAATTAACCACTGGCCTAGCCTGTGTGACAGGCCTGAGGTACAATTCAGAATTCCTGGTGGAGGAACCAACACCTCCCTCCTCGAGCTCATTTACCTGTCACGAAAGACTGGGGCTGCCAGATGGGCTAGTATGGCAGGCAAATGATTCGCCCAAGGCCACACGGTGGGGAGATAGCAGTTCTGGCACTCAAAACACATGTCTCATCCCAGAGAACTGATGCCATGGAGCTCAAGAATGTTGCAGGTTTTTATACCAGTGAAGTGCCCTGCCACCTACTCGTCCACTCTGCCTGCAGAATCAAGCCCGGGTGTCTCATCCCTCAGCACTACTTTCCAGCCTTGCCTCAGACTTCTACCCTACCCTCCACAGACACCACAACTTTGCTCAAGGTATATGCCTGGCCTAGAGTGCCTCTCCTGCCCAGAAGTGGAAATGCACACAGGTCTGGGTGCAGGGACAACTCAATACCCCCAAATGCCTCATTTTACAACCACCATGTTACATTCAAGTGTAGTGGGGCACATCTGGTTAGCTGTATGTAATGTCTTAACACTGCTTTTCAAATCTCAAGAAGAACGGCAATGCCCAGGGTAGGGGAATGTAAACAATTATTCTAAGAAGAGTGTTTATCAAAGGCATTCCAAGGACCTCCAGTCTCTCTAAAAGAGAATTCTGTAGTCAACTAAGTTTGGGAAATGGACAGAGCTCACCTCTGTCCTTGGAAAGCTGAAGCACAGAGCAGGCCTCAGGAGCTCATCCCCTTTTCCACCCAACAGCACCTCCCAGACCTATTTCAGGGTGGAAGTCCTTCTCCACAGCAACATGACTGGTAATACATAAAGCCCCCAAGGGAATGCCACCATAAAAACTTCCACCATCAGCTGACAAGAGGGAAACAAGACTCGCCTCTTGCCCAGGCTCCATCTATGACTTCTCTCACCTTCGGGAAACACCTACTCCTGCCCCCAATGCAAGAAAGGTGGGACCCACTCTCTGGTCTGCCTAAAGGCACCCTCAGTCAGCTCCACTGCCCTGTCCATCAAGTCCAGAAACACAGTGACCAACAGATGGCATGTCTTACTGCCAGCCTCGGCCCAGGGATTGCCCTTCATGGTCACTGCTTGTCAGGAGAGGGAAACTAAAACGCTTCCCTCCCTGTGGCAGGAAGGCCACAGCTAAGGCTGCTGGGCCCCCCAGGGGCTCTGGTTCGTCAGGCTTCCTCCTTCCAAGAGCCGGGTGCCTGAGTGATTGGGGAAGAGACCCTGAACTCATACTTGCTCTTCCCAGCCAGGACCCGGGTGTCCATACGCATGCCATTCCATCAACCTTATCAGAGACCAGATATTTACCCTGCCTATAAAGAGATTTCCTACCTCCAGCAAAAAGCCATGAGAAGACATATGACATTATTAGGAGTTGTCCTTTACTGACTGCTCTCTGAACCACTGAGTTCACAGAGTTTCTTTTGTGACACCACATTCCATCAACTCTAGGGTGCACAATCATCTAATTAATGAACCACTAAGAATCCCCCATCCCATCACTCACCATCCACTGCAAACAGAGCCAACATCAGAAATGGTAAAATAACTGTAAACATGGGTGTCTTCAAATCCATGAAAAACACTAAATATATTCTTCCTTTACAATCTTTTTTAGCTACAAAAATATTTATTACAACTGCTTTGACTGAAAAACCTATGCTTTAAATTTTTTCAGTTCAATTATGTTAAATACAAAAACTGCCACATCCACATACAAACATATAAAGCAAAGGTTGAATGATCTAGTTTTGCAAAAAATGTGAAGCAAAGATGTTAAGGCCAAATGGAGTAGTCAAGGGAGCCATGAGATGTTTTACGGGGGTGGGGTAAGAACTTCTGAGAGGAAGAGAGTAGGTGAGCCAGGGCGTGGACCCAGGTTTCCGGCCACCCAAGGGTATTTCTCCTAAGCCCACTCCATCCCAATGACTACCACTGGAATGAAAGCACACCTGCAAGAGATGGGGCAGAGAAAGGAGAAAGGGAGGGCCAAGAATGGAGCTCTGGATGAAGTCAGCCATGGAGAAGCCACTTGTGGAGAAGACTGAACAGGGCCAAGAGAGACCAGGAGAGGCTCCAGATGGGTGCCAAGTGGCTGGCCAGGCCCATGGGATATGCCTCAGTGGCCAGGCAGTTAGGCCTGTGCCCAGCACCGTGTGTTCCATCAGCACAGATGAGTAAGCAGCGCCAGTGCTTTTTCAAGTCTGTCTCAATTACGTAAGGGCACTTTATAACAGAGAGAACAGAGAAGGGCCCTCGCCTCCTCAAGCTTCCCTGGCTGGCTTGGCTTCCCATTCTGCTGACCCCCAACAGCCACAGTTCTGTTGTCAGACATGCCCTAAGGCATAAACCCAGGTTGGTCAAGGCTCCCACACAGCCAGACTTAGAAAATATACACTTATTTGAACTATGCCAAGTAACATTTTAACATGTTAATAATGTGTAACATAAATAACAAACATTAAAGAAAACCCCAGGTTTCACCAGAGCAAGTTATAATGCTCAATCTCAAACTGGGTGATGGAAGAGCAGAACTGTGTAGCTTCATTTTGGTTACTGAAACAAACTCGTTCACTATGGTCTACCCACAGCTTTAGAGACAACATTTGGGATAAGCCATGTCAGAAAAACAGAGCCAAGCCACTCCACCCTGCACCTGCCCTCCCTTCTGCAAATTCTGGCTCCTCAAGGTACTAGAGCCCTGGCCACAGGATAGGTGTTAAACCTGGATCTACACCCGGAAGCAAACAGTCCCCGGTGTCTTGGGTACTCCTCAGACAAGGAGAGATTCTAACCTGAACGTTCTAAAATCCATGCATCTCTGAACATCTTGGTACTGCAAACATCAGATCCAGGCAGCACTTTGGTTGGCAATGATTCATTTTAATAGAAAGACCACAGGAAGCAAAACAAATCTGAGTTCCACAAGGAAACTATCCAAGTCACAGGGAAGCTGACATCTCTGCATTTTCAAGGCCATTTAGGGAAAGCCCCTGAACTGGGAAGTCTGAACATGCCTGAAGGTCTGGCAGTGTCCACAGTCCCCAAAGGATTCCACTAGCAGCCCTCCTCCCTCTCAAGGGCACTCAGTTGAGGGAACACTCTGGGATGCAACACCTGCTCTACCGTGACAAAGCAGGAGCCCCTCAGTCCATGGGAACTCTGGACATCCTCCCCAGCTTGCAAAACTTCCAGGATCTAGACCACTTTTCCTCTCAGGGCCTAAGGGTGAAGTGGGATATGAAAGTTCCTTCTCAGAGACACAGCCCCCATGACAAGCCAGGACTCATCTCTATAAAAACACCGTACCTGAAGGAAAGCCCCATCTCCAGGCAGTCTGAGGCTTCATCCAACCTCAGCCTCAGTTTTCTCACATGTAAGAAGGGGGAAAAGATGCCAGCCTTGTATGATCACAGGGCCAGGCACACGCTGGACTCTGTCAGTGCTGGTTCCTCACCCGCCCCTATGGGCTGAGAGAGGACACAGTACACATTGTGAGGCTGCAGCAGGAATGGATCCAGGGCGTGTCCAGGCTCCACTCCCTCATCCTCTTTCCCAAATGGCCTTGGACCCAGCACACACTGAGGCTTTGTCTCCCTGTTCATACCCCAAAGCAGAAACTCAAAGCATCAAAGGGAAGTGGAGAGGCCACAGGAAGAGGAAGCCAGGACCCTATAGGGGAACATGGCCAAGGCTGGGGACTCTCAAGGACTTGCTTACCTGTTAAGACCTGTTTGCTAAGAGTGGATGAAAACGTTGAGGGGCATAGAGGGCAGGGAGAACTTGCTGCAGGTGACAGCCCAAAGCCAGCACTCACATCCTCTAAGTCTAAAAGAGATGTGCTTGATCCTGGCACATTTGTACATGAGATTCCGACTATCCTTGGAATCCTTAGTTTACTCATATAGAAATTTCTGTCCTAGCTGTACTGTAACCACCCACAACTGACTCTCTAAGGGCTGCCAGGCTAGGAATGGCAGGCAAAAAGCAGGAATCAGAGCTCTCTGTAAAGTGCTCATAACACCAGCACATGTAATTGGGGTGACAGGCTGTCCCTGGCCATGGAACTCCCCCAGGGTTTCAAGTCACCCCCAGGTTTTCAAGTCACCCTCCATCATTAAATACCAACACTCCCTTGCTGACCTTATAAAGCAGCCATCTTGGAAAGGAGACTTCAGGCAATGGGAACAGGAGGGTGTTCCCCCCCTGTGAAATGGACCAGTGAGAAAACCCTCTGGCACATCTGTTGGGGATTCAGGGAAGGGCCCAGCCTGAACCCCTGGGGCTGTCCTGTCTTGAGGTGTGATCCCACATGCCACGGAGAGGCTGGGCCCGTGAGCCATGGCCGCTGAGCCTGCGCGTCCGGAGCCTGTGCTCCGCGGCGGGAGAGGCCACAGGAGGAATCAGGCTTCCTCCTGCAGGAGGCAGAAACTGCAGGAGGAAGCCTGATTTGAGATCATGGGCTCTAGATCACAGGCCACTCACAAAGAGCCAGAAATCTTTCCAGTTTCAGCAACCCTCAGAGAGAACATGCTTCTGAGATGGAAGGCAAGCCCAGCACTGAGGAAAACAAGATCTTGAACAGCCACACATCCAATTTTAGAAATCTTGATCCATAAAGTACATCCAAAAACATTAAGAATCAAAACCACAAAACCTGGGCAGACACATAACTGCCCAGCGATGCCCACAAATAATCACCATGACCAATGATTGGGGAACTGCCAAACGTGAAGGTTTTGGTCACTCCTCAGTCTATACTAGCAGATGACTAGTAACTGACTTCCTATTCAGTTCTCAGACATTCTCTTCAACTTCTCCGCTGGAGCCTTCTCTTGCACAGTAGACTGTCAAACACTTGGTCTGATAAAGATACAGCACCTGTGCTAAACACCATGCCACGCAAGTAGAGTCCCTCACCCCAAATCAACATAACATACCTGGAGAAAGAACAAATCGGCAGAGGAGCTTATATTACTTAGTCCCTCATCAAAGAACAGATTTCTACCCATCAAAACTGAGGAGCTGGACTCTCACTAGGGCTTAATTAACTATATGACCACTGGTTTCTAAAACCAAGAAAACCTAAGCTTTATCATTCAGAAACCACAAGGTGGTATCTTACCCATGCAGGAGTTATGGGACTTAGAAATGGCAAGCAAAAGTTCCAGAAAGATGGATGAGCACTTTCATATCCTTGTCACTTGGGTGAGCTGATGCTGGCCAACAAAGAGGGATCTTAGGAATAAAGTATAATCAAGAAACTGGGGCCTCCCTGGTGGCGCAGTGGTTGAGAGTCCGCCTGCCGATGCAGGGGATGCGGGTTCGTGCCCCGGTCTGGGAAGATCCCACATGCCGCGGAGCGGCTAGGCCCGTGAGCCATGGCCGCTGAGCCTGTGCTCCGCAATGGGAGAGGCCACAACAGTGAGAGGCCCACATACCGCAAAAAAAAAAAAAAAAAAAAAAAAAAAAGAAACTGCATTTGGGGCTTCCCTGGTGGTGCAGTGGTTGGGAGTCCGCCTGCTGATGCAGGGGACATGGGTTCGTGCCCCGGTCCAGGGGGATCCCACATGCCGCGGAGCGGCTGGGCCCGTGAGCCATGGCCGCTGAGCCTGCACGTCCGGAGCCGGTGCTCCGCGGCGGGAGAGGCCACAACAGTGAGAGGCCCACGTACCGAAAAAAAAAAAAATGCATTTGGTGAGAATTCCCCCACACTAAAAACCTTTTGGAGGGTCCTTTGAGCCTCAGTGGTGGCACCTTCCAACCAACACCTCAAGACAGGACAGCCCCAGGGGTTCAGGCTGGGCCCTTCCCTGAATCCCCAACAGATGTGCCAGAGGGTCTTCTCACTGGTCCATTTCACAGTGGCACAAACTGCTGCCCTGTGACACCCCACTGCTTGGGCCTCTTAGCAGTCTGCCCTGGCAAAGTCCCTGCCTTCCCTCAGACCTGGTCACTGGCTCCTGGACCCTTCAGCCCCTCACCCCTCACCCAAGCTGCTGAGCTGAGCCAACCCGCAGCCGTCTATGGCTGGGTACCATAGGCAACACCCTGGAGGCACTCACACATGAGGTGATCAAGGCCTCCTTAGGGCAGGCTGACTGTATGGTGGGCTCCTTTGCTCAGGGGGGCAAGAAATAGTCCCTCTGATGGAGTCAGCTTCCAGTCACGTTTCAGAGGCCCCCATGGTGCTGACTCACATTCAGGGTGATCCTGTGTCTGTGCCATGGACTATGACAATGAGACTAATCTGCTCTGTGGCCAAGCTCACCTTCTGCAAATGATGCACATGAGCAGTCACATGGCTGGGCTGTGGGGAGATGGCACATGTCAACAGGAAGAGCCTCTGGCTTGAGGTCAAAGGCCAAGACTTTGCCCCCACAGAAGGTGAGGAACCAGGGTAGAACCAGGGTAGACATACTTTGCTTTACGGAGTAGAGCAGAGCCACACCCATGAGAGACAATCATTGGTTCTGCTGCTTGACATTCAAACCTCAAACCAGAATATGGCTGTTGCCACAAAGGCCAAGGCCACAGGATCACATGTTGAACACAACTTGTCCAGCCCAATCAGTGCCCCTCTGGTCTGAATTATGAAGCATTTTATCTGATGTTAACTGTTCTCATCTGAAAACAAAAATTAATCATTTTCCCCCTAAAGTAAGGGACAGCTTAGCATAGTTATAGCCATTAATAAAATTCTCAGAATCAGTCCCTCAATCCAAAGCCCTGACATCAACTATTTTTACTTTGTCATGTTTTCAGTCCTTGTCAGTAATTTTTTTTTCTAAAACATAGAAGCCTATATATTCAATAATAAGTATTTGAGCTGATATGTCTGGGCAAATGCCATTCTGACAACCCACCCCCAAGGATGCCTTCCTTTGCCAACCCACATTTCCCAGTGTGCTCTGTTCACAAGGGATCAATTCAGAGCCAGGGAACACCCACTTGAGGCAGGAAGAAACTGCAGTTCATCTCACGCAGGCGGGGTTGCCACAAAGCTCGCAAGCATCCAAAGAAATACTCCTTTCATGAGCTCCCCTTCCTGGCCAAAAAGAGTACCCATTGTTCTCATGGGAACAATTGGGGGCCTATGCCAGCAGATGAGAGCACAGTCCCAGGAAGGGCTGCTCCCAGTCTGCCGACATCTTGGGCTGAAAGAAATTCCACATTGTCTCCAGACAAGGAGGCTAAAGGGAAGCAGGGATGAAAAGCCATCCTCATGGGCACTACCAAAATGAGACATCTGAGGGGGCTCTAGAGGGGCAGCCCAATCATTTCATGAGATGCAAAGACTTCTCTCCTGACCACCCCAGAGAGGAGGAGTTAGAACATCTCCAGCCATATAATCACCTTCCTCAGCCAGTCCTACACTCAACTCAAGTCAGAGGAGAGGCACCCTTAGGGAGTCGGTGCCAATCCTGAGGGAAGCCAGGGGGGTAACTTATACTATGGCCAACTTGGGACAGCTTAGGATCTGCCCAGCAAAGGCAAAGCTGGCTCCTGTGGGACCTATACCCACAGACCCTGATGAAGAGAGAGGGTGTTCTAAGACCTAAGACTGCTGTGAGAGCAAAGAACAGTGGAGACCTGGGATGAGCTTTGCATACAGACATCTAGTCTGGTCCAAGGGAGCACACACCAGGACCATCTCCTTTAGGGTGTCCTGAGGCCACAGGAGAAAAGAAGAGAGACCCAAGGCACAGGTCTTTCAGGAAGGTCATGCTGGCCACAAGGTCTGGAGGTAGCCCGTAGCCCCTTCTTACATCATCAGATCAATGGAATCCATTTGGGAGTTAAAATGGGGTCAGTAATAGGAAATTGATTCTTGAGGTAGAGCTAGAGAACAGCACGGAAGTAATAGGTGCTGGCTGGGATGAGACTGGACAAGGGCTGTTTGGACATGACAGAGTCTCAGATGTGGGGCAGAGCAAAGGATCCAGGACCTCAGGGTTAATCCTCCAGGCAGGCATGTCCCCTTCTTCTTTCTCCTGACCTGCTTCCTTGAAGCCTGGTGTATAAAATATAGGGAAGTGCTTGTTTTAGGAGTTGATATTACCTGATGGGTATACCTGGCTGATGCCAAGCAGCACTTCCTCTGTCACTGTGATTCCCAAAGTTGCCACAATCTCCTGAAATACCACAACCATCAGCCCACACAGGTCCAACAAGGCTTGGCAGGTAGCCAGTGCAGCTCACTTAGCATGAGACTTAATTTTCTACCCCTTCTATAGACTGTTACATGGTCTGTTACAAACACTGAATTATTCTATCACCAACCCCCATGCACATCTCCTGACCAGTCAGCAAGTATGACAACCACACCATCTAATCTCATCAGGTCTCAGGACAGACCATGCTCTGCCTATGAGTCCTCACTAGGCAATTCGGCTAATTGATTGGAAGGCCAATCCTTACCTGGGAACCCCACGTGAGGCTTAGGCAAGCTTAGTCTCTTACTGCCCTGGCATAGGCTGGCATTTCTTCCTACAAACAGGCAGGTAGGCTTTTTTTTTTTTTTTTAATACATTTATTTTATTTATTTATTTTTGGCTGTGTTGGGTCTTCATTGCTGTGCGCGGGCTTTCTGTAGTTGTGGGGAGTGGGGGCTACTCTTCATTGCGGCGCGCGGGCTTCTCATCGAGGTGGCTTCTCTTGTTGCAGAGCACAGGCTCTAGGCACACAGGCTTCAGTAGTTGTGGCATGAGGGCTCAGTAGTTGTGGCTCGTGGGCTCTAGAGCACAGGCTCAGTAGCTGCGGCACATGGACTTAGTTGCTCCACGGCATGTGGGATCTTCCCGAACCAGGGATCAAACCCATGTCCCCTGCATTGGCAGGTGGATTCTTAAGCACTGCACCACCAGGGAAGTCCCTGGCAGGTAGGCTTTGACAATCCAAAGCAGGTTTGCAGGTACTGAGGGGGTTCTCCTTCCCTCTGCCAGCCCCAAAACATTTGAAGGCCTACTATGGGTCTGGAATTAAACATGCAGACTAACAAGAATTTCAAGTGCAAAAATTTGCTAAGAAGATAGCACAGGGTTTTGTGAGAAACCTGCCTTTATCAGGGTGGAGGGAAAGGGCTCCAATGCTGAAATTAAGCCTGAAAGAGGTGGCTGTACCCATGCTGACAGAAGAAAAAAAGAGCCAGCAGCCTGGGGTGGGCCCTGAGCTTGGCATATCTGTGGGGCAGAAAGAGGCTGGTGTGGCTGGGACAAGGTATGCAAAGGGAAAGGGGAGAGAGAAGAGGCCAGAGGCCAGATCAAACAGGGCTTAATCCTAAGGGAAGGGGGCTAGGGGAGGTCTGTTTTTAGCAGATGTAAGCTTTACAAAGATAAAGATATCTCTTGCCTCAGTATGGAGAACAGACTAAGGGGTTAAGAACAGAGGCAGGGCGCCTGGGAAGAGGTGAGTGAGTGGTAGTTTGGATGACAGTAATAGTGATGGATATGATTTGGAGGTCACCCCAACAAGGCTCCTTGGGACCAAGATCTGAAATATTCCTCACATATACAAGAATACTGGGCAGCCATTAGAAGTTACATTCCCAAAGAATACTTAATAACCAAGGAAAAAAACTCAAACTACAGTGAATGAAAAAAAGGTTAAAAAATAGATTCAGCATGATTTCAGGTCTGTCTAAAATGTCTGTGTGTGTATGTGACACGGACACCTCTTGATGAACGCAGAAAATGATGGAGGAGTATGCTAGCGGTAGGAACCACAGGAGATTTTCTTTCTCCCTTTTTCTACAATGTACATTTATACATCATTATTATAATGGGGGGGGGAAACCAACTCCTTTAATGTAAAGACTTTTCAATCCTGTTTTACACATAGGGAAACCAAAGCTCCAGGAAGGAAGTCAGGCTTTCTGATCTGATTCCCACCCCACACAACCCTGATGTCAAGACTGTTCGGGATGAAGAGTCACACATTTTCACCTGTTTTTCTACAGGTTAATCATCTACTAAATGGTGTGCTTTCCACAGACAGATATGCTCAGATAAAATCCTGTTTTCCTAGTAAAATCTCTTTGCTCCCCCAGTGTATAAGCCTGTTAAATGTCCCTCTGCCAGATACAGCAAATACTCAGCTCACTGTATCGACTCAAGGCACCTTTGGTCAAGACTAATCCATGTACAACATTCCAGTGGCCACTGGAACAAGGGTAATCACTACAGGGTTTGGATATTCAGAAGATGAAATTTGATGCTGGGTAAGAAATGTACCTCCAAAAACACCATTTTTCATCTAATAAACTAGAAACTGGCTTACTGGGGTGTTATGAAGATTACATGGAAATCTTTCTCAAAGACTCTACAAACTAGAAAGAGCTCCATGGAACTGAGCCAGGATCTTCGGAAGTATGACCACCTCTGAGAACACAAGGCCACCCTAAGAACAAGCCATGAGCTAAAGAGAGGGGATCAAAAAGGAAAAGGAAGAGAACACAAGGAGGGTCAGGTGAGGAGTGGGTCTGCCCAGATTCAAGGGAAAGGGGCATAGACACACCTCTCAATGAGAAGAGTGGCATGGAATTTGTGACCATTTCTAATCTAGATGCCTGGGGCTTGTGGGTCAGAGAGAGGCAAGTTGGTAAAGACTCATTAGAGCCTGGGTGTGCTTTGACCAATGGAGTACAAAGGAAGTGTCACTGTGCAAGTTTCCAAGCCCAGGCCTTAAGAGACTGGCAGCTTCCACTTCCTGTATCTTGGAATACTCAATCTTGGAACCCAGCTGTGAGGAAATTGTACTGTGAGGAAATCCAGGTATCTGTGGAAAGGTCTACATGGAGAGAAACTAAGGACCTTGATCAGCAGCCCCAGGTGAGCTCCCTGTCAACAGGCAGAACCATCTTGCTAGCCATGAATGAGCCATCTTGCAAGTAGATCCTCCAGGCCCAGGTGAGCCACTCTAGCTAGTGCCATGTGCAGCAGAGATGAGATTCCCAGATGAGCTCTAAATCTCTGAATTCTTGGCCACAAAATTGTGAGCAAAACAAATTGGCTGTTTCAAACCACTATGTTCTTATGCTTTAAACATACCAATAAATAGCCAGAACACTATGTGTATGTAGAAATCTAAGTGCAAAACAGATATTAAAAACTACCATAACAGGGCTTCCCTGGTGGCACAGTGGTTGAGAGTCCGCCTGCCGATACAGGGGACATGGGTTCGTGCCCTGGTCCGGGAGGATCCCACATGCCGCGGAGCGGCTAGGCCCGTGAGCCATGGATGCTGAGCCTGCGTGTCTGGAGCCTGTGCTCCACAACGGGAGAGGCCACAGCAGTGAGAGGCCTGCGTACCGCAAAAAAAAAAAAAAAAACCAAAAAACTACCATAACAAAGTATATACCTTGGAATATTTTTAATTCATATTCAAGCCACACCTCTGGGGAAAGAATGCTGTAGGCCAAGGGTTAGAAAACTATGGCCATGAGGACTTCCCTGGTGGCACAGTGGTTAAGAATCTGCCTGCCAATGCAGGGGACACGGGTTCGAGCCCTGGTCCGGGAGGATCCCACATGCCGCGGAGCGGCTAGGCCCGTGAGCCATGGATGCTGAGCCTGCGTGTCTGGAGCCTGTGCTCCACAACGGGAGAGGCCACAGCAGTGAGAGGCCTGCGTACCGCAAAAAAAAAAAAAAAAACCAAAAAACTACCATAACAAAGTATATACCTTGGAATATTTTTAATTCATATTCAAGCCACACCTCTGGGGAAAGAATGCTGTAGGCCAAGGGTTAGAAAACTATGGCCATGAGGACTTCCCTGGTGGCACAGTGGTTAAGAATCTGCCTGCCAATGCAGGGGACACGGGTTCGAGCCCTGGTCCGGGAAGATCCCACATGCTGTAGAGCAACTAAGCCCGTGCACCACAATTACTGAGCCTGTGCTCTACAGCCCACAAGCCACAACTACTGAAGCCCGAGCACCTAGAGCCCGTGCTCTACAACAAGAAGCCCACGCACCACAACGACGAGTAGCCCCCGCTCACTGCAACTAGAGAAAGCCTGCGCTCAGCAACGAAGACCCAATGCAGCCAAAAATAAATAAATAAAATAAAATAAATAAATTTATTAAAAAAAAAGAAAACTGTGGCCATGGGACTTCCCCAGTGGTCCAGTGGTAAAGAATCTGTCTTCCAATGCAGGGGACGCGGGTTCGATCTGGGCTGCCACCTGTCTTTGTACAGCCCATGAGATAAACATGTTTTTTGCAATTTTTAAATGAGGGGAAAAAAAAAATCAAAAGAAGATATAGTATTTCTTGACACGTGAAAATCACATGAAATTAAAATTTCAGTTTCAGTAAAGTTTTTAAAAGTAAAGTTTTATTGGGGGCTTCCCTGGTGGCACAGTAGTTAAGAATCCGCCTGCCAATGCAGGAGACACAGGTTCCAGCCCTGGCCCGGGAAGATCCGACATGCTATGGAACAACTAAGCCCGTGCTACTGCGCTCTAGAGCCCCCAAGCCACAACTACTGAGCCCGCGTGCCACAACTACTGAAGCCCATGCGCCTAGAGCTCATGCTCCGCAATAAGAGAAGCCACAGCAATAAGCCCATGCACCACAACGAAGGGTAGCCCCCCTCACCGCAAATAGAGAAAAGCCCGTGTGCAGCAACAAAGACCCAATGCAGCCAAAAATAAATTAAATAAATAAATAAATAAATTTATTTTTTAAAAAAAGTTTTATTGGAACAGAGCCATGTCCATTCGCTTGCATATTGTCTATGGCTACTTTCATACTACACTGGCAAAGTTGAGGAGTTGCAACAGAAACCATATGGCCAGCAAAGCCAAAAAAATACTTACTATCTGGCTTTTTTAAAGAAAAAGTGTGCTGACATCTGCTCTAGGAGATGTTCATAGCTTGAGGAGTACACCCCACCCATCCACATGGCTCCCATGCAAACTCAATCAGGAAGTAGGGGAAATTCCAAGGTCCCACAACCCCAGACAAAGGGATGGTACTTCTTCACACAAAAGCTTCCTGTTTCAACTAATTTCCACCCTGGGTTGGACAAGACACTCTTCAGTTACAAAGATCTCAGATCCCCTTGTTTTCTGGGTTGCCTTCCCAAAAGGAGATGAGGCGAGGCTGAAATTTAAGTACTAATTTTGGTTCTTAAGTGACCAAATACATTAGTAAACACAGAACACCAAAGCAAAGCAAAACTCCAATATTTACTTATACCTTATTTTTAAAAAATAGGTTCAAAGCATTTAAAAGTTCCATATTTCTTGGGTTTAATCCCATGGTTAATGAAAGCAGACCATTTCCTATACACAGGCCCTTCCATCAAATCCCTAACTTGATGACCAAAAGATCTTCCAGAGTACATATGTAAAAGCTTTTTAATGGTGACACCCTCAAAATGGGAGCAAGCATAAAGGTTTAGGATGCTATTCTGAGATATATGGGGACCCTCTAGTGAACATCAGCGGCTGTCCCTCTCTTAAGGAACACTTAGCAGGTCCTGGAAGAACTGAGCTCAGAATTCCTGGAAAACTGAAAAACTAAACCTAAACTAAAAAACTAAAATAACCTAAAATTAACACTAAAATCAAAACTAAAATGGAAGATGAGAATTATTCCTCATTTACAGTTTATATCCAGTCTCACCTTGATGACTTCTCCATTGGAGGCAATTAAATCTGTAGGAATGGTCACTCGAAATGAGCGTCCGACGACAGCAGTGCCATCAGGAATGCCAACCACCGTGGGAACAGCCTCATGGAGGTCTGAGAGTACTGAGTGCATGGACGCCTCGAGCTGGTTCTCCCAGTCCCTGACGGCCTCCGAAGGCTCACTGGGCCAGCGGGACTGAGTCACAGCCACAGATAGCAGAAGGAGAAAGGTCCTCCCCCAGAGGGGGAGCAGCAGCGAGAGGGCCACAGACATCCTCATCCCGGGCTCAAGTCTGCTCAAGCAGATAGTCTAAGAAAGGAAGCAAGTGACGTGGTCCCAGAACTGGGTCCTCAGCCTCTCCACACCTGCTCCATCCCAGAGCACCCAAAGCCTGAAAAAGAAGAAGAGTAGACTCAGACTTCAGCAACTTCCATGGTTTCAAAGTTGAGCACAGGCAGTTACTACCCCCTAAGTGTTCCTGCCAAAAATATCTACTCTGAGTTGGATCAAGTCTCACTCTGCACTGTCCAGTACAGAGCCACCAGCTACATGTGGCTACTGAACACTGGAAATGTGGCTGGTCCATTAAGTATAAAGCACACCGTGGATTCTGAAAACTAAGTATAAAAAAGGAATGTTGGGGACTTCCCTAGTGGTCCAGTGGGTAAGACTCTGCGCTCCTAATGCAGGGGGCCAGGGTTCGATCCCTGGTCGGGGAACTAGATCCTGCATGCATGCCATAACTAAAAGTCCTCATGCCGCAACTAAGAAGTCTGTATGCTGCAACTAAGACCTGGCACAGCCTCAATAAATAAATTTTAAAAAAAAAGAAAAGAATGTAAAATCTCTTATTAATACTTTAAAAATATTGATTACATATTGAAATAATATTTTGGATATGAAAATATTAAGTATAGTTAAGTAAATAAATATTAATAAATAGTACATAATAAATATATTATTAAAATTCCACCTGCTTATTTTTTTTCATGTGACTACCGGAAAATATTAAATGACGTATGTGGATCACATTATATTTCTGTTGGGTAGTGCTGCTCTAGACCTAACTTCCAGTTCTCAGGAAGCACAGGGCCATGAAGACACAATCAGACAAATCTAGAATGTGGGACCTTCTACAAGATAACTGGTCTGGTCTTTCCAAATCTGACGCCTCTAAATACAAGGGGACTATTCTAGATTTAAAGACTGCAACCAGATGCAGTGTGTACATCTTGACTGGACCCTGGATTTACTTTTTTTTTTAATTTATTTTTTATTGAAGTATAGGTGAATTACAATGCTGTGCTAATTACTGTTGTACAGCAAAGTGACTCAGTTATACGTATATGTACATTCTTTTTCATATTCTTTTCCATTATGGTTTATCACAGGATATTGAACATATTTATCTGTGCTATACAGTAGGGCCTTGTTTATCCATTCTATATATACCAGTTTGCATCTGCTAATTCCAAACTCCTAATCCAACCCTCTCTTACCCCCCACCTCCCCTTGGTAACCACCAGTCTGTTCTCTATGTCCCTGATTCTATTTCTGTTTCATATATAGGTTCATTTGTGTTGGATTTACTTTTTTTTTTTTTTTTTGCGGTACGTGGGCCTCTCACTGCTGTGGCCTCTCCCGTTGCGGAGCACAGGCTCCGGACGCACAGGCTCAGCGGCCATGGTTCACAGGCCTAGCCGCTCCGTGGCATGTGGGATCTTCCCGGACCGGGGCACGAACCGATGTCCCCTGCATCGGCAGGCGGACTCTCAACCACTGTGCCACCAGGGAAGCCCTGGATTTACTTCTAAAAAAAACAAAAAACACACAAGACCAGCTCCCAAAGGGATAACTGAGGAATTGTGCATGTGGGCTGGAGATTAGATTTATTGTTAATTTTCTTAGGTGAGATGATGGTGGTATGGCTCGATAATAGATTGTCCTCAATTCTGAAGTATTTAGGGATGAAGTATCAAAAATCTCTGCAACTCACTTTGAAATGGTCCAAGGGGAAAAAAAAAACCGTGTGCATGCATATATAGAGATAAAACAATGTGCCAAATATTACAATTATTAAGTTTTAAAAAATACTTTTGAAGAAAAATTGAAAAGCCAAGTATTTGCACAGAGAAGTGTGGCAACCACCCACTTCTCACACCCCCACATATTGCATATATTTGCAAACTCAGGGCTAGTGAACGAAACTTATTTGAACTCTCTTGCCCCCCACCCCCAACAGTGACTAAAACCCTGCACATTTTCCCCTTTCCCCCACACCAGCTTCAAGCAGCTCATGACCCTGCTCTAAGGCTGGCAGCCACACAGATGCACTGTGGGACTTTCTGGGTGCCCACAGGTGGCCACAGCCATCGCAAGCAATTTCCCATTCTGGAAAACGATGAAGCCCTGCCCTGAGCCAAGCTATTGAGGAGCCACGTGATATTTTTTGACCTGGGTAATGCAAAGTAAATAAAATTGCTGAAGAAAACAAGGCCACTGAAACAGGCAGCGTACTCTAAAGTCAATGCAAATCCAAGCCAATGCCAAAAGGTTTTTTTTGCTATTGACTTCGTTATTCCTGTTCTTATTTTGTTTTTGAACTAAAAGTCATGAGACAGAGACAAAACCCAAGAAAGTAAAACAATTTTGAGGCCTGGGAGTCCTATCCTACCAAACCAAGACTTATCACAAAGCTACTGTATTTAAGGCAGTGTCACATGGGGCAGAGTAGACACTGGACTGTGGAACCAGAGGGAGAGCCCAAAACCTGCTTGCAAAGAAGCTGTTCAAAGGCACCAGGACAAGTGGCTATCTATGTAGAAAAAAAACACAATTAGGTTCTTCTGTCACTTCTCCATCAAAAACAAGATAAATCCCAGGTGGATTAGATACATAAATGTAAAAAGCAGAACTTTAAAATGTTTAGAATATAGCAGAATGTCAGAATAAGGAAGGATTTCTTTTTTCTTTTTCTTTTTTTTTTTTGCGGTACGCGGGCCTCTCACTGTTGTGGCCTCTCCCGTTGCAGAGCACAGGCTCCGGACGCGCAGGCTCAGTGGCCATGGCTCACGGGTCTAGCCGCTCTGCGGCATGTGGGATCTTCCTGGATCAGGGCACGAACCCGTGTCCCCTGCATCGGCAGGCGGACTCTCAACCACTGCGCCACCAGGGAAGCCCAGGAAGGATTTCATTTTTAAAAGATATCAAAAAACACAAAACATAAAAGAAAAAGACCATTGGACTTTCACTTCTAGGAAGATGAAATAGATGTACTTCTCCTTAGTTTCCCACTAAATACAAGGGAAAATCCTAGATACTATATATATAAAATAAACATGAGACTCTTAAACAGTCAAGAGAAGAAGGCAGAGCAGCTAGGGACCCCAGGATTCAAGGAATGACACAGCAGTGAGTTCCTTGGGTTCTCTTTTGCCTCATGTATACCAGAATTGGGAGCTGAAGAAGGTGGCAACCCAGAAATGCCAACAGATGAACCAAAAAACGTCCTAACAAAAGTATGCTCTCTTTATCCAAAGGAGCAAGAAGCGGGTAACCTAGCAAGACATAAAACATTTAGACAGTAACAGCTCTATTCTAGCAAAACACCACAGAAAAAACTGTGGCCCCACTCCCACCCATGCCGACAAAGGCCAAGTAAGGAGCCAAGACTTCCACCCTCATGAGGCTGTAACAAGGCACCCTAATATCTCCATTGGGGAGGGAGCTGGGACTTTCATCCTCACTGGCTAGTAACAATGTACCACCCTCTACCTCCAGCCCCTTGGTGTCAGTGGAAACCACATGGGGAACCTGGATTTCTATATTCCCACCCAAGCAATAAGAAGGAGCCTCTCCCCATCCCTGCTGGGATGGTGTCAGAGGAAGACTGGTGGAGAATCAGAACCTTAACCATTGCTCAGGAGTCGCGAGGCCTAGGGAACTAGAACTCCCACCCTCAACCAGCAGTAACAAGGACTTCACCTGCCTTCAGGTGTCAACAAAGGCTGAGAGGGGAAACTGGGCTTCTACCTAAACTTCCCAGTAATCAGGCAGTGCCTCCTCTACCCTTCCTCTGCCAGACAAGTGTCAAACAAAAGCCAGCTAAAACAGAATCTAGAGTTTCAGAACAAAATATAAAATTGTTCAAGTTTCAATCAAAAATCACTCATCATGGGAATTCCCTGGCAGTCCAGTGGTTAGGACTTGGTGCTTTCACTGCCATAGGCCCGGGTTCAATCCCTGGGTCAGGGAATTAAGATCCTGCAAGCCATGTGGTACAGCAGCCCTCTCCCCCCAAAAAAAGCTGAAAAATCACTCATCATGCCAAGAACCAAGAAGATCCCAAACTGAATGAAAAAAAGACAATCAACAGATGACAACAACAAGATGAAAAAGATAGGCAGAAAGTAAAAGGATGGGAAAAGATATATCATGCAAACAATAATTAAAAGAAAGCAAGAGGAGCTGTATTTGTATCAGATAAAGTAGATTTCAGAACAAAGAAAATTATCGAAGACAGAGAGGTACATTATATAATGATAAAAGGGTCAATCCATCAAGAAGAATACTAATCCTAAATGTATATGCACCAAACAACAGAGTTGCAGAACCATGAGAAGCAAAAACTGATAGAACTGAAAGGAAAAATAAACAAATCAACAATTCTAGTTGGAAATGTCAACATCACTCTCTCAACAAATGATAGAACAACTCGAAAGAAAATCACCAAGGGTACAAAAGAACTAAAACGTGCTATCAATCAATATGATTTAATCAACATTTATGGAGCACTCCACCTGACAACAGAACATATATTCTTTTCAAATGTCCACAGAACATACACCCTGAGAGATCACATCTAGGGCCATGAAAAAAATCTAAACAAATTTAAAGGAACTGAAATAATACTGAAATGTTCTCCAACCCCAATGGAATCAAATTAGAAATCAGTAACACAAAGATAGTAAGAAAATCTCCAAATGCTTGAAAACTATACAATGTACTTCTAAATAATTCCTGTGTCAGGAAGTCTCAAGGGAAATAAAATGTTACACTGAACTAAATATACATTTGTGGGGTTATAGTAAAATTTGTGGAACACAGCTAAAGCAGCTCTTAGGGGTGAATTTATAGCACTGAAACCACTAGAAAAAGAAAGAAAAGTCTCAAACCAATAATCTATGCTCCCACATCAAGAATCTCAAAAAAAAAAAAAAAGAACAAAATAAACCAAAAGCAAGCAGAAGGAAGGAAAGAGTAAAGCACAGAAATCAATAAAATTGAAAACAACAGAAAAAATCAATAAAACAAAAAACTGGTTCTTTGAAAAGATTAATAAAATTGACAAATCTCTATAAACAAATTACCAATATCAGGACTGAGACAGGGGATATCACTACAGATCCTGCAGATGTCAAAAAGGATAATAAGGAAATACTACCAAATAACTCACAGATTTTGATAATTCAAATGAAACAGACCAATTCCTCAAAATTTGTAATTTAAAAAATTTAATTTAAAAACTCCCACAAAAAGAAATCTCTAGGCCCAGACGGCTTCACTAATAAATTCTACCAAATATTTAAAGAATTAACACCAATTCTACACAGTCTTTTCCAGAAAGTAGAAGGAAGAAACACTTGCCTAATTCATTTTATGAAGCTAACATTACCCTGACACCAACATCAAAGACAATACCAAAAAAAAAAAAAAACACAGAAAAGAAAATGCAGATGAACAGACACAAAATTTTTAACAAAACATTAAGAAACAGAATTTAGCAATTATAAAAAGAATTATATACCACAACCACGTAGCACTTATTTCAGGGTGCAAGGCCAGTTCAATATTTGAAAATCAATCAACATAATCCACCATATTAACAGACTAAAGAACAAAAATCACATGATCATATTAATTAATGCAGAAAAAGTACCTAACAAAATTCAACACCCAGTCGTGATAAACACTCTCAGAAGCACAGGAACAGAGGACAACTTTCTCAGTTTGATAAAGAGCATCTAATGGTGATAGACTGAATGCTTTCTCCTTAAGATCAGAAACAAGGCAAGGATGTCTGCTCTCACCACTGGTTTTTTTTTTTTGGGCTGCGTTGTGTCTTCGTTGCTGTCCATGGGCTTTCTCTAGTTGCGGTGAGCGGGGGCTACTCTTTGTTGCAGTGCACAGGCTTCTCACTGCGGTGGCTTCTCTTGCTGTGGGGAGCTGGCTATAGGCTTCAGTAATTGCAGCATGCAAGCTCAGTAACTGCAGCACAGTTGTGGCTTGCGGGCTCTAGAGAGCGGGCTCAGTAGTTTTGACACGGGCTTAGCTGCTCCACAGCATGTGGGATCTTCCTGGACCAGGGATCTAACCCATGTCCCCTGCATTGGCAGGTGGACTCTCAACCAGTGCACCACCAGGGAAGTCCCCTACCACTCTTATTTGACATCGTGCTGGAAGTTCTAGCCAGTGTAATAAGGCAAGAAAAGGAAACAAAAGGCATGTAGATGGTAAAGGAAAAAATAAAACTGTAGGGACTTAAAAATAAAACTGTGTGTCACAACTACTGAGCCCACGCTCCAGAGCCCGCGAGCTGCAACTACTGGGCCCACATGCTGCAACTACTGAAGCCCATGTGCTCTGGGGCCCTCATGACACAACTACTGAGCCTGTGTGCTGCAACTACTAAAGCCCACGCGTCTACAGCCCATGCTCTGCGACGAGAAGCCACCGCAATGAGAAGCCCATGTACCGCAACAAAGAGTAGCCCCTGCTCTCTGCAACTAGAAAAAGCCCGCACACAGCAACGAAGACCCAACACAGCCAAAAATAAATAGAGTTAAAAAATAAAATTCTCCCTACTTGCAGATAACATAATTGTCTACGTAGAAAATCCCAAGGAATCCACAAAACAAACTCCTAGAACTAATAAGTAAGTTTGGCAAGGCCACAGGATATAAAACAAACATACAAAAATCAGTCGTAGGGCTTCCCTGGTGGCGCAGTGGTTAAGAATCCGCCTGACAATGCAGAGGACACGGGTTCAAGCCCTGGTCCGGGAAGATCCCACATGCCGCGGAACAACTAAGCCCATAAGCCACAACTACTGAGCCTGCATGCCACAACTACTAAAGCCCGCGCACCTAGAGCCCATGCTCTGCAACAAAAGAAGCCACCACAATGAGAAGCCCTCACACCACAACGAAGAGTAGCCCCCACTCACTGCAACTAAAGAAAGCCCGCGTGCAGCAATGAAGACCCAATGTAACCAAAATAATTAACTAATTAATTTAGAAAAATTTATATGGAAAGGCAAAGGAACTAAAATAGCTGTGATGACTACCAAATATAAAATAGATAGCTAGTGGGAAGCAGCTGCATAGCACAGGGAGATCAGCTCAGTACTTTGTGACCACATAGAGGGGTGGGATAGGGAGGGTGGGAGGGTAGGAGGGAGGCGCAAGAGGGAGGGGATATGGGGATGTGTGTATGCATGTAGCTGATTCACTTTGTTGTGCTACAGAGGCTAACGCAGCATTGTGAAGCAATTATGCTCCAATAAAGATGTTAAAAATAAAATAAAATAAAATAGCTGTGATGAGAAAACAGCTATTTTGATTTACTGCCTAGGCATTTCCCAGAGTCTGGACATTGCAATAAGGATCTGAGCTTAAGATTCCCACCATAAATTCCCACTTTGCTTTTCCTGGGGCATCTTTTAAAATATCCACTTAGAGTTGAGCCCCTGAAAAATAAGGGACCTCTGCCCCGACCACCATGTAAGTAATAGGTGCTCTCTATCTCCTGCTCACTTGTGACCTGAGACAGATGACTGCCCTTCCCCTGGCTCACTGTCCACCCCCCTATTTCTGGGATCTGTAAGTATTAGACCTTGTGACTTTACTTCCTTTGTGTGGGTGGATTGGAACTGCACCTTCAATCAAAATGACCCTATGGTTTTCACTTCCCCAAACTGGGAGCTCAGATGTTGAGGGAGCTACCTGCTGACCTCATGTGGATGGCTTGTGCCCCCTCATTCAGCAGGTCATAATCTGCATATTCTTAAATTTAATACACCAGCTCCAGCTTCTCAACACAGTAACAATTTTGAACAAGGAGAATAAAGAGGAATTAGGGACTTCCCTGGTGGCACGGTGGTTAAGACTCCATGCTCCCAGTGCAGGGGGCCTGGGTTCGAGCCCTGGTCAGGGAACTAGATCCCACGTGCATGCCCCAACTAAGAGTTTGCATGCCACAACTAAGGAGCTGGCAAGCCGCAACTAAGGAGCCCACGAACCACAACTAAGGAGCCCGCCTGCCACAACTAAGACCTGGCACAACCAAATAAATACATTTTAAAAAATAAAAGAAGAATAAAGAGGAATTACTCTATCTAATATCAACTTAGAGAGCTAAGTAATCAAGACTGTATTGGTGGGGACTTCCCTGGTGGTCCAGTGCTAAAGAATCCACCTTCCAATGCGGGGGATATTCGTTCAATCCCTGGTTTGGGAACTAAGATCCCACATGCCGTGGGGCAACTAAGCCCACGTGCCACAACTATTGAGCACTCGCGCCTCAACGGGAGAGCCCACATGCCGCAAACTACAAAGCCCACGTGCTCTGGAGCCCACGTGCCCTGGAGCCCCCATGCCACAACTAGAGAGAAGCCCAAGTGCCGCAACTAGAGAAACCTGAGCAGACCACGTGCTGTAACAAAAAGATCCTGCATGCCTCAACAAAGATCCCGTGTGCTGCAACTAAGACCCGACGCAGCCAAAAAAAGGAAAATAAATAAATATTTTTTTAAAAGAAACTGTATTGGTGGAGGAACAAACACATAAATCAATGGCACAGAATACGGAATCCAGAAATAGACCTCAACAAGAATGCTCAACTGATTTTTTTGTGTGTGTGGTACGTGGGCCTCTCGCTGCTGTGGCCTCTCCCATTGCGGAACACAGGCCCCGGACGCGCAGGCCCAGCGGCCATGGCTCACGGGTCCAGCCGCTCCGCGGCATGTGGGATCTTCCCGGACCGGGGCACAAACCTGTGTCCCCTGCATCGGCAGGCGGACTCTCAACCACTGCGCCACCAGGGAAGCCCTGCTCAACTGATTTTTGACAAAGGTACAAAGCAATTAAATGGGGGAGAAACAAACGGTACAACAAATGGTACAACCATTTTGAACAAATGGTACAACCCAGATGTCCCTTCAACAGATGAATGGTTAAACTGTGGTACATCCATACCATGGAATACTAGTGAGCAATAAAAAGGAATGAACTTTTGAATTGACACACTCAACAATTTGGACGAACCTCAAGGGAATTATGTGGTGTGAAAAATGTTAATCCCAAATGGTTACACAGTATATGATTTCATTGATATAACATTAATTTTTTAATTAATTAATTAATTAAAATTTTTGGCCGCAGGGCTTACCTGCTGGCACAGTGGTTAAGAATCCGCCTGCCAATGCAGGGGTCTCGGGTTCGAGCCCTGGTCCAGGAAGATCCCACATGCCATGGAGCAACTAAGCCTGTGTGCCACAACTACTGAGCCTGCACTCTAGAGCCTGCAAGCCAAAACTGCTGAGTCCACGCACCACAACTACTGAAGCCCACACGCCTGGAGCCCGTGCTCTGCAACAAGAGAAGCCACCGCAACGAGAAGCCCGCGCACCGCAACGAAGAGTAGCCCTCGCTCGCCTCAACTAGAGAAAGCCCATGCACAGCAACAAAGATGCAACACAGCCAAAAATAAATAAATAAATAAATTTATTAAAATAAAAAATTTTTTTGGCCACACTGTGCAGCATGCAGGATCTTACTTCCCTGACCAGGGATTGAACTCGTGTCCCCTGCAGTGGAAGCTCGGATCCTTAATCACTGGAACACCAGGGAAGTCCCCATTTATATAACACTCTTGAAGTGACAAAATTATAGAAACAGAGAACAGATTAGTGGTTGCCAGGAATTAAAGAGGGAGTTAGGACATGAGGGGGAATTAAAGAGGGAGTTAGGACATGAGGGGAAGATGTGGCTATGAAAGGGCAACGTGACAGATCCTTGTGGTGATGAAAATGTTCTGTATTTTGATAGCATCAATGTCAATATCCTGGTTGTGATATTGTACTATTATTTAAGATGTTATCATGGGGGGAAACTGGGTAAAGGGCATACAGGATCTCTCAGTATTATTTTTAACAACTGCATGTGAATCCACAATTATTTCCAAAAAAATGTTTTAACCTAAAAAAAAAAAAAGATAAATTTGAATTAGAATTTTAAATTTCTGTACAATAAAGGATACCATAAAGAAAATAAAAAGGACCAACCACAGCCTGGGAGAGAGCTTTTTCAGTGCATATGATAGCTAAAGGATCCCTATCAAAATATATCAAGTGCCCTAAAACAATAAAAATGGGTTGAAGAGATAACAAACAAGTAATTCACAGAAAAGAAAACCTGAAGGCAATATAAACATACAAAAAGATGCTCAACCTCACTAGTAATCAAGGAAAGAAAATTAAAGCAACATGAAAAACACTTTTGCCCACCAGACTTGCCAGCAGTGTTAAGTGCCACACTTCTCGAGCGGGACACCAAATGATCACGGACTTAGAAGCTGAGGTCCTGCAGGTATCAGTTCCAAGAACCACTTAACTCCCAGTGACCTTTGTGAGGTCCTCTACCAGGAAAGGCAAGGAAGGAAACACCCAGCTTTTTAACACCTGGTGTTCTCCGTATCCTGGGTGGAGGTCTTCTCCTCAGATCCTTATAAACTGCCCCCAAATTTAAGGCTTTTCTTCAAGCTCTTTTCTGTTTTGTTTTTTTTTAAATATCTCCCAATTTTTTAATTGTCTGTGCTTTTGTACCCCTTTTATAGTTTATAACTTAATTTTTTAAATATTCTAGGTCTTTTGTTTTATACTATCCTAAATTGCAACTTTAGTGTTTTCTTTACTGTTGCATAGTGCTTTCTATAACTTTTCCTTTCTTATACATATTAACTATTATTTAGTAAATAGCTCAGCTCAACCAACACTCCACAAGACTGTAAGTTGTAGAAGAGAAGGGCAGGAACGCACCTGTTGCAATCACTGATGTATGCCAAGCACACACGTAATGAATGGAGAGGATACAGGACATCTTTTTTTAAAAATCTTCTGATGCCCTTACTCTTTTGTGTACTTACTTTTCTACTTATTAGATCCAGTTGATCTTTTGCTTTTCTAATCTGATTCTCCATTTAAAAATTCTCAGCTTATTTGAAAACAGCAACAGTATGAGACACACCCTGTCCTACCAGGAACATAAGCTCAGTATGCTATCTGTGGACATATGACGACACGGGGTATCTGTTTCATGGGCATGACTAAGTGCTCTGCACTTAGCAAGCAGGCATTGTCCAGGGCACAACTCCAACTGCTGCTATGTGTTGGTTTTCCATGCTCTGGGAAGAAAAGATCTTTTTGCAAACTGGCAAAAAGCAGCCTTGTGTCTTTCTGATACTGGCTTCCTATAAACAATGGTCACATCTCCCTGTGCTAGGAACTTTTTCAGGCTGCATCCAAACACCACTATTAGGACATCCCTCTGGAAGGCTTTCCACATAGTCTCATACTCACACACTTGGTCATCCAGCGATGGAGGCACTACAGAGATCCTCCTCCTCAGTTTTCAGAACCAAGGCCTAAAGAGAGGTAACACTCAACCATGGTCACACAGAGCCTGTGGCCAGAAGATGGTGGGAGGAGAAGGTGCTGAGGAACCAGAGAAAAGACTATATCCGTCACCCAGTCTTCCTGACACAGCCATTCATTTCAACACTGCACATGCACACTCACATTAGACCCTCTGGAATACCTGCAAGTGCTAAGGGTAGCCCAAGAATATGTCTCAGCTGAACTCACCACTGTTTGGCTGATTGACACTGCTGAAGCTCTCCTGCTGAGAAATGGGTAGTGGGAATGGGTAACTCATTCCTCTGTGCCAGTCCCCAGTGCAATGTCCACCACTAAGTCTGAGCTCGGCACTGCTCCAGACCCCAGCAAAATCCAACTCTGTAAAGAGGGACCTTCCCAGAGCCGTGGTGAAGCCCCTGGCGTTCTGAACACCTGCTCAACAAGCCATGGCATACAATGTGAAAAATGGGCATACTTCCTTTCTCCAACTGTGATACTGGGGACTCTCCAGTGATGGGCAGAAATAAAAAGCCAAGTTTTCAGCAGTGCCTAAAAGGTGGTGCTCTTTGTAAAACAAAATACATAAAATCTGCCCTGGAGGCAGATGTATTTAAAGTTTACCAGATCAGGGCTTCCCTGGTGGCGCAGTGGTTGAGAAGCCGCCTGCCAATGCAAGGGACTTGGGTTCAAGCCCTGGTCCGGGAAGATCCCACATGCCGCAGAGCACCTAAACCCATGCGCCACAACTACTGAGCCTGCGTTCCAGAGCCCACGAGCCACAGCTACTGAAGCCCAAGCCCCTGCAGTCCGTGCTCTGCAACAAGAGAAGCCCACAATGGGAAGCCCGCGCACTGCAACGAAGAGTAGCGCCCGCCTGAACGAAGACCCAACGCAGCCAAAAATAAACAAATAAAATAAATAAGTTTATAAAAAATAAATAAATAAAGTTTACCAGATCAATCGGCAGGGACACAACCAGCGACTCAAAAGCATTATACAGTGGTAGGCGAGGACCCCAGATATCTGAGGAAAGAATCCCTCCAGGCTCCTTCCTGTCACTAATCCCTATCTATATGCAAATGAAGCACGTTTGGGGTTGTTGGGGGGAGAGGAAATCAAGCGCGTGCGAGCACCTTGTGAATCTACCCTGTCCAGACAGACTTAGATCCCTGGGAACTAGAAGATTCCCTCTGGAATTCCAGCCCCAGGAGAGAAGTAGCTCTGTTCCAGCACTGGCTACCTCCCAGAGCTAATGAGTGCCGCATGCATGGAGGAGGCTCAGTCAATAAAAACTTTCCACTCAAAAAACGTGTGGCGGGGGCTTCCCTGGTGGGGCAGTGGTTGAGAGTCCGCCTGCCGATGCAGGGGACACGGGTTCGTGCCCCGGTCCAGGAAGATCCCACATGCCGCGGAGCGGCTGGGCCCGTGAGCCATGGCTGCTGAGCCTGCGCATCTGGAGCCTGTGCTCCGCAACGGGAGAGGCCACAGCAGTGAGAGGCCCGCGTAGCGCAAAAAAAAAAAAAAAAAAAAAAATCGCGTGGAACAAATGCATACATGACACTAACTCAATTTATAGTAAACTTAACACTTCCTCACATGCAGAAAAACCTACAGACTGAAACTTTAAAGTATCTTAACTAAAGACTCTGAAAGAATGGCTCCCTACTAGTTTTTATTTTCTATGAATGAAGGAAAAGTTGTGGGATTCAACCCATTATTAACCATACAAAACGAAGCAGAGGCAGCCCAGCCCACCACTCGCAGGAACCCCTAAATCTCTAATAGCTATATTACCTAAAAATAGTACTTAAACTGTCAAATTGCTACCATTCACGATGTAATTAAAACACTTAAGGAAAATGGGATTTTCCTCTTAAAACAAAACTAAAATAATAAAATTCCATGACCTTGTTTTTAAATGGTCAAAAGGAATAATCTTAACTGAAACAGCCACTTTAGGTTCCATCTAGCAAAAAGGCTTTTGTCCAGACACTCAGAAGTTAAAAGTAAATGTTAAATGTCAGTCTAATATTAATCTAAAAATTCTAGAGGGTTAACCAGTTTAAAACTGCTCAATCTGATGGCCAACAGGATGTACTCAACACAATGGAAAACAATAGTGTGAAGTCATTGTTTACTTGGGCTTCAAACACCAAAAAGACAGGCAGATTGCTCTGCTTTGAGTTTAAAACAGGACTTTTTCACACCTTGGGGTCAGATGAGGAAGGTGTTGAGCCAAGTCACTAGTGAAGATGCAAGGTGTCACCCTAAAATCGTTCACTGCTCAGGAGGCAGATGAAGTTTCCCTGACACAAAGCAAGTTCCTCTCTGGCCTGTGTCCCGTGGGAGTATCATCAGAGGTGTGGGGCAGCCTGGCGAAGACACCATCAGGGAGCTTGGGAACCCACCAAGAGTCCAGGGCCACATACACAGCAAGAGATTTAAAAGTAAAAATATGTGGAAGAAAAAAATTACCACCTGTGAGAAACAAGCACTACTCAACAGTCTATCAAACACAAAAGCTATTTGAATGCTTTTCTCACTTGGAAAACTCTTAGAAACTATCAGTTATCACAGATACGAAAAGCAGAGGTCCCAGAAGAACAGTGATTTCTGCTGACGGTGGTTTGGTTTTCTCAACAAAGGCAGAAAGGAAGTAAAGGCTTTCTACCTGGGTACAAACTCACTCAGGTGCAAACACATCCTAGAGGAAGGGAAGAAAGACAAGGTTCAGAAGCCAGGGCTGAAAGGCCATTCTCCACTGGACTGTGGTTTTTAGCCTGAGTAGATTTTTAACATCTTATGTGATAAAGCTCACTGAAAAACAGTTCCTTCTACACTCCACTGAACTCCATATGCTGCTGTTAAACATTACTCAGTACTCAACTGCACACTTAAAACAGTTAAGATGGTTACGTTTTATGTTGTTTTGTTTACCACAATTTTTTAAAAATGTAATGGTTAAGGAGGCATATTTTACGTTATGTATATTTTACTACAATTATAAATATTTTTTTAAAACCCACATTACTCAAGTGTCACACCAATTAAACTTCAGAAAAAACTTATAAGGCTTAGGTCCAGTCTTCTAATCATCGATGCCCAAGTAGGGCACTGAGGCTGGAAAAGGATAAACTGAGCCCAAAGACAAGGACCAGGCCTAACTGTCCATTTGGCTGCAGCAGCTGGACTTGGAGGTGGGGTGGAAGTAGGGGAGTAAGTGTGAGAGGTGGGTGGCCAGACTCAGCAGAATACAAGTGGGAATGAGTTACTACATTTGCATACCCTTGTGGCATCCAAGAACCCAATTAAAGTAAATTACAATTATCTCAAGAGAGCCCAACAATAGTTAACACTTCAGTATATATTTACTGACTACCTACCCTGTACTAGGTGTGAAGCTTCATTTGCTATGCATGTAGTCTTCCCAAATTTCATACAAAAATAGTCAATTAAGATTTACATACATTACTAAATCATAAAACACAAGAGGTAATAAACTAAATACTTATATAAGTGTTTTCCAAGTAGGTGCTTACTAGAAAATAAAAGTTGCATTCTGACTCCCCAAACTTCCTCTGGCTATCCAACCCCTTCCTCATCTCAGTACAAAGGTAGAGTTGGGACTACACTGTGAGGGCAGAATGGTCAATTATCTGTCGGGTCAAGGCTGAATGCCAAGGGTTGCCCAGAGAGGAAAGGAGAGAGAAGAGGTCCACTGCAGGGGTCTGACGCCACATATGCTCTGCTGCCCTCTTCCCCAACTGATGCCTTGCACCAAGCAGGCACTCCGATATCAGGGAATAGCAACAGGGTTTCCCCTAAATCCCCAAAATGATTCACCAAGCACAAAGCAAATAATCATCTGATTTCACACTTTGAAGTTAAAAGCTGAGCTTTCTGATATTTTTTCCATTATACTACAAAAGACTAAAACTAAGTACCACAGCTCAAAACTAATATGCTAATCTGACTTGAATGAATTAAGGTTAGAAAAAGATTGTTGACTGCTGCCCTTCCTGACCTAACTGGCTAATCAGACTCCAGAACAGAGGAATGAGATGAAATATTGGGGTGGCCACAGCCACTCCCAGCTCCCTACTCAGGTGCCCCATTACTGCAGCCCTTGATCCTGCCAGCAACCTCACAATACAGGCCTCAGGAGCCAGACAGGGGTATCCTGGCCCATGGTGACTGGGAGCTCTTGCACTTTCACTGTAAGGTGCCACTGTTCTGAGTGTTTATCTAGGCAAATACTAGCCTTCAGTGTTTAAAGCTGTGAGCTGCTTTTGGCCACATTCTTTTTTGGGGCCACATTCTTAAGGCTCGACCATCAGGAACATTTCAACCATGCCAGAAATTGCCAGATCAACAAACCTTGTTTATAGAAGGACAAGACACAACTAGCACCCACTCCCTTTGCTCAGACTTTCTTGCTAGCAGAATTCCTTCCCTCCCACATATGGCTCTGATTTGCCCTTCTACCTACCTCAGCCTTGCTACAGCTGCAAAATCTAAATAATCGTAAACTTCTCTGGTAGGTTTTAGGGTTGTGTTTCCAAAGGCTGGAGCAAAAGTGCCAAAAGATGGCCTTGCAGACTCTTGGAACCCCTGCTCTGCAAAGCCACAGCCACTCTATGACCAGGCAGTGAAGCAGTGAACAAGGCCAATGCTGAGCAGAAGAAGGTCATGCCATGCGTGACCTCAGAATCAGGCCTAGAGTGGCACCTGAAAGTACCAGCTCCCAGTGAACTGGTGAAGGCAAAGCTCCTGGGCCAATCCCAGCAACTTCTGCATTGCTGGCCTTCCCCCAGTAGAGGATATGGGGCTGCTCTTCAAGGATCACAGCACTGATTCAGAGAAATACGATATATCCAGTTCAGGTACCTCTACACCAAGTTAAGATGGAGGAAATGTATTACTCCCAAGTGCTTTCCCCCTCCTCAAAGCTTCAGGAGATCCCCAGTCACTGTCTGCCACAACAGATTTACACCCAGGTATAACACAACTGAAGAAATCCTTGAAGATGCCCTTGTCCTCACCTCCCACTGCTTCTACCTCCTCTTCCTGCAGGCTTTGATCACTCCCTTAGCACAAAGGAAAAAATGTGTTTCCACTCAGTAGTAATTATTTGGAAATGAGTTCCTGACTTTTAGAACCCAAGGATTAAAAATTAAAAGCAAATACAGATAAGGGAAGGACAAATGCAGAGGATCGTCTGTCTTATCAAATGGGTACAGCTACAATTTACATACTCCCAAGTACTGGGGAGAAAGTAGCAGCTACCAAGTACTTTTCAGTAGTGGCCAGCATCTCCTGATGCACGAAGGTATTGTTTTCTTCTTCCTAACAGAGCCAAGATCATCTGAATTTCCAAGCTGGGCCACTGTCAGGCACAAATAGACTCCCATAGCCCAAATGAACAAAGATTCCCACCAGCCCACAGCTTAATTCTTCAGATACTCTATCTTCTTTTCAGAGGAATCTTCAACTGGCTTCTAATGCAAGCACAGAGGCACCCTGCGCTTCCCAGGCTCTATGTAAATCATTTGTGCTGGGAGCTAACTACTTAAAAGACCTCTCTTGTAAATGACAAGTTTATGTTATGTCTTCTCATTGTATACCAATCCAATGAATCTTGTTAAGTTCTGTGGTCTTAAGAACAGATCTAATCAAGAGTCAGGAACCTCTGCATTTATCTCACACAGAGATAAAGATGACACTGTGAGGGATTCATGGCAACAGTCCTCCTAACAGGCTGGCCCCTCACAGAACCATAGGGATAGCGCTGTTTACCTCTCAGAGCTTCCTTGGTCAGTAAAGGGACAGGAAGGCAGAAAGGTCACAGGCAAAAGAGAAAGTGTGAGTAAACTAGATGGAGCTCTGATTCTATCTTCTCAGACCAAGCTGCCCTGTAAAGCCTGACTGATAAAACAGGATTTGGTCTCTATCCCTACATTTGTCCCTACACAGATTTCTGTATGGGGGAGTGGGAGACGCAGAGACAACACAGTCAGGGCAACAACCAACAGGGACTGGAGAGAGTGCCCTCCACACTCTTGCCAAGCTGTTCATCCTAAGGCAGCAAGACATGCTAGGCTGGAGAGATTTCTTACTGGATTAAGGAAATGGCCACAAAAACAGCAGTCAGATCCTTTTCGGGATTTCGCTGACTATTACTACCCAAGTAGATGTCTCACCCATCAACCTGACTCAGAACTGGAGGGGGAGCAAATGGAGACATGAGCTCCTCGCAGATGCTTCTCATCCCAAGGGAGAGAGCAGCCCTCCAGTCCTTTGCCAGCCTTAGATCATTACCTGCTATATTCAGCAAATGATTAGAAGAAAATCCAGAATTCTCTGTGACAAAGAACTAAAAATAAGTAAATTACCAGTAGCATTTATCTAGAGAGCTGGAGTTTTTTGTTTTGTTTTCAAGTCAAGCTCTCTTTATAAACTCATAATCTACAGACGCCTCAAAAAGTCACTCCAGCTCTCCACTTGCAGAAAGGCTAAGAAGCAGGAAGTCACCCAGCAGGCTCTTGACACCAGAGTTTCCACCTCTCGTACCCCAAGCATTAGTGCAGCTGCAAACTTGAGCAGCAGTTTCTGAGAGTCCACCCTGTAAACAACTGCAGTTAGTTCAAAGAAGACTAATTTAAAGCTTGCATATGTTTTTTGGATTACGTGCAATGCATCCAGGGATCTCAGCTATCTTTTGCTTTTACAGACTAACTATTAAGTACTTGAATTTGACACTGACCACGGAGCAAGAAAGTGACAAGGCCTCAACCTCAACAGGAATCTAAGCTTCAGTGAGCACCTCAAACAGGACCGGTGTGCACCTGTCTGGTACTGGTTACTTCTTTGTAGCTCATATCCTGCTGGATGACCCACAGCAACGAGTGTAGCACCTAGGAACCAAGGCCTGTACGTGGTTAGTGCACAGCACTTATTATGGGCCGTGACACAACAGGCTTTAAAGGAATCGTGTCCAAAACATTCTCTTTTTTTAAAAAATATTTATTTATTTATTTGGCTGCGCTGGGTCTTAGTTGTGGCACATGGGATCTTCACTGCAGCATTCAGGACCTTTAGTTGTGGCACGCTGGCTCTTTCAGTTGCAGCATGCAGGCTCTTAGTTGCACCATGTAGGATCTAGTTCCCTGACCAGGGATAGAACCACAGGCCCCTGCATTGGGAGTGCAGAGTCTTAACCATTGGACTACCAGGGAAGTCCCATGTCCAAATCATTCTCAAGGAGAATGAACATGTTCTAACTTTATCTACACCTCAATAGGAAAGCAGTGGTCCTGCCCAACAGAACTTCAGGTGTGGCTGTCCTCTGGGGATGGAACAGGAAAGAGGTCAGTGACTATCAGAGGTCACAGCACTCAAGAGAGCAGAGCAACACCGGGTGCAATGGGCCAACAGCAATTTTTTGGCCGACAGGATTTTTAAAAAATAATTTTATAAATCTATGTCTGTTCTTAGAAACCTTGTTTTCTAGGCAAATATGGAATGAAATAACACCAGCTATAATCAACAGCATGAACAGAGATAACTTAGGCAAATAGCAAATTAACTAATACTTCTGCAATTATTCCTTTTCTTTTTCCATAAGCACCTTGCTCTAACAAAGAAACACACAATAGGAATTATATTTCCTTGATGATTTGTATTCAACAAACTTTGACCATCTAGGGCTTCCCTGGTGGCGCAGTGGTTAAGAATCTGCCTGCCAATGCAGGGGACACGGGTTCGAGCCCTGGGCCAGGAAGATCCCACATGCCGCGGAGCAACTAAGCCCGTGCACCACAACTACTGAGCCTGCGCTCTACAGCCCAAGAGCCACAACTACTGAAGCCCATGCGCCTAGAGCCCGTGCTCCACAAGAGAAGCCACTGCAATGAGAAGCCTGCGCACCACAACAAAGAGCAGCCCCCGCTCGCCGCAACTAGGGAAAGCCCGCGCGCGACAACGAAGACCCAACGCAGCCAAAAATAAATAAATAAAAATTAAAAAAATCTTTTTGGCTGTCTACTCAATATCACATATCATCCTACCTTCCACCATCTGCTCTTTAACTCCAACTCCATTCCATTTGTGTTTCAATCTCTTCACAAATGAAGAACACCATAAAAATGAAAATGCTTCCTCTTATTTAGAGGACTAGTCTCAAGAAAAATGATATGTGGGAATTCCCTGGCAGTCCAGTGGTTAGGAATTGGTGCTTTCACTGCTGTGGCCCAGGTTCAATCCCTGGTCGGGGAACTAAGATCCCCCATGCCTCGCAGCATAGCCAAAAATAATAATAATAGGAGCTTCTCTTGTTTCTCAATAAAAACTTTCCCCACTAGACTGGGTGTCCCCTGAGAGCTGGAATAGGGTCTAATTCACCTAGGTCCTGAGCTCAGACTGATGCAGTGGGGGCTAGACAGCAGGGCCTGGCCAGGGTGGAGAAGAGTGAAGCACCATCAGGGAAAGCTGAGTCCTCAGAGTGTGACCTCTACTTTCCAGACCGGTCTGTTCATCCAAGACCACTGGGATAGGAAGGGATAGGAGGGCTCTACTACTCCATAAACTAGGACATTGCATCACTGCCCAGAGCAGAGATGTCTACTGAACCCTCAGGTTCTCTGCTTATCTTCGGAACTAAGCTCCAAGTCCTCCTCTCCTGAGAGACTGCCCTTCCTTTACCACTCCAAGAGTGCTTTCCCTTCTATCCAAGCATGCCTAATCCCTGCCACTCATTTAACGAGTTATGCGCACAGCACGTTCTCCTCAACCCAGAGCCGCAGGTGTTCCTACAGCGCGATCATGCTCCACTTAACTTGGAATGCTTACTCCCACATCCGGCCCAGCCCCTCAATGGAACAGGTGCTCAACAAACATTTAGTTGGAGAGTTAAACACAAATCACTGTTTTTCCGCAATATGGCACTATACCAAGGTCCATTCCTTTCCACTTCAAAAACAGCTAGACATTTACAGCATCAGGCATGAGAATTCCCAGGAAGAGGGATACAGAAGGCACCCCCTTTCTGATGCACCGGCCATCAAGGCCACCTAAAGCTTGTTTCCTGTGTGACCATCTTCCTCAGATGAGCTTTGATCTAATGGGCAGGTTCATCAGCACCTTTTGTTGTTGTTTTTTTTTAACATCTTTATTGGAGTATAATTGCTTTACAATGGTGTGTTAGTTTCTGCTTCATAACAAAGTGAATCAGCTATACATATACATATATCCCTATATCTCCTCCCTCTTGCCGTCTCCCTCCCACCCTCCCTACCCCACCCCTCTAGGTGGTCACAAAGCAGCGAGCTGATTTCCCTGTGCTATGTGGCTGCTTCCCACTAGTTATCTATTTTACATTTGGTAGTGTATATATGTCCATGCCACTCTCTCACTTCGTCCCAGCTTACCCTTCCCCGTCCCCGTGTCCTCAAGTCTATTCTCTAGTAGGTCTGCATCTTTATTCCTGTCCTGCCCCTAGGTTCTTCAGAACCATTTTTTTTAGATTCCATATATATGTGTTAGCATATGGTATTTTTCTCTTTCTGACTTACTTCACTCTGTATGACAGTCTCTAGGTCCATCCACCTCACTATAAATAACTCAATTTCATTTCTTTTTATGGCTGAGTAATATTCCATTGTATATATGTGCCATTCATCTGTCAATGGACACTTAGGTTGCTTCCGTGTCCTGGCTATTGTAAACAGAGCTGCAATGAACACTGTGATACATGACTCTTTTTGACATCAGCACCTTTTGAATACCCAGTTCTGCCTTCGTGAGCAGGCTAAGTTTCTTACTTCAACCAAGGATACAAGCTCTCCTAAGCTCTGGAGCGGTGGCTCTAGACCCTGGCTGCACATTGGAATCACCTGGTCAGGGAACGGAGCTGATGCCTGAGTCCCACCCCCAAAATTCTGATGTCATTGACTGGGGTGCAGATTTCAACCAACAGTAAACCCTGCTCTAAAGATACAGCAGCTCTGAAACAGAACAGGAGGTAGACAGTATAGTTTGGGGCCCAGACCACACGGACAGCAGGTGCTGAAGGAATTAAAAACTGGTGCACAGCTGAGAAAAAGGGCTTGGAAATGCAGAAACTTACCCTCAACCCAGTATATCTCATCAGTCCTCACCAGGGCAAGGACTCCTGTATTGAAATTCTCATCAGAGCCCCAGACCCACAATTCTGGATCCTCTAGAAATTTTCTCCCACATGTCCTGGCCCCCTCACAAAACACATCAATGCTACTCAGCAGCACTGGCACCACATGGAATACCCAGGAGTGATACTGGAGTTGTTCTCCCTCCTGCCTTCCAAGCCCCAGTCCTTCTCAGAGTCGTAGTGGCTGTGGCAGTCGCTGGCTCTACTCTGATTCTGTGACATGAGCTCAAGTTGGCCTCCAGGTGCTGCCTAAGCTTGTTTTCTCATCAATGAAATGGGGATCATGTGTCACTGACCTCAAAGGGCTACTGTCAGGATGAACAGTGATGCATCAGCCACTCAGCCCAACGTATGCACAGACTAAGCATTCCACAAAGACTGCCCTTCAATTATTATGGTTTACCCTACACTCAACTGCCATAACAAAGAGTAATCGTGTTCTGGATGCTGCAACACCTTAAGGATGGTAAGTGACCCTACGTCACAGCAACCCTGCTGAATAGCTAATGTCCCCTTTACCACATGCAAAAACTGAAGTCCATACCAAGTAAGGGGCAGAGCCAGGACTTGAAGCCTGGTTCACTAGATTAACTTGCCTGAGCCACAACTGCCATCACATGGCTCTTGTGTTCTAGGCAGCTCATGACAGCTGCCCATGAATCAGGTCCACCCTCTCTGCCTGGCACACACAAAAAAAGTACTCATAAGCATTTAAGTAGAGTTTTTTCCAACTCCCTCTCGCCCTTCAGCTCCCAGCCTGCTAAATGCTGCTTCCTTGGGAAACCCGCCCAACTCAGTCCTCCATTATCCAATTAACCCCCCACTATACCTTTCCTTCTTCATTAAATTCTCAGAATAGTGAGAGCTGGGGCCATATCTGATTTGCTCACATAGTCTAACGATGGCACAGGGAGAACACAGGTCAGACCCAGGTCTTCCCATGACACTGGAACCCACCTAGGGAAGAACTATGTCAAAGACCACCTGAAACACCAGAGCAGCTCTGCTTCATTGCCTCAAAAGACTCTGCCATTACTCCAAAGCTCTGAAAACAGAGTCAAGGGCACTGCCTCATGGAGTTGGACTTCAGGCAGTCCACAGCCTGGAATAAGGGTCCCTGGCATCAATATTCAGGCATATCCTTCCTCTTCAGAAATTAGCTCAGTGGTTTTGGTAATTTCTGTAACAGTTAAGCAGAAATAAATTCTTTTTGAGCAGGCAAGACCTTCTTTTATTTTGTTGCTAAAGTCCATCTTAGTCTGCTAATATCGTGTGTTCACTTGTTCTACTTATAACAAAAGTCAAGAACTGGATCTCCTTTATTCAAGTCATGAAACTCCTTTATTCAACTGCAACATGATTAAGTAACTGAATACAAAATTAGATTTATTTTAAAAGACTTTAGTAAATAAAAATATGTACCATGCATCCATATCCTGGTTTCTAAATGCCACTTCAACTAAAAGAAACCAAGGCTCCTTGTGGAAAGGGCTGATGCCAGGCTGGGGAAAGGAACCTGGAACATCTTTTTGCACTAGAAAGTCAGGAAGTGCTCAAACAATGATGGAGACATGTCAAAAGAACACAGGAGCCAGCCTAAAGGGGCTCCCACTGGCCAAACCTGGGACAATCTGGGCATCAAAATGAATAATGACAAGAATGGGCTATATCTCACTGAATAAGTTATCAATGTGAACTAATATAAACAAAACTGAATAAACAAGTGAAGGAGGTGAGAAACCTCTTCTTTGAGTAAGATGACAACTAATTCAGAAGGAATGATGGTCTTAGAAGCACCACTGCATGCTGAAAGTAGAGGGTCAAAGTTTGACAAGGAACAGGATATTTACATAGTGTCCTACCATAAATTACTTATTAATTGCGAAGGGAAAAACAGCAACTTTAAGGAGGAAAAAACTGTCAGGTACCTCCTCAACCAGGACTGATCATCAAGACAAACCAGCAACTTGTGCCTACTCACATGGGGCTATCAAAGATGTTATTAGGACAACTGAGGAATCTAAGCATGGAATGTAGATTAGATATTAAACCAATAATAAATTTCCCTCATACTGACAGATGTATTGTCATTATGTAAGAGAATATTCTTATTCTTAGGAAATACACAATTAGGTATTTAGGAGTAAAGGGGCATGATGTTTGCCAATCACTCATAGATGGTTCAGGGAAAAAATGTACAGAGTGAAAAGAAACAGAATGACAAAGCAAAAACAAGGCAAAATGTAAACAAATGGTAATTCAAGGTAAAGCGTATTTAGGAGTTTCTTGTACTACTTTTGCAATTTTTCTGTAAGTTTGAAGTTATAACAAAGTTTTAAGTTACAAAAATATAAACTGTGTGAAATGAAAAGAAAATAAGTGTTAAGAAAAAGGAACGTGGGGCATGGTCAGCCTCTCGCCTCAGAACCTCAGTTCTTTCCTGACGAAGCAGCAATATTCATCAACAGCTGTGAGGCAAAGTCAGCAGATGAGTTCTGTAAACGGTGATGGCCTAAGTAACCCTAATCCTACCACTTACCTCACACCCTCACACTCTGTCCACTACCGTTCCAGATTCCAGGCACAAAAGGCCCCTGACTTCATGATTCAAAACATAGCCCACCAGGTCCCCAAGCCCTCCTTTATAAGGAGGGAGTATCTTAAAAGCTTTTCCCTCTAGAAACACTACAAGCACAAAATGTACAAAAAAGGACTTTGCTTTAAAAGTGACTCGGATTATAATGGAAGAAAATGTCACACTGGGGCCTGAAATTACTACATTGGGCTATGTTTGCTCAAGATTAAAAATAGTTTCATCTTTCCTTCCCAGGAGCCTTCCCTCCTGGAGGAAAAAACCCCCAACCAGACCATCACCAAGTTCAGAGGTCCCAGAGCTAAACACAAAATATGGGCAGGCTGAAATCAGTGTTTTCCAGTATCAGATTCCCCATTAACAATCCCCGGGCACGATTCAGAAGATACACAGTAAGCCTCAAAATGATGCCATCAGCTGTCTGGTCCTTTGAACTTAATGCAATAAAAATAATTCACATGGAGGTAAAACAAATTTCAATAATACACTAGGCCATAAGTGAAAAGGTGGTTTCCCTCCCAGGCCTTCAGGTAAGCAGGCTGGGTTTCTTCAGTAGTTCTCCACAAATGACACATTTAATGTATCTCTAAACACATAAACTAGTACATCTCTTTTTATTTCACTCAAAGTTTAAATGGTATCACATACTTTATAACTGTTACTTTTTAAAGTTTACTAGAACTGGAAGACCTCAGCCCCAGTGGGTGGATCCACTTCCTCACTACCCCCTGCTGCTTGTGGCACATACCTGTCTAAGTATCCTGCATATTTTGCTCTGAAGGGGTACTCTCTCCCTCTCAGCCTTGCATTCTTCTGGTAAGAAATCTGAGGATAAAATCCTAGATGTGGAATTGCTGGGTCAAAGGTTATGTATATTAGAATTGCTAGATATTGGCAAAATACCCGTCAATTTACATTCCGACCTAAAGATATGAGTGACTTTTCTCTTACTTTCACTAAAATTGAGTTACTGTTATTGTTAAACTCCTTCATTAATAACATGAGATGGAAGAGAAAGGAGTATGGGACAGGTTGAAAGAGCATGAGACAGTTTGTCCCTCTCATATTGTTGGATTAATGGGCATAGTGGGCAGCAGGTATCATAAATTCAAGCTGGGAGTAATGGTACTTCATAGTTAGCCAGCATGAAAATATGGGAGGGTGAGCATCCAGATGACTAATGAATCAAAACATGGCACTATATTTTTCTAGTCAAACTTGACTGCCTCAGAGGAAAATTGCTATGGAAAATTTATGGGATAATTACTACAAATAATAAGTTATCTGTGGTGCTCTTTGCTCCGATTGTGGACCAGCCCTGTGGACCAGGGTACGTTCTGGGCCCACCCTAAACAACTCTGGGCTCAGGGCAGAGGGAACACAAAAACAAGTGCTGAGCCCAAGGAGAACAGGAGAGGGAAGCTAGAGAGTATTTGGGGGCTCCCAAGTCTAATCTTCATACTGGAGCTTCACTGTTCTGAAAAACATTACCCTTTCCTAAATCATATTGCCAAATCTAAGTTTGAGACCTTTTGTTTTTCAACTGAGGGGCAGGGTCTGAGAGGAACGCTGGAGCCCGGCTATCCTGGAGGTCACACCCTCCAGACCCTTGGGGGCACTGGGGAAAGAACCATCTGCCCCAGGCCAGTGCAGCCATCTGGGACAGGCAGTTGTGTGTCTGAGCACAAAGGTACTCACCAGTCCACTCTCATCTTTCACTCAGATCAGCCTCTCATCTTTCACTCAGATCAGCCTAACTTGTACACATGAATGATGAATCCAACAGAAAGTGGTGCCCACAACAGTGACTGACATCCCAAAGTCCTAAGATGACCCTCCAACTCTATACCATGCTGGTTCCTGGTTCAAAAACTTCCTGGAAAAACCAGGGACATAGGCAACTCCAGCAAGATGAGGAGTAACAGGAACTAGGAACCACATCCTACCATGAGGACCATGATACAAACCCCTAGTGAAGAACGCCAGGACCAGATAGGAGCATGAAGCCCTTCAGCAGCTGCTGTGGTTACATTACCTTCTATAGATACACACTAAACTATTGATGGATGAAATGACAGGATGTCTGAGATTTGCTTCAAAATAAGAGAGGGGTGGGGTAGGGACAATAGTTGGGAGTGTGAATGGGCAAGACTGGCCAGTAGGCGATGGATGCTGGGGCTGGTGATAAGTACATGAGATTCGTTGTATTATTCTGTCTTTGAGTGTACTTGAAAATTCTCCACAACGAGAAGATCAAAAATAAAATAGAAAAGAGGCATACAAACAAAATTCCCAGTAATTAAAACATCAAGTATATCCAGCAATTCACTCTTAGATATATCCTCAGAAGCCATGGACAAGAATGGTTCATATCAGTATTATTCATGATAGTCAAAAATTAAAAACAACTCAAATGTCCACCAAGAGGAAAAGCAGTAAATTCCGGTATATTCATACGTGAAATACTATACAACAAAAGAGAACAAACTGCTGTACAGAACCAAAAAGATGTCACAGACCTAACATTCAGCAAGAAAAGACAGGCACATGAAAGTACATATCATACTCTCTATCATCCACTTACATAAAGGTCAAGAGTAGCAAAACTAAGCTCAAGAACAGAGGTCAGAAAAGTGGTTACCTTTAGGGAGATGCTGATTGGGTAAAGGCACAATAGAACCTACTGGAAATGTTCTGTGTCTTGATCTGAGTGATATATACAATATCTAAAACTGTTAAGCTGTACATTTATGATTTATGCATTTTGCTACATGTAAATTTTGCTTCAATTGTTTTTAATAGTGACAAAAAAAATCAAATACTACTAGTTTTCAGGAGATTCAGTGAAACAACTTCATCTATAACAGAATAGATTTTCAAAGCCTAAAGAATGAGATAATTCAGCTCTGGCCTGGGGTAATTTTGATTGGGGCCTGCTACCTGCCTGCCACCTGCCCACACCTGAGGTGAAAGCAAGGACTCTCTCTAAGGACCTTCACTCTTAGCTGATCACAAACACCACAGAATACCAGAGCAGCCAACACCAGAAAACATAGCTTTAACTCCTGCTTCACCACCTAAGCAACCAGCTCTGGTTGTGGTCTTGACCTCACCAAATTCCAAGTAATGCAATTTTTAAAGGTAGTGATACAGATCTCTCACACAGGAGATTCAGCGCTTTCCTCACCGCCATGCCCGCTGCTGACACCCACTCCTTCAGGCAGCTCCTGAGCAGTGCCCAGCAGCCTCTCCAGCCCTTTCACTAGCACAATCCACACCTCCCTAACTCTGGAATTCCTTACATTCTCCTCCCTAAAGGACAACCCTCAGAAAACTTGGATTCGAAACAAGAAAACAAAACCTGTTCTACTTCCTTAGGCCTAAGCAACCTTGATGGACATACAGGATGCAAAAATCTGAATTTACATGGCTTCAAAATTATTTAAGTATAAAAATAAATGGAATTTTAAACGTGTGAAATAATAGCACAACAAAAACTCCACAGGCACATGGTAAGTGTCACAGCACTGGGGAAAGGCCAGAAAAATCCTGGTACATCACATGACATCTCTTCTCAGGGGCAGCTCCCATCTGAAGGGCAATGAGCTTGCTATATACAAAGGTATAGGCCAGCCATGAGCAGAGCCCTTTTCCTCCAGATCTTCACGGCAATAGTTGACCAGGCAGCAGCTCTCTGATGTGAGCACATAGTTGCCCTCACACCAGATACCGGCTTATGCTGCCCATCAAATTCTGGGGTAAGCTGGGGTGGGGCCTCCAGACAAGAAAGCCAGAACTAGCTGATGAGTTCCTGGGCCTGGAGCCTGAGCCTACTCTCAACACTCACTCTTGGACCTCCACATGCCCACATCTTCAGCTACCAGCCAGCAAGGCGACAACACTGGTAGCTGACATACCTCCCCATTCTGTAAGGCAAGTCTCTGTACCCAGAGCTTGAGACCAGCAGGTGAGGCCATGACCACAGCCCACAAAGCTTTCTACTATCCACCCAACCTACCTGGTCTGATGGTGCAGATATGGGGAAAGACTAGATTCTGGCTCTCTAAACTCTATCCATTTCTCCATTTCCTTACCACTGGAGCTGTGTGGCCTACATGGAAAAGCAGGAAAATCCTCTAAATAGCTTTCAAACACAGAGAAAATTTGTAAAACACAATGCTCATAAGACAGAGTTTGAGGTGACCATTTAAGTCATCAGGAGCTACACCTTCATTTTACAGATGGGTAAACCAAGGCTTCTACAGTCTCCCAGATGGTGAGCAATCACGCAGGATGAGCATTCCTCTCCTAAGTCTCAAACAACCTTTTCCCCATCACAATACCCTATCAACACAAGGGGAAAGGAAGAGAGGAAAGCTGAAGAGGAGACAAGATGAGGGACAGACAATGAAAGGCAGAGGAGCTGAGAATGTAAGGAGAAGAGCAATGTGAAGGAAGAAGGGAGGGCCTGTGGGCTTCCCTGGTGGCGCAGTGGTTGAGAGTCCGCCTGCCGATGCAGGGAACACGGGTTCGTGCCCCGGTCCAGGAAGATACCACATGCCGCAGAGCTGCTAGGCCTGTGAGCCATGGCCGCTGAGTCTGCGCGTCTGGAGCCTGTGCTCCGCAACCGGAGAGGCCACAACAGTGAGAGGCCCGCGTACTGCAAAAAAAAAAAAAAAAGAAGGGAGGGCCTGAGAGGGGGACAGCACTGTGAACCCATCTCAGTGAATTAGGCCAGAGAACACATCCAGAATTTTCCTCTTCCAACACCTGTCACACCGTGCTGGGGAAACTGGTTTGACAAGGACCACAGAGCCACTTAGAGGCTGAGTTGGGCCTAGCCTCTCCTCAGGCCCCACTGTCCTGCCACAGAAGTGGTGCTCTGGGTACCTGCTATGAGCAAAATATGGAACAAAAGGAAAGCAGCACTCCAGAGGAAAGACCCAAACCACCTCAGCCCTGCCAAAGGGACCAAACCTGAGGCTGATCAAGCCTTTGGATCCAGCTGCTGATTAACAGGAAATACAGAGAAGAGCATGCTCAACTGCACCCTGGGACACAATCTGCTAAATCTGGACTGTGAGAGATTCCACAGGTCTAAGGGCCCAGGTTCTTCAGCAGATAATTGCAAGGAAAAGGGACAGAGGGGAGAAAATGCAGATAAAGAAACTTACAAGATATGACAACTTAAAAAAAATGGACAAAATTAAACTGCAGTGCCTAAGGATACACATTTGGGAGATAAAACCATTAAAAAAAAAAGTAAGAAAATGGCTTCAAAAAGACAGGATGGGGTCACCTTGGGAAGGAAGGGGAGAGGGGGCTGTGGCAGGGTTGGGGCACACAGAGAAGCCTCTGGTGGAACCAATAAAGTTCTATTTCATGACCTTATAATTCACTAAGGTCTACTTTTTTGGGGGGGAGGGTGGTCTTGTTTTCTCCATTTTTGTTTAATTTTACACTAGTAAAGTTTTTTAAAAGTTAAAAAATAGATTTTAAAAGATAAGATTAAGTTGGGACTTCCCTAGCAGTCTAGTGGTTAAAACTTCACGCTTCCACTGCAGGGGCATGGGTTCAATCCCTGGTCGGGGAACTAAAATCCTGCATGCTGCGCCACATGGCATGCGTGCATGCATGCATGAATGAATACATAAATAAATAAACAGATGAAGTAAACAGAAAACCAGTCCTGGAAGAGCTTGAGGACTTTGCAAGGCAGCATATGCAGAAAGAGAATCCCACCAGGAAGCATGGAACAGAGAGGGTGGCCTCACAGGCAACTGGGTGGAGACCTCTCTCTAATTCAGGGGTTTGGCCTTAGGAACCACCACTGGCTGCTCACCCAGGTCCCACACTCTCCAATAGCTCTGCTGGTTATTAAGCTGATATTGTAGCTACCTGCATGACGCCTTTATCCCTCTCAACTGGTTCCCATGGCATCAGGGTTAGGAAATGGCTCAACAGGTCAGAGACATATCACTGTATACCCAAATGTCAGCTTGGCTTTGAAAATGATCTATTACTGCCCGCCAGCTCTCTAAGGTCCTCTCCCTGATCCCTCACATCACTCTCTAAGATGGGCCTAGCCCCCCCACTCCCCTTTATGATGAATCAGACGCACACTGACTGCAGTCACTTGCCAGGGGCGTGACCCTCAGCCTCTCCAAATCACATTTTTTTCTGAAAAATATCAACTGAAGGGAAATAACTTCATCACTTCTCCCTTTTTTTTCTGGTCAGGGCAACGATAGGGCCCATACCTCTCTCATCCATTGCCAGATCCATTCCCAGGGCCTAGCACGGTGCCCAGGACATGACAGTGACTCAAAAACCACCTGCTGAATGAATGAACAAATAACTGAAACCCAGCGACAACAGGGCCTGCCTGCTGGGTGCCAAGACAGTCCCCTCCATAGTTCATGGGCTAGCCTGTATTGCAAGGCTGCTTAACAGCCAATATTTCATCTTAAACACTTCCTAGATCAAATTCCTTTTTTCTTTAACTTTTCCCAATTATAATCATATATTCATTAGGTAAGCTAATGCATGTAAAGGACCTGACACAAAATACACTACTTAAAATATATATACAAAATACAAACAATCTCAATCCAGCCACCCATAATCTCTGATGGGTGTAATATTTCTGTGCTTCAGACAACCTACAAGAGCAGACTAGCTAAGGAACATGGACATCACTATGTATACCACTGGGTGTCCTGCTTTCTCCAGCCCAGATCCAAATCTGAAATACAACTGCCAAGGTCAATAATCCCCCCACAATGACAAGGAGTCTGCAGTGACTGCAACAGAAATGGACTTACTTCCACAGCAGGGTTTCTTCTCTTGTACTGGGAATCAGCTCGGGCACAGTGGCCTCCTCTGCACTGCCCTGCACTGCCCCAGGACTACTCCCAGGCTGGGAGAGGCCCTGTGGGCTCTGCTTCCCCTCTACCCTATCAGAGGATTTAGAGTGAGCATTTAGAGATTTTCAGCTCCCCACTGGTGGTATCATATCATTTTCTTATCTGATAACAGCCAATAGCTTTACCTTCACCTGCCTCTAAAACAAAGATCAGAGACCAAATGCCTTCACTATCTGGAACTCACCTGGAGCCTTCTCCAGTGGGAACCCACAGGCAGCTCCCCCTGAACACAGATTCATAAAGCCCGGTGCCTTCATCACCTGGAGGCTGGAACCCCATTTTTGTCTTTAGGATAACTATCCTCTGCTCAGATGTTGGGCACCGGTGCCTGTACCCTCATCTTCCTCCCACCCCAGAGCTCTATGTTCAATTTGTCCCTCAAGGAGTCAAGGAAACCCAAAATACTTCAGGTTTCCAGGGAGGATGCTGACTTTACAGAGTTAAGGTTCTGACATTCCAGACTGAGCTCATCCTACTATACAACAAACAAAAAAGTCTTAAAATTTCTGTTCTAAAGAGTTCCAACCCTACAGCTCAGCTGAATTACATGCTCCAGGTACAGAATCTGCTGCTGCCCAACGTTCAACCAGGAGCACTCACTTGCTCCAAGTCTCTTAAAATGCATCTGTTGACTGAAAAGTCAAAGTTACCTATTTATAAACTACCTAGGCAAGAAGTCATATGGTCACATGGGGAAAAAATAAGTAGAGGTGTAGCTCTTTGAAAACTAAGGGCTTTTCACACCAGACATGCACTGCTGTTGATAACTCAAACAGAAATAAACATTATACAAAAAAAGGAAACAAAGCACTTCCAGGCACTCAACTCACGCGGCAACCTTGCCAGTCCATGCTCCTTCTACTGCACTGGTGAAGTTCAAGAAAACAAACATGGGCACGCAAAGAATTTCCAAAGAAACTCCTTAAAAATATAAACAGTGCTGTCTAGTTAACAGGATCCTTGGTCCTCAAACTATTTTTGTCCTTTATTCATCTTGATGGGGCCAGTGCCTCCAGGACAACGCACCCCAATAAGACACCACAGCACTCAAAGCTCCACAGGTGGGCAGCTTCCCTGGTGGCGCACTGGTTAAGAATCCACCTGTCAATGCAGGGGACACGGGTTCAAGCCCTGGTCCGGGAAGATCGCACATGCCGCGGGGCAACTAAGCCCATGCACCACAACTACTGAGCCTGCGTGTGCACCTAGAGCCATTGCTCTGCAACAAGAGAAGTCACAACAGTGAGAAGGAGCCCGCACACCACAGCGAAGAGTAGCCCCTGCTTGCTGCAACTGGAGAAAAACCGTGCAGCAACGAAGACCCAACGCAGCCAAAAATAAATAAATAAATAAATAAAATTTATTTAAAAAAAAAAAAAGCTCCACAGGTGAGCAAGCAGTCGAGCTAGAGCTGCTTTCTGAGAGGTATCAATGGGCTCACGTCTAAGGCTTTTTTTTTTTTTAAGAAGATACTACTTGGTACATATAAAATATGATCTATTATGTACGTAATTATAAAACACAATAAAAAACACCCCTGAACCAATCACTTAACCTAAGAAATATGTCCAGCCTTTATTAAATATCAACTCTCAGTTTACACTAGAAAAAGGACAAGTGTAATAATAATAAGTAGCAATCATGGAGAGGTGTAGGGCATATTACTAGGAAGCTTTTATTTCCTCCTCAGCAGCCTATGGGGAGGATATTTTATCCCAATTTTGCTGAGGCAGAGAGGTCAAGGGCCTTACTTAAGGCCACATCAGGATGGGGGGGTTCCAAGGGACTCAGTACCTCTAGTAGGTTCCTTCCTCAGGCTCGAGTTTCTACTGCTGAGGGTAGTCAGTGTTTTCATTGTCTAACCTCGTCACACTTGTACCAAAAATCTTGTCTGTCTTGCCAAAAAGCAAGGGCCTTCACCTCTTGGGAAGTCATGACCCAAAAGACCATAGCATGACCAGGCACTATCTGAAAGAACAGTTCTCTTTTAGAAAACTCAATACCATTTTATAACAAGTGCTGGCATTTGCAGTGTAATCTCAGCATGGCAAATATGTTTTATTCCTTTATTTGATAAAAACAAGTGCCACTCCCAATCTTAAAACAGAGAAGGAAACGTATCACTCTGATCAGATAGCAGGTTAAAATAGGCTAGAATTTTTTTTTCCTGTAATAAAAGAAAGAAAAAAAGGTAGGAGGAAGGCAAACATCCAGGGCAGTGCCATTGCCAGCTGCTCCTTTCACAAGACACTTCCACAGAAGACAAAGAAATTGTACATATTGAAGCATCATGGAAAGAATGGAATTTTTTTTACTATGATCAAGAACAATTTCCAGGACCATTCCAAAGTCAACCTACCTGAGTTTTAGAGGAGCAAATTTCTCAGCAGCCTTCCATGCAATCAATATAGACCTCAGGTAGAAAAGCCCTTCGCCAATTCCAGAAAGGCCTAACTAGGCCTCCTCTATCCCCGCTACCACCACCACCAACTCACTCACCTACCCTTCATGGAACCTGCTAAACAACAGCTGATCACTAATCTGGATCCTTATCTGAAGCCAACACCCCCGAAAGAGAAACAGCCAGTGACCTCTATCTGTTCACTTATCAAAACCAAAAATATCTCATACATTTTTTTCCAGGGACACATTTGCCTGGGATCAGGAGAAGAACTGCCTGATGGGTAGGGCAGTCTGATATCAGGAGAGAGCTCCCATATCCAGAACAAACCTGTTTTTTAAAAGGTTGAGTCTCTCTGGCTTCCCCTACGCCATATTCTGGCATTTCACATCTTCAACAAGTTCTGCAGTCGATTAAGGCCAAAATAAGTTTTTCCTTGGCTTTATTGAGATATAATTGAAGGCCAAAATAAATTTGAAAAACAATAATTTGAAGTCCAATTTCATTCACAAATAGATTAATCCGATGCTTCCCAGTGGATTCAGAACACTGGGCCTCCCCAGTGGCCTGGAGGAACTGCCCAGCCTCCTGTGACCTGGCACTCAGTCACCCTTGGGAGCAGCAGGCCTGCCTCTCCAAATATGGCCTGAGATCTGCTGCAAGAGTGAGCTCAGGCCTGCAAAGGGGTCCACAAGAATGTTTACCAAGACCGACAAACTTAGAGGGCAGCCCCAGGAGCAAACAAAGCACAAGCGCCATCCCTCAGAACACTCCTGAACAGCAGGGCAGCATGTGAGAAAATGACTGCTTGCTGAGCTTCTGGCCCCTCAGCAGCCTGTAACCACAGCAGACCAACAGAGAGGCCACGGCAGGCCTGACACTTGAGCGGAGGGCTGTGCACAGCCCACAATGGGCCCCATTCTCCCTGGAAGCTCATGGCAGGAGGGCAGAGGGGAAGCCAGGACATTCCTTCACCCCCTCACATGGAGGGAAAAGGCACAGGCAGCCCAGGGCATCAGAGGCCTGCATAAGAAGAAAGCCTAAGCAGCCATTTTCCTATCCAGCTGCACAAATCAAAAAGGGCCCCTCCTAAAAAAGCAGAAGGGAGTCCTGAGGTGCCAACTGATTAAGTCATGCGGATTAGATGACCTACACAGGAGTCCTCTCTCTGGGCAGCAGTGCCCAACCAGAAGGAAAAAAAAAAAACCACCACCACTCAGGGCGTTGAGGGGACAGGGGACCCCACAGACCCCGTCAGCCCAGGGCTGGTACTACAAGCAGAACAATCAACTTTTCCTGCTAAAGATTTCTTCCCAGTGCCAAGGAATCCAGTCACTTTTTAAACTACTTTTAAAACTGGAAAAAGCACATGTTCAGACTGGCAAACATGGTATGTTAAGTCTATACTATTGGGACCTTCCTGGTGGTCCAGTGGTTAAGAATCCGCCTTCTAATGCAGGGGACGCGATTCAATCCCTGGTCGGGGAACTAAGATCCCGACGTGCTGTGGGACAACTAAGCCTGTGCACTCTGGTGCCCGAGTGCCACAACTAGAGAGAAGCCCGCTCACCATAACAAAAGACCCCCCACATGCCACAATGAAGACCCAATGCAGCCAAATAAACAAACAAACAAAAAAATTTTTTTAAGTCTATACTATTGACCCTTCTGACAAAATATTGTGATCTCTTCCAGGTAAGCAAAAGCAACAGCTGGTAGCACAATCCAGAGAAGGAAAGGAGACAGGAATCCTACTGTTATCTATTTGTGACTTTAGTGAATTCTATTTTTAGATCTTTATTAAAGAGCTTCTCTTCTAGTCTCCTCTTACCAAATTTCTCTCCTCAGGCAATTCAATCTTCCCAATATTGCTCAGAAGTCTAAAAATATAAGATGCTTATTCAGGTATGCTTAACATAACAGGTAAAGCAAAGTTCGCTACACTTCCTCGTTTTCCACAAGACCCAGAATCCACCCCTGTTCAAGGGCTACTCATCAGGCTGGTCTCCACCATTAAAAAATCCAGTAAGCAAGAGATTTCTCTGGCAGTCCAGTGGTTAAGACACCATGCTTCCAATGCAGGGGGCATGGGTTCGATCCCTTGTCAGGGAACTAAGATCCCACATGCCACGTGGCAAGGCCAAAAAAAAAAAAAAAAAAATCCAGTAAGCAAGGCTCCCTGAGGTCAGATCAGATCCAATGCAAAGACAATCTACCAGGCTTCCCTGGTGGCGCAGTGATTGAGAGTCCGCCTGCCGATGCAGGGGACACGGGTTCGTGCCCGGGTCCGGGAAGATCCCACATGCCGCAGAGCAGCTGGGCCCGTGAGCCATGGCCACTGAGCCTGCGCGTCCGGAGCCTGTGCTCCGCAATGGGAGAGGCCACAACAGTGAGAGGCCCGCGTAAAAAAAAAAAGACAATCTACCAGCCCAAGCAGGAGTATACACAAGATATTTACAGTGACGAGAGATGCATGTTTTATTTCATAGTATAATAAGAGCCCAGAAAATGGATGGTATACTGGGTGCTGATTAACAGCCAAATAAAAAGGAACCAGTATTTGCAATTTCATTATTAACTTTATCATTTTTCTTGGCAAAAACTGGTTAGAGAATCAACCCAGCCCTGGAGAACAACTAAGCTAATTAAAAGAGGCATTTATGAAAACCAAGGCAGAAATGGTTCACTTCTGTCATAGACAGCCTTGGGAATCTTCTTAAGTAATCCCATAACAACCCCTGGAATTCCTAGAGTAAATGTTCCCAGTACAGTGAGAGGTAAAACACAGACAACCATAACATTTGCCAAAACAAGCATCTTCCAATTCCACGAATCTGTTTCAATACATATTAGAAAGAACTCTGTAAGCAGTGCTTCTTGTTTGTCGATTCCCATACTCCATACATAAAAACTTAACATTCTCAGAAATGAAGAGCAAATGCCAAAACAGACCAAGCTGGGCACCGGCCTCTCTTTCCCTGAGCATGACACATCCTTCCAAATGTTTCATTCATCCTTAAGCTCCCCTCAACTGGCACACTCCCCTATACTCAGGGTGTCCAAGGGCTGTGACTGCCTCAGGAAGAATGAATCTGTGGCTACACATACCCCCAATGGCAGGGAATATTCAGTCTAGGCCTCTACGTGACTATAAAAATTGCATACCCATGCAAGTCACAGAAAAGGAACTGGGGAAAATGTACACAGTGCTTAAAAATGAAAATCAATAAAAATCTGCCTTACTTGATGTTATAGATGTGCTCCTCCAAAACTGTAAGTCACACTGCACTCTTTTCAAAAGTTTTACATTTAATATTGCGGTGATAAAAAAATTCTAAAAAAACTTTATGCACAAAGATGTTAACTGCAACATTATCTATTACAACCAAAGTAAGATTAACAACCATGTAAGAACTGGGGACAGGTTAACCATCAAAAATGTTATATTGGGCTTCCCTGGTGGCGCAGTGGTTGACAGTCCGCCTGCCGATGCAGGGGACACGGGTTCGTGCCCCGGTCCAGGAAGATCCCACATGCTGCAGAGTGGCTAGGCCCGTGAGCCATGGCCGCTGAGCCTGTGCGTCCGGAGCCTGTGCTCCGCAACGGGAGAGGCCACAGCAGTGAGAGGCCCGCGTACTGCAAAAAAAAAAAAAAAGTTATATTTATAGAACAATGATCATGTTATAATGCTGGAAAGGCAAAAACAAGATTAAAAATTAAATTTATACTCTAACCTAAACTTAGTAAAAGTGTTGCCCAAGGGCCATCTCTGGAGGACACCCAGGAATCAGGGGATAACGGCTGCTCCTAGGGAGGGGAAGCAGGGACTTAGGGGGTGGGTGGAAGAAAGCTTTCTTTCCCCTGTACAATCCTTTTGAACTTTTTGAGTTTGAACCATGTGTTAGCATTTCCTATTTAAAGAAAGAATACAGTTGGGGGACAAGGGATTTTTCCCTTCCTTTCTACTTTTTTCTTCCACATTTTTTTTTTTTTTTTTTTTTTTTTTTGCTGTATGCAGGCCTCTCACTGTTGTGGCCTCTCCCGTTGCGGAGCACAGGCTCTGGACACACAGGCTCAGCGGCCATGGCTCAAGGGCCCAGCCGCTCCGCGGGATGCTCCCGGACCGGGGCACGACCCCATGTCCCCTGCATCGGCAGGCGGACTCTCAACCACTGAGCCACCAGGAAAGCCCCACATTTCTTATTTTAAATATATGTATTATTTAATACAGCTTTTCCCCCACTATAGTGTCTTAAAATTCCGTGCTCATTTTGCCAAGTACGTGATTATCCACCATCTTTCTTTTGCAGAAATCTCCCTTTTCAAGTACCTTACCTCACCTTCTAGTGCTAGGCTGCTGCTTTAAAAGCCGTATCTTGGGGGGACTTCCCTGGCGGTCCAGTGGTTTAGACTCTGTGCTTCCACTGCAGGGGACACAGGTTTGATCCCTGGTTGGGGAACCTAAGATCCTGCATGCTGTGCAGCACAGCCAAAAAAAAAAAAAGCCTTATCTTCCTGGAGAACAGAGGCCCTACAGGAAAAGAAGGAACCAATACTGGTGAAAGCCCACAACCGAAATAGAATTAGATACACCACAATGACCACCTCCAAAGGAAGTGGGGAATGCCACTCAGTCTCCCACCCACACCACCAATCAGTCACTCTTTATTTATTGTCAAAGGGTAATAAAGAAAACAAAATGTATTCTGTAGAGTCAATCCAGGACCAAAAATTATAAACAGCTTCAAAAATATAATATTAATTCCAATGTCTAAAATTTAGACAGTGGTATTTTCAAAATCAACTAGCTCAAGAAGGTATAACTGAGAAGCAAAACCTCAACACTAGTAAATGTACCCCATGATGTAAAGGATAAAGGCATTGTCATAAAAGTGATTTTTTAGGGACTTCTCTGGTGGTCCAGTGGGTAAGACTCTGTGCTCCCAATGCAGGGGGTCCGGGTGCAATCCCTGGTCAGGGAACTAGATCCCGTGCCACAACCAAGAGTCCACATTCCGCAACTAGGAAGCCTGCATGCTGCAACTAAGAAGTCCGCATGCTGCAACTAAGACCTGGCACCGCCAAAATTTTTTTTTTTTTTTTTTTTTTTTTGAGGTACACAGGCCTCTCACTGTTGTGGCCTCTCCCGTTGTGGAGCACAGGCTCCGGACGCGCAGGCTCAGCGGCCATGGCTCACGGGCCCAGCCGCTCCGTGGCATGTGGGATCTTCCCGGACCGGGGCATGAACCCGTGTCCCCTGCATCTGCAGGCGGACTCTCAACCACTGAGCCACCAGGGAAGCCCCAAAATTTGTTTAAAAAACTGATTTTTTATATTCAGTTGATTATTCCCACTAGAATCCTATTTTTAAAATATAAATTAAGTCAACATACTGCAAAAGTTTCATTCAGATTTACTTCACTCCAACAGAGAACACACAACAGTTTCACCAATTTAGACACGCTCTGTTCATGATATTGTACCACAGCATCCCATCCATCCTTCCACCCTGGACCCAGAGCAAGGCTAAGAAAATACTTAGCTATCAAACCTAAGAAACAGGAAAATAGGAAAGCCTATTCATTAAGGCTAAATTAAGCACTCTAGCTGGTGTAATTTTGTAAACTACTCTAAAATCCTATTTATAGAAATTGCTATCTGAGCAGTATTACTGACTAATGATCAGAGTGAAGAGGGACTGTCAAAAGGCAAAGCAGGTTATGCAACTCACAGGAAGACTGCTTTAAATCAATATCCAGAGGCATGCGCACACAAAGACCTACTGGGAAATGACCAGATCAATCAGTTGTATATTCAAAACCACCATCACCTTACTCCAGAACTGGAGTGTCAACACAGGAAAAGCAGAGAAAGATGGGGGCTTAAGAAGCAACAGCACAGGGGCTTCCCTGGTGGTGCAGTGGTTAAGAATCCGCCTGCCAATGCAGGGGACACGGGTTCAAGCCCTCGTTCAGGAAGATCCCACATGCCATGGAGCAACTAAGCCCGTGTGCAAACAACTACTGAGCCTATGCTCTAGAGCCCATGAGCCACAACTACTGAGCCCGCAAGCCACAACTACTGAGACCACGTGCTACAACTACTGAAGCCTGCGCATCTAGTCCGCAACAAGAGAAAGCCACCGCAACAAGAAGCGTGCGCACCGCAATGAAGAGTAGCTCCTGCTCGCCACAACTAGAGAAAGCCCATGTGCAGCAACGAAGACCCAACGCAGCCAAAAATAAAATAAATAAATTTATCAAAAACAAAAAGCCCTTAAAAAAAAAAAAAAAAGAAGCAACAGCACAATAACACTGGCAAAGGCACAGAAACACTCTTTAACATGGAGGAGGGAGAACACTTACCCAGAAGAGGAGGAAGAAATCCTTGACCAATATACAGGACACACTGAAGACCATACTACCTGTATTCTCACTTTGAGTTCCCTTAAGGTTCAATACTCTACAACCCATCTGAGTCCCCTTCGATGTTCACACCACCATTTCTTTCTCCTTTGATACTCTGGAAGCCTCCAGCCTCCAAGCAGTCATACTCTGCAGTGGCTCAAATCTAAACAATGTACCCCAGAACATGGAATATTGAATCAAACTTCTCATTGCTGACTTCCTATACTGGCTAGGAAAAAAACTCATGAGACTTCACTCTTATTATTCTTGCCCATCACAAAATGTATCTGTCAACACTTGCAATTCCACTAGGCTAGTTACGTGCCTCTTATCAAGAAGGCTATGACCGGGCTTCCCTGGTGGCGCAGTGGTTGAGGGTCCGCCTCCCGATGCAGGGGACACGGGTTCGTGCCCCAGTCTGGGAATATCCCACATGCCGCGGAGCGGCAGGGTCCGTGAGCCATGGCTGCTGAGCCTGCGTGCCTGGAGCCTGTTCTCCGCAACGGGAGAGGCCACAACAGTGAGAGGCCCACGTACCGCAAAAAAAAAAAAAAAAAAAAAAAAAAAGAAGGCTATGACCAAAAAAACCCAACTTAAAAAAGCAAGCACAGGTAAAGGGGCTCTAACTTCACACCATCACGGGCCACCTTTAGTTTGCCTTGCACAGGTCAAATCTGTGAGCCAGTGGCAATTCTTTAACTGAATCCAGTCTAAAGCTACATTACGGGGGACTTCCCTGGTGGCCCAGTGGCTAAGAATCCGCCTACCAATGCAAGGGACGCAGGTTCGATCCCAGGGCGGGCAACTAAGCCTGCGCTCTAGAGCCCATGTGCCACAACTAGAGAGAAGCCCGAGCACCGCAAAGAGGAGCCCGTGCACCGCAACGAAAAGATCCCACATGCTGCAACAAAGATCCCCCGTGCCACAACTAAGACCCAACGCAGCCAAATAAATAAATAAATATTAAAAAATAAAGCTACGTTACACCCACCATGATTCTGAGTATCCCAAACTATAGACATTTTAATTCAAACTACTCCTCTACCTACCAAGTGGGTCAACAAATCATGCTTTCTCTTTCATAATTTCACTTCTTCCTTGCCATCTTACCTGCCTGCCACAAAGACTCAAGGCTTCCCCCATTCCTGCAGTCTAGGGGGCTCCTCTTTTTTTTTTTTTTTTTGGCCACACCACTCAACTTGTGGGATCTTAGTTCCCCAACCAGGGATTAAACCCAGCCCTCCGCAGTGAAAGCGCAGAGTTCTAACCATTGGACCACGTGGGGAATTCTCTAGGGGCCCCTCTTTATTTGGAGTTTCTCAAGTCCTCACCAGTGCTTGGCTGATGCAGCCTTACATCCTCATCTTTTCACTGTCAACCTCCTGCCTCTTCCACTCAGTGGTAGACCCCTGCTAGTACCAGAACCATTCAGGTCCCTAACATCTGCTGAACTGGCTCATCTTGAACCTTCTTTATCTCTCTCCACTCCCCTGCTGACCACTGTTCTTGTTCAGATCCAGTGTCTCCCCCACTGGACCACAGCAGTAACCAACCTGCCTCTGGTCCAGCCCAGCCTCAACATTCACAGTGAGGACTCACTTTTTAAAACCCAGAGCTGATCCCATCACAGCTGTGCTCCGAGATCTTCAAGGTTTCCTGTTCTTACATAACACCAAACTCCTCCACGTGGCATTCTGACTGCAACCCAACCTTCCAGAACATACAAAAAAAAGTGCCCAGTCTTCTCCCTCCCACCCCTTTCCTCTGCTCATTTCTTCTTCCACAAAATTGTGACCTTCTTGCCACCACTCCTTCACCAATCAAACCACTAACCGTTCTTGAAGGTCTAGCCCAATGCAGTTCTTCCCTAAAGTCTGCCCTCTCCAGCCTAGGACCCAAGTTTCTTGGTTTACTTCAGCATGGTACCCAGAGCAACCAGCAGAGGCCTCAAGAAGGCTCTGACAAACCCTAGGTTTCTGAAAAATGGTCCCTCACAACATGTTCCTGGAGTTCCACGTGGGATCACTGATCACCTTCCCATATCGTCCTGGCATTCTGCCCACCACCAGACACCTGGGCTTGGTCTTTGCCAGAGAAGGACCCAACCGAGGCCACCATTATTAGTCTGATATAACAGAAACACAGATGGATACAGCCAAATGTTCAGCCCGGGTTCAAATCCTAATTCTGCCACATGACAGTTGTGTGACCTTGGGAACATTCTTTCATCTATGACTCGGTTTGCTAAGGCACTATAAAGGATTCTCATAAGCATTAGCAACGGTGCATGTAGAGCAGAAACACAGAAGGCCCTCAACTGTGGCTGATGTAGATCCATCGTGTCACTGGCCCAGAGCACAGGGAAGGGTGGAACAACTGTGAGGTAAAGGACTGAACATGCTCCCATCTGCCTCAACAGGGATGATCACACATCTACTCTCAGGGGTTAATATACCAGCCCTGCCCAAGAGGAAATGCAATGCCCCCAGTTCAAGTGAGAAATAAGGTTGTTTAAGGTTTTTTACAAACATATGCCATGCTTCTCCTTTTCTAAATAATCCCAGTCTAACAAGTGGCCCCAGGGTCCCTCCAAATCCCACCATATTCAATGTTTAAGAGGCACTAGCAAACCTGCAGAAGACGTGCTTTAAAGCTTTGGTCATGATAAATATTCTGGCCCACACATTCCTGAATGCAGTCTCCTCCCCCATCACAGCTTGGTATTCCCTTTGCTCAAACTTTTCAGCCAGTCTCTTGAGCTGGCTCCTTCTCCCTCATCTCTCCTCTAAGGGCCAACCTCAGAGCCAGAGGTCCTTTTCCCATCCCCTCCCTGCCACTACCTATGTGGTCACCACCAAGATCTTTCTAAACATGGGTCTGGACCATGCCACTCAACTGAGGAAAAGCCTTCCCAGACTCCTGCACCTTGAGTATGAAGTTTGAACTACTAAGCACAACAAGAAAGGCCTGGGGCTCCCACCTGTCATGCTGGAGGACTCACACGTGCTACTTTAGGCACTCATATACATGTGGTTCCCTGTGTCCGGACCTTGCTGTCCCCCAGCTAATTTCTGCTGGCCCTGCAAGCCTCAGCTCAGGAATTCCCTTTCAACTCAGGCTCCCAAGCACCATCTGAGCACACTTAGTGGGCCGACACTGTCAATCATAGGCTCCCCATCCCCCACTGTCCACGAACCTGAGTTCCTTAAGGGCAGAACCAGTCTCTTTTACATGGGTCCCCTGGACCTACCACAGAATTTGGTAAGCAGTGAAGTCAAATATTTGTTAAATAAATGAATGTATTTTGCTAAATCAATTTTTCAGAGCAGTAAAGACTGGCTCTCTGCTTCTTTCAACAGAGGCACATAACAACACAAGCTTTCATGTTCCAACCAGATGTTTGTTGCCTATACAGTAATGCTTACTCCTACTTTCTTACAGTATCCCACAGGCCTTAACCAGGCTCATACCATGCATCCAACTCCCTCCTCAAATCTCACTCCTCCAAGAAATGGCTCCTCAGCCTCCTTTAAGCATGTAGGCCAGGAGCTCTTATTACTTGGCTCCAAGGCAAACAAAGTTCAATTCAACTTCTCCATATTCAAACTATGCCTCCAATGTTCAATTCTTTTTCTAAAAAAGGACATCCCAAAATTATGTCTCTGAACGCTGAGCATAGAACAACCTGATAAAGTTACAACATCCCATCTACACCAAACTCCAAAACACCTGGTAGCACATCCAACTCTTTATCTGGACTTATGTCCTATAAACACCACCCTCCCTGCAGAGTTTGGCTTCCATGCCAGGAATCACATCTACTCGCTTATTTAGGGAAACAGCAGGCCGGGCTCTTAAGTTAGAACTCTAGGCTATAACCGTGCTGTCCCAGGCTGTAACTCTCACCAAGGCAAAACTCATGATCACCATTAAAACTAATTCTGAAGTAACTTTACAAATCTAAGAGCTTCTCAAGTCATAGAAATTAAAATATGCATTTTAAATTAGTAGTTGAGTTCGTATGAAATTAACTCGGAATTTACGGCAGAAGGATTCTAAACCGAGAGAGCATTTTCTCTGGAGACATTTTCCAGATATACCCGCGGGTGAATATGGTTTTCCAAACACCAAAGAAGCCCAAGTGTGTATGTGTGGGAAGGGGTGACCCCAAGGCTCTGAGCGGCTCAGGATATAGCGGCTGCGGCGCTTCCTGAGGGGCTCAATGCCCCATCCTCGGGCTCTGGCCAAACTGGGCCGCGCGACCCTCTGAGGAAGCCCGGGAGACAGTCCGCAGGCCGCACACGCCCGCGACCGCCGCGCGTTCCCTGGAGCGCGGCCCGGGCTGAGGCCTGGCCCACCGCCGCGGCGCGCAGCCCGGGGCCGGACGCCCCCAGCCTTCGCCTGAGGGGCCGAGAGCAAGGGGCGGTTCTACCCGGGCCGCGTCGCCGCCTCACCCGCAAGGACGTCCGCGACCGTGTCCCCGCCCCGGGCCAAACAGCGAGAGCAGCAGCAGGTGTTCCTCGGGAGGCTGGGCCAGCGACGGAAATGGGGGCCTGGGCTGCCAGGCTCGGCGGCAGTGGACGGGCGGCGCACTCACCGAGCGCCGACGGGCGGGACGCGGCAGGTGCTCGCTCTTCCCGCCCGCAAGACGCCGCCGCCGATCCCCGGGGACTTGGCGCGAAGCTCCCGCCGCTGCCGCCGAGCCCGAGGAGCTCTAGCGCCGCACCGCAGCCTCGGCGCGAGCACGTACCGGGCGGTGAGGGAGCGCGAGGGCGGGGCGCGCGACCGAAGCCTAGCAACCCCCTGACACGCGAGTGCCGCAGCCAATCCCGCTGCCAGCTCCGCGCGGCGCCGACCGGCAGTCCCCGCGACGCCCGCTTCTGCCTGCGTCGGCCGCCCCGCAGCGCGCCGCACCCGCGCACAGGCCCCGCCCCCCCGCGCCGTCCTGCTTATTGGCCCGCCGCGCCCCCATCTGAACAGACACGCCCCATCCTGGAAATCCCGCCCTCGGCGGGCCAGGTCTGTACCCGCGGCACGCCCCGGCCCGTCCGGGTTACCCGGAGAACTCAGGACTGGGAGTGGGGGAGGGGTGCCCCGCCCAACCTCAGGCATGTGGGCCCCTGAGAGGCATCCAACCTACCCGGGTGGTCAGGCCCGATAACTGGCCCGGCCACAACTGGCCACCCATAGACTGTCTTCCGCCCTCCTGATTTCTGTCGAACGCAAATCAGGTAATTTTAAGACAAGAAAACAATCAGCAAGAGTCCTCCAAATTGCGAAGGATGATGGCCCCGTTGCCCGACTCTTATACTGATGAGGAAACTGAGGCGAGGGCCGAGGGCCGGAAGGGCAGGAAGCCTGCCCCTCTCCGGGGGCCTAGCTCCCAGCAGGGGGGGGTGTCCGGGAAGCGCCTCAGGCCTCACCCTCGTCCCCTCCTCCTGCCCTGAACACCCGGAATCCGGTGCCTCCTCAGCCGCCAGAAATAGCTCTGACCCGCTGGCGCTGGTCACTCACTCGAGGCCCGCATTCTTTCAGGGAGTTGGGGGAGTAAAGGGCGGGGAGTTACTGCTGAGGTCTGTCTCCCTTAAAGGGGAGGGTCTTAAAAATGCTCTCACTCCCCAGGGCTTACCTAGGCCCACTATCTCAAAGACCCCCGACAGTTACTGGACGGGTATGGGGATGGGACCCGTGGTGGGCTCTGTTCCCCAAACCCTGTGCAGGATGTGTCCATTCCCTCCTGGGCCCGTGGCCAGGCTGGAATTCCAGGCCCGCACTCTTGTCAACGAGTACATTCTGAACACAGAACGGGCTGCTGCCTGCCAGGGGTTCCTCCCGGAATCCGGACAGCCCTGGGTCTCCCCTGCTTTTTCCCTCTCCTTAGGAAGGATTAGAAGAAGCAAACTTCAAAGAGAGCAAAAAGGAATGCCTCATCTCTCAAACACACATACTTGTTTGTGATGCGTTATACTTAAATGCTTAGGCTCCAAACTTCATTCACACAGACCAGAAAAAGATGTAAAAACCAGGAAGAAAGCCCCAAATTATCCCTTGGATGTTAAAACTAAAAAATTTATGGCCTTTCAAATCCAGTTCTAAAATTCTCCTGCTTCAAATAGGCTAAAAATGCAGCACAGGGAGATCAGCTCAGTGTTTTGTGTCCACCTAGAGGGGTGGGATAGGGAGGGTGGGAGGGAGACGCAAGAGGGAGGAGACATGGGGATATATGTATACGTATAGATGATTCACTTTGTTATAAAGCAGAAACTAACACACCATTGTAAAGCAATTATACTCCAATAAAGATGTTAAAAAAAAAGGCTAAAAATATAGAACATTATTTGGGTTTCTAAACAAAATACATTCTTTCCGTTCACTCCTTCAGCTTGCAGAGTTTCCCTGCCACCACAAACGCACATCAGACACTGCTTTGCAGCCCTAGGTTCTGCTGGGTATTTTAGTGTCTGACTGTATAATTATATATATTTATATATATATATATATATATGTTTTCCCAAAACAAAAGACAGCGGTGAGTACAGGCCTCATCCCTCCTACCGTCTACACAGAAACTGCTAGCTGCTCTTTAGTCCTCAATGACCATCCATGGATACTAGAGTAACTCCCCTTCTTCATTTTTGGCACTGGTCTTGCTAGATGAGGCACCAGGCCTCACTCTGGCCTCCAGGGTCCCAGCACCCCATACCCAAGCACCCCCAGAGCTCTGGCCATGGGAAGGTCTCTACCTCAACCAGCTGGTGCCAAAAGGTGGGATAGGCCCTTCCTAGTCCTAGGAGGAGGGGAGCAACAACCCGAGTTTGTCTGAAGCTCTTACAGCCAAATCCTTCCAGTCCCTGCCTCTCCAGGTTTGGAACTCACTTGGAGATGCTGTGGTCCCAGGCTGGCCCCAATGCTCTCCCCCTTCCCCAGCCCTCCAGCCTTGGCAGCTCTCCCCACAAGGCCAGAACAGATGTGAGCTCTGGGTCTCATTGCTAGCTTCTTTTTTGTCTGGAGTTGGGGTTCCCCCAACCCCCTGTTCCTTCAGGCCCTAGAAGGCAAGAGGCCTGGATGGCCAGCCTCTTGGGGCCTAACCAGCCCCCAGGAAGCCCATAGAGAGAGGTGGACAGTCTTCATGGGCCCCTAGGTTGGGTGGGGGCTGTAAAGTCAAGGCCTTGTTACTCCCTATAGTCTTGAGAATTGAAACCTTTCCTCTCCCGGGGCTTCCACAGCTCACCCTAGGGCACAGCACAAGGTCCCCAGTGACTCACCCTTGGGAGCTATTCTGGAACCCCAGCAGTGCCTAGGCCACCCTAGATCAGGCTTGGTGTTCACTGCCAGTTGGAGAGCACAGCCAAGAGTGAGGCCCAGGGCACACCCAAGAACAGCTGCCCAAAGGGCCCATGTGGTATGGGCTCAGGGAGAACTGATCAAGAGGCCAAGAATGAGGCTATTTAGGCATGAAAGTCAGCCCTCAACTCTCCTGTCCATACAGCCTCCAGTGCTTCCTCCACCCTCCAATTAGACCCCCAGCCAGAGGCTTCAGGAAGATTATCAGATTGAGGTTTGTCTTCCCCACTAGAGTATGAGCCCTTGAGGCCAGATATGTGCACCTGCTTGATCCCACATTGCAACGATCACCTAACAACATGCACATAATAGAGGCTCAATTTCTGTTTGGAAAAGAAGGAATCGGGGGATGCTGCCTACCTCCCTTCTTGGTTGGCAGTTATCCCCAAGGGTCTAAGCCTTGTACAAGGCCCAAAGCAAATGTCCCAGTGCTTACTTTGTGCTGATATGGTTTAAGCTAGGGCCTTGGTTCTAGCTCAGGTGAAATCCAGCAGACACCTACATGGACCAAACTTTCTTCTGGTCCTAGGCTTCCAGGCCTTTTTCATTCTGGCATATTCCCAAGGAACCAAGGGCCAAGGGCCAGTGCCCAGCCTCAGACTTCGAGGGGGAGGGAGGCTCCTGCTACTGATCCTCCCCGAGGCCCAATGGAGAGGGGCAGGGGTCAGTGCTGGCTGAGGGTAGAGGCTCCTTGTCCAAATGCCAGGCCTGCAGGTCTGCCTGAGGCAGTGGGCTGGCAAGCAAGGCCAGCCAAATCAGGGCAAGGGAGGGGTCCCTTTTGTCTGGATTTAACAGAAGGCAGATTGTCCAGCAGCTCTGGCAGAAAGAAAGGGCTGATAAGTTCATCCGGGAGAAACTGCTAGTAGGCATGTTTGCGGGTCAATACCAGTCTTCCCAGAAATCAGCTCCTTCCCTTGCAGGGACCTCAACTGCAGCACTTCCACCAGACCCCTTCATACATGTCTAGCATAGGGCCTTCCTTTCTAGTCAGCCAGGCAGCTGCTTCTGCACCTGACCCTCCAGGAACATACAGTCCTGTGGGGACAGGAACTCCACAGCAAGGGTGAGGGTTGGTCGAATGAATAAAAGTCACCTCTCCCCTTGGTGGATACATGTCCACTGCCCTCTCCCTCAGTCACATTCCACTCCCTTTTGGCTCTGGGATAAGACAGTCCCCCAAGGCCAACTTTGGGTGATTATTCTCAAATCACTGGGCCTGTGGCCTTGAGCACGGGACTAAACACCAGATTAGGTCTGGTCTGGCCGAGGAGCCAGTGGAGGCAAGCAAAGTTGAGGGGCCTCTTTGTTAATTTTTTTAGTCACTGACCAGCTAGCCCCTAAATGCACCGTCTTGGCAGAAGCCACCCACAGTCTTTTTTATTTTATTTATTATTATTATTTTTTGGCTGTGCCATGCAGCTTATGGGATTTTTAGCTCCCTGACTAGGATTGAACCCAGGCCCTCAGACCGACAGTCTTCTTGTTCAGCCAGATTAAGGGTCCCTTCTCCATGCTCAGTCATATGTCCATGTCTGGCCCAGAGCTTGGCCAGGGCTCCTCCATGGCAGAAAGACCTCTTCCTCTCAGAGCTGGCCTGAGATCTAGGAGTGTGCCTCTCATCAGCCTCGGCTCCTCTCAGTGGCCCCTTAGTCAAGAGACATTAACAGGTTACCTGACAACCACTGGTTCTGAGTCTGCTCTCATGGCTAATGGGTATGCCATTAGAACACTGGAAAGTGTTGAACCTGAGTGGACAGACAGCCTTTGCTCTAGGCTGAGTGCTGACAGATAAAGGCAGTGTCCCTGGGAGCCTCACCTGTGGTCTGGGAAATCCCCAGCATTTGGGGGAGGAGTGACAGGGATCCATCCAGGCATCTTGAGGGGAGCTAATAAAGGATAAAGAGTGAATGTTAGCAGATCAGCCAAACCTCCAGGTGTGTCCATATGAGGAATAAGCCCCTGCTGCGACCCAGAGCTAAGTCCACTGTGTGACCTGAAATAAGCTACTTGCCTTCTATGAGCCTGTCCCTCATCACCAAGTGACGTCATATGTGGGCTTCAGATTGGCCTGCTCACTGAGAGTGACAGAATATCACTTTATATGACTGAATCAGGACCAGTGTGAAACATGTCAGTGTATTATTAATCCAGAGATATTTACTGAGTCTACTGTATGCTGGAAACACAGCAAGGGATAAAAGGAACAAGCTGCTCTTGTGGAGCCCAAATTCTAGTGTAACAAGCTACACAGTAAATAAATAAGTAAATAAAAATGTAATAATCAGGGGATGAGAGGGCCGGGAGGGGCCAGGATCTGCTGTGTGGTATCAGGGAAGTCCTCTCTTTGAAGGCAGAGCCCGCAGGAGGTAAAGGAGGAAGTCCTGGGGTTTTCTAGGGAACAGAAAACAGTGAAGTCAGAGGAGAAAGTGGCCAGACAGGTCTGAGGAAACCGGGAGGTCACCATGGCCTGAGCAGTGAATGGAACACTGAACAAGGGAGAAGGAGTGACTGGTGGGAGGGCAGGCACTGGAGCTGGATTTAATCAGGCTTCGTCTTGTCAGAAGTATAGGATCCCAGAAGCAAGGGGCAGGGAAGCTGAAGGGTGGGAGCGAGGAGGAGGAGGAGGAGGAGGAGGAGCCGGGGAGGAGGGGTGAGGAGGGGGAGGAGGGGTGAGGAGGGGGAGGAGGGGAAGGAGGGGAGGAGGGGGAGGAGGGGGAGGGGGAGGGGAGGAGGGGAGGAGGGGAGGAGGAGGAGGGGAGGAGGGGGAGGGGGAGGAGGGGAGGGGGAGGGGGAGGAGGGGGAGGAGGGGGGGAGGAGGAGGGGAGTGGGACAGTGCCCTCAGGCCTCCTGGAAGGAATGCAGTGGGGTGAGGAATGAGGGGGCAGAAGCTTGGCCTCAGCCCTGGAGCTCCTCCTTCCCCTTGGAGGTGGGGAAAGGGGTGGGAGAGCAGGCAGGGCAAGGGGCACAGATGGGGATCCACAGGAGGAGGGACAACAGGCACCATGGAAGTCAAGTCAGAACAAGCATTTAGAGAGAAAATTTCTCACTTTCCCTGCCTCCATCTTCCAAGGAAATACAGAGAGGCCAGAGAGGCAGCACCCCTCCTTTCAGCCCCAGAGGAAGAAGGACCAGGGGGGAGGGAACATGCCTGTGGGGAGAGGAATGGCTTGGACAGCTCCTGGTATGCACTGCAGGTAAGGGCTTTAGGACAGACCATGCAGAGCCCACCAGAGAGGGTCTAGCACCAACCCTCTGAGGAAAGGAAGCACTTGGTCTGGGCCAAGGTGAAGGCGGGGAGAGAGCAGAGGAGTGTGTGTGTTGGGGGGTGGGAGTGTCCTGCCCCAAGACAGGCTCTGGGCGATCCCCCCACCCAACTCCCCTGGGGCTGCTGCCAGACACAGGCTTGCAGGAGGCCCTCAGGACACGCAGGGTGTCACCTGGCAGGCACATGAGGCCTCAGTCAGCTGTCCCATCCATCTCCCTTCTGCTCACTGACCAGGACTGGTAACCTTCAAAGCTCCCTCCCTGCAGCTGCCACTTAGCCGAATGGAATGGACTGAGGTCCTGGCTGAGGTTACCCGGGAGTGGGCAGGAGAGGGTCTATACACATCAGATGGGTTCAGTCGGCTGAACGTGACAAGGGACCCCAGGGACCAGGAAGGCCTGGAACGGGGGACTTCCCTGGTGGTCCAGTGGTTAAGACTCTGCACTCCCAATACAGGGGGCCCGGGTTCGGTCCCTGGGCAGGGAACTAGATCCCACATGACGCAACTAAAAAGATCCTGCACACCACATCTAAGACACAGCACAGCCAAATAAATAAATAAATAAATATTTTAAAAAAATAGAAGGCCTGGAACAGGACAGACTGGGTACTGGGCTCTTGAGGTAAGAGAGACCCCAACTTGAAACCAGGGCTCTGGACCTCTGGGTGTGGGCACGACTGGCTACAAGCATGGTCGTGGCTCTTTGCAGAGGCACTAACATGTCCTAAGAGCCATACAAAGACCCATTCATGATCCCTGGAGAATTTTTACAGCAAAGGTAAAAAGAAACATTTCATCTCTTCATTCCCATCCCATCTCTGTGCCCCCAAGCACATGTGGGGATGTGGCAGCTGGAACAATACAAAGGTGGGGACATCAGGGTGGAGGGAAGGCTGCTCCTGAAGGGGATAGTCTGGGCCTCAAAGCAGGGCTGAGCAGCTGCTTGTCTCATGCTAGGGCCCCCAAGAAGGAAGACTGGCCTCAGCTGACCCCATGCCCTCCCTCTGCCTGAAACTTCCTTGTACTCGCCCTGCTGCCTGGGACCCTCAGCAATTGGGTCAGTGGTGATGGTGCTGAGGCCCTGGTGTTGAGGTGGGCAGAGAAGTGGGAGCCCACAGGCCTCTTTACTGCACCTACAACCACTGGGACTAAGTAAGTCCCATCAATTCCCAGTTCTCAGGAGGCAGTTCCTGGGGGCGTACCAGGCCTAGTTGCTCTTACAGTGGGTACCTAGGGTTGAGGCCCAAAGGGCTAGCTGCACACAGGCAGGGGCCCCTGTGCCTGCCTCTGACTGACTGGGACCTTGGGCAAACCCCTTTCCCTCTATGACCCAATGGGCCAGAGCTTTCCAAAAGGCGCCGGGTTGTCTACTTTCCTTCCTAGAAGGGCCAGGACACAGGTGCAGATAAGGAGAGCTGAAGAATCGGTGAGAGGGAAAAAAAAAACAACCCCATTAGGGTGGAGGAGGGCTCTAGAGGGGTCCTGAGGAGGCAGTGCAGCCCAGGAGAATGGTCTTTGGGGGAAACCACTGGAACACAGAGAAAAGTACTTGGATCCCTCCCTAGTCTCCCCACCCCCATCCTCACCCCAGCCTTTCCTTCCCAGAGGAATTCCAGTTGCCTCTGAAAGCACTGGAGCCTGGGATTTCCCTGGCGGTCCAATGGTTAGGACCCTGTGCTCTCACTGCTGAGGGCGCAAGTTCAATCCCTGGTGGGGGAACTAAGATCCCACAAGCTGCGGGGCACAGCCAAAAAAAAAAAAAAAAAAATAGAATACACTGGAGCCAGGCTGGTCCATTGGCAGCAGATGCTGCCTCTCCCCCAATGCCCTCCCACCCCCTACTGGCTCTCAGCCTCTGTTCCCACAGCCCAGCAGCCAGGGAGCTTCCTCACCTGCTGCTGCCTGGGTTCCCTCCCTCTTCCGGGCTAGCAGCTGTTCCCAGACAGCTGGATCAGAGTAGGACACTGCATCCCACTGAACTGCCACGACTTCCCCCTTCCCTGACCGATGGCCCTGCTGGCCCACCACAGCCCTGCCTTTCAGAGGTCTTTGACCTCAAATCCTGGAGACCCACCACAGCTGTGGACTGCCTGAACCCTCATGAGGAGCAACAGCTGCTGCTGCTCCCATGCTCCTCCAGAGCCAAAGGTCCCCTTGCCTCCTGCCAGTCTGAGGGGGAGGTGCCAGCCCCTACCCTGCACATCCCCCTAGCCTTCTGGGGCCTTGTCTTCTGAGAACCTTCTCCCATAACACCACTGTGGCCTGCAGGGAGTGGGGGCCGTGGGGCCCTGTCCTCTGCTGACCCAGTCTTTGTGAGGCAGCAGCCAAAGTTAACTTCCAAACTGAAATCTACCTGTGATCCTGCCCTGCTCAGTGCTCTGCCCCTGCCTTCCCACTGCTGCTGGGAGGGGGGCAGGTGGGTGAGGACCTCTCATTCACCCTGACCTGTCCAGCTTGGTCCCCACCCTCCACTTCTCTCAACACCTACCGTCACATCTTTACTCCAGTTTCTCTTTGCACATGACCCCAGCCACAGGGAACCTCTTTAAGTTCCTACAAACATGCCAGGCATCTGCCAGCTCCCCTCAAGCCTTTCAAGCCTTCCCATGTGTGACACTTCTGCCCACAGCATTCTTTGGCCACTTGGCTGACCTCATTCCTGCTCATCCCCTGTCTCAGCTTCTGGCCTGGGCTGGGTGTCTCTGCTGTGGACCCTTGTTTACCCCACCATATTATTATGTCTCACTTAAAGTTTATCCCTAGGACAGACTAGAGGATCTATGTCTGGCTATTTCCTCCATCCTGGGAACCTGTAGCACCTGAGACAGGGCCTGGCACTTAGAAGGTACCCAGTAAAATTGGAATGAGTGAACAAACATTTGATTGAAAATGAGGCCTCTTGGAGCCTTAAGTCTGTGCTGGAGACCTGTAGCCTTCTGGAGAGACTTCCCAGAGAGTCCAGTTGGCATTTTGGAGGCCAAACCTTACAAACCAACATATCTTCAGAGACTTCCAGCCTCCTGAAGAATAAATTTGAGCCCCACCCTATAACACCCTGGGCAATAGGGGCCTGCCCCACACTGGTCAAGACTCACCAGTCTCATCCCCTCCCCTCAACTCCCTGCAGAATGCCACCTGTGTGGGCGCGTCTTCTTCCGCCTACCCAAGTCCTGCCTATTCCACTCAAGAACAACACCCAAAAGCCTTCTCAGCATCTGACTCTCTATTGTTTCTAGGAGACCTCGAGCTCCTGGAGAACAAAGATTTCCCTTGATAATAACAGCTGCCGTCACTGAGCTCTGTCCTGCACCCTGGACACACAAAATTTCACTTTGCCTCCCAACAACCGTCTGCAACAGTTGTTATTATTGGCCCCATGTTACAGATGAGGAAACTGAGGCCCAAGGGTAAAGTCACCAGAGGTCACACATCCAGTAAATAGCCAAGCTGCGAATCTTTATTCATCTTCCTAGCCTTCACTGTCCCTGGCCCAGAGTAAGGAACTCCACTGATGCTTGCTGAATGAGTGAACAGATGGATACAGCTGCATCAAAACTTCAGCTACTGGGACTTCCCTGGTGGCGCAGTGGTTAAGAATCAGCCTGTCAATGCAGGGGACACGGGTTCGAGCCCTGGTGCGGGAGGATTCCCATATGCCGCAGAGCAACTAAACCTGTGCACCACAACTACCGAGCCTGCGCTCTAGGACCCATGCGCCACAACTACTGAGCCCGCATGCTGCAACTACTGAAGCCCACGTGCCTAGAGCCTGTGCTCCGCAATAAGAGAAGCCACCGCGATGAGAAACCTGCGTGCAGCAACGCAGCCAGAAAAAAAAAACAAAAAACTTCAACTACCAGGACCTATCCACCTCTGGAGCCCAGGACACAGAGGTCTTGAATTCATGAGAGGGGCTTCCAGACTTGGGAGAAACAGGGTGGGTCTCTGTCTCCTTCTCCCTTTGTTCACATGGCCTCACCACGGTGGGGGTCTTGACACTGTTGAGTTGTATGAGTAGTCAGGGACCAGTGAGGGAGGGAAGAAGCTTCAGGGCAACCTCAGTGAGGAAAAGGCAGAGGGCTCAAGGTCAGCCAGCCCCATTCAAAGAGCAAAAAGACCTGGGGTTGGGGGTGGGGAAGGCGGGGGGTGGGGGATGGGGGCAGTGGTTGAACACAGGTGTTCTCAGGGTAGCCTGATTATAGGGTCTTCTAGAAGTTCTGGCATTCAATCTAAGCCCACTTCAGTCCTTAATTGTAAAAGGGTAAGGAAGTGGGTAGAGGACAGGGAAGTATGCAAATCAAATCGCAAAGCCCTTGGACTTCCTTGGTGGTCCAGTGGTTAAGACTCTGTGCTTCCGCTGCAGGGGGAGCAGGTTCCATCCCTGGTTGGGGAACTAAGATCCCACATGCCATGCAGCATGGCCAAAAAAATAAATAAATAAAATAATAAAGCCCTTTACTGAGCACCTACTCTGTTCCCAGACATGCAAGAAGGCCAAAGGCAGAGAACTAGAAGTCATGGCCAGGACAACAAAGAAGCGCGCGTTCCAGCTCCTCAGGGAAAACTGCACACAGGAAACAAGGCGGTATATGGAGGGGGGTCAGGCAGCCTGGCCTGGTCTGAGGAAGTATATGGAGTAGGGGTCACCGAAGCTGGGTCTTATGGGAGGGGCGCAGCTTAGTTTCCTGCTGGCTTGGGGAATTCCCAGGAAGGGTTCAGCAGTAGCAGAGCCTGTCCAGGCCTGGACAGATGGACAAGAATAGGGAAGAGGTGACTGCCTGAGCAGGCCCTGACCAGGCATCCTAGACTTTGCTGGAACTTGCCTGACTCTGAGCAGAATGGTCTGCAGTTGGGGCCAAGCACGGGGAGCTCAGGGAAGGAGGTAGGGGAACTGACAAGATAAGCCAGCTGGGCAGCCTCCTGCTGGTCCTGTATTGCCCAATACTAGAGTCAACTCGTTCCAGATTCCTTTCATAATGGGATAAAATGTACCAACAGTGAGGGCCGGAGTGGGGCCTGGTGAGGCCCAGTGACTTCAGCGGCAGGACAGCAGGTCCCAGGAAAGCTAGGGAAACACAGGCAAGCATTCCTTGGCTCCCTGTCCCCAGCAGCTGCAGGAAGCTGCTCCAAGCTCCCAGCTGTACCCAGTAGCCCCCAAGGACCAGAGAAAGTCTTATTTCCTGCCACCCCCTGATTGGGCACACACGTTCTGGAATGGAAGCGGCTGAGTACTCCATGGAAGGCCCCAAGGGAGATGGTGGGGCTGCCAGCCAATGTTTGGGAAGACAGCATAGAGCCTGTCTGGAGACCAACTCTAGGAAGGGGGTACCATGGATTTCATTCCCTGTGGCAGGGTCCCCAGCGTTCCTTACCTCCATCATCTGAAAAAGCTATTGACACTTTCCCAGACAAACACTCCCTACACACACAGTCTTGCCTATAATTTAAAAGAGTCCCTAAACATCCTGCAGTGCTTGCAGGGATTCCAGGCTAGAAGCCCCTGCAGTGCACTTAAGGTCAGAGAAATTCTAGTCTGGTTCTGCCCCAATTGGCTGAACCATGAGCCAGCTCCTGGCCATCTTGACTTGCACTGCCCTCTCGAACCTTGAGGGAACCTCAAGGGGTCCATCTGCCTTGCCACCTCCTGGGAGCTACTTCAAATCATCTTATTGGAGATAGTATAAAAGAAAGGGTGGCTTCAGACCCAGCCGAGAAGCTAGACCTGCACTCACCAGGGCTGGGCTGTTCTACGCACACCCCAACAGTATCTTCTGCCCCCCTGCCTTCTGCTCATCCAGATGGGTTTGGCTGCCAACTTGCGGACCTCTGGGAGCTTTTGAAGTTCTGAGCTCTCATTCACACACACACCCATCAATACAAGGGTGTGTGTTTTGTTTTTTTCATTTATCAACTCTATCAGTCATTCACCGCATTTACTAAACACCTATTATATACCAGGGCTTGAGCTAAGTAAGCATAGCTCAAGTCCAAATCATGCCCATACTTCTGGGTCCTGCCTGAATCTCATGCCCTCCCAACCTTCACTGCCTACCCAGCACAGCCCTCCCAACTGGTTCACCTTGAAACTGAATCCCTCTTCTACTCATTTAGGGCTTTTGGTAAGCTGCCTAGTGTGGTCATCTCTAGGCAGAGCCTGGACTTGTTAGTCACTTTCTTGCCACCTCCTGCTGCCAACCAGCAACTTTGAACCCAGGGTAGGAGATGAGGAAAGAACTGTTGTTGTCTGCCCTAGGATCCAGGAGGCTTTTTTATTTTTATTTTTTGGCCTCGCTGCATGGCTTGTGGGATCTCAGTTCCCTGACCAGGGATTGAACCCCGGCCATGGCAGTGAAAGTGTCGAATCCTAACCACTAGACCATCAGGGAACTCCCCAGGAGGCTTTTAACAAAGGGCCTGGCTGAATCCTGGCAAGAGTATTTTGGATGTATTACTTGCTGTTTTGTTCAGAGTGCTTATCACTAGGAGACATAGGTAAACTGATTTATTTGTCTTATCTCCTCCACTAGAATGAATCCTCTATGAGAGGGACTTCCGTGGTGGTCCAGTGGTTAAGACTCTGTGCTCCCAATACAGGGGGCCTGGGTTCAAACCCTGGTCAGGGAACTAGATCCCATGTGCCACAGCGAAGACCTGGCACAGCCAAATAAATAAATAAATATTTTTAAAAAATGAGAGCAGAGACTTTTGTTCACTGCTGTATGCCCATGTGAAAAAAAAGTGCTCAGTTAATATTTATTAAATTTAAAAAATCATGGAGTTCAGACCAGATTCTGTATACAACATGGTGTCCTGCCAGAACTGAACCCCAGTATGGCCGCTCATCAGCTATATGGCCTTGGGCAAGTCATTCAAACTTTCCACTCATTTCTTACCTGTAATATTAGAATAATTGTGATTTCTACCTTGAAGGGGAGTGGAATAAGGAAAGAACACAAGCATAAAGAGAACAGTGTCTGGCATATAGTAAATGCTAAATAAGTGTTAGTGGTTATTATTATTGTTACTATTATTATCCTGCTTTGTTCATTCAACGTTGCTAGGAGCTTTCTCCACCTGGATCAGAAACTTGATTGTTATTGTAGACCCACTATGCCATTAGACAAAGGGGCCATTCATTTAGTACAACTTTTAAAAAATATTTATTTATTTATTTTGGCTGTGCCAGGTCTTCGTTGTGGCATGCAGGCCCTTAGTTGCGGCATGCAGACTCCTCAGTTGCGGTATGCATGCGGGATCTAGTTCTCCCACCAGGGATCAAACCGTGGCCCCCTGCACTGGGAGCGCAGAGTCTCACTCACTGGGCTACCAGGGAATTCCCCATTTAGTACAATTTTATACATACTGACTCTTTCTGGATCCCCAAACATTACAAACGAGGAACTTGTGTGTGTGTGTGCACGCGTGTGCATGCACGCACATGCACGAATGTGCAAGTGTAGTCTTGGAGGAGGTTGACTTTTCATCAGGTTCTCAAAAGGTCTAAACCCAACAGAAGTTAAGAAAGACTGGGCAGGGCTTCCCTGATGGCTCAGTGGTTAAGAATCCACCTTCCAATGCAGGGGACACTGGGTTCGAGCCCTGGTCCGGGAAGATCCCACAGGCCACGGAGCAACTAAGCCCTTGCACCACAACTACTGAGCCCGTGCACGCTAGGGCCTGTGCTCCACAGCAAGAGAAGCCACCGCAATGAGAAGCCCGCACACCGCAACCAAGAGTAGCCCCTGCTCGCCGCAACTAGAGAAAGCCCACACACAGCAACAAAGACCCAAAGCAGCCAAAAATAAATAAGTTAATTAATTAATTTTTAAAAAAGAAAAGGACTGGGCAGAGAACTGGCCTGTAGGAGACTTTCAGGCAGCCATTTCCAGAGTTCCAGTGTAGACCATGCAAAAGGGAGCCTGCCATGGTCCAGTAGTTGTGGCGCATGGTCTTAGTTGCTCTGCGGCATGTGGGATCTTCCCAGACCAGGGCTCAAACCCAGGAACCCAGTGTTCCCTGCATTGGCAGGTGGATTCTTAACCACTGTGCCACCAGGTAAGTCTTATTATTGATGGAATTCTTAATATGATAGTTACCTTGGTAATACTAGGAGATAAGGTCTGGGAAAGATTTTCGGAAAATTGAGGTTCCAAGACTCAGGTAAGGAATAACATTCCAGGCATCCAGAGCCCACCTTCTGTCTTTGCCCCCTCCACCAGCCTTGAGTCCTGGTGCCTGATTCTCATGGGTGCGTGACTCCCTATTCCCCAGCAGGTGGCGCTGCTGTCCTGACTATGACTGATGGTTGCCAGCCAGATGATGTGTTCTCAGAGGGCTGGGACCTGTCCTACGGAAGGGTGCCAAGGAGTGCAAAGCCATTCTATTCATTCACGAATTCAACAAACACTAATTGAATATAAAATATGTGCCGGGCACTGTTCTAGGTGCTGGGGGTTTAGCCAGGAACAAGACAGACCAAGCTCTCCTTTTACAGGGCTTATATTTTAGAGCAGTGCTGTCAAATATGGTAGCCCGTAGCCACACGCTACTATTGAGCTCTTGAAATGTGTAGTCTGAATTGAGAAGCGTTGTAAGTGTGAAATACATACCTGATGTCAAAGATTTAGTAAAAAAAAAATAATGTTAACTATCTAACATTTTAACTATTGATTTTATATTGAAATGATCATATTTAGAGTATTTTGGGTTAAATAAAATATCTTATTAAAATAATTTAACCATGGGCTTCCCTGGTGGCGCAGTGGTTGAGAGTCCGCCTGCCGATGCAGGGGACGTGCGTTCGTGCCCCGGTCTGGGAGGATCCCACATGCCGCGGAGCGGCTGGGCCCGTAAGCCATGGCCGCTGAGCCTGCGCGTCCGGAGCCTGTGCTCCACAACAGGAGACGCCACAACAGTGAGAGGCCCACGTACAGCAACAACAAAAAAAAAAAAAATTTAACCTGTTTTTGACTTTTTTTAACATTACCAAGAATTTTTAGATTACATATGGTGCCCACATTTGTGGCTTGCATTATATTTCTGTTGGACAGTGCTGTTCTGGAGGGCGACCAGACATATAAACAAATGTGCAATATGATGTCAGGTGAGGAGATATTAGGGCTGAGAAGTGACAGAAATGAGACAGTGAGCAAACAGATGGAAATAAACCTGTGAGCCTGGGACAGTGTGGAGGCCAATGTGGCCAGAGGAGGGGAGAGAGGAGTGTAAGAGACGAGTTATAAAAGGAGGGCCAGAGATGCAGTTTTAAAAGATTATTGCTTATTGCTATATAACCATTTTGAGAAGAAGTTTGACTTTTTTTTTTTTTTGGCCACACCACGTGCCATGTGGGATTATTTATTTAGTTATTCATTCATTCATTCATTTGGCTGAGCCAGGCCTTCACTGTGGCATGCAGAATCTTCATTGCAGCATGTGGACTTCTTAGTTGTGGCATGGGAGGTCTTTAGTTGCAGCATGAGGACTCTTAGTTGCAGCATGCATGTGGGAGCTAGTTCCCTGACCAGGAATTGAACCCAGGCCCCCTACATTGAGAGTGTGGAGTCTTAACGACTGGACTACCAGGGAAGTCCCAAAGTTTTATGTTATTGATTAAATGTAAGAATATGCATTCTCTCATAGCCATGATCTAACAATTTGACTCCCAGAAATAAACTCTAAAACAGTGGATCTCAAAGTTTTTAGTCTCAAAACCACGTACACTCCTTTTTTTTTGTCTTTCATATTTTTTAAAAATTTCTCTTCAATAGTTGCTTGCCCCAACATCTTCCTGTCTGCTCTATACAATGAAAATACAAACTGAGAATTGAAAAAAATAATTAAAGCATTAAATCATACAAATTACAAATCTGTTCCAAAATATACTTACATTAAATAAAATATGCATTTCAGTAAGAGATCTACAGTGAATGACTATGCATTCTGGGAAGCTTCACGATGTCTAGGCAGGGCCAACATTCATGGAAGGAGCTAAGAGAATTTGCATCCAGTCACAGTTTGTAGCAGGTTTCTGATCGCCAGTCTGTGAACTACAATGAGCACATCATTAGCATCACCTATGCAGGTAACTGACTTTGGGAAAATGCGGAGAAGCAAGCTCTAGCCTCAATGTTGAGTTCATTACAACTTCTCGAGAATCTTATCAACAGCCTATACAGTACAGCTCCCAAAATGTAAACATGTTAAGTTAAGCAGACAATGCTTTAGAACCCCAAACACATTTCCTTGTTGTGTTTATGTGGAACTCTCCATCTACAGTGGGTGGTTGTGAAGAGGTTCTTCCTCAGGACAACATGGTCACAGAACTCTGACGACCCAGCGTGACTGAGGGGAGCACGAGGACTGGGGAGGAGGCTCCCTGTTGGTTTCAGTTGGAGATAAACTTCTAATGCACAGTCCACAGCCCTGCAGTCTTCTCCTCCTGTCATCTGGCATAATGCTTAATGTAGTCTTCGACTTTACTGCTGAAGTCTTCCTTGTCCTGCAAATGTTCTGTAGCTTCAATATTCAGTTGATCATCGAAATTCAAAAGATCAGTAAACAGGGCTTCCCTGGTGGCGCAGTGGTTGAGAGTCCGCCTGCCGATGCAGGGGATACGGGTTCGTGCCCCGGTCTGGGAAGATCCCACATGCCGCGGAGCGGCTGGGCCCGTGAGCCATGGCCGCTGAGCCTGTGCGTCCGGAGCCTGTGCTCTGCAAAGGGAGTGGCCACAACAGTGAGAGGCCCGCGTACCGCAAAAAAAAAAAAAAAAAAAAAAAAAGATCAGTAAACAAAGAGTTTAACACCTAAACACTGTTTTTCAGTGGGACTTCCCTGGTGGTCCAGTGGTTAAGACTCCAAGCTTCCACTGCAGGGGGCACAGGTTCGATCCTTGATTGGAAATTAAGATCCTGAGTGAGTGCCTGTGGTGAGGCCAAAAAAAAAAAAAAAATCCTTCAGTGTCCTTGTGGGAGCCCAGCCGGTGCCATCAGTCGAATGGTCTCTCAGTAAACTTCGATGTATTTTGCCTGTCTCTGTGGTATTGGGGTGCCAGATCCTGGTCAAGCATTTCACTTTGGGAGGCACCATGTTGTACACATCGGGAACTTCAGTTTCATTCATTCATTCATTTATTTATTGATGCTGCACCGGGTCTTGGCTGCCGCACGCAGAATCCTTTGTTTGCGGCATGTGGACTCTTAGTTGCGGCATGCACGTGGGATCTAGTTCCCCGCCCAGGGATCGAACCCGGGCCCCCTGCATTGGGAGCGCAGAATTTTACCCACTGGACCACCAAGGAATTCCCCGAACTTCAGTTTCAAACTGAAGTTTTCCACCCTGGTAGTAACCCTTATCTGGGGTGACAGCTGAAACAGTGAAGCTTGTTTGGATCAGGAAAATACACTTTATACGTGTAAGGTAAATTAGTGACAAGTTCTGCAACCTCTTTAACAAGCAGCCTGCTCTCACAGAAACCCACCGACTGTAGTCACAGGCTGTGGCTCATGCCCCGGATCCTTTGAGACCGTCATTCCGCTTCAGTTTGCTTGCCAGTGTCAGCATTACTGCTACCTTTATCCTGGGCACCCCGAGACAGGCGATGCCTCCCAGTGCCCAACACCCGGCCAGCCGGGCCAGGGGCGGCGAGACGCACCCCCTTCACAGCCTCACTGGCTCCGGGCGGCAGGCCGTACACTCATAACTGAGGACTCAAGAGAGATTTTATGTGAGTTATATCTGTAGATGTTTATGTGTTGCAAAGTAAAACTGAGGAAAATTTAAACTATTTGCTTTTTTTTTTTTTTTTTTGGCCTCGCTGCCAGGCATGTGGGATCTTAGCTCCCCGACCAGGGATCGAAACTTCACCCCCTGCAGTGGAGGCTGGGAGTCAACTCCTGTACCGCCAAGGATGTCCCTATTTGCTTATTTAAAATAAACAAAGATATAGTAGTAGACCTGCCCTATGAGGAATGCTAAAGGGAATCTTTCAGGCTAAAATGAAAGGACACTAGATAGTAACTTGAGGCCATAATTTTTTTTGCGGTACGCGGGCCTCTCACTATTGTGGCCTCTTCCATTGCGGAGCACAGGTTCAGCGGCCATGACTCATGGGCTTAGCCGCTCCTTGGCATGCGGGATCTTCCCAGACCGGGGCACGAACCCGTGTCCCCTGCATCGGCAAGTGGACTCTCAACCACTGCGCCACCAGGGAAGCCCAGAGGCCATAACTTAAAATAAAGAATACTAGTAAAGGTAACTTCATAGGTAAATATAAAAGCCAAGATCATGATACTTTTGGTTTGGTTTGTAATTTCTCTTTTTTCTACATGATTTAAAAGGCAAATGCATAAAACAATTATAAATCCATGTTAGCAGTCATAAAACGTATAAAGATATAATTTGTAACAATAACAATATAAAGGGGGAGGAACAGAGAAGTATAGGAGCAGAGTGCTTGTAAACTCTTGAAACTAAGTTGGTATTATTCAAACTAGCTTGTCATAAATTTAAGATATCAATTGTAATCCCTAAGTAAGCCACTAAGAAAATAGTTTAAAAATATACAGAAAAGGAAAGAAAGGAATCAAAGTGATACACTACAAAAGATCAACTAAATTTTTTTTAAAAAGGAAGAAATGGAATAAATAAGGGTTCCCTGAACCCAATTCCAACATGTGTGTGGAGGCTTCCCCACAGGGTGTCTGAGAATTTAACTCAATTCTGATACTATCTATCCAGAGATAGAATCAGATTCCATGGGTCAAGGGCTCAGTCCCACAAGACTGCCCTCCACTTCAGACACAGGTGAAGGTGTTACCTGTGCTTCTAACCAACTGGCCACAAACTGAGTTTACCATGACCCCCTTCAACTTACAATGCTAATCTCAACTCCAGGTTGTCACCTGTACTTCTGACCCACTGGCTATATATCAGAGGTTCCCAAGACCTGCTCTTCAATTTCGATTAATTTGCTAGAACAGTTCACAGAACTCAGAGAAACATTTTACTTACTAGATTACTAGTTTATTATAAAACAATTATTAAAGGATACCAATCAACAGCCAGAAGAAGAGATTCAAAGAGCAAGGCATGGGGAAGGGGTGTGGAGCTTCCATGCCCTCTCCAGGTACATCACTCTCCCCATATCTCCACATGTTCACCAATGCAGAAGCTCTCTGAACCCTGTCCTTTTGGGGTTTTATGAAGGCTTCATTACAGGGACATGATTGATTAAATCATTGACCTTTGGTGATTGATTTAACCTCCAGCCCCTCTCCCCTCCATGGAGATCTGGGGAGTGGGACTAAAAGTTCTCCTGGCAATCAGCCCCCACACTTGGGTGGGATCCAAAAGTCACTTTCCCTGAAGAGTTTTCAGGAACTGAGGACAGGACAAGAGACCAGATATTAAACCATTGCTCTTCTCTCTCAGAAAATTCCAAGGGTTTTAAGAGCTGTGAACCAGAAACTGTAGATGAAGACCAAATATATATGAGAAATATATATTTTGGTCATTCAGATGGCATATATATATATATATATAGTATTTTTATTTTAAATATTTATTTATTGGTTGAGCTGTGTGGCTTGTAGAATCTTAGTTCCCTGGCCAGGGATTGAACCCGGGCCCTCAGCAGTGAAAGTGTGGAGTCTTAACCACTGGACTGCCAGGGAATTCCCCCAATTGGATTTTTTTTAAAAAGGTCTATCTATGTGTATCTATAAGAGACTCACGTTAGGTATAAGGGCACAAAGAAGTTGAAAGTAAGGGGTGAAAAAATATATTCCATTAAAATAGTAACCAAAAGAGAGTTGGGTGGCTATATTATTGTAAGACAAATTAGACCTAAATCAAAACAGTTTACAAGAGACAGAGAAGGAAAATATTGATAAAAGGTACAATATAGCAAGAAGATATAACAGTTATGAACATACATACATCTTACAACAGAGCCCCAAAATATATGAAGCAAAAATTGACAGAATGGAAAGAAGAAATACACAGTTCTACAATAATAGTTGGAGACTTCAATACTCCATGTTCAATGATGGATAGAACAACCAGACAAGAGCAGTAAGGAAATGGAGCACTTGAGCAACACTGTAAACCAACTAAACCTAACAGAGATATACAGAACATTCCACCCAACAATAGCAGAATACACATTCTTCTCAAGTGAACATGGAACATTCTCCAGAGTAGGCCATATGTTAGGCCACAAACAAGTCTCAATAAGTTTAAAAAGATTGAGATCACACTGAGTATCTTTTCCTTTCTGGTCACAATGGAATGAAACTAGACATGAATAAGATAAGGAAAACTGAAAACAAAAATCACAAATACGTGGAAATTTAACAACACACTGTGTGATGGTTAATTTTATGTGTCAACTTGAAATGATGGAGTATCGAAATGATGGAGTATCTAGACATTTAGCCAAACATTATTCTGGGTGTGTGTCTGAGGGTGTTTCTGTGTCAGATTAACATTTGTTTATTTTTTCTTTTTCTTTCTTTTAGTTTTTGAGATTAATATTTGAATATACTGAGTAAAGCAGATTACCCTCCCTAATATGGGTAGGCCTCATCCAATCAGTTGAAGTTCTGAATAGAACAAAAAAGCTGAGTAAAAGGAAACCCCTCCTGTCTGATTGCTTGAGCTGGAATATTGTTCTTTTTCTAGCCTTTGGGGTATGACCAAAACATCAACTCTTTTAGGGTCTCTGAGACTGCCAGATTTTGGACTGGAATTTATACCATCAGCTGTCTTGGTTTTTGTTTTTGTTTTTGTTTTTGTTTTTGCGGTTCGCGGGCCTCTCACTGTTGTGGCCTCTCCCGTTGCGGAGCACAGGCTCCTGACACGCAGGCCCAGTGGCCATGGCTCACGGGCCCAGCTGCTCCGTGGCATGTGGGATCCTCCAGGACTGGGGCACGAACCCGTGTTCCCTGCATTGGCAGGCAGACTCTCAACCACTGCGCCACCAGGGAAGCCCTAGCTGTCTTGGTTTTTATGCCTTCAGACTTGAACTAGAACTACACATTGGCTCTCCTGGGTTTCAAGTTTGCCAATGGCAGATCTTGGGAGTTCTCAGCCTCTATAATCACATGAGCAAACAGTTTATAATCTCAATCTCTCAATTGATCTCTCTCTCTCCCCATATATATATGGAGTGGAGGTGGCTGTCCACCAGAGAGATATTGAAACCTCAGATTGGGACTTGGAACCCAAGTGCTGGGACTCAAACTCAGCCAAAACCCTGATTGGTACTCGAATCCATGCAGCCGGCCAAAACTCACAGTCTTCCAACTGAGATCACACATCTGGTTTCAGGATTTAATGAAGCTCAGGTTCTTGATGTCTCATTGCAGAAAGAATTCAGTGAGAGACAAAGTGATAGGTAAGAAGTGGATTTATTTAGAGAGAAACACACTCCACAGACAGACAGTGGGCCATCTCAGAAGGCGAGAGGAGCACCAGGGTATGGGTTATCAATTTTTATAGGGGTAGGTAATTTCATAGGCTAATGAGTGGGAGGAGTATTCCAGCTATTTTGAGAAAGGGTGGGGATTTCCAGGAATTGGGCCACCACCCACTTTTTGATACTTATGGTCGGCCTTGGAACTGTCATGGCTCTCTTGGTTTGTCAGTTAGCTTACTGATGTGTTACAATGAGCTGTATACTGAGGCTCAAGATCTAGTGGAAGTTAACTTGTCTGCCATCTTGGACCCATTTGGTTCTAATCAGTTTATGTCATGTCCTCGGGCTATGTCATTCTTTCAAAGGTTGTGCCCTGCACCCTTCCCTTCTGTTTCAATATTGAGACTCATCTTCAATGAGGGGCCACATGGGTCTGTGTCTGCTCTCAGAGCTGAGACCTGAAGACCAAAGCCTGTCTGAATCCACCTGATTCTCAGGAGGGCTATAGTCCTCTAGGATTTAGGGAAATCTCTTCTCCAGTATGGGGGGGTGGCTCACTAAAAGGGAAACCCTCAGGAATCTGGAGGGACCCAGGCAATGAATCATTAGTCTGAGTCAAAATGGAGATAGCGGGCTTCCCTGGTGGCACAGTGGTTAAGAATTCTCCTGCCCTTGAGAACATGGTGAGGGGGAAGTAAACTGGGATGAAGTGAGAGAGTGGCACTGACATATATACACTACTAAATGTAACATAGATAGCTAATGGGAAGCAGCCACATAGCACAGGGAAATCAGCTCGGTGCTTTGTGACCACCTAGAGGGGTGGGATAGGGAGGTTGGGAGGGAGATGCAAGAGGGAGGGGATATGGGGATATATGTATATGTATAGCTGATTCACTTTGCTATACATCAGAAACTAACACAACGTTGTAAAGCAATTATACTCCAATAAAGATGTCAGAAAAAAAAAAAAAAAAGAATCTGCTTGCCAGTGCAGGAGACACGGGTTTGAGCCCTGGTCCAGGACAATCCCACATGCCGCGGAGCAACTAAGCCCCTGCGCCACAACTACTGAGCCCATGTGCCGCAACTATTGGAGCCTGTGCGCCTAGAGCCCATGCTCCGCAACAAGAGAAGCCACCACAGTGAGAAGCCCATGCGTTGCAACGAAGAGTAGTCCCCGCTCGCCGCAACTAGAGAAAAGCCTACATGCAGTAATGAAGACCCAATGCAGCCAAAAATAAATAAATAAATAAATATATTAAAAAACAAAAAGCAAAAAACAAAATGGAGATAACAATGACCAGTCCAGAAGCCACAGGTTACAAATTATGATGAGGCAGGGAAAGTTTTCTGTCACTGGAGGTCTCCAGGTCTGGGTTGGGAAGGCTCAGCTCCTCCAGGCTGTTCCTTGGGCTGGCTTGGAATCCTGGTTTTGTGTATGTTTGATGCCCCATTATGAGAATCCTATGAGCTACACTGGGCCTGTGTCTCTGGAGCCCCTCACACAGAGAAGGCACAGGTCACCAAAGATGACTGTTGCCTGGAGGGTTCTGACCTATGAGGTAGGAGTCCAAAAGAGGCTCTGTTTCCAGCTCTATTTCATATTGCTTTCTTGGCTTGGGAAATCACTGGCCCACATCTGGCCTCAGCTTTGTTATCCATAAAACAGGCTTAACTGACAATTTCTGAGGCATTGTTTCCACAAGTATCTGGAAGGAAGATGATGATAATAAATATGATGTTTAATTTTTTTCTTTAAAAATCATGTTTATTGAGGTATAATTTATTTTTGTTTTATTATTTTTTAATTTCTTTATTGAGGTGTGTGTGTATATATATGTATTTTTTTTACCAACTTTTATTTACTTATTTATTTATTTTGCCCACTCTGTGAAGCCTGTGAGATCCTAATTCCCTGACCAGGGATTGAACCCGTGCCCACGACAATGAAAGCACAGAGTCCTAACCACTGGACTGCCAGGGAATTCCCAATTGTGGTATAATTTAGATACAATAAAATGCATATATCTTAAGCATTGTTTAATGAATTTTGACAAATGTCTAGACAAATATAACTACCAGCCTATCACATCATAGAACCTTTCTGTCACCCCAAAATATTCCCCTGTACTTCTTCACAGTCACCCTTGGCACCAGGGAAAACTGTTCTAATTTATATTACTCTATATTAGTTTTGACTTTTCTAGAATTTCATGTAAGCGGAACCATACCATATGAACTCACTTGGGTCTGACTTCTTTTGCTTAACATAGTGCATTTGAAATCCAGTGTTGGTATTGTGTATGTCAGTTGTTCATTTGTTTGCTTGTTTTTTATTGTGGTAAAACATACATGACATAAAATTTACCATTTACTCATTTTAAGTGTATATATCATTCATTGGCCTTAAGTACATTCATAGTGCTTTGTAATCATCACCACTATTTCCAGATTTTTTTTTTCATCCATCCTGAACTGAAACTCTGTACTTGCCAAACAATAACTCTCTACTTCCCCCTCCCCAGCCCCTGGCAACCTCTATTCAACTTTCTGTCTCAATGAATTTGCCTCTTCTAGGTACCTCACATTAGTGGAATCATATAATATTTGTTCTTCTATATCTGGCTTTTTTCACTAAGTGTAATATTTTCAATGTTTATCCTTGTTGAAGCATGTGCCAGAATTTCATTCCTTTTTAAGGCTGAATAATTTCATTTTGTGTAATTACACTTTGTTTACCCATTCATCTATTGATAGCCTGTGGATTCATTCATTTCTTTTTATTGTTGAGTAGTATTTCATTGTGTGGATACACCACAACTAGCTAAACTGTTCATTTGTTCATCTTGTTGGACACCTAGATTATTTCCAAATTTTGGCTATTATGAATAAAGTCCTTGGATGGACATATGCTTTCATTTCTCTTGGGTAAATACTTAGGAGTGCAATGGCTGGATCATGTTTTAAGTATAAATTTAGTTCTTAAAGAATGGCCGAACTGCTTTTCAAAGTGGCAGGAAATTATCAATGCATGAGGGTTCCACAGTTTTGTCAGTTTTTAATTTTAGTCTGTTTAGTGGGTGTGTGGGGTTCTAATTTGTATTTCCCTGATGAATAATAATGTTAAGCATCTTTTCATGGGCATATTGGCTATTTATCTTTTCTTGTGAGTTATCTCTTCAAATCCTTCGCGCACGTAAAAAAAGGGTTAATATCTATTTTTGCAACCAGTGTCGTCCAGACACTATGCTCATTCATGCTCATGGCTTTATGCGCTTTAATTGACGCCCACCCTGCACAGAGGCAGTAACCGAGTGACACTTCAGCGTACCTAGAAGGCTCAGCACTAACTGGATCCAGAATGGCTAGGCCGTTTCTGGGCGGGGTCCCTGGTGGCTCTCTAAGGCACGCTCGTTGATTGGCTGAAGGAGCACTTCCGCAGGCACTTCCGAATCCGGGCCCGCCCCGAGCATTGGTGATTGGCTGGGCTGGCCGAGCGCGAGGCCTCTCGGGAGTTGTAGTTCTTGGGGCCCGACTGGGGACGCCGGGAAGGACTATTGGTCTTACTTGGTCGCGGCCGCTGCCACCATGTCCCGCGTGTCGGTCCCTTGTCATGTGAAAGGTACCGTGGCCCTGCAGGTGGGCGACGTGCGGACCTCCCAAGGCCGGCCTGGCGTGCTGGTCATCGATGTCACCTTCCCCAGCGTCGCGCCCTTCGAGGTGAGCAAGCAAGTGGGCGCGACCGGGGCTCCTGGGCGGGGCTTATCTGGGAACTAGGGCGTGTCCCAGCCATTTAATCGTTTACCGAAAGCCTCTGCAGTACCTCGCCCGTACGAATCAGTTAACCATTTATTTATTCCTTCAGTTAACACACAGTTACTAGAATGCAGCTTCCTCTTCTGTTCTCTTCAACGTCTCTCCCCAGTGTCCAGAATGGCGCTGACACGGAAGTGCCGAGATAGTAGGCTAGGTGCTGGAAATACAGTTTTGAACCTAATAGAGGTGAGAGGTCGTTTTGTCCCTGGCCACTGGCTGGGTATCATTAGACAATGAGTTACCCCCAAACCTGCCTCCTGCCCATTCCTACAGTCCCTGCTGGAGGTCAGGTTCAAATCATCCCTCATCAGGATCTTCCCAGTGGCTCCAGTTTCCAGTCTCCAGTTGCCCTTCCACATCTGCTGGCAGAGTGACTGGACACTGCAAGACCTCAACACAGAGGACAAAGTCCACTTTCTAATGGCCTGGCATTCAGAGCCACTCTGTGTCTTTGCCCTACTTGCCTCTCGGCCCCAGGCATTTTGTCCTGTAGTGTGTGGTTCTCCCCCAAGCTGTTGCTTACTCTAAGCTGGGAGACTTCATTACAGGGCCCAACCCTGGAAATCTGATTCAGTAGGTCTGGGGTGGAGCCTGTACACTTATATTTAAAAAAAAAAAAATTTCCTTGAGTAATTCTGTTTTGTTGCATTTTTTTGTTGTTGCTGTTGTTTTTGTTTTTTTTTGGCCTCACCACCGTGGGATCTTAGTTCCCCAACCAGGGATCGAACCCCGGGTCCTGGCAGTGAAGCACTGAGTCCTAACCACTGGACCACCAGGGAATTCCCTCCTTGAGTAATTCTGATGAGTATCCAGTGATGAGAACTGCTTTAGCTAGGCTAAACCACTCTCTGTTCCAGGGGTATGCCAGGTCCTGTCACCCCTTGGTGCTCCTTTGTTTATGCTACTTTACAGTTTCTACCTTTCATGGTCCACTTGATGAACTCATCTGTACATTTTCTGATTCCTCTAGAGTTAGGGCTCTGACCACTCGCAGCATCTTGGACATGCAGCAAGATCTGAGGTCATGGTTTGTTTGCATGACATGCTCATTTAGACTGTGAGTTCTAGGAAGGCAAAATCTCTTTGGGCCCCAGTGGATTCTTGTTGATATTGTTAGATTGGTAGAAGAGTACATTCCTAAGTGGAGGAAGAGATGGTGCTTTTGAACCCCTCGGGCCTGGGGCCTAGGTCTGATTTGTTATGGTGGGTTGTGTGTGCCCTAGTTGCAGGAGATCATGTTTAAGAATTACTACACAGCCTTTCTGACCATCCGTGTTCGCCAGCACACCTCAACACACACTCCAGCCAAGTGGGTGACCTGCCTTCGGGACTACTGCCTGATGCCTGACCCACACAGTGAGGAGGGAGCTCAGGAGTATGTATCGCTGTTCAAGCACCAGGTCAGCTGGGACTCAGCATGGCCAGGGCAGCCCAGATGAGGGCTCACAAGAGGCCTGGGGATTGGGCCAGGATACCATGAGGGAAGAAGGGCGGGCAAGGTTGGCCTGAGTTGTGGTTCTTGGGCAAGTGCCTTGGAGGAACTACTGTTTCCTTCTCAAAGGCCTGGGGAGGAAGCACCTTGGCTCATTGCTGGTTGGCTCCTGGGCAGTGAGCTGGGGCCTCGGTGGGTCCTTGTGCGTATGTGTCAGATGCTGTGTGACATGGGCAAAGTACTGGAACTACGCCTGATTCTGCGACAGCCATCACCGCTGTGGTTGTCTTTCACGGTGGAGGAGCTGCAGATCTACCAGCAGGGACCAAAGGTAAGTGACTAGCTCAGAGCTGTTTGCTGGCCCTTTCTCCAGGAGGCTCCTAGCTATGGCTGGGAGGCCTGGGGGTGCAGGTGGGAGTGGATGGGTAAGGATGGGGAGACTCAGAAGGAGTGCTTCATGGAAGTTAGCCAGGTGGGAATGCTGGAAGCTCATGATAAGAGGTGAGGCCATGTCCCCATATCCCCTGACCTTTAGGGCTACCTGCCTTTTTCAGATCTGGAACATTCAGGTACCCAGATATACTTCTGTTCCTTGTCTTCATGGGGCTTCCTTCTGCATAGCAGAAGAGCTTAGGTAGTCTTCTGCCCCTGGGACCTAAACAGGATTTTCCCAGTTTCTGGGGCTCAGGGGCCCTTCTCTCTGCCTTCAGGACCTTGGGATCTGGTTCCAGGTCTCTCCTACTCTGCCCGCCTCAGGGCAGTATGCCTTTGCTTTGCAGAGCCCTTCCATGACCTTCCCCAAGTGGCTCTCGCACCCAGTGCCTTGTGAGCAGCCTGCTCCCCTTCTTGAGGTAAGCCCTCACCCTGGCTAAGAACCATGTGCGAACAGCTCTGGTGTTCTGCACAGGCCCAAGGGGACCCCTTTCTGCAAGAATCTGGGGCTGGACCCAAGGACGTTGGTTCACTCTGTGCACCTTCCTCCTGGGATTTGAGGCATCTCTGTGTGGGGCCGGGCCACCTACTCCACATCAGGCCCCATCCTCATGTTTCACAAGTCATCTGGGAATGTCAGCTGGAGGGCCCCATAGCCCAATTTGGCCTGTCTGGAGTTCTAAGGGCACTGCTGGGGAGAGACCCATGGCCAATGACCCCTCCTTCTGGAGCAGGGTCTCCCAGACCCCAGCAGGGTATCCTCCGAGGTACAGCAGATGTGGGCGCTGACAGAGATGATCCGGGCCAGTCATACCTCCACAAGGATCGGCCGCTTTGATGTGAGTGATCGCTTCCCCCTGCTTGGCTCCCGTTGGCCTGAATGGGTCAGATCTGATGGTCTTTTGTGTTGCAGGTGGATGGCTGTTATGACCTGAACTTGCTCTCCTACACTTGAGCTGTGGCCCTTAGTCAAGACGTTGGCCTTCCGTGCCCATCCAGTCCTGGCTTAGGCCATCAGAGGCCGAAGTGCTGTCCCTGTGCATTCCGAGTGTTGCCTGCATGCGCATTCTGTCGGGACCACGTTCACAGAGTCAAGATGCTTGGGGGCTCACTGTGTTGCTTTAGCGTGAACTCCTGGAGGGGATACTCTCTGTCCTCACCTGACTGCAACCCAAAACTCCTCCTTCGCCCTCCCTAAAAACACTCCAGTTCTATTACTAAGAATCCCCCTGTGCCCTCTGTCTCCCCTGCCAACATGCACATTCCTGTCTTCTGCCTGCTCCCTCACCCTGAGTGCAGTGGGCTGGGGTAACCTACTAGAACCTGCTCTGTCTAGCCTTGGAAGACTGCTATAGCTTGGCAGTCCTAGTTTGGAAGCTTGGGGGAGAAACAGGAGCCACATTCTTCCTTCTGCGCCCCCTAATGGTCTTCTTTCCCTTTGTATTATGCCCACAAAAAGAAAATTCCTATCTAAACTCTTCTGCTGCTTGCCTAGGGAGCCACACAAAGCTGGGAATTTGGGCAGCCTGAGTCCCTTGGTCCCTGAGATGGCTCCTAGATGTGTGTTCAAATGGGTCTTCCCCCATCCATCGGGTCTGGGCAAGGCTGGGGCCTGAAAATGAGTCCTGGGACCTGTCTGCCATCTGACAGAGCCCAAAGCGTATCCTTGTCCCTCTTCCAGTTGCCCCCATGTAAGAGCCACGCTCAGTGTGATGAGAGATCAACCTCAGTGGTGGTGGTGGGGGCCAGGTGAGGGTTCTCATTGATGTCTTTTAAGAGGCTGAGGTTTTCTACAACCCCAGGCCAGCAGCTGAATAAGACAGGCTGCTGCTCCTTATGAGAAAATCCTGCTTCTCTGTTTTTTTCCTGGCTTTCTTCTGGGGGCTGTTATGAGGCAGTACTGCAACATGTGTTGGACCTGGAAGATTGGATGTTTGTGTGGCTCAACAGCTTTCTAGGGGAAGGGCAGCCACTTTTTGGTGGGCACCTTCTGATGTCACCTATCAGTTCTTGCAGGTGGTATCTGCCTGCAGGGTCATTTACTTAGCCCCATTCAGCTTTTGCTAAGAGGGTAATGATCAGTCTTGTGCTCAGGGAGTAGCAGCCCTCAGTGTGTATGTGAGTGAGGGGGGAGGTCCCTGGGATGGCAGGGACCCTGCTTCCTGCACAGCTCTGTCCCCAGCACAGGGCCTCGTGTGCAGCAAGATCAATAAATACTTGTGGAATGCATCACTGTGTTCGCTGCCTATGTTTGCCCAGCGAGAGAGCTGGAGACCCTCACATGAGGCCAGGTTACTGTGGCACTCTGCCTGCCGGGCTGACTCCACCCTCCTGTGCCCTCTCCACCCCTTCCCCTCCCCCCATGTGACCTTACACTCCTATTGTCCTAAACTGGTGATTCAGGCCTTTCAGCCCTTTGCAGAACTTTGGCCCTTTGGAGGCAGGGCAGTCAGCAGGGGGAGGTCTAGCCCCCAGCTCTATTTCTGAGTGGCTTTAACTGGCTCCAACCGCCCAATCTGCCCTGATCAGATGGAAGCGCCTGGGGCTATTTCCCTGCAGCTGGGAGTCAATGCACTGTGTGCTCTAAAGCTGCGTCTGCCCTTGGGGCTGCCCACTCTCTCTTCTGATCCCCCGGGCGGGGGTGGGGGGGGAGAGACCTATCTAAGCAGGGCCTGGACTACATCTCCCAGCGTGCCTGTCAGAGTGGTGGCCTCTGTGCGTCGGCTGCACCCGTTGCAGGCAACAATGCAGCGGGCTGGGAGCATGATGTCCCGTCTGGGCTCGTGTCTCCAGGCGCTCCCCTCGGCCCTGCGCCGTTCTCTCAGTAGTGCACAGGTGGGACAGAGGGTGTGGTGCCAATCTTGGAGGGTGGGGGAGGAAGAGGGCTGGGGTCTGGGGCCTTGGTGGCACTGAGCCCGGCCGCCCGCAGGACGTGCTCCGCAGGACACCACTCTATGACTTCCACCTGGCCCATGGCGGGAAGATGGTGGCATTCGCAGGCTGGAATCTGCCTGTGCAGTACCGGGACAGCCACGTTGACTCACACCTGCATACACGCCGGCACTGCTCGCTCTTTGACGTGTCCCACATGCTGCAGGTGAGCCAGGGGAGTGCGCTGATTGCCAGGCCAGGGCTTCCTCTCCGTCCACAATGGTGCAACCCTCGGCTTTCTTTGCTGGGAGCTGGATTCCAAGGGCAGCCCTCTCAGAAGGGTTGGAGGTCTCAAGGGTGTAATGTACTATGGTCCCCAGTAAACTGACTCAGAGGGTCTCCTGATCATCTGTCTCATCTCTCTAGCCTGCTCCCACTTAGTGGAGTGCCTCAACGTCCTGGGTTTTCCAGGGCTGCCACTCATTGTCATCCACTGTCCTAGGTATTGGTTTGGAAAAGGGGGTATTTCAGGAAGGTGCTGGGCCCTTTCACGTTCCCTAACCTCCCTGAGTGCATCTCTTCTGTATTGGTGGGTGTGGGGGAGTCAGAAAGTAGGGCTTCTGCCACTTGCAGAACCAAAAGACTAGTCAGGCACTTTGGCTGGATTGGACTGTGCTGTGGGTGGCAGGGAGGATGCCTCCTAGCCCCGTGGCTTTCCAGAGGCTTTTTGATCTCTTTCCCAGACCAAGATATTTGGCCATGACCGGGTGAAGCTGATGGAAAGTCTAGTGGTTGGAGATATTGCAGAGCTAAAGCCAAACCAGGTGGGCCTTTCTTTTATTTTTGCTCAATGAGTGTTCTTAGTCATAAGCCAGCAAACCAGCCTGAGTCCCTGCTTCGGGCCTGGGGGCACAGAGATGGATCAGACACAGTTTCTCAGGGCTTTCGTTCTTGGGGGATGGAGTCCCTGAGTCATGTCCAGACACCCAGCCATCTGCAGGGAGGGTCCTATCCCATCCCCACCACATCAAGCTGGGAGGCCAGAAACCCAGGTTCACATCCTGTTCTGTGACCTTCCATGCTGCTTAACCCCTTGCAATTTAAATTGTAGTCCTGGGAATTCCCTGGCGGTCCAGTGATTAGGATTAGGACTCTGTGCTCTCACTGCCGAGGGCCTGGGTTCAGTCCCTGGTTGGGGAACTAAGATCCCACAAGCTGCGCGGCCAAAAAAAAAAGAAAAACGAAAGCGTAGTCCGTAAACCAGCAGCCTCATCGTCACATAGGAGCTTGTTAGGATACACTCTCAGGCCAGTTCTTCAGACCTGCTGAATCAGAACCTGCATTTTAACAAGATCCCCAGGTGATTCATGTCACCTCTTAACCTCAGGCTCTTATACTGTCCATCCAGTGGGGAGGCTGAGGCCAGCCAGCCTCAGTGTTTTGGAGGGTTGTTGTGGAACACATGGGATCATCAAGATAGACTTTGAAGCTGCTGCTGCTGCTGCTTTTTTTTTTTTTTTGGCCATGCTGGATCTTAGTTCCCCAACCAGGGATTGAACCCTCACCCTCAGTAGTGAAAGCGCCGAGTCCTAACCACTGGACCACCAAGGAATTCCCATAGACTTTGAAGCTTCTGTCCTGGGGTTTGGGGCACAGACTGAGTTGTCCTAGGTCTGGGTGGGACGAAGCATCAAGTCCTAGGTATGGTGGGTTAAGTGTGAGAGGGGCTCTCTGTACTGAATGGGGAGGGGTGCAGAGGCCCCACCAGATCAGGGAGGTGTCCCCCAAGGTGGGGAAGAGGTGAAACCTTTCTCAGTGTATGAGGATCAAAAACCCTGGGCTTGTGCAGGGGCCTAGGCTGACCCAGCCTTGCTTCTTGCACTGCCACCCCTCAGCCCTATTCACAAGGGTTCATGAGTTTGTGGTGGCTGAGTGGGCCCAGGGGCATGTTTGACTCACACTTGACTTTGGCCTCTTGGACTTGGAGGCAGTGATGCTCCACTTTCATGCTAGGGAACACTGTCGCTGTTTACCAATGAGGCTGGTGGCATCTTAGATGACTTGATTGTGACCAACACCTCTGAGGGACACCTGTATGTGGTGTCCAATGCTGGCTGCTGGGAAAAGGACCTGACCCTCATGCAGGTATAGCCCCTCTGTGTCCCAGGTACCCTGTCCTCCTCGTTCACAGAGCAGCATCCTTGTTTTCCAGGACAGACCTGGAATGGATAAGGAGCTCAGACAATGGCTCTTTGAAAGAACAGTGGGCCAGAGCGGGCCCTCCCTGGAGCATGCTAAGTTTCAGTGGTGGGGAAGTGGGGGAGGTGGGGAGGTGGGGAGGTGAAGCTGATCCTGGCCCCTAAGTGAGGATCCTCTGGTGAGGATGGAAGGCTGGAGCCTGGTGTTAGAGCTGGCAGACCTGGGCTTGAGTCATCCCTACCACTTAGTAGTTATATGACCTCGTTTAGATGGGAACCAGCCTACTCTGCTGAGCTCTGCAGCATCTGGCCCGTGGCAGGTGCTCAGTAAGGGGTCCCAGAGCAAATGTGGTATTTCTTTCCTTTCAGGACAAGGTTAGGGAGCTTCAGAACATGGGCAGCGATGTGGGCCTGGAGGTGATGGATAATGCCTTGCTAGCCCTGCAAGGTAAGTGGGCCAGGCTGGGTTTGGAGCTGACCTTTGCCGTCCAGGTTTCCTCTACTGCTTGGCAGAGAGGCCGTGCCCGGGGAAGGTGAGGATGGTGCACCATAATTCTAAGTTTGGTATCATGCCCTCCTTCTACCTGCCACAAGGCTCCAAGGGCTGTGGGCAAGAGCATCTTCTCCCACCTACAGAGTGGGGCTTGCTCAGGGCTTGTTCTGGTCCCTAAGGGCTGTGATCCAGCTTTCTGGGGCACCAGGACCTGGACACTTGGTTATTGGCTCCCTGGGCCCAGGCCCCACTGCGGCCCAGGTGCTACAGGCTGGCGTGGCAGATGATCTGAGGAAACTGCCCTTCATGACCAGTGCTGTGATGGAGGTGTTTGGCGTGTCTGGCTGCCGTGTGACCCGCTGTGGCTACACAGGAGAGGATGGTGTGGAGGTTTGTCAAGAAGTGGGCACAGGGTAGTGCAGGGCATAGGACTCTGGGGCCAGCAGCCCATCTGCTCCCTGGTGTCCCTTGCAGATCTCGGTGCTGGCAGCGGAGGCAGTCCGCCTAGCAACAGCTCTGTTGGAAAACCCAGAGGTGAAGCTGGCAGGGCTGGCGGCCCGGGACAGCCTGCGCCTGGAGGCAGGCCTCTGCCTGTATGGGAACGACATTGATGAACACACCACACCTGTGGAAGGCAGCCTCAGTTGGACATTGGGTGAGCTGGGCTAGCGCTCAGGGAGGGGATCCTGAAGGCTGGAGTGACCCTTGATGAGACCAGCCAACCCACGACTGCTTCCAAGGTTGTGTAGCCTGGAGCAAGTGGCACAGCCTCCCTCAGCCTTCATTTCCTGAAGGTACCACAGTGGCTTTGCCCAGTAGATATTGAAGACCCTCAGCAGGCTGAGGTGGGGAGCATGGCCTCCAAGACCAGGGGTCAGTAGGTGGATGGCTGACTGCACTGCAGGGGAGGAATGGGGTCTGGGGGCAGCCTGAGTGAAGGGGCCTTGATGCTGGATAGATGTCACTTGGGTTCCTTGTCACTAGGACCTCCTGTGGTCAGGGGTCCTACGGACTGTGGCTTAAATCTGATGTGTCATGTTCCAGGGAAGCGCCGCCGAGCTGCTATGGACTTCCCAGGAGCCTCGGTCATTGTTCCCCAGCTGAAGGGCAAGGTGCAGCGGAGGCGTGTGGGGTTAACGTGTGAGGGGGCTCCTGTGCGGGCGCACAACCCCATCCTGAGTACGGAGGGTACCGTGCTTGGTAGGTTGACCAGGGAAGTTGGAGAGCCCTTGTCTCTTCCCTAGGAGGGTGGGGACCCTGGGCTGGCAGGGTGGTGTTGACACATGGCGTCTGCCTGGACAGGTGCTGTGACCAGTGGCTGCCCCTCACCCTGCCTGAAGAAGAATGTGGCGATGGGTTATGTGCCCTATGAGTACAGTCAGCCAGGTACCCTGCTGCTGGTAGAGGTGCGGCGAAAGCAGCAGATGGCCATGGTCAGCAAGATGCCCTTTGTGCCCACAAACTATTATACCCTTAAGTGAGGATGACTTGGAGCAGGGCCCTCTCCTCTAGGAGCCTTACCCTGGAGGGCATTCTACAAGGGGTTAGTCAGGAAGCTGAGGCAGAACACACTTGGGATAGGTGGCTAGGTGGAGGCTGGTACTGGTTGTCTGGGTGACGGGGTCACACCACCTATTCCCATTTCATCCTGTGCCACTTGCAACTTCAAGACCCCATTTCTGAGTGACGGACCAGCCCACGGTCCCATTGACCCCACTCTTGCCTGCTGGAGAAACATCAGTTCTGGCACCTCGCCCTTCCACTCTGCCAGGTGCTGCCTGTGCAGCAAGGGCTCACCTTTAGGGGGAGGAGAAAGCCTGCCCAACCTACCTCACCACGGTTTCTCACACTGCAAAGGGTCATTACCTTGGGCAGTGCCGGCTACCTCCTCTGGTTCACTTTCCATGAATTCAAACTGTTGCCTCTTCCTGGGCAGGGATGATTCCTGACTCACAGAGGGTTGGCCTAGTAGGGCTGTGGTGCCTGTGTGTAAACTTGGGGATGGCTGAGGGGGGCATGGACTCATTCTTCCACATTCTCCAGTTGGCCCAGCCTGCTGCCCAGCAGCCAGCCATGCCAGGCTCACCACCTGTTCTGAGCCCCAGGGCTGTTGTAGGGCAGGCTGGGCCTCCTCCCAGACTTGCCTTATCCTGGGCTGACCTTCGTCCCTGGGACTTATTACTGGACTCCACTGACTCCTAAAAAAAATAAAACATTAAATGAGCTTCCTTCCTTCTTGCTTGCTAGAGTTCTAGCTTCATTGTTCTCTGTCCACAGGGTTCCTAGGGTGCCAGTCCAATGCCTGCCTTCCTGGCTCAGACTCAGAGTGGGTTTCGCTTGAGAGGGGCGGGTCTATAAGAATTAAAGGGGAGAGTGCCCCTACTGGGCACCACCACTGCTCCTCCAGGGAGCTGGCATCACCTCTCCACCTCTGCAAGTTGTATTCTGGGTGCTCAGGGGCAACAGCCCCCAGGTGTTCCCTCTCCCGTTTCCCCTGTGCGTGCACACTGTCCTGTCAATAACCACACAGCTGATGCACTTCCATGTTTAATAAGCCACATCCTCAGTTGAGCCTGGGGTGAAATGTGGGACCAATTCTGAGTGTGGTGTTTGTTGTCAGTGGGTAGGCCTGGGGCTGCAGAACCATCATCCCACCAGTCAGAAGATACTCCGGAGTACTCGTGCATGAGCTCAGCATAGTCCTACTCCAGTGCACTCTGCAAAGACAGCCTAGGCAAAGGCTGCCAGATGGAAATGTGACATTTAACATAGAGGAAGGAAGCAGTGGGACACTGAGGTAGCTGCTGGCCCGGCAGAAGCAGGCAGAAGTATGTCCATCAGGGAAGGAGGCAGGTCTAGGGCCACACTGCTTTCAGGAACTGGTGTTTGCCACTTATACCTTTAGAAGTTCCCTTGGCTCACTGTGGAAGTGGCAGGCCTGCCTAGCCTGTGGGCTCTTAGAACGAAGCTCCTCTGGTTCCAGGTCAAGATGGGAAGTGGTGAGGCTGCAGGGCACGATGGGGCCGCTTTGCACTAAACAGCTCAGTATGTCCCTTTGAGGGGCGGGGTACAGATCCACAATCCCACAGGCACTTAAGCAGTGGAGATGGGAAGTCACCCCCGGGACTCAGCCACTTTTAGGTACCCAGCTTCCTTCTGGGAGGGGTTAAGAGGAATATGAGTACAATGAAAAGACAACTTATATAGCCTGACTCACACCTGGAGAGCTCAGGATGAGCCAAAGGAGGTGGGTGTTTGGTGTCCACTGTCTTAGACTTGAATGGCCAGCTAAGTAACCATAAAATATAAGGCTGTGTCCAGGCCAGGATTCCCTGGGTCCCTGCCAACAAAGCAAAACCAAATAAAGGAAACCCGAGGCTTAGGGGAAAACAGACCTGCCTTACAAATCTCAGAGCTGGTCAACCTCAGGCTTCCTCCCAGGGACAAATCTCTACAGGGTCACATCCCAGGGGGATGGGAAGAGGAATAGGAAAAAGCCAAGAGAGAAAATGGACTGTTGCCGTCCCCAACCCAGAGGCTTCTGAGCTGACCCCTGAAAGGAGAAGCATGCCTTCTCTCCTTAAGCCACCCAGATCAGGGTACAGGCAAACTCTTTACTGGCCCAATGCCTGGGGCTGCTGGAGGCAAGACCAAGGGCAGTGGAGGCCCAGCCCAGCAAGCACTGGCATACTCCCTGCCCCCAACCTCTACCCCCGCTGCAGTCGTCCCTGGGGTCTGGGCAGCAGCAGAACCCAGTATGGGAGCCAGCAGACCTGGTGACGTTCCTGGAGACCCCTCTGCTGCCTTCCCTTATTCTCTGTGGGTTTTAAGAGGTTCGTTTGCTGTTGTTTCCCTGAAAGTGATAGAAGAGAAGAGGGGTTATTCCACGGACAGCACAACAGTCCCCTTGTGGGGGCTGAGCTGGGCTCAGTAAGGCCACACTATAACCTAGACCTCTCTGCTGAGCTTCCACAGCCCTCACTGGGTCCACCACTTTCCCCTGCAGACTTATTCTTCCTCCTGCTTCTCCACTTTGTGAATGGTGCTCCCATCCTTCGCCAGTTGCCAAGGACAGAAACCTGTGCAGTGGCAGGCCTCCTAATTGGCCTCTTGCCCTCTCTATTGGACTCCTTTACGTATTTGCCATGAAGCAGGCAGTTATAAAAGCAAATTCGGTCAGGCCATGGCTCTGCTGAGTCCAATAGCTCCTTGAGACTTGGGATAGGGTATTCCGGGTCCCTTCATGCCTTTATGTTTGAGCTCCAGCGTCACAGCCTTGTCTATCCTTCCAATATGTCACCCTTGTTCTTGCCTCTAGGCCTTGTTCTGTCCATTCTCTTTGCTTGGTACACCCCTAGCCTTTGCCCTCAGCTTAGGTGTCTGACTTGGAAGATACCAGCTCTGATGACCCTTGCCTCTGCACTGCTGCCCTCCCCTCTTATTTATTAAAACAATTTTTTTAACATCTTTATTGGAGTATAATTGCCTTACAATGTTGTGTTAGTTTCTGCTGTACAACAAAGTGAATCAGCTATATGTATACTTATATCCCCATATCCCCTCCCTCTTGAGCCTCCCTCCCACCCTCCCTGTCCCACCCCTCTAGGTCATCACAAAGCATTGAGCTGATCTCCCTGTGCTATGCAGCAGCTTCCCGCTAGCCATCCATTTTACATTTGGTAGTGTATATATGTCAATGCTACTCTCTCACTTCATCCCTGCTTCCCCTTCCCCGCCGTTCCTCAAGTCCGTTCTCTACATCTGTGTCTTTATTCCTGCCCTGCCACTAGGTTCTGCCCTCCCCTTTTAAATCTCTGGTTCCACCTGTGAGCAGGGCCTGGGTTTTTCTTGTTCTCTGGACCTAGTGTGGCCCCTGCCATGTGGTAGGAGCTCAGAGATCAACTGAATGAACGCTCTGATTAGTGAGTTCATGTTTTACAGATTAGAAGGCTGATCCTGATGAGTTCAGTCAGTGCACTAAGGACAGAGGCTCCTGCCTTTCCAACTGAGGGGCTTACAGTGCAGTGGAATCTCTACATCTCTTACAGTGCAGTTGCCACTACATCTCTGAAATTGTGACAATAACGCCACCCACCCCACAGGTTACTGAACAGCATACAGATGGGCTGCTCAGACATCGATGTCACTTGAAGCCTGAGCTTTAGTGCAGACCCTGGGGTTTGCTGAAAAGTTGGTGGCCTCCTACCCTGAGAACTCCCTTCCCCTGTCCTCAGCTCAGGAGTGGCCTCTGCCTGCTAAGGATGGGGTAGACATAGGAGTAGATTTACTCACCAGGAAGGGAAATGCGTGGAGCCATCAGGTGTGGATCCGTTCTGGCCGCCCAGACCTGGGGGCAGGAACACATCCAGAGCTGCAGCAAGCTGGGGGTGGGTATCTGAGCAGGCATCAGCCCAGGTCAGGTTAGAGGCCAGTGGTATTGTTTGATGGAGAGTGTAGTGGAGGCCCTAAGGGACTAGTGGTATTGTCTGACGGGGGATGAAAGGAATTTATATGTGACGGGTGGACTGGTGGGGTTTCTGGCATGAAATGGTATGTTGACACGGGTCAGGGTACAGCGTTAAGTTGTGATGAGGTTCTCAGGGGACCCACTAGTAGTCTGGGGGGGGTTCTGGGGAGCCCAAAGGTACAGTCGGTGGGGGAGGGGGTGGCCGGCCCACGGAAGTTGGTGGATCGTCTCACCTGGCCGGTGATACAGCCCGGTCACCGTACTCCCGTAGAACCCCCACGCCAGCTGGATGCTCAGGAGACTTAACACCAACCAAAGCAGCAGCAGCTTGAAGAGGGTCACGCGCATGTCCTGCGCCTCCCACTCCAGCAGGAACTCGCTGCCGAGGGCGCCCAGAGCGCCCAGCACCGTGGCCGGCAGAGCCTGCAAGGACTGCCCAGACCAAGACTCCGCCATGACTGGCCGGCGTCCCAGCCAGGGTACTGTCACCGTAGTCCCCGCTGCGCAGGCGTCTGGTCTTCCGGAGCCAGGCCCGCTAGTGCGCACGCGTAAACCCACAGAAGGCGCGTCTACCCGGCTTGCGCGAAGAGTTGGCAGTTTGGGGAGGAGTGTTAAAACCGCGCACGCGCACCTAGCCCCACCCTGCTTAAAGGATGACTGACTCGAGGAGTATAAAATAGCAACCACGTCTTTTATAGCCCAGGAGTTCCCATGATGCCCCACGCGGCTGCAATGATTGGTTAAGAGTCTTGCCTTTAGGGTGTGGACACGCTCCTAAGCAATCGTGGCTGAGCAGGGAGCGCGCGCACGCGCGCGGGGCCGCGACTGGGGCCGGCTCGAGCCCGCTGGGCACACGGGGGCGCGCACGCCTCTCCCCGCCCTCCCGCCGCCGTCGCCGCCCGCTCTTGCTTTCTCGCGCTACCCGCCCGTTGCTCTCCGTCGGTTCTCTCGTTAGTCCGCCGCAGCTTCCTTAGCCACCCGCTGTAGCCTTTGAGCTTGCGACTCGCGGACAGGAGTCCTCGGCGCGGAGAGGCCGGACTCGGAGTCGTCGCCTGAGGTGAGCGAGAGGGTTCCCTCCTGGCGCCGCGGTGCTCCGGGCCCGCCCGCCCGGCACTCTTCCGGCCGCCCGCCAGCCGCCGCCCCGCCGCGGCCGCGCCCCACCTGCTGCTCTCGGCAGGCAGCACCAGAACCCTAGCCCCTGACCCTGACCCCGGGCCGGGGACCCAGGCCCCGCTTCCCGAAGCGGCGGCCCCGCCCGCGCAGTCCCCGGAAGCGCGCCCCGCGGCCTCCCGCGCCCCTTCCCCCGCCCGGCCAGGCCTGCTGGAGCCCAAGCCGCCCGCCAGCTCGCGGTCCCCGTCGCTTCCTCTCCTAGGGCCGTGCCGGGCAGGGCGGGGGCTCTAAGCTGGGCCCCACGAGCTGCTGGGCAGCCGGCCCCTGTGAAGCGCGCGTGGCTGTTGGAGTTGAAATGGGAAAGAAACTCTTTACAACTCCATTTTGGCTTTTACGTTTAACATGAAACATGAATCACCGTTTTATACTGCGTGAAGTCCAGTTATGTTTTGGGTATTTTATTTTTTAATGCAGTATGCTTTGAGATTGTCTAAGTAAAATATAGTGTTGAAATCTTAAGGGTTAGGATTCTTCGGTATTTAAAAGAAGGGAATTTTCCAGTTGAAAGGAACATTTTTTTCATGATTTAAACTATGTGTCATCAAAATAAAGTATTAATTTGCAATTTTGCTTAGTCTCAATTACTGCCTTGATTAGGAATCACCTGGACATCTGTCCTTAGTTACCTGTTGGATCCAGTTACACGTTCATTAAATAGTACTATTTGCACTCAAATTGATTTGGTCAAAACCGTGTTTAGTAGTTTATGATAGAAAATTGGCATTCTTTTTCCCAGAGTTGTTTTCACTTGTGTTTCTTAATGATCCTGATTTAAAATTTTTACCTCTGTTGGTAACTCGTTTGATTCTTTTTCTGTTTAAAACAGTTCATTGAAGTAAATGTTTCTCGCAGATGTGTGATCAGATTATACTCCTGCCAGATCTGAAGGGGGAAAAATACTTTTAAAATTCTTTTAAATGTTGTATGTGGTGAGAATTTTTCCGCCACTTAGTGTCACACACCCGGATGTATAATGCTTATGTACCATTGCCTGATTGTCACTTTAGACATGGCTAAATTGGGAGAGATGCTGTTTTGAGCATTTGGCACAAGTGACATTGTTTGGACTGAAATAGAAGATTAATTCTTAATTGTAAAGGATAACTTGAAGGATCTCTTTTGATAAATTGTCTTGAGTAATTCTATCTACTTTTTTAGAGCACTGGTGGCTCTTGGGGACATAAAATATATAAGATGAAGAAAACAAAATATACATATAAGATGGAACTTGGTTTTAGTCAAAGTCTAGTTCTAGACTTACAGCCTCTGTTCTCATAAATATCTGTACTAGAGGGAAGAAGAGAGTAGGAATCCACTGACTTTTTCACTGATCAAGAATTTTAGACCTGAAAGCAATCTTTAGGACTTGTAGTCCAACCCCATTTGCAGATGAGAAACTGAGTCCCAGAGACTTAAGTAAATTTCCCAAGGTCATATGTCTAGTCAGGTGCCAGCCAGAACTATTTTCACTGTAAGATCTTCTCCATGTACTCCCAAACAGCTTGCTTAGAGTCAGCTAAAATTCAGGACTTTCAACTTATTCCAACTGTTTCTTCATTTATGTATTGCTGATTTTTTATGTATTGGGAGAATCTGAAAATTTTTCCAAGCAAATTTCAGTTCTTAAGCTTTTACTCCTTTCTGTAATTTGGATGGTCCTACAGCAGTTGATTGAAATAGGTAAATGAATATACAGGCTCTCTGCTTGGTCTAGTTTTTGGCGTGAGGTGTTTTGGTCTTCTTGAGGGACCCAGCTTCTTCCAGAGGCAGGCCTAGACTCCCCTGCTCCAAATCCAACATAGTTAGACCCTGATAAGATGTTACCGGGCAACTGTGGGCTCTTTTGACTATTGATTTGAGGTGGGATGGAGAGAAACAGTATATATTGAGAATATAGTTTCCTGTGTACATGTATGTGGTGGTGGTTTTGCTGGAGTATTTTCAGTCCTGATTCCTTGTTTGTCAGTTAACTCCTTTTAAAAGTTTAACCTGGTCATGTGGGGGCGTAAGTTATTAGAGTAAAAACAGGTAGATCTTCAGGTGTTTCTTGTCCATAGGGTGGAGTCCACGCTGTGACTGGAGAAGGTGGGTTGCTACTTTGGGCCTTCTTATTGTCCTGGAGCTGAGAGAGTCACGTTAACTTTGCCAGAAGAAAGACTGATTTTCAACTTTTAAGAGCACAAATTTGGGCTTGCTGGGCTTCTATAGACAGCACCTCCGGTTTAATTGCATTGTGGCTACTAGTGATAATGATAAATGGTACATAATCACTGGATTTTAATCACATATATTTGTAGTTTTAAAAGGTCCCTAAAGGTATTTCGTCTTCCCTTACGACTTAAGTTTATTCGTTTATGCACCTGGCCTGTAGAACTATTTGCTTGTACCTTCACATTAAGATAACCAAATTTTAAACTTCTGTTAATGTGTCTCACTATAGTCTGCTCTTTGGGGACATGCTCATTGTTAAGTACTTGTGAGATTAATAAATTAAAATTCTCAAGACAGTTTAAAGTTAGTAATTACTGTAAAATTCCTATTTCAAGTGTTTATTTCAAGTGACTCATTTTTAATCTGGTGCTGAAGTATTAAGTCCTTGTATACTCATAATTATGGTAGTCATGTGACTGAAAATCAGATAGACATTGAAGCTGCTCATTCTGGGTGTTGGTCTGAGTTTATTGGTGCTTCCTCCAGATGATTATGAACACTTTTTTTTTTTTTTTTTTTTTTTGCGGTACGCGGGCCTCTCACTGTTGTGGCCTCTCCCGTTGCGGAGCACAGGCTCCGGACGCGCAGGCTCAGCGGCCATGGCTCACAGGCCTAGCAGCTCTGCGGCATGTGGTATCTTCCTGGACCGGGGCACGAACCCGTGTCTCCTGCATCAGCAGGTGGACTCTCAGCCACTGCGCCACCAGGGAAGCCCATGAATACATTTTTATAGCTAATAATCATCAAAATATGAGATACTCTGTTAAATTGGAGCCAGTTTGCAGTTGATACCAGATTGAGCTTGATTTTTTTTTAAAGAGGGTGGGTAAAGTAAATGTGCTTAAGCATATTTATGATAGCATCTTATTTAATATTCAAGTAAAGGGGAAGAGGAGAACATAAGCAGCCAATGAAATAAGTTTGGAGTGGAGTGAAGGGAAAAGTGGGAGGTAAAATGAAATTAGAGAGGTGGGCAGGGACCACATCATGTAGGACCTTTTAGGACACGGGAAGTTCTTTGGATTTATTTTCTTTAATCATCAGATTTAAAAAAAAAAAATCAGGATAATGATCCGATCTGATATTAAACAATTAGAATCATTCACCAAGAGTAGGGGGTAGATCTCAGTCCATTTTGACTTTAAACAGTAAACTAATACTGACCATTTCTGACAAAGGTATCAGAAGGATTTCCTAATATTATTCATGTCTTTAACCTAATGACTTCAACCTGTTTTTTTGAATCCATTGATTTTCTGACAGTTGTCTTTAATTTCTCTGTAATGCCTGTATTAAAAAGGAAATGTAATTTGATAAAGCAGGTCATTCAGATGTTCGTGGTAGGCTGGGTGGTAGGCATACAGGTGTTCACTGTAAAATTCTTTTAACTTTGCTGTGTGTTTGTAATGCTGTGTGTTAAATGTTTATAATGTTGGGAAATTAATTTACATAGGATTCATCTACTTTTGATTTTTGCTTTTAAAAGGGCAACATTAATTTGTAATACTCAGAAAATAAAGTTGATAGTGTGCATTTTGTTAAGTGAAGGAGGCCAAAATGTTTAAAAGTGGTAAATTTAATGCTGTGTCAGTAAAAATTAAATTCTGTGCTTTTCCCCCTTCTGGATTCTGAATTACTTAACAGAACTTTGGGCAAGCCCATTTTACATCCTGTGCTTTTGTTTTTTTCTTTGCGAAATGAATAGACATAATTCCTGATTTTTTTTTTTTAATGTGTTTATAGTACCTTTCATCTGAGAAGTTCAAGGCACTTTGTAGAACTTCTGCCACACAGGCTGTGGGTCTTGCAGCACATTTGTAAGGTATGTAAATAGCTTTCATCCCCTTCCTCCATGGAAGAGAAATAATTATTATATATTATATGTTAATGTAAGTTGTAAGGAAATGTGTGTGCAATACTATTAATGATTTTCTTCCCCACCCAACTTGAGATAGTTATCTTACTCCATAACTTTTCTCTCTGCTCTTATTTTCCAACCTCTCTCTATAAGATACTCCTCTAACTTCCTATTTCTATTCTAAACAATATTTTTCTTCTTAGATGAAGATATATTTCCTAACCTCTTAATCTTTAAGGAGATGTATTTACCATATTATACACATACTTCTCTGGCTTCTGGATCACTCCCATCTTCTTTTTTTTTTTTTTTTTTTGCGGTATGTGGGCCTCTCACTGTTGTGGCCTCTCCCGTTGCGGAGCACAGGCTCCGGACGCGCAGGCTCAGCAGCCACGGCTCACGGGCCCAGCCACTCCGCGGCATGTGGGATCTTCCCGGACCGGGGCACGAACCCGTGTCCCCTGCATCGGCAGGCGGACTCTCAACCACTGCGCCACCTGGGAAGCCCTGGATCACTCCCATCTTAATTCTTCTGTTTTTAAATTTCTTTAAGTTTTTGTTTTTTTCTGTAGAGTAGTTTGGTCATCTTACAGTTTGTGCACAGCCTGTGCTTTGGGTATGTCTAATTATCAATAGAAAATAATTCAACCAGAGTATGAGGATTGGAGGACAGTCCTTCTTACCAGAGGAGTCAGCATTGAGAGGAATGTTAACAGCAGGTGTAATAGCCCATCCAGGGGCTATTCAGATATTTTAAACCGATTACAAATAAAGGAAATAGAATCATCTTAATTTAATTGATACCATGTAAGTATCCTGGTTTGGTACCATTTTGACTACTTCTTCTTGTTCTCCTTGGGTCTGAGGGAACTCTGTATATAAAGAAGTGAGCTGTTAAGAGTATGAATATTCTCATTTGATGAGATAGGCTACCTGGCAGGGAAGTCATATAATGGTAGTGGTTTTGGTTGGCTTTGAACTTATGGTTGGCTTTGAACTTACGGTTGGCATGGTAAAAGGAATGGCCAAGCTAGCTTGTCATTATTCATTCATTGAACAAATAGTTACTGTATGCAGGTGCTGTTCTGGGACACATTTGAAGAAAACAAAGAAGGTCCCTGCCCTCAGGTAGTTTTTTCTTTGTTTTACAATGTCTTTATTCCTAAAAACATGAACATTTTGAATCATTTCATCTGCTTTTCTCAATATCACTGACGAGAAAGTGGAAAGCACATCAGGGGTTAATAATCACAAAAACATTAATAGCGCTGCTCATTTTTATTCTAATAGGGAATACTGATGATCCATGGCAAGAGATTAGCCCAGTGCAACTGCTGGGCATAGGACAGCAACTAGGCTAGCACCACTGGGCGTGAGACTCTGTTGCAGTTCCATGAGGCTTGAAATTCTCCTTTCAGCAGATTCGAGTGATGCATTAGGGTGGTTTGATTGATGGCCTCTCTTAAAAGAGGGCAGGCTGTATTTCAAAGTTGTTTTCTCAGTTGTTCATTTTTGACATTACTGAGTTAAAAACAAAAATAAGGTTATGCTTTTGCTCTGTAAGTTTGCTTAAATCAGATTTCTTTTACCAGAGAGGCTGATGGCCCTGTAATTACATACAAAAGAATTCTGCCATAGACGGTGTGCCTGCCTGCCTGTCTGTCTGTCTATGTATCTATCTGTCTATCTATGTATCTATCTGTCTATTTGTCTGTCTGTCTTTAAGTAAGTTATTTTATTTCTTTGAGCCTCAGCACCTACATCTGTGAAATGAAGATTTCCATTTCATAGGAATTTTAGATGAAATAATATGTGAAGAGCACAATGCTCAATGCATATTAGTTTTCTCCCTTGGTGGAAATACTTGTTCTAACTCTGGTAGATTCTTCAAGTATATTTTTCTTTCAGGATATCAATGCATTGTATTTATATAGTGACCGTTTGCTTTCAGAGTGATGAAGATTTTAATAGGAAGCTTAAAGTTACATGAATTTCTTTACTGCCACCTGACTGAATAGGAGAAACACGTGTTTGTTGTTTTCATTTTATTTTCTTGTCTTTTGTTTGTTTAACTATAGGAGTTAGTATGTTGGGCTTAGATTTTACCGTCATTTTTATAAATGTTTACTGACATCATGAATAATAGTTCGATAACATGAGACCATGTAAATCACAAGTTGTACAGATTCATTCTTGGGTTGTAGTAGTGATTCTGCCTTTATCTGACACTGGGATCATTTAGTTCTACCCTTAAGCATCAGTAAATAGTAGCAGCAGAGATGGCACTCTCCAACAAGTGGACAGAAAAGTAGATCCGTGAGGTGGAGATTTTTTTCTACTGTTATTTGCCGCCACTACCTTTTATAACTGAAGGAGTTTTGAACAATATCTAATCCATGGCAACTCTCATGTACATTCATGTGTCTAATTGTAGTTGAAGAATCTTCGATCATGAAGTTAGAAGCATGCATTTATCCTGTACCAGCTATATGCAGACTTCATTTATCTTTCAGGCTTATTCTTTAGAAATTATATTTTCCATTAATTAAGTTTTCCAATTTTACTAAGCTTGCATCCTTACCATAGTCCCTAAGACAGAAGTCCCTAAAACTTAAAGGGAAAGTGTTTTGAACCACTTCGTCAGTTTAATAGTAGGCCCCAAAAGCAGTTCCCACATAAAAACTGATGTGTTTTTTGCAAGAAGAGGGACAAAAGAAGATAGGTCTTTATTTTCTGAAGTTCCTAGCTGCTGTAAAATACAGAGATCCAATTCCATTACTGTAAAAAATTGTTTGTGCTTTGATTTTAAGCATATGGTTGAAAGTTCTACTTTTGTTGTATGTACACTGCTATTTTTACCTTATTCCCATGGCAGTTGTGTCTCAGTTGATATAGTGCAGATGAGTTGTCCTCTGGTGCCTCTTCCATGGGCCCAGAGAGCAAATGTTTGGCCACTCTTCTGGTGTACCTTTAGGTAACCCTATTATTTGTTATTTAGGTTTTGAGGCCTAAGGAAGGAAGTACATTTAAGGTGGATATTTAATGTTGTAACAGTACAGTTTTTTTTTTTTTTTTTTTTTTTTTTTTTTTTTGCGTTATGTGGGCCTCTCACTGTTGTGGCCTCTCCCGCTGCGGAGCACAGGCTCCGGACGCACAGGCCCAGCGGCCATGGCTCACGGGCCCAGCCGCTCCGCGGCATGTGGGATCTTCCCAGACCGGGGCACGAACCCGTGTCCCCTGCATCGGCAGGCGGACTCTCAACCACTGCGCCACCAGGGAAGCCCTACAGTACAGTTTTTTGTCATGAGATAATTTTATTACATGATTTGGCAGTTTGGTTGGAAACACTGTGGCGTTTGGAGTTTTTTGTGGGAAAGTTCTTTTCTGGATGAAGTCTTTTGTTTAACTTTTAAAGTTATTCAAAGGAAACTGTTTATCTTTTGAAGGTCTGAAGTTCAGAAAAGGAAGGCAATAGAATATCTTAGGTAAGAGCATGGGCTCTCTGGAGAGAACTGACAGTTAAGTACTAGCTCTTATACTTGACAGCTTATGACTCTGGATAGTAATATTACCCCTTTGTAACTCAGTTCCTCCTCTGTAAAATGGGGATAACAGAGTGCTGTGAGGGTTCAGTGAGAGAGAAGCACTTAGCCCCAGTGCCAGACATGCAGGTGCAGTTCTTTAACTTTCACTATTCAAGTTACAGTTTGTAGTACCTAGTAATCACACTTTAATCTAATTTGGAAGGTAATTTTTTTGGAGGGAGGATAGGACCCTAAGAATTAATTTTGGGGGAAATAAAAACAGGCCTCTCTACTGGATCCCTGTTGCTTAGGAACAGTGGTTCGCAAACCTGGCTATTCCTAAACATGGGATCCAGTTCCTAAAGTTGGAATTACTTGAGGAGGCTTTTTTAAAAATCACCTTTGTTGAGGTGTAATTTGCATAAATAAAATGTACTTATTTAAATAACAGTTTAGTAAGTTTTGGTAAATATATACACCTGTGTAATTGCCACCCAGTCAAGATACAGAACATTTCCTTGGGAGGCTTTAAGATTTTCTATTTTTAGGGGGGGTTGGATGAATTGGGAGATTGGGATTGACTTATATACACTACTGATACTATGTATAAAATAGATAACTAATGAGAACCTACTGTATAGCACAGGGAACTCTACTCAGTGCTCTGTGGTGACCTAAATAAGGAAGGAAATCCAAAAAAGAGGGGATATATGTATACGTATAGCTGATTCACTTTGCTGTACAACATTGTAAAGCAACTATACTCCAATAAAAATTTAAAAAAAAACATTTTCTATTTTTAACTAGTTTTTTATTTAAAACAATATATGTACTTTATTCTTGTTGGGACTGTGAATTACAAGTCAGAACTACAGTGAGGTGCCACCTCACGCCCATTAGGATGGCTGCAAGTATCAAAAAAACAGAAAACACCAAGTGTTCTCAGGAATGTAAAATGGTACAGCCACTATGGAAAACAATATAGAGGCTCCTCAAGAAATTAAAAATAGAATTACTATCTGATTCAGAAATTTCACTTCTGGGTTTACATCCCAAATAATTAAAAGCAGGGTCTTGAAGAGATATTTGTACACCTATGTTCATAGCAGCATTATTCCCATTAGCTATAACAAGGAAGCAACCCAAGTGTCTGCCATCCAATGAATGGATAAGCAAAATATGGTATATACATACAATGGAATGTTATTTAGCCTTAAAAAGGAAGGAAATTCTGCAATGTGCTACAACATGATGAATCTTGAGGCCATTATGCTAACTGAAGTAAGCCAGTCACAAAACGGCAAATACTATATGATTCCACTTATACGAGATACTTAGAGTAGTCAAAACCATAGAGACAAAGTGGAATGGTGGTTGCCAGGGTCTGGCGGGGGAAGAAGAATACCGGGGGGCGGGTTGTTAATGTACAGTGGGTATAGAGTTTCAGATTACAAGATGAAAAGAGTTACGGGGATAGATGGTGGTGATAGTTGCACAACAGTGCGACTGTATTTAATACCACTGAACTGTATGCTTAAAAATGGTTAGGATAGTAAATTTTGTTGTATATATTTTACCACAATAAAAGGGGGAAAATGCACTAGGTAAAAATAAAATCATACAGTAACGTTTATAATAAAAAGTGTATATTCTTCCTGTCCTAGAGTGCAGTCCTTCTCTCAGTGTATTGCTTCCTTTGGAGCTTTAAAGGTATTTTAGAGCAAGGGGTTGGTAAAGCATGTATATTCAGTGCAAGGCAAAAGGGGTAGAGCATGAAAACAAGCCTTTCTCACATCTCTGCCTCCCAAGGTTCTTGCTTCAGAGAAAACCTTGTACCTGTTTCCTGTGTATAAACCAAGTAACTGTTTCATATGTATCCTTCTAGAGATACTGTGTCCCTTTTTTATGTACAAACTTAATGCACATCACACTGTTATACATCTAGTCTTTCCTCTTAACAATAGGTCTTGTTGATTATTTGGCAAGATAGTTAAAAGTATACACTGTGGAAAATAGTTTGGCTGTTCCTCAAATAGCTAAATACAGAATTACCTTATGACTCCTAGGTACATACCTAAAAGAATTGAAAGCGGGTACTCAGACAAATGCTTGCACGTAAATGTTCATAGCAGGGTTTCCCTGGTGGCGCAGTGGTTGAGAGTCCGCCTGCCGATGCAGGGGACACGGGTTCGTGCCCCGGTCCGGGAAGATCCCACATGCCGCGGAGTGGCTGGGCCTGTGAGCCATGGCCGCTGAGCCTGCGTGTCCGGAACCTGTGCTCCGCAACGGGAGAGGCCACAACAGTGAGAGGCCCGCGTACCGCTAAAAAAAAAAAAAAAAAGTTCATAGCAGTACTATTCAAATACCTAAGAGTGGAAATAATCAAAATGTCCATCAACAGGTGCGTGGATAAACAAATATGGTATGTACATACAATGGAATATTATTCAGCTATTTTTTAAAAATGAAGCACTGATACATGCTACTGTATGGATGAACCTTGAAAGCATTATGCTAAGTAAAAGGAGCCAGACACAAAAGGCCACATGTTGTATGATTTCATTTATATGAAGTATCTAGAATAGGTAAATCTGTAGAGACAAAGCGAATTGATGGTTGCCGGGTGTTGGGGGCAGGGGAAACTGAGGACTGACTGCTTAATGTGGGTGTGGGGTTTTCTTTGGTGGTGATGAACATGTTTTGGAACTTGATAGAATTGGTGGTCGCACAACATTGTGAACGTACTAAATATCACTGAATTATACACTTTAAAAAGGTTAACTTTATACTCTGAATTTCACTTCAATTTAAAAGAAAAAATGGTTTTTAAATGGATGTTCAGGCCCCACCCTAAAGAGTTTTCAGTCTGTTAGTTGTGGAACCTTGAGAGGAATAGCGATTTTTATGCCAAAATACAGTGCCTGGCTGTGCACTGTCATTGCTGAAACAGCTCAACAGGACGTTAGGCAGCTTGGGGCTTTTGGTTCATTCTACTCTATGTGTCAGTTCTCCAGACAAGCATTGTCTTGGGGACAGTGTAAGTGGAGAATTAGGTTGCACAAGTTCAAACCCTGATTCTGTGCATCTATTGGTTGGACAAAAAGTTCGTTCGGGTTTTCCATAACATCTTACAGGAAAACCCGAACGAACTTTTTTGTCGACCCGATATTTAAGTTTCACCCTGAAATTTTTACATTTTGAGGTCAGTGATATGATGCTCCTATTTAGGAAGCCAGAAGGTATGTTCCCTCAGGAGTGTTTCTTTCCCCCCTACCCTGCAAAGAAGAATTTCAGTCTGGGATGATTCCCACTTGGCAGTATATTGGAGGCTTTCTTGTTCTCCTCTGCCTGCCCTTATTATGTACCTTAGGCCTGCTGCTCTTGGTCTCCAAGGGCCTTTGAACTGACATTGACCCTTGGCAACTGCTTGATCAGGATGGCCAAATAATGTTGATAGTACCAGGCTCAAGCTTATTATGAGCAAATGGACAGATGGTAGTTTGTGCCTCCTTGCCAGAGGTTTCCAGTGTAGTCCATAAACAAGATAAATGGCTTTATGTTTTCAACTTACTTTCCCAAGTGTTTAATGGTGTTTCCATTGTGCTAGTCACAGTCCTAGGTATGGGTGAACCTGGAGTTGATAGGACAGATTTCTGCCCATTGCACTGAAACACAGTTTCTTCCTCTAACTTAAGAAAGTAGTATGTATTCTGTTCATTTGTATGTGTATTTTAACAAAGGACCAAAGCAGTGGAATGGAGGAGGGTACTGGAGAAGGGAGTGCTTATGAAAAATCTACACTTCCTTTCAACCAGGTTTATTATTTGAACAAAAATCTGATTCTGGTTTGGTTGTTACTTTTAGGACTATCTGAAGAAAAGGCTGAATTTTGACTTTTATTTTCAGTTTTATAGTCCTGATAGCTTTGCTTCAGGAGGGTGCATTGTAGGGCATCCTGTAAACTTTCATTCATGTATATTTAGGTACAGGAAGTATGGCTCCTGTAGAAAATTTGAGATCCTAAACCACTGAAATAGTGTCTTTGTGTTCTGGATAACTGAAGTTTGCATCTTTAAGGTTTAAAACTTGTTTTATTCCTGTAGTGAATGTCTTCTTTTTCTCTTACAGTATCTGGGCCTTAAGCTTCCCTGCATAATGATTGAGGTCTTTCCAACTAAAGGATTTTTTTTTAAATATTTATTTAAATATTTATTTTGGTTGTGCCGGGTCTAGTTGCGGCATGCGGACTTCTTAGTTGTGTCATGCATGCAGGATCTAGTTCCCCGACCAGGGATGGAACCCGGGCCCCCTGCATTGGGAGCTTGGAGTCTTACCCACTGGACCACCAGGGAAGTCCCCTCCTAGAGGATTTTTAAGGTCTGTCCTTGGAGTATGTTGCACTGCTTTAGGACTCTGGCCTGTCCTGAATGGCACTTCCCTCCCTCCCCATTTTACGTTTCCAAGCCTGATTTACAGGGTTTTCTACTTTCATGTCATACGCTACACCTCTTTCTCAGCCAAACATGCATTTTTCTAAACTACTGTGAACTGAGCTACTGGCCAGTTAGACTTGCAGAGTTGTGTAAAATTAGAGCAAATAAGTTCATAGGATCTGAGTTTTAACACTCATTGTTACAGATGATTGAAGTTCCTGATTATATGAGGGGTTTCTGTAATTCTATGAGGGTGAATTCTTTTTTTTTTTATGAGGATGAATTCTTAAACTACTACAACTGTGTCTTAGGAGGTAGCTCACCATTGGTGTACACAGCTAATCTTGTAACTTGTTTTCTTTTAAAAATTTGCATGCAGCAAATTGGTTATATAAGCTTCTTTGCTCTGGGAAATGTATTTTTTGGAATTGGTTATTTGAACACTTAACTGTTACTTGCTTGCGCCTGTGCTTGTCCAACAATGGTGAATAAAAGGTGATTCTTACACTAATTGGAGTTTGGCAGGAAGAAAGTTTGGAGGGGGTGTGACGAGTGAAGTAGAGATAAATTTTTTTTAATGCTAATTTTTAAAAAAATTAATTTATTTTATGTATTTATTTTTGGCTGCGTTGGGTCTACGTTGCTGTGCGCGGGTTTTCTCTAGTTGTGGCGAGTGGGGGCTACTCTTCGTTGCGGTGCACGGACTTCTTATTGCGGTGGCTTCTCTTGTTGCGGAACATGGGCTCTAGGCGCGCGGGCTTCAGTAGTTGCAGCACGTGGACTCAGTAGTTGTAGCTCGTGGGATCTAGAGCGCAGGCTCAGTAGCTGTGACACACGGGCTTAGTTGCTCCGCGGCATGTGGGATCTTCCCGGACCAGGCATTGAACCCGTGTCCCCTGCATTAGCAGGTAGATTCTTAACCACTTCACCACCAAGGAAGTCCCGAGAGAAATGTTACATGCTCAGAGTACTTAAGGGACCTGATCTGAGTTGGCTCAGGGAAGGCCTTGAGAGAAAGTGACTTAGCCTTTTAAGTATGAGTTATCTAAGTGGGGGAAGGGTGGGTGACGTTCATTCAGGGCAGAGGAAAGACTGAAGAAAGATGGCTTAATATCCTCAGCTATAGGATATTTTATTGTTTTGGCCAAGGGTGGTTGTTTGCCTTGGGTTTTATGATTTTATAAGTTAGTGGCTTGGGATTTATAGTCATTTCCTTATCTGCAATATGACATTTTGTACCCACATTTCATCCAAAATATTTTTTGCACCTCTTGCATTGACACTACTCCCTTCCACAGAAACTAACATTGACAAAACCTAGGGTTGGGGGTAAGTTATTATGTACACTAGGATCATCACTCTTCATAATGAAATTCACAGGATTTTTATGTATCTTAAATTTTCCTTTTAAATTGTCAAGTTTAGTTTCCAAAAGACTAGACAATTTTTGCTTTTGTAATAGTCATATATACAATACTGATTTGTAACAACTTCTTTAGGGAGAGAAATAAACAATATGAAGTTTCAACTGTATTACATAATTGAAGCATATGGATGTTAACAAGTCTTATGAACTCAACTTCTAATCTGTTGTGTCCCCTGTGTTTAAAATAATGAATGCAGTAAAAAAGTAAAAATTAAGTCATGTCCAGAGCTATGCTGGTGTTAAATGCTTTTATTTCTTGGGTGGTTGAGAAACAGTAGAAAGCTTGCCGTAGTCATCACTATTTCTTTTGTGTAACTAGTCCCATGGAAGAATTATGAGGTAGAATTATACTCAAGTATGCTGAATTAGTAATTTTTCAAGCTGTGATTATTTTCTCTGCATGGAAATTTATTCATTATCTTTCCAAAATATTGTAAAGATCTTGATCTAGCAGAAACAGTACAGTTAATCAGTTGAATTATTTCTACTTCTGTTTCTTGGCTTGAGAACTTTTTTGTGCCTGCTTAAAATGAATGTTTGGCTAGTAAATGTCTGTATATATAATGCATTCATTATAACTTAGTAGCACCATCTCAAAAGTCTTTGGTGGCTCTTTATCTGCCAAAAAATAAGCTTAAAATTGCGCTGAGAGGCAGATTAGCTGTGAGTCTAAGAAAATAAGTATTGTAAAATGTGTGGTCCCTAAACAAGTTATCAAAATTAACACACCCAAACCCCAACTCACCTAATTTAAAGCCTATTTTGTTTTAATGTCAGGAGGGGCTCAATCCATTTCTCTGAGATAACAGCATTGCTATTGGTCATGGAAAAATCAGACTTGAGGGCATTACAAAAGGTGCTTAGAAAGTATTAAGAGGAATATGATTGTGTGTTTAAAACAGATTGACATTGGACTAAGGATTTCATACTTGCCATTCAGAAAGTTCTAAAAACCACAGACTCATCTGATGGCAAAACCTGAACTAATGAGAAGTTGTGTAGTCTTTATCCTACTTAGTGTGAATATTTACTTATTTTACTGAAGAACTATTAACCCATTGGGTGTGTTACAGAATATTTGGCATTTGCACCATATTACCTTTCTAAATCTGAAAAATTGTGAATTTAGAAACATCTGACCCCAAGGCTTTTGGATGAAGAATTGTGGGCCTGTACTTCTAGGCAGTGAGAGAAAAGCTAAGTCTTTTTCTCTAATGGGAAAGAAGAGGGTAGAAAGAGGTATGGATGGCATATGCACTTTGGAAAAATAATTATTTGCTGGACTGGTAAAAGTTTCATTTTAGGAAAAACATTCAGATCAGGCCATATTATAAACTGGTCTTCAATTCTGGACAGTTGGAATTTGAAGGAAGGAGTTGCCATTTGTACAAAATAAGACCTAAATAATGATGACACACATTTATTGAACATTGACCTATTTTCAGAATAAGTAAGCTCTTTTTGTGTAATACCTTATTTAATCTTCATGCCAGCCCTGACAGATAAGGAAACTGTAAAGGGGCACAAAGCTAGTAAGATAACTTTCAGGTAATGTATCAATAGCTCCTTTACTGCTACTGTAAACTGCCTTCTTTCTACTCTGTTGCTACCTAAAACTGAAGTTAATTTCTCATAGAATCTTTTCTTTGGCTAGTCTATTTGGGACCTATCCATGTAATGAATATTTCTGATTTTATGGGGTAGTCCATATAGTAGATGCTGTATGCTTATCAGACACACTCAGGATGGGACTCAGATTTTGAAACCCAAAAGTAACATTTGGTCAAGTAAGGTTGGTGGTAGTGTTTTGGGTTGGGAGGGTTGGTGGATAAGAATCACCTGGAACTCTGAGAGCTTGTGTCAGCTGTCCCCTTCCTGAATCTGGATGGTGCAGGGGTTAGAGTGCATGTGATTACACCTTCCTCCAACTACAGTGAATAATCAAGATTATTCACAAGTTAAGGTAACAGTGGTAATGCACAATTTCCAGGCCTTTTCTTTTCTGCTTGGGAAGACTTAATAGAATGCAAAAAAGGAATGCTTATAGGCCTTAAAAACTCTTGGCCTGGGCTTACCTGGTGGCGCAGTGGTTTGAGAGTCCACCTGCCGATGCAGGGGACACGGGTTCGTGCCCCGGTCTGGGAAGATCCCGCATGCCGTGGAGCGGCTGGGCCCTTGAGCCATGGCCGCTGAGCCTGCGCGTCCAGAACCTGTCCTCTGCAACGGGAAAGGCCACAACAGTGAGAGGCCCGCGTACCGCAAAAACAAACAAACAAACAAAAAAACTCTTGGCCTTAAAACATATTTACTAGATTGCGGAAATTTTCATTTTAGGAAAAAATACCACTGTATTCGGGTAACTTTGAATCTGTTCTAATTTATGGAAAAAATAAATTGCTTGCAATCTTCAGTACTTTAGCTATTATTAACGAATTGTTTTTGATCCCCTGTAATGAATCTCTTCATCATGGTTGAAAACTGCTGCCCTCTAAAATATTCCCAGAGTACTGGTCTTTTCCTCAAGGCTTTTTGCCATATCTAAGGTGACAAGATAGACATTTAGTCTTTTTTTTTTCCTCCCCTTTCGATGTTGTTTCATACGTGAATATTGGGGTTAGGGAGTTTTATATACAATGGTTTGTTAGTTGTAAGTGTTGTTTGAAAAGAAATACCTTCCTACTTGAAGAATGAGACTTAAGGCCAATTCAGAAAAGAAGGGAAGTAACTAAGAGGAAGTAAATTTGAAGGCTAATGTCTATTTTTAGTAACTTGAGCTTTTGAAAGTTTCCTTTCATAAGTTAGAAAATTAACTCTTTCTTATACCAACACATTTTTATCCATTAACTTAGGAAAAGCTAGGTTTCTTATTAATTCAATTGGCAAACATACTTACGTTCAGTGATACCTATGACCTTGCTAGGCATTGTAGGGAGTATAGAAATGAAGATAGTTATCCCTCAGGGGATTGGCTCCAGGATCCTCAGATATCAAAACCTGTAGCTCCTTACATCCCTTATATAAAATGGTGTAGTATTTGCATATAACTTGTGCACATCCTTCCATATACTTTAAGTCATCTCTAGATTACTTATAATACCTAATACAACATAAATACTGTTATCCCTTGGTTTACACGGGGATTAGTTTCAGGACCTGCCCTGGATACCAAAATCTGTATACTCAAGTCCCATATTCAGTTGGATTCTGCCAACCAGGATTGTGTGATAGTATAGTATAGTATAGTATAGTGTTTATTTATTTATTTATTTATTAGAGGATACTTTTTTTCTTTAACTTGTTTAATTTATTTTTGGCTGCGTTGGGTCTTCATTGCTGCGCGCAGGGTTTCCCTAGTTGCGGTGAGCGGGGGCTACTCTTCATTGCGGTGCGCGGGCTTCTCTTGTTGCGGAGCACGGGCTACAGTAGTTGTGGCTCGTGGGCTCAATAGTTGTGGCTCGTGGGCTCTAGAGCGAAGGCTCAGTAGTTGTGGTGCACAGGCTTAATTGCCCTGCGGCATGTGGGATCTTCCCGGACCGGGGCTCGAACCCAAGTCCCCTGGATTGGCAGGCGGATTCTTAACCACTGTGCCACCAGGGAAGCCCTATAGTACTTATTGAAAAACCGAGTATAAGTGGGCTTGTGGAGTTCAAACCTGTGTTGTTCAAGGGTAAGCTGTAGTTGTAAACTCAATGTAAATTATATGTAAATAGTTGTAGGCATGTGACAAATTCAAGTTTTGCTTTTTGGAACTTTCTGGAATTTTTTTTTCCTGAATATTTTTGATCTGTAGATGCAGAACCTGTGGATTCAGGGGACTGCTGTATAGTCTTTTTTACTGGAGCTTACAGACAATAGTATCCAGCAATAAAACATTAGCCTTTATGTGCTAGGTATTGTTTATTCTAAGTGCCTTCTTGTGTTAACTCAATAATTACCACTATCCAATGAGAGTAGGAACCATTATTTTCCCCATTGGTACAGATGAGGAAGTAGAAGCACAGAGGAGTTGAGTAACTTATCCAAAGATTCACAGCTGCTTTGAACCCTAGCACCTGATTTCAAGAGCCTTCTGTCTACCAGTGCAGAGTATCAAGTGATGGCAAGCTTACACAGTCATTTGGGAAACAGCTATAAGAGTTCAGGGATAAAGAAGAATTTGTGCTGGGGTAGCCAGGGAATCGTCTCTGGGGAGGGCGTAACTCTTGGCCCAAAAGGAGATAAAGGGGAGTATTATGAGTGGTTCGAATCGGCCCTTTGCAGTGTTAAACTGCTTGAACACAGATAATCTTGTTTTACCTCCTTATAGGGAAGAGAGGGTGGACAGTGTTGGTTAGCCTAGGGAAGTTATGTGGGAGAGAGGGGGCAATACGCATCTGTCAGATTCAATAAACAGGAGATCAGAGTCCAGGATGGAGTCTTGCGTATGTACTGCTTTGTTTCTTCCCTTTTTTTTTTTTTTTTTGCTTAATATACTATGTAGACCTTTCCAAGTCAGTCATATTAAGGGACTTCCCTGGTGGTGCAGTGGTTAAGAATCCGCCTGCCAATGCAGGGGACATGGGTTCAATCCCTGGTCTGGGAAGATCCTACATGCCGCGGAGCAACTAAGCCTGTGCGCCACAACTACTGAGCCTGCGTGCCACAACTACTGAAGCCCACGCCTAGAGCCTGAGCTCCGCAACAAGAGAAGCCACCACAATGAGAAGCCAGCACACTGCTGCTCCCCGCTACTAGAGAAAGCCCGCGCACAGCAACGAAGATCCAACACAGCCAAAAATAAGTAAATAAATAAAATTATAAAAATAAATAAAATAAAATTTATTAATCATTTTCAAAAACATAATACATACATCTTATAGATTGAGACAATGCAAAAGGATATATGGCTCCTAGAAGCGACCATTGTTAAGAGTTTCTTGTGAATTTTTTGAGAGAGAGTCTGTGTATATACCAGTGTTCATTGTTCTTCAGTGAATGTTAATTGTGTACCTCTGCCGGGCCCTGTTCTATATATCTGTACATTCCACTGTTACACAATGGTATGAGAGCGTAAATACTCAGCACCTTATTATTTTTTTCTTTTAATTAATTAATTTATTTTTGGTCTTAGTTGAGGCACTGCGGGATATTTCGTTGAGGTGCACGGGCTTCTCTCTAGTTGTGGCATGCAGGCTTAGTTGCCCTGCAGCATGTGGGATCTTAGTTCCACAACCAGGGATCAATCCTGCGTCCTCTGCATTGGAAGGCAGATTCTTAACCACTGGACCACCAGGGAAGTCCCAGCACCTTATTTTTTTAAATTTAATCTGTCTTGGAGATCATTCATTAACACAGATCTTTTTTCTTTTAATGGTTGCATAATGTGCCATTGTATGGATACTTAACCAGTCCTCAAAAGGGACACCTAGGTTGTTTCTAATCTTTTGTTACTATAATAATAAAACTATTGCTGAAGTGAGTGTTCTTGAACATAAATATTTACATCCATATGAATATATTTATAGGATAAATGCTTATAAGTAGAATTGCTGGTTCAAACGACGTATGCATTTATGTATGTATGTATGTATGTATGCCGTACCCCGAGGCATGTAGGATCTTAGTTCCTTGACCAGGGATCGAACCTGTGCCCCCTGCAGTGGAAGCACAGAGTTCTAACCACTGGACTGCCAGGGAATTCCCAATATATGCTGTTTAAATTCTAACGTTGTCAATAGCCCTTCAGGGAAGTTGCTCCCTACATTAATAGCGTGCTCTTTCTATGACTTAATCCCTTTAATACGCAGACACTGAAATTCTTCAGTCACACTGGCGCTTACAATCCATTGATCTTATTACCCTTCTCCTGCCCCTCAATCTTCTTCAGTTCCCACTTTCCTCCTCAGTGTTCATAGTTCATCACTGTAATCACCCCCTTCTATATATTTTTAACTCTTTTCTCACTTCATCTTGTCTGGCAAAAGGTCGGCCCTGGTTAAATCCAACTTTTAACTTATTCTACCCTGTAACTGATTGTCTGGAGAAGGAAAAAAGTATGCTGATTGGTCTCACTTGGAACTCATGACCCCTAACCTCAAAGGTGGCTCTTTCCTAAGTTAAGCACTGCCCAGCAGTCCCACTAAGATTCCTTAGTCTATTTATTCTATTTTTAGGACAATATGGCAGTACCTCCTTCGATCAAACCTTCTGTTTCCCTTCCCCAGCTTCCCTGTCAAGTGATGATCTCTCTTAATTAACTGAGAAAATGGAAGCCATTAGAAGAGTCCACCACTACATCTGCTTACTCATCTACATTTGGCTGTTATGGTCTGCTTCCTCCTCTATTATCATGGCGTGGTCCTTTGGGAGTCCATAGTTCACATCCAGGGTTAGCCCCTCCACTTGTGTGCTAGATGCTAGTCCCCTCTAATCTCCTCAGAACTCTACTCTAGCAGTTTTCCCCTCCCCTGCATCAATTCTACATTCAGTCCATTGGCTAGACCTTAATACCCCACCTAGCTGCCACAGAGGTGGGGGATGTAGTCTTTATTATTGGCAGCCATTTGACCAGGAAGGGGAATGATTGATCTGAGGCAGGCAGTGAGGAGTCTCTGCCACACTTTCCAGACTTTTTTTTAATTAAAAAAAAACTTTCTGGTAACAGTTTTATTGAGATGTAATTCTCATACCATACAGTCCACTCATTAAAAGTGTATAACTTGGGACTTCCCTGGTGGTCCAGTGTTAAGAATCTGCTTTCCAGTGCAGGGGACGCGGGTTCGATCCCTTGTTGGGGAACTAAGATCCCACATGCTGCGGGACAACTAAGCCCGTGCACCACAACTAGAGAGAAGCCCACGCACCACAGTGAAAGATCCTGCATACTGCAACGAAGATCCCGAGTTCCACAACTAAGACCTGATGCAGCCAAATAAATAAATATTTTTTTTAAAGTGTATAATTCACTGCGTTTTAGTATATTCACTCATTTGTGCAGTCAACTTCAGAACACTTTCAGGGACTTCCCTGGTGATCCATTGGTTAAGACTCCACGCTCCCAATGCAGGGATTCATCCCTGGTCAGGGGAATAAGATCCCACATACCGCAACTAAGCCTGCGTGCCACAACTGCTGAGCCCATGCGCTCTAGAGCCTGTGTGCCACAACTAGAGAGGCCCACATGACGCAACGAAGACCCAGTGCAGCCAAAAAAAAAGTTTTTTTTTTGGAACACTTTCATCAACCCCGAAAAGAAACTCCTGTATTCTCCAGCTGTCATCCTCCAGTCTCTCCCACCACTTCCCCCCAGCCTTAGGCAACCACACCGCTGTAGGTTTGCCTGTTCTGGACATTTCATATAAATGGAACCATGTAATATTTGGTCTTTAGTGACTGGCTTCTTTTACTTAGCATAAAGTTTTCAAGGTTTATCCATATTGCAACATGTATTTTCTAACTTCTTGAAAGAACATTATATCCCACCTTCCTCATGCCCTCATCTCCATCCACTGCCGTGTAATCCTCCCCTGTGGCCAACTGAAAGGTTTTTTCCCCTGTGCTGCTAGAGACCTTCTGATTGTATGTCTGTGCCCTTTTTGCTAGTCGTATAATATGGGCCCTTTCCTTGAAATGCTCTTTCTCTTGGTGCTAATTCTCATCATAGCTTTCTGACTATTCTGCTCAAAAATCTCTGGCTCCCTCATGTCCACCTCTTTCATGTTGCTAGCAGTCTCTGTGGATAGATCACAATCTCTCCATATTCCACACACTATCCTTTTTTTACCTGTAATAAGAACTTAGTCTCAGCACTAGCCTTTTTCATCTGATTTGGAGGAAATGTATGTAGGGTTAGAAAAAAGCCTCTTAGATTGTGCTCATTCCATCTCACCCTCTCATTAGGCTTCTCTCTCTTTGTGGGCACTTTCACCATGGTCTTCTCATTTCTGTCCGGTTCACCTCCCAGCCATCTCTCATGCTGCTGCCAAGGCTCTCTGTGTTTTTTTTGTTTTTTTAATTTATATTTATTTATTTTTGGCTGCTTTGGGTCTTCGTTGCTGCACGTGTGCTTTCCTTAGTTGTGGCGAGTAGGGGCTGCTCTTCATTGCGGTGCGCGGGCTTCTCATTGTGGTGGCTTCTCGTTGCAGAGCATGGGCTCTAGGCACGCGGGCTTAAATAGTTGTGGCACATGGGCTCAGTAGTTGTGGCTCACGGGCTCTAGAGTGCAGGCTCAGTAGTTGTGGTGCATGGGCTTAGTTGCTCTGTGGCATGTGGGATCTTCCCGGACCAGGAATCGAACCCATGTCCCCTGCATTGGCAGGTGGATTCTTAACCACTGCAGCACCAGGGAAGTCCCGGCTCTCTTTGTTAATCACAGATCTGATGGTGCTGTTCCATTGGTTTTCTCTTGTTTACAGAATAGAATACAGGTTGCTATGCATGACATTCTAGATCCTCCAGCCTAACTATCACTCATTTTTCCAGCTTCATTGTCTCCTCTCTGAATTCTTGTATTTAAGGTCATTTGCTCAGGCTGTCCCCTCATGTTAGAAAGTATTCCTGAGCCACCACCACTCTTTTCAACTCCTCGACTAGTCCTCATTCTTCCAGGTCCAGGTCAGATGTTATCTTCTGTGAAGCCCTCTGGCAGAATTGCTTGCTTTTCTCTCCATTCAAACCAGAGAGCATAAGCTTCTCTTATAGCACTTAATTACATTGTTTTGTTTTCTGTACAGAAAACAGGTGTCTTTCATATAAGGCTGTTCTCTAGCACCTAGAACAGAGAATGGCCCATAGAAAACTGTTGGTTTGGGTTAGACTGATGAGGGGTAAGGGAGAGAAGAATTGAGACAAGGCCACTGGACCTGGCAAGGCGGTGATCACCATTGTACTTAAGTATTAAGAGCGTAGGTACTGGGGCTTCCCTGGTGGCGCAGTTGTTGAGAGTCCGCCTGCCGATGCAGGGGACACGGGTTTGTGCCCCGGTCTGGGAAGATCCCACATGCCGCGGAGCGGCTAGGCCCGTGAGCCATGGCCGCTGAGCCCGCGCGTCCAGAGCCTGTGCTCCACAGTGGGAGAGGCCACAACAGTGAGAGGCCCGCGTACCACCAAAAAAAAAAAAAGAGTGTAGGTACTAAAGGGTGTAAGAGTGACTGACTGGGTAATGGATGAGAGTGCCTTCTAGAATTTATCTTTAAATGACCTGATATTTGCTGTAATGTTTTCCAGAAAAATCTATACCATGAAATTATGGATATGTCTCCTTTGGCAGATCCTTGTAGCATGCAAAAAACCAGGACATTGAATAAGAATCCTGTGTCTACCAAATAGCCGTGGGAGTATTGTTTAGAATGGTCCTGTCTGGTAGACTTTCTGTGATGGTGGACATGTTCTATATCTGCTTATCCAATACAATGGTCATATGTGGCTGTTGAGCATTTGAAATGTGGCCAGTGTGATCAAAGAAGTGAATTTTTGAATTTGAATTAATTAAAATATTAAAAAATTAGTCACATGTGATTTGTGGCTACCATGTTGGGCATTGAAACTGTAACAGTACCAGCTTTGGGAGTAAATACAACCCAGACATGTTATCTCTTGTGTTCATGCTTCAAGCAATGACTCTGCTTCCCTGAATATATTTTTTCATTATTTTTATATTCCAATTGATAACTATTGTTGAAGTCTTTGGCTTCCTTCCTGCTTATGCATAATTTAGGTGTGAGTGACATCTTAAGTGTGTTGAGGAGAGCTTCACAAGTGCTTCCTTTCAAAGGTGGATTGAAGTCAAATAGCAGCCAGTGGTAAATTACACAGTAGCTTTCGTTCATTCATTCAGCAAACACATGTGGAGAGCCTACTGGTGTCTGGCACTACATGCTTGGCATTGGTGATATAAAAATGAATAGAACTGTCCCTGCCTTAAGTTAGCTTTCAGTCGGTAGAGGGAGTCTTGTTTAAATAGGAATGATAAATAGGTATAAGGATATTTATAAAGGAGGTTGTGTGGGGAAGGAAAAGGAAATGGAAGAGGAGATCAGGAAAGAAGTAACTTCGTCACCTTGAAAGGTAAATATTTGGTAGAGAGAGAAGAGGTGGGGAGGCTTTTTGGACAGAAGGAAAGTGTATATAGGACCAAAATATGCTTTTACTTTTTACACAATTGTATTGTGGTACAGATGTTGATGGAATAGATCTAGAGTGAATTGGACCCTTTACCTGGAGACAACCCTTAATTTCAGAGAAGATTGTTGGAAAACATTGCTTCTGCAGTGCAGTCCTTAAAACCTAGGTGTCTGCTTGTGGGTGGCCTCATGATCCAGGCTTAAATTTCTGAACTTCGATCCTTGAGCTGATTTTTCTATCCTACACCCTTTTTACCTAATTCTAGGTGAAGTTGTTTGTTATATTAACTTAATTGCTTGGTAAAGCCAACTTTGTAGGCAGTTATGTAGTTATTAATGGTTGGTGTATAAACATGTACTAGGTGTTTGCTATATTGTCATTGAAATGTCTCATGAATCCTGCAGGTACTTTAGTTTAAGCATCTTTCTACTTGCCTTCCAGATAAACTGTAATTAAGCTATGTTTCTTAAAATCCCAGATCACAACGGTATTTGCAACAACTTGCTAGCTGCACTTGTCACTCTGGGCTCTTTGAAGAACTGTTAGGTGACTTTTTCACTGTTCTTCATTAAGAAAAATTTTCACTTTGATTCCCCATTTTTACCTTTGATTATCTCTTCTTTCATATTAATAACCATGACTTCTTTTTTTTTTTTTTTTTTTTGCTGTACGTGGGCCTCTCACTGTTGTGGCCTCTCCCATTGCGGAGCACAGGCTCCGGACGCGCAGGCTCAACGGCCATGGCTCACGGGCCCAACCGCTCCGCGGCATGTGGGATCCTCCCAGACCGGGGCACGAACCCGTGTCCCCTGCATCGGCAGGCGGACTCTCAACCACTGCGCCACCAGGGAAGCCCTAACCATGACTTCTTTTACTTATTCCTGAGTTTTATTTAGTTTCTCTAATGCCACCATTAAAATTTGTAAATTTTCCTTGGAATCCTGGGCCTAGGACAGGCCATAAATTTTGTTTGATCTATATTTTTCGTTACATGTTGCCTTTTCCAAAGTGAAACAGATATCGTCGTTTCCTAAATCCTGACATGGGCTGTCAGGCTGATTGCCTTTGACAGCCAGCCTGTGGCCACTATAGGCATAATACAGGCACCAGCCAGCAAAAGAAGGGAAACCTCCTTTTCTTTTGTAAAACTGATTTGTTCTGTCTTCTAAATCAGTGTGAAGACTTGGGCCTACTAATCACTTTTTTTATTTTTTATTTTTTTTAGTTAAAATACACATAATGTAAAATTTACCATCTTAGCCTTTTTTTTTTTTTTTTTTTAGCGGTACGCGGGCCTCTCACTGTTGTGGCCTCTCCCGTTGCGGAGCACAGGCTCCGGACGCGCAGGCTCAGCGGCCATGGCTCACGGGCCTAGCCGCTCTGCGGCATGTGGGATCTTCCCGGACCGGGGCACGAACCCGTGTCCCCTGCATCGGCAGGCGGACTCTCAACCACGGCGCCACCAGGGAAGCCCCATCCTAGCCATTTTTAAGTGTACAGTACAGGGTTATTAAATACATTCACATCAGGATTTCCCTGGTGGCTTAGTGGTTAGGGTTCCAGGCTTTCACTGCTGTTGCCCAGGTTCAGTCTCCAGTCGGAGAACTGAGATCTTGCAAGCCACACGTGGCACAGCCCAAAAAAAAAAAATTCACATTGTTGTGCAACCACCACCACCATCTATTCCCATAATTATTTTCATCTTGTAAATCTGAAACTCTGTACCCATTGAACATTAATCCCCCATTGTTCCCTCGTCCCAGCCCCTGGCAAACACCATTCCCCTTTCTATTTTTATGATTTGACTACTCTAAAACATAAGTGGAATCATACGGTATTTGTCTTTTTGTGACTTGCTTATTTCAGTTGGCATAATGTCCTCAAGATTCATTCATGTTGTAACACATTGCAGAATTTCCTTCCTTTTTAAAGCTGAATAATTTTTTGTATGTATATAACACATTTTGCTTATCCACTCCTTGGTTGATGGACACTTGGGTTGCTTTCATGTTTTAGCTATTGTGAATAATGCTGCTATGAACATGGATGTACAAATCTCTCTCTTTTTTTTTTTTTAAATATCTCTTCAAGATCCTGCTTTCAGTTCTTTGGAGCAGGGGTCCCCAAACCCTGGGTCGCGGCCTGTTAGGAACAGCAGGAGGTGAGTGGCGGGCGAGCGACCGAAGCTTCATCTGTCGCTCCCCATCACTCGCATTACCACCTGAATTATTCCCCACCCCACTCCCACCCCTGCTCTGTGGAAAAATTGTCTTCCACAAAACTGGTCCCTCATGCCAAAAAGGTTGGGGTCTGCTGCTTTGGAGTATATGCCCAGAAGTGGAATGCTGAGTTATATGGTAATTCTATTTTTAATTTTTTGAGGAGCCTCTATGCTGTTTTCCATAGTGGCTGTACCATTTTACATTCCTGTCAACACTTTCTGTTTTCTGGGGGTTTTGGGGGTGTTTTAATCTTAGCCACCTGAATAGGTGTGAGGTGGTATTTGTGATTTTGATTTGCATTTCCATCATAATTTGTGATGTTGACTATCTTTTTCATGTGCTTATTGGCTGTTCGTATATATTTCGTTGCCCAGTTTTGAATTGGATTGTTTCTTTTTTTGCTGTTGAGTTTTAGGAGTTCTCTAAATATTCTGGATATTAATCCCATATCAGATAGGTGATTTGCAAATCTTTTCTCCTCAAAAGTGAGTTGGGCTTCCCTGGTGGCACAGTGGTTGGGAGTCCGCCTGCTGATGCAGGGGAAACGGGTTCGTGCCCCGGTCTGGGAGGATCCCACATGCCGCGGAGCGGCTGGGCCCGTGAGCCATGGCTGCTGAGCCTGTGCGTCTGGAGCCTGTGCTCCGCAACGGGAGAGGCCACAACAGTGAGAGGCCCGCGTACCGCAAAAAAAAAAAAAAAAAAAAGTGGGTTGTCTTTTCACTTTCCTGATGGTGCCCTTTGAGACACAAAACTTTTTAATTTTGATAAGGTTCAATTTAAGTTTTCTTTCATTGACTTTGCTTGTAGTGTCATATCCAAGAAATCTTTGCTAAACCCAATGACAGGAAGATTTTTTCCCCAGTATTTTAAGGTTTTTATAGTTTTCCTCTTGTATCTATTTTGAGTTAACTTTGTTTATTGTATAAGGTCAGAGTCTAAACTTTTGCATGTGAATATCCAGTTTCCCCAGCACTGTTTATTGGAAAGACTGTCCTTTCCTCATAGAATGGTCTTGGCCCCTTGTCAAAAATCAGTTGACCATATATGTGAAGGTTTATTTCTGTTCTCTGTCCTATTCCATTTGTCTGTATGTCTGTGTTTATACTGGTACCACATTGCTTTTTGGTTTACTACTAGCTTTGTAGTGAGTTTTGAAATTAGGAAGTCCTCCAATTTAATTTTTCTTTTCCAAGATTGTTTTGGCTATTCTGGGTCCCTTGGATTTCCATATGAATTTTAGGAGCAGCTTCTTAATGTCTGGCAAAGAAGCTAGCTAGGATTTTGGTAAGAAATGCATTGAATATATAGATCAATTTGAGGAGTATTGCCACCTTTACAATATTAAATCTTCCGATCCATGAACACAGATGTCTTTCCATTTATTTAGGTCATCTTTCTTTTTTTGCAACCACCCCTCCCCAACTTCCTTTTTGTCCTTACTTGTACCTAGAACCTTAGGCATTTAAAGGTGAAGAAGCCTTGTCTCCCACCACTTTGTAGAAAATAAAAGGGAAATTGCCAGAAATAGCAAACACTTGAATAATGCCGTTATAGACTTTTTCCTTTATATGAACATATCTAATTCTCATAACTGCCCTATGGGATCGCCTAGTATTCTCATTTTACAGATAAAGAAATTGAAGCACAGAATGGCTAACTTGTCCAAAGTCACGCAGCTAACCAGTAAGGGGCAGAAAAATGCCCTGAACTAATAAACAATTTGTTCCAGAGTCCATATCCCTAAACACTACTCTCACCCTTCTCTCCCCTGCAAACATCAAGAAGCAGTCCTGCAGGTTTTAGTGTCCTTTTCTCTTTTGCCTATCCAGGCAAATCTTGGTGACATTGTGAAACATTCAGTTAAGGGCCTTTCCTGGTGGTCCAGTGATTAAGACTCTGCACTCCCAGTGCAGGGGGTCCAGGTTCAAACCCTGGTCAGTGAACTAGATCCCGCATGCCGCAACTAAAAAGATCCCGCATGCCGCAGCCACCCCGACGCAGCCAGATAGATATTTTAGAATGAAAGAAAGGAAGGGAAGGAAGGATGGATTCAATTAATATGTAACTTACGGTGATTGAGTACTCTGGTCTGAATTATTTCTCCTTAACTGAGTTTTCCATATATTTGATCAAAAGTCCTGTGGTTGTAAAAATTATATTTCACGTTTTCCCTAGCTTTCTATCCTTTTATGATTTTTTTGTACACATTCTTTTCAGAATGTCATTTGCATTCCAGGGGAAGAGAGCTGCCAAATTTGTCGAGCATGTTTGAGTTGCTGTGAAGTCATCGAATTGGTTCTAGTGTGTCTTACTTAAGTCTGTTTACTCTCATGGAGGGGTTCAGATCATCATCTGTCAAGCAAGGGTAGTAGCTTTCTGAGTTTCAGGAAGCTCTGCTACAGTAAGACTTATAAGTGGTGGCCAGCTCTTTTCACACTTCTTTTTACAAGTCTTAATGATTCCCTCTGGTGACTACAGCCTGTTTGCACTCCTGCCTGTCTTGCTTACGTGGTTGCACAGTGTGGCAGTGGTCTGTCCTTCAGACACTTTTCAACTGTTAGAGTGGCTGCTTCCTGCACTTGGGTAGGTAAACTACAATGATGCATTAACATTCAGTTCTCTCCATTTCACACAGCAGTCTGGTGATTTCCTCATGTTTGTGTAACCATGATGTTGACTCACATTTGTCTGAATAGCTTCCTGAAGGCTTTCTGGAACTGTTTAGCACCTAGAGTTTAGTGTACAACATTCTAGAGTCTTCCTAGATTAAATTGGATTGGAAATTAATAATAACTCACTGAACCAAAAAGCAAATACTGCACTAATAATTGACTTAATTCCCTGTATTTTTAATCCTTTAGTCTTTAGTTTTCAGTTAATGAAATAGTCCTATTAAGGTGACTATCTAGGACACTTTAGTGGTTCTCAAAGTGGTCCCTAGATTAGTGGTGTTAGCATCACTTGAGAACTTGATAGAAATGCAGATTCTCAGTCCCTACCACAGAACTACTGAATCAGAACTTCTGGGGGTGGGTCAATTAATCTGGGCTTAAACAAGCCCTCTCTCCAGGTGATTCTGATGCATGTTAAACTTTGAGAACCTCTTAATCAGTGTATGCACTATAGGGGTAAAATGAAGCACCCACCACCTACCAGGTACCCCAGAATAATTTTCAGTGAGTCTTAACAGTTTCTCTGAAATCTGTTTATCTGCTTCTTAGTGATTGATAGTCTAACCTACTCTGTTACTCTTTTGGCTTCTGTTAAAAAAATCTCAATCTACATCTTAGTATGTTTCATAGGTATCTTATTTCCCCAGTAGGATTGAATTTCTTAGTTCAAAGTAATCCTTTTTCACAAAAGCAGCTTTCCAAAATGGCCAGTAAACACAGGAAAAAGGTGTTCAACACCACTAGTCATCAGAGACATGCAAATTAAAGCCATAACGAGATATCACTACACACCCACCAACTTGACTAAAATTTGAAAAGTATCGTTGAGTGGGAAGCATTTACTGCTTTTGGGAGTATATAACTACTTTGCAAAACTGTTTAGTAGTATGTACTAAAGCAAAACATTCTCTTAGGTATAAACCCACAAAATTGTTTAGTAAATAAGTATACCAAACACGTGCAAGATTTGTCATAACAGTATTCCTAAAAGGCCCAAATAATCAGTCAAGAGCAGAATAAACACAGCTATGAAAGTAAACCAAGGGCTATTTGAAGCAACCTGGATGAATCTCTGAAAGACTGTTAAAATAAAGTAGCCCCAAACAAAGTTCAAGATCAGCCAAGAAATTTAAACCCAGGCAAAACCAATCCACAGTGAAAGAAATCAGGCTAGTCCAGGAATGACTTAGGAGGAAGGGGACATGGGACCTTCTGGGATGCTGATGGTGTTGTTTCTTGATCTTGGCCTCCCCCACCTTTTTTTTTTTTTTTTTTACATATGCAGTGTAAGTTGAGAGTGATTGAGGAATAATCAAGGAAGGTTCATCTCATGAAGTAATCGTCTACTAGGTGTTTATTTGGGTTTTATAGGCTCTTATAAAATGCAGATGTAGCTGAAAGAGTTGAGCCTATCATTTACACTTTCTATATTATTACTGTACTCTATTGGTTTTTCTCACACCTACGTGAGAGCATGACTCAAGGAATTGAAAGTTGTATTAGAAGAATTGATTTGGGGAAGAAGGGGCACTTTTAGAAAAGCCAGAATAGGTGCTGGCTTGTTTGCTTTCATTCCATCTAAGAAAATGCCTTTTCCCTTTTGCAAATGAGGTCTCACTTCATTATTAGAAAATAAAATTTTTAGAATTAAGAAAAAGGCAGGGCTTCCCTGGTGGCGCAGTGGTTGAGAGTCCGCCTGCTGATGCAGGGGACACGGGTTCATGCCCCGGTCCGGGAAGATCCCACATGCCGCGGAGCGGCTGGGCCCGTGAGCCATGGCCGCTGAGCCTGCGCGTCTGGAGCCTGTGCTCCGCAACGGGAGAGGCCACAACAGTGAGAGGCCCGCGTACTGCCGAAAAAAAAAAAAAAGAATAAGGCAGTGGTTTATATTCAGGGTTCAGCATTACTCCATTTGTGTCATCATAAGGAAATGTCCTTACATAGATGATTTGGTAAGGCAAAAGAACTCTGGAATAGCCTAAATTGTCTGGGTAAACCTAGGTTAAATAAAGTTTTAGCAGAACAGTATAAGAATTGGGGGCAGCACTCAAAAGCTTACAGATCAGGGCTTCCCTGGTGGCGCAGTGGCTGAGAGTCCGCCTGCTGATGCAGGGGACGCGGGTTCGTGCCCCAGTCCGGGAAGATCCCACATGCCGCGGAGCGGCTGGGCCCGTGAGCCATGGCCGCTGAGCCTGCGCGTCCGGAGCCTGTGCTCCGCAACGGGAGAGGCCACAACAGTGAGAGGCCCGCGTACCGCAAAAAAAAAAAAAAAAAAGCTTACAGATCAGCTCATAGTGGCTGGAAATAATCATTTTGGAACACAACCTCCACCATTAATAATACTGGGACAGACAGGGTTGAGAGAACATAACTTTGAGACTAGATAGGAACATGAGCCACAGACTAAAGCTCTCCATATCTCAGAACTGCTTTGCCTGTGTTGAGATCAGAGTTCTTTGGCTTACTGCGAGGGCTTGAGCAGAATGCATCTGCCAGAGATAGTACTGGGCATCATCACTTCAGATCTGCTGCTACCGTATCTGGGCTCTCATTGGGAGCTTGAAAAATTCTAGCTTGTGGCTTGAGTAAGCTGATTATCTTGCTGGTACTTTGATGACTGCCTAAGGAATTTTTTAGAAAAAAAGTTGGAATGCTAGATCCTGGGCTAGATGTCCTTTGCAGTAAGACCTTATGCTACTTTATTTTGGGAGAACTCCATATAGATTGTGTCCTGAAATGAATTTCAAGAAAGCCTTTTTTCTGCTTAAAGGCTACTAATAATATTAAATGATTGTTGCCAAATTAGTCTCCCATTACCCTTCAGTAGCTCTTGGCTTGTGTAGATGGAGATGGTTTAAGTTGCATGTTTTCTCTTTATAAGTAGATTCTTACAGAGACCTTAACCTGGGCCAAGTATAGGTCTCACCTCTTTAGAGCAATGTAAATCACTCTGTAAGACACATGGATGTGAAGCTCCTTAGTTTGACTTGGGTCCCTAATGTTTTGAGGTTAAAGATACAGTAACAGAATTTTGTTAGGTGAGTAATTTCATTTGAAAGAAATTTGGCTTAGTTACCAAAGCAAGCAGAGTTTGGGTTAAATAAAGTTTCAAATTTTATATCTGAATCAAGTCAACTTTTAATTTTGTGAATCTGTCATTTAAGACCCAAAGAGCTCTGCTTTTATTTGCTTTATAATCCCTAGGTTCCCACAGCCCCCTCCTGGAGTTCAATTAATTTGCTAGAGTGACTCACAGAACTCAGGAAAATATTTAACTTTCTAGATTACCAGTTTCTTATAAAAGAAACAGCCAGGGGCCTCCCTGGTGGCGCAGTGGTTGAGAGTCCGCCTGCCGATGCAGGGGATACGGGTTCGTGCCCCGGTCTGGGAGGATCCCATATGCCGCGGAGCGGCTGGGCCCGTGAGCCATGGCTGCTGAGCCTGTGCGTCCGGAGCCTGTGCTCCGCAACGGGAGAGGCCACAACAGTGAGAGGCCCGCGTACCACAAAAAAAAAAAAAAAAAAAAAAAAAAAAAAAAAAAAAAAAAAAAAGAAACAGCCAGATGCATAGGGCAAGGTATGTGGGAAGGGGCACAGAGCTCTTTGGGTGTGTCACTCTCACAACACCAATCTGGAAGCCCTCTGAACCCTTTTGGGTTTGGGAGGAGCTTCATTATGCAGGTATGATTGATTAAATCACCAGCCAATGGCTATTAATTCAACCTCCAGCCCCTCTTTCCTGTTTGGGGGTGGGGGGTAGACTGAAAGTTCCAACCCTCTAATCACATGGTTGGTTCCCCTGGCAACCAGTCCCCATCCTTGGGGATTTTCCAAAAGTCACCTCATTAACTTAAACTCAGGTATGGTTGAAAAGAGCTTGTTATAAATAACAAGACACTCTTCACCCTGATTACACTGGAGCTATTTGAGGCCAAAAGACCAAATATAACAAGTAACTCTCCATTGCACATATCGCTTAGGAAATTACTAAGGTTTTAGGAGCTGTGTGCCAGGAGCTGGGATGAAGACCAAATAAGAAATATATGTATATTTCTTATTATAAATATATATATAATAATATCACGGTTATACACAAAAATGGTTAAAATGCCAAATTTTGTTATATATTATCACAACTTCTAAAAATAATGCAGTATGCCAAAAACCATTGAATTGTATACCTCTTTTCCCAGCTTTATTGAGATATAATTGACATACAGTATTGTGTAAGTATGTACAAAGTGTTAGATACACTTATATTGCAAAGTGGTTACCACCAAAGCGTTAGCTAACACCTGCATCACGTCACATAATTACCATTTCTTTTTTTTGTGGTGAGAACATTTAAGATTTACTTTCAAGTATATGATACAGTATCATTAACTATAATCATTATGCTTTACTGAGATCCCCAGAATTGTATACTTTAAATGGATAAATTGTATAGTATGTGAATTATATTTCTTTTTAAAAAATATTTATTTATTTATTTGGCTGCATTGGGTCTTTAGTTGTGGCATGTGGAATCTTCCGTTGTGGTGTGTGGGCTCTAGAGCACGCAGGCTTAGTTGCCCCGCAGCATGTGGGATCTTAGTTCCCCAACCAGGGCTCGAACCCACATCCCATACATTGGAAGGCAGATTCTTTTTTTAATTTATTTATTTATTTTAAAAAATTTTGGGAGGCTTCCCTGGTGGCGCAGTGGTTGAGAATCCGCCTGCCGATGCAGGGGACGCAGGTTCGTGCCCCGGTCTGGGAAGATCCCACATTGCCGCAGAGCGGCTGGGTCCGTGAGCCATGACCACTGAGCCTGCGTGTCTGGAGCCTGTGCTCCGCAGCGGGAGAGGCCACAACAGTGGGAGGCCTGCGTACTGCAAAAAAAAAAAAAAAAAATTGGCTGCGTTGGGTCTTCATTGCTGTGCGTGGGCTTTGTCTAGTTGCTGCGAGTGGGGGCTACTCTTCGTTGCGGTACATGGGCTTCTCATTGTGATAGCTTCTCTTGTTGCAGAGCACAGGCTCTAGGTGCGCGGGATTCAGTAGCTGTGGCTCACGGGCTCAGTAGTTGTGGCTTGCGGGCTCTAGAGCGCAGGCTCAGTAGCTGTGGCACACGGGCTTAGTTGCTCCACAGCATGTGGGATCTTCGGGACTAGGGCTTGAACCTGTGTCCCTTGCATTGGCAGGTGGATTCTTAACCACTGGGCCACCAGGGAAGTCCTATGAATTATACTTCAATTGAAATATTTTTTTTTTTTTTTTTTTTTTTTTTTTTGCGGTACGCGGGCTTCTCACTGCTGTGGCCTCTCCCGTTGCGGAGCACAGGCTCCGGATGCGCAGGCTCAGCGGCCATGGCTCACGGGCCCAGCCGCTCCGCGGCATGTGGGATCTTCCCAGACCGGGGCACGAACCCACATCCCCTGCATCGGCAGGCGGACTCGCAACCACTGCGCCACCAGGGAAGCCCCAATTGAAATATTTTTTAAGAAAGATTCTATATGTGTGTATACATCCGCTGTATAATACACATATAACACACTGTAGAATAACGTCTTTTCATATGTGTCATGTTCCCCCATCCCCTTGCCCCCTGACCAACTGGACATCACATGCCTTTCATTGTGTGTCAGTGGGCACAGGGCTTCCATGACATGTTTGCTTAGTAGACCTGGCCTATTTTATCTGTTTACTGGCAGAAATTTAGGCTAATGGAGTTTGGTTGATTTGTAGGGCTCTTTGGCAATGAGTAAATCCTTTGTTGTCTATCCCAATTGCACAAGTTACATTTCAGCATCCTCTCTAAAAATGGAAGTTTTAGAACTGTGTACCTTATATGCTAGAACAGTTTTTCAGTTTGAAAATGTATTTTAATAACATACTGGCCTTATACTCAGTAAGATATAGTAACTCTAAGCTTCTTTTCTCATTAGTAAAATGAATGATAATTAAACCTGCCTTTGGAGAAGTTCAGGATCAAATCAGTTCCTATCAAATGTGTAACAGGTACATTGTGATATACCAGTGTAAGTTGTCATGGTGGCTGATCAAGGTCCACGCAGTTTAAGATCTGTTGTAGTATAGCATATTTTGAAACTTATGACACCATTTTTATCATTAAAGAGAGAACCAGAAGAATGATTAGGATAGTGTGTTTTTTGAAGAAGTTGTATGTCAGGTAATAGGGTGAGGCAGAAATGGAGTCGAGAGCCACAAGTAGCCTGTGATTAGCAGTAGGCATCACTATCAGATGTGGCAGTGAAGTGTATCAGTGGTTGTCCTCCAAAAACCCAAGCCTCTGATGGGGCTGGTGAGGTATATGCCTCGGAAAGTGCTTCATCATCAATGCCAGCAGAAGAATCACCCTTGAAAGGGGCATTGCTCCAAGTACTTATGACTATGTCAACCAGGATTTGCACATCATAAAAAAGATGTTCTTGCCTTCTCCCCTCCCCTCTGTCCTCAGTGCTGTTCAGGGAGGATGTTTATGTCCAGACAGCCCTTATTTCCTCTTATGGAAGGAAGGTGGTGGTTTCCAGAAGGGTGACCTCTTGCCATTCACTCCCAGCACTGCTTCTCAGCAGCAGGGCCAGTCCTGTACTGAGTTCCAACCTTTGATAAGTTTTGAGTCTTTGAACAAATAAAAGTTCCTGCTTTCTAATAGAAACCTTTACATAGCGATTAGTAATTATTTATTGTATTTTATGCTTTAACCACTAGATCATTGAATGCCAGCCACAGACAGCCACCTATGTGACCTTGTTGAGTTCACCCTATTGCTGTAGCTTAAAGCATTCTGGACACAGAGTTAGAAGGTCTTTCTAACTTTTTTGGTGTGGTCGTCAGTAACTTTGTGAATGAGACTATACCAGGAAGACTGTGGGGCTTTCATGTTGCCTATAGAATAGTAACTGACATCATAGCAAAGCAACAGGGGAGTTCCCTGGCAGTCCAGTGGTTAGAACTTAGCGCTGTCACTGCCAGGGCCCCGGGTTCGATCCCTGGTCGGGGAGCTAAAATCCTGCAAGCTGTGCGGCGTGGCCAAAAAACCCCAAAAGTAAAGCAACAGGGGCAAGGTAGGCTCCATCCACATCTAAGTCAGGGCACCTTAATTTGTCATTGTTGTGAGTGATTTTGAGAGGTTGCAGCAGCCACTGCTAATGCCATTGTTCCCATCCTGGGAATTTTCTTGGCCTTGAAAATCAGGGGGCAGGGCTGGGCCCAGTATACTTGGCACACTGTCCACCTGTGAAGAGTAGTCACTAAGAGCGTGTATCTTTGCTGTGGTGCTACCTGGCTTTCTAACAGCATTTTACAGGGATGTTTTCAGATGTGAAGGATCCAGTTGCAATACAGTGATGGTAGGAAGTATGTACTTAAAATTGGGGGCTTTTGAAAGGCAGATAGCAAACATTATATATGGTATATCAGACCAGAGGGGAAGCTGCAATATTGAGACTCCAAAAACATCCGTGGTAAGTCAGGCAGAAGTAGCTTCAGTTGATATACTTTGGTAGTCTGTTTTTCAAAGGAATGTCGTTGAAACTCTCTACTGAGTACAGCACATATCCAGGTCCAGTTAGTATTACACACTAAGTCTTTTTCAGTATTTTAGTGCTTGACCTGTGGTAGTTTGAGTGGAATTTCAGTTTTCTGAGACTATAGGTTTTTCATCAGTATTTTGGGGAAAAATACTCCTTCTTTAGACTTTTATTGCTCTGTACATGGATCCCATTCAGTGTATCCTTGCCACATTAATGCAGCTGGGAATACAGTTCCAAGGGATAGGCCAAGCCAGAAGCATAGTCCCTGTCATGGAGGAACTTAAACCCCAGGAGTGGATATGAGTCAAGCACAGAGAAATAAACTGCCACATCTCTCACATAGAGTAGGATGCTTGATAAAAGTGGTTGAACTGATATGTATAAGAACCAAGAGCAGTCCAAAGCCCCACTTTTAAGTAGCATCTCATTTTTGGGAGTGGAAGCCGTAGGACCAGAAATAGGCTTTGAAGCAGAAGGTGGTAGTTGAGATGGACAGGTGAGTTGCTCTTTTCTGGGGAAAGGGAAACATTTTTCAAACAAGGCATTGCTTTGAGCTGAGGTGGAGGAATTTTACAAGGCCAGTTAACAGAACCAGGTATATAAGGAATGGAGAGAAGTTGTGAAGATAAAATAGGTTGCTGTTAGAATTTCAGAGAGTCGTAGAGGTTAAGGCTGATGTGTCTTGACCTGATTTTGGCATTGACCTTCTAAAGGCCTTTGAGCAAAGACTGATGGGCTGAAGCCCAGGCATAGGAATGGAGGATTTGGCTGCAACAGGCAGGATAGAAGGGAAGTGAGGAAACCAGTTGGATTTTTGCTTTTTTCCAGGTAGGGAGTACTGAGGACTTGAACGGAAAACAATGACTATAGGAATGCAAGGGGAAGTGTTAGTGGTGGAAGTGAGACCTGTGAAGGGGTAGAATTCTCCAGAACTTGACAGAGTCATACTGTGAAGAACAAAGGAAGTAAAAGAGTCTTTTAACCTCAGGGTTTCTGCAGTGAGTTGAGTGTGTTAGGAGTGTAATTTTGTTTTTGTCACCAAGATTGGGGGAACTGGGAAGAGACTTGACAGAAGTTGGGATGATGTCTTGGAGACGTTGAATTTGATATGCAAGCAGAGCACAGAGTTCAGGTGTGTCTGGAGTTTGAGAACAGGGACTGAGTCAGAGATAGAGATTTGAGAATCATGTGCATAAAAGTAATATTTGAAGAACTGAAACCCCCAGAGATAGGTAGAGTATTAGGAGAGCGAGGGAAAAAAACAATCTTGAAGGGAGTCGTTAGGTGTGGAGGCTGTAGCTAGGGAGACGGAAGACTTAAGAGATCAGCACATTTTGTCAAGGAGGTCCAAGGATAGGAAGGTAAGGTGGTAAAAAAATATCAAGGCGAATGAGGACTGGATTTTGTGAAGGTAGGTCATTAGTGACTTTTGAGAAAGTTTCAGTAGAAATTTGGGCAGAATGCAGATTGGAAGAATTTAAGCAAGTGAGTTAGGTATGAAGCAAGCAGAAATTTGTACCTTTTCTTTGAAACAAATCAGAGAGAGGAAGGTTAGTAGAGGAAAGCACGGATGTGGAGATTCCTTGTTTTAGAATAGGGCACCCTGCACTTTATTGTAGACTGAAAGAAGGGGAGCTAGTAGACAGGAGAGATGAAAGTGATGTGGGATACCACAGGTGGCAATAGTGTATGAATTGAAAGGTGCTAGAGGACCTAAGGTTAGGCCTGGGCAGGAGAGAGACCCTAGTAGTAGTAACTGCTCTTCACTGAGTGCCTCTCATAGTGCCAGACCCTGTAAGAGATGGCAGAGATTCCACATACCTCCTCTAAAGGGGTGCTGCACTGGAGGGCTATGGTGTGGGCTCCTGAGAGTCGCTGAACTATCTGCTCTTGTGATTGCTGAGTACCAATTGTGGGATTACATGGGACACTGTATGTAGCCTCTCAGTTGCTTTTCTTGGGCACGCATTTCTATTTACATATGGATGGGAAATATATTGCAATATTTGTTGTCTTGTTTTCTTTGTTAACAGTAACTGCTTAATGTAATTTGCTGATATTTGGTTCACAGCCAGAACACATTGTTTTTTGAGATTTGAGGAAAGGCTGGTTTTGTGATGCAGAGAACATAAACTTGGAGTTGGGTACTTTCTGTGCCCTTTTAGCACCATGAGAGAGCTCCTTTTGACTTGAGTGAGGGTAGCACAGTAACTTATGCTGAAGGTTTTGAACTGAGGAAAATAATAAAGAACTTTTAAAAGAAATATACAGTCACTTGCATACTATTACAGGTAACTTAAATAGATATAACTGACTGTCACTGGAAAAATAAACCTCTACTCAAAGCTCTTAAGAATTATATCTGAAACAATTCAGAGTCTAGAAATAGAAAATGATACATCTGACAGATAGACTGCAGAGAGCTCAGTGTGATGTCCTTTCTCAAGCTGGCAAGCCATTACTTTAAAAGATATTGGATTAAAACAAAGTGGAAAGGAAAGATACTAGAGTATTGAGTTGTAGGAGTTCTTTATATATTCTGGGTCCAAATCAACCTTGACTGCAATGAGACCCTGAGCCAGACTACCAACCTAAGCTGCTTTTTTCTTCAGTTTTAAGAGTTTTTTATGTATTCTAGATACAAGTCCCTTATCAGATACGTTATTTGCAAACATTGCTCCCATTCTGTGGGTTGTCTTCTCATTTTCTTGATGCTATCTCTTTAACCACAAAAGTTTAAAAAATTTTTATGAAGTCCAATTTATCTTTTGTCTTTGGTTCCTGGTGATGGATATATTTGTGAATATACTATCCACAGTATATTGTGATAAATGTATTATTCACAATAACCAAAAGGTGGAAGCAACCCAAGTGTCAGCAGATGAATGAGTAAATAAGATGTGGTATATACATATTGATACAATGGAATATTATTCAGTCTTAAAGGAAATTCTGACACATGCTGCAAAGTGAAGAAACCTCGAAGACATTAATTATGCTTAGTGAAATAAGCCAGTCACAAAAGGACAAATGCTGTTTGATTCCACTTACAAGAGGTAGCTAGAGTAGTAAAATTCATAGAGGCAGAAAGTAGAATGGTGGTTGCCAGAGGGGAGGTAGGGGAAATGGGGAGTTATTGTTTAATGAATATAGAACTTAGGTTTTGGAAGGTGAAAAAAGTTCTGGAAATGGATGGTGGTGATGGTTGCACAACAGTGTTGAATGTAAGTAATGTCACCAAAGTTATTACTTAAGATTTGTTTAAGTGGTAGATTTTATGTATATTTTACTGCATTTTTTTTTCTTTCTTTCTTTTTTTTTTGTCTGCGTTGGGTCTTGCTGCACGCAGGCTTTCTCTAGTTGAGGTGAGCGGGGGCTACTCTTCGTTGCGGTGCGTGGGCTTCTCATTGCGGTGGCTTCTGTTTGCTGCAGAGCACAGGTGGGCTCTAGGTGTGCGGGCTTCAGTAGCTGTGGCACGCTGGCTCAGTAGTTGTGGCTCACGGGCTCTAGAGTGCAGGCTCAGTGGTTGTGGCACACAGGCTTACTTGCTTTGCGGCATGTGGGATCTTCCCGGACCAGGGCTTGAACCCTTGTACCCTGCATTGGCAGGCAGGTTCTTAACCACTGCACCACCAGGGAAGCCCTACTACGTTTTTTGTTGTCGTTGCTGGTTAATTAAAAAATGTCTTTTGTGGTTTTAGCTCTTACATTTGGGTCTGTAATCCATCTTGAATTAATTTTGTATATGATGTGAGGTAGAGTTCTAATTTCCTTTTGTATATATCTATTCAGTTGTCTCAGCACCATTTGTTGAAAAGGCTGTTTTTCCTCTATTGGATTGTCTTGGCATCCTTGTTGAAAATTGTTTGACCCTAAGGTGAGGGATTATTTCTGGATTCTCACTTGTACTCTATTGATCTATACATGTCTTTTTTTTTTTTTTTTACCACAGCACTAAGTTTTATTAGGGATTTCATTAAGGTAAAATCTCTAGGATTAAAGGAGTCAGTTAGGGGGCACAAAGCCCACGAAGCCTCCTCAGATCTCATAGTGAAACACCGGCTCAGGTTCTTTGTTGGGATTGCCACCGTGTTCCAGATACAGATTGTTGTAAGGATACTGCTTTGGCCCCACAGGCTGGTAAGTGGGATAAGTCTCCCTTACCCAAAACATGAACAGCATGAAGGCCACGAAGCCGAAGAGGTGCTTACACATAAGATTCCAAGAAACAGGAGTGGGGGACATGTCCACACGGTTCCTGATATACATGTCTAGGTCCCAGTGCATCAGTTCACCCCAGTTCAACCGCAGGTCTGGGTGGTCCCAGTCATACCATGGATCCCTCTCCTGCTGTGAGTGGTCAGGGAGCTTCAGGTAGTCACCGTACCTGTCCGTGCACCCATTGGCACCACGTTTCGGGCTGCCCTTTGCAGCCATTGGACTCCCAGGACCCCCGCCCTGGCTGCTGCCATCTTCACCTTCCTGTTCACCCCGCACGTGCACAAAGACCTATATGTCTGTCTTTATGACAGTGCAACACTGTCTTGATTATTGTACCTTTATAGTAAGTTTTGAAATCAGGGAGTGTAAGTCCTGCAACTTTGCTCTTCATTTTTATGATTGTTTTGGCCATTCTGGGTCCATTGAATTTCCATGTGCATTTTCTGATCAGTTGTCAATTTCTGCAAAGAAGCCAGCTGGGATTTTGATAGGGATTGTGTTGAATCTGTAGATGAATTTGGAGGATATTGCCATTTAACAATATTGTCTTTTAGTCCATAAACATGAATGTCTTTCCATTTATTTAGATCTTTAGTTTCTCTCAACATTGTTTTTTTAAGTTTTCAAGAGTATGTTTTGTATTTTTGTTAAATTTATTCCTATCTTGTTCTTTTTGATGCTATTGTAAGTGAATTTGTTTTCTTAATTTCATTTTCAGTTTGTTCATTGCTAGGGAATAGAAATACAATTGATTTTTGTATGTTGATCTTGTATCCTGCAACCTTGCTGAATGTATTAGTTCTAATAGTTTTTTAGTGGATTCCTTAGGATTTCCCATGTATAAGATTATGTCATCTGCAAATTAAGATAATTTTACTTCTTCTTTTCCAATCTGGATGTCTTTTATGTTGTCTTTTGCCTAATTGCTAGAACCTCCTTAGAAGTGGCCAGAGTGGACTTTCTTGTCTTGTTCCTGATCTTGGGGGAAAGCTTTCAATATGTTCACCATTAAGTATAATGTTAGTTATGGGCTTTTTTGTTTGTTTTTTTAAAGAATTATGTTGCATTCTTTTTTTAAAAAATTATTTATTTATTTTTGGCTGTGTTGGGTCTTCGTTTCTGTGTGAGGGCTTTCTCTTGTTGTGGCAAGCGGGGGCCACTCTTCATCGCAGTGCGTGGGCCTCTCACTATCGCAGCCTCTCTTGTTGTGGAGCACAGGCTCCAGACGCGCAGGCTCAGTAGTGGTGGCTCATGGGCCTAGTTGCTCTGCAGCATGTGGGATCCTCCCAGACCAGGGCTCAAACCCGTGTCCCCTGCATTGGCAGGCAGATTCTCAACCACTGCGCCACCAGGGAAGCCCCCTAGTTATGGGTTTTTGGTATGACTTTTTGGTGCCAAGTGGAAAGGTGTACTAGCATTTTATATTTTGGTGTGCTACTAGAGGCTTGTGCTCCATGGTCAGAAAAGTGTGTGCCATAGACTGAAGCTATTACAGCTTCTTGTTCATTTTAGACAACACTTTTGTCTTGTGTTTCAGCAATGGCTGCCATCCGGAAGAAACTGGTGATTGTTGGAGATGGAGCCTGTGGCAAGACTTGCTTGCTCATTGTCTTTAGCAAGGACCAGTTCCCAGAGGTGTATGTACCTACGGTGTTTGAGAACTATGTGGCAGATATTGAAGTGGACGGAAAGCAGGTGAGTATACTTTTCATAACAACTGGTACTATTTTGCATGTTAGGCTATTCATAGAGCCTGGAGAGAATTAGGCCTTTTTGTCTCTTCAGTACACAATATAACAATAACAAAAATGTTAGAATGAGAAATCCGTTCTCATCCTGCCTTTTAGCTCAATTTTGTTCATTTTTAACTGTTACCATCTAGACTTTGTCCACATTCATATGTATTTCACATGGGGAAGCCTTAGAATATGTGTTCTTTCCAGCTTTATTTATATTTGAAATTTAGTTCGTTGCCAAATGGATCATACTAAAATGTACCTCTTTGTATGGATGGATTTTTTTTTCTGTCATAGTATTTCATTAAATGCTGAAGTTTGAGATTACTAGGTCAACGGCTCCTTATTGATTATGCTTCTAAAGGGTTGTACTGATATATACCACCAGCAGTGTGACACTTAAACAACATCGTCACATTTAATTTTTTTTAATGTTTTTTTACTTTAACATAAACAGGCTGCTACATTTGCTTCAATTACCTGTCACTGGTGGTGAGGACAGTGTTTCCTCCTGTCTGCCCTGAAAGCCCACCAGCAAGACTGGAGCAAAGCTCTTCTGGAATTAGATTTTTTTTTCCTCTTCTGCTCCCTTTTGTTGTCAAAATAATATTTTATCCAGATTCCTATACATCTTTTGAAGAGGAATGAAATTCTCATTGCAAATGGGTTAGCTGAAAAGAAAACTAGAACAAGGGGCTCTTTTCCAACACGCTCAGTCCTCTTAAGGCATTCAGTCACATGTCTCATGCTGCTAGCACCTAATTTATTGGCTTCCACAATTCTGTCTCCTTTCTTCCTTCTTATATTCTTGCTTTACCTGTTATCCCTTTCTGTCCCAGTATTACCTAGCCTCATTTTGTGGGACTGTGTATGGAAAGCACATTAGGCCAGCTGCTTAGAATTCTAGGGTCCCTCATAGGGTATCTTGATACTTCTATGACCATGAGTAAGCTGCCTAATCTTTGAGCCACTTGGATTTGTAAAGTGGTTTAAGCTATTTTACGGTTGACATCATGGGTCTGTGAAGTGACTGAAGGCATTTGGAAGCACCAAAGCACTTGACAAGTTGGGCTGAACAAGAGCATACTCAGAACTGTCTTTTATAGTTTATCCAGTTGCCGTGTGGGCCACAATGATTGCTCTCATGCCATTAGGCACCACAAGGCACCCTTGTCAAGAATGGATGAAAAAACACATGAATTCCAGCGTAACAGAACTTTGTCTGGGTCCTACTCTGCAGGTGGCCCATCAGTACTGTGTTGCCAATTCAACTTTCAGTCAGTTCTCTGCATGATGCTTGAATACAGGGTTTCTGTGGGCCTGATAGGAAGATTGGTTTTGTGTAGAGACAGGGCCCAATTGTGACAAGCTGGGTGAAAATGTGCTGAGATCTTTGGGCCTGCTGTCACATAACAGCACTCTCATCTAATTTAGATTGCCATGCATACACAGAAAGACCCAGTGGCTTGAGGAAAACAGGATTAGGTTGGTATTTTCATAGCACATTTCTCAAAAGCCTACTTGAAGGTGTATTTCTGGTTTTATCTTGTCATTCAGAGAATGACAGCTGTTGGTTGCTATGTGTCTGTGACCATCATTTGGGAGAGTCTTTTCCGCCTGTGGCAGTATATATGTTTTGGGGGTAGTAATGACTCTTCTGTCATCTTTGAAACATCATCTGTGCCTTGGTGTCTTGGAATGACCACGATCTTACCTTGAAGAAATTTAGGGACTTTGGGACTTCCTTGGTGGTCCAGTGGTTAAGACTCTGTGCTCCCAGTGCAGGGGGCCCAGGTTCGATCCCTAGTCAGGGAACTAGATCTCGCATGCCACAACCAAAAGATCCTACGTGCCGCAACTAAAAGATCCTACGTGCCCCAACGAAGATCTTGCACATGGCAACGAAGATTCCGTGTGCCACAACTAAGACCCAGCACAGCCAAATAAACAAACAAATGAATAAATAACTTTTTAAGAAATGTAGGGACTTATAAAACTTGAGACCTGGTGCAGCCAAATAAATAAATAAAAATTTTTAAAGGAGATTTAGGAACTTTGACTTATAAACCTTGAGGAATGGTCTATGAATATCTTTCTTGCTCTGCCAACCTTGAACATGCCTGACGCTGGCAAAATAGGGGAGCCCTTCACCCAGGGAGAGAAACCCTGAAAGAAAGGTACTTGATCTGGAAGAGGGTATCACAGTCTAGCTACCTACCTTAGAGCAAGTCAGTAGCCCCAGGGTGGGAGAGGGCACCTCCTGCAAATGTTCTCATAAAAGTAGGCACTAACAGAGCCTAGGGAACCAGCCAAAATTCTGGGTGATCATGGTCCAAGAAATAGGCCTACCAAAAATAGAAAGGCCCATTCTGACATGAGACAGTCCTGACACCCTGGAATCATTTATCAGGAGACAATCAGAGTTGGCTGTTGTGTCTGACTGAATACCCATGAGGTGTGGAGGAGCCAGAGGAGTGGGATTTGGCAGAGAATGAATGTGCTGTACCATCCTGAGATCAGACCAGCTGTGAGGATTGGGCATCAGTATGTCACAGATTCCTATACCAAGCTGATGGTATGTGTGTGTGACAGAGGCGCAATGGGACATGTGGAAGTTGTGAGTGACATATCCTGGAACAGAGGTTCAAGGTGGAAGAGATAATTAGCCATCAACTTTAAGGTAGGAATAATATTTAGAAACTCTGAAATATGGGCTCTGAAAGTGTTAGGAATAGAAGGCTGTCCTAGGCTTTGGAGGGAGAACTCCTTGGGCCCCAAAGGGCTCCTGAGCAAAGGGTGTTAAAAATCCACTGTGACTGTAAGAAGAAGTGACAGGGCTGACTGCAGTGCTGGACTATGTGGAAGCGGGGCTATGTCCAGAGCCCAGACATCAGTTTGCCCTCCTACCACTGGAAAGTGAGTAGTAGGTTCCCAGGTGTGAAAGGAGTACCCTCCTACCTATGTGATGCTTTCATTCAGACATTTTTTTGAGCAGTAAAGGCAGAGCCATAGGCCTTTCTTGTCAGCTCAGACCTTGCCTAACACCCAGGATGGTGTCTTTTCTTACCCATCAACTCAGATACAGTCTTGTTTCCACGTTTCCACATTGGAGCAGAATGATGAGACAAAGTAAGGAAATGGTTGAGTGAGAATGTATTAGGAAAAGTTACTTGTTCTGGTTTTTCCCTCGCTTGCCTTGTATACCTAGTAGCATGTTGTTTACCGTTGATTTCCCCTCTTGTTCATCCACTTTCTTTCCTATGTAGGATGTTATTTGTAATTAAGTACTTATAAGCTACAAAGTGTTTTGTTTGTTTGTTTATTTATTTGGTTGGTTGCATTGGGTCTTCGTTCTGTGCGCAGGCTTTCTCTAGTTGCGTCGAGCGGGCGCTGTGCTTCGTTGCAGTGTGCGGGCTTCCCGTTGCAGTGACTTCTCTTGTTGCAGAGCACGGGCTCTGGGCACACGGGCTTCAGTAGTTGTGGCGCACGGGCTCTAGCGCACAGGCTCAGTAGTTGCAGCACATGGGCTCAGCTGCTCCACGGCATGTGGGATCTTCCCAGACCAGGGATTGAACCCGTGTCCCCCTGCATTGGCAGGTGGATTCTTAACCACTGCGCCACCAGAGAAGTCCCTACAAAGTTATTTTTAACTTGACATTTTGAATTAGGTACTTTATTCAATTCTAGCATCTGTTTATAAAATTTGCAATTTTGAGAAATTTCAACCTAAAACAATTTAAATACCCCTTCCCACCTTCAGGCTTGATTCTAATAAAAGTGAACACTCCTGTATTTTACTATTTTGGACAGTCTATCATTTGAAGGTACTGTGTTAAGTGTCACTTCTTCTGAAAGTAAGTGGTGGGATTAACCTGCACTCTTATGTTTATTTTTCCTATCATAGGTAGAGTTGGCTTTGTGGGACACAGCTGGGCAGGAAGATTATGATCGCTTGAGGCCTCTCTCCTACCCGGATACTGATGTTATACTGATGTGTTTCTCCATTGACAGCCCTGATAGTTTAGGTGAGTAGCCCTGCAGCCTGATGTTTGTCACTGCCTGTGTGCCTGGCCGACCTTTGGTTTCTCAGGTCCTTTCTGGGCATCAAATGACTGGAAAGCAGACATGAGTTTCAGAGAAAGAATCATCAGAGGCCAGAGTCCTAGAGCCTTGGGACTGTAGAGCCTGAGCCCTGAGTCCCTTTTCAGCCTAGGTCTCCCATGACTGCCATGTCCACCTTGTAAAGTAGTTGGGTTCCGAATACAAAGCTATTTTTTGTCTTTTTTTGGTTGGGGGGGGGGGCTGCGCTGCACAGCTTGCCCCGACCAGGGCATTGAACTCGCACCCTCAGCAGTGAAAGCATGGAGTCCTAACCACTGGACCACCAGGGCATTCCCCAAAGCTATTTTTTGGACTGAGATTTGGGGAAGGGTTTTTTTGGGTGACCACACCTTTTTTCAGTACTTGATATTGAGCCTGCTGCTTCCCAAAATCAAGACCGACTGATGACTTGGTGATTCCTGGTAATGTTTTTAAGCCCTATTTTAGCCGTTTTATAAAGTGTCTTAGCTAATAGAGACTTGAACCTGACATTCCACTAGCTCAGTTGGCCACATGTTTCAGAAGCTGCTTTCCTTCAAAAAAAGAGGGAATGATGCTGACCTCACGCTTTGCAAAACAAGGCAGCAAGGCCTGAAACAGAACGTGCTTTTGGTTTGTACCGAAGATGACGAAATGTCCTGCTTGGTGCTGCAGTGCTCTGTTTTTACAGGGCAGCATGTGGGCCCAGGAGATTATCATTAACACAGATGACTGTTGAGGGACCTGCCGGTGGCCTGGGCTGTTGCTGGGGAGTTAGGGTTAGAGTGACCCTTTCTGTGTCATGCTTGTACTCACTTTAATGACAGTACTGGGGGAGGTGCTCTGAGACTTTGAACCACTTGCTCAAGGTCATGCAGCCTAAGGAGCCAAGCTGAAATTGAGTCCCCTGTGCAATATCTCCCAGAACGGAGACAGAGTGGGTGCTCTCTGCCATTGTTTCACTTTGGTTCATTTTTAACAGTTGTATTTTAGTTTCGGTTTTCAAATTAATCTGCCTTCCTTTGGGGGGACTGTTAGAAGCCCCTAGAGGCTGAGCTTTAGAGAGAAAATGGAGCCATGTGACACCTTCCCCTCAGACACACACATCATGGACTTTGCCTAAATCCTATAGGAATGAGGAGGATTGTGTGCCCTTTGCCGCCTCATCCAAGGTATAATCCTTTAGGGACAAAAGAACCTTCAGAGCAAAAAAGTTACTCTTCTTCAGTCTCACATTTTTCTTTTAAGACTTTGTCTGCTGGTCTCTGTGTCAGCTTTTGACCTCTGTTTGTTTACTATGACTTGTTTCTTGGTATCCCCTCCCCCAGAGGGCAGGTCCTAAGGAGGAGAGCAGAGGTAGAAAGTAAAGAGGCAAAGAGAGATTGATCTCCCTCTCTGAAATACAAACATACCTAGAGAGACTGCTGGTCACTGCAGTAGTATGATAGGTAGGTAGCACCCCTTTGCTGAGCTGACTGAATTAGCTTGGTTTTGCCAAGGGCCTTTTAAAAGTTCTCTTATCTTGGCTAGGGAGTAGGAGAGAAGTCCACCGGTAGTTTGCCCCAGTAAAATGTGTCTTGGGAACTCAGACGTCTATATCAAGCAACTGAAAAGCTAATGTGAACCTAATGCTGGACTTTGTTTTTACCTGGTTGGATGTTAGACCATGGCCCTGAGTCTAGGTGTAGGATAACAAGTTTGATCAGCAATCAGAATGTTGGTGTGCAGGTTTCAGCCCTGTTGCTGGCCAACCCTGTGACAGTAGTTTACTTTTTGGAACCTCTGCTGTCTCACTGGCAGTTGGTCTAGAGTCTAGATTCTAGTTGAGGCCTGGGGTCAACAAACTTATGTAAAAGGCCAAATAGTAAATATTTTAGGCTTTGTTGGCCGTGTGTTTTCTGTTGCATCTCCTGAACTTTGCCACAACTACTCAAGTCTGCTGTTGTAGCACAACAGAGCTTGGCTCTGTTCCAGTAAAACTTCACGTATAAAAGTAGACTCTGGGCAAAATTTCATTTGCTGACCCTTGATCTAGATAAGGATTCCTTTTCTCTGGCTTTATGGAATTCCCAATGGCCCCTAAAGCACCCCAGTGTAAATCCATGTAAAGTGATGTGTCCTGATATGATCAGATTACTTTGGAGGTGGGAGCAATCATAGGCGATTGCCATCACTGAATTAAAAAGTAAAAAATTAAGTTTTAAAATCATTTATGAAAAGTGAAGATAAGACAGAGGCAATTCATTTCAGTTTACATGTCCTGAATTCCGGGGGGTGGGGGTGGGGACTATTGGAGTAATAATTTTATATATTCAGCAAATAATTATTGAGTGCTTATTTATGGAACCTATATTCTAGATGAAGGGAGACAGAAGGGCAAAAACCACGGTAAATCTGATAGCAAGAAATGTTACAAATAACATTCATAGAGGTGGGTATGGAATAGGCCATGGTAGTATGCTGTTTTAGAAGATGACCATAGGATGGTCAGCAACCTCACTGAAAAGGAAACCTCTGAGCAGAGACCTGAAGTAGGTGAGGGAGGCCAACACAGATAGCCAACAAAAGAGCTTCCCAGGCAGAAGAAAGGAGTCCAGTGTAGCTGTAGCAGAGGGAGTGGAGCGAGGGTTGCAGAGCCATGTGGTTAATGGTGTGGACCTCTCCTTTCATCATGAGTGAGATGGGAGCTCTTGGATGGTTTGAACAAAGGAGTGATGTGATCTCACCTTCTCTTTAAAGTGATCACTGTTGCACCTGAACTGAAAACTGACCACAGGGTGCAGAGATAAGAGCAAGATTCAGTGCTGAGGCTGTTTGGCTTCACTGTTAGATATGCTGGCCCTTGTCTCTTTATTGCTCTGCACTTCTCTGGGAACCCCTTTGTTCTAGGATAAGGCTTTGAGTTTTAAGTTGTCACATTAGTGATTGACTCTAGCTGCTATAGCAAAAGAGGAAGGAAGCAGACAAGTGTCTGTCTTGTGTGCTGAAGAGTGGAGCGTTAAATTATGAGTTTTCCTGACCTTATTCATGTACTTCTGTACCTTCTAGCCAGAAGGCAGAGCATCTTTTATTTTCCAACTCCTGCCTTTTGGTCTTGAAGTCAGAGAGTGAACAGTTTACTCCTAAAATATAGTCTTATATTACAATCAGTACCATGTAAATGATCATCATACTAAGTATTCTGTATGCATTGACTCAGAATAACCTCATGTAAGGTATTACTGTTATCCCCATTTTATAGTGTCATCCCTGACACTGAGATGCTCAAGGTGGTCGGTGTGTGAGGTTGAACCCAGGCCACTTGTCCACTAAATTACTACAGTATTGGCAAGAAGCTACAGCTGGTTATTACTCATTTTCAAAAGCCACTCAAGCCATTTGAAATACCAGTAATCCAAGGGTAGGTCATGCTGAGGGCCCATGAGTAAGTTGTAGAGAAAACATGTGAACCCTGAGCCAGCTATAGCCCCAGAATGGGGACTCCTTCTGTAAGCTGTGGTCAGAATCATCTGCCAGCAGTGACATGGATGGCTGGTGGGGAGCCTTCCTTCTTGGGGCAGGTGGCACCATTGTGGAGCCATCCTTTGCTCCTCCAGAGCCTTTACCTGGTGCCACCTCCAGAGGAGCTGAGCTCCTTGGTGGGACTGAGAAAAGCTGGTGATTCTGTGCTTAAGACAAGGGGGGTTAGATTTTACCTTTTTCATGGTTTTGAAACTAGTGAAATTCCATTAAATGTCCGGCATACTTCTCAAGAAGTTTCTTTGCAATTTAACTAGGGTTTTTGGAGATTCTTCAAGATAGAATTATATGTATCCCCAAATTATGTGCATTTTGCTTCTTTCAGAAAACATCCCAGAAAAATGGACTCCAGAAGTCAAGCATTTCTGTCCCAATGTGCCCATCATCCTGGTTGGGAACAAGAAGGATCTTCGAAATGATGAGCACACAAGGCGGGAGCTAGCCAAGATGAAGCAGGTATGGTCTAGGGCAGGGCTCTGTCTTCCTGTAGCATTCTTAAACTCGGGGCCTGGGTTCGAGGTTCAGGGAACCCAGCAGAAACCCTCAAAGGCCAGGCGTTTCAGAGAAAGTCCCAGAAGCCTCTCTCTGTCCATCCGGCCCTCACTGACTCGGGCCTGCACAGAGGGGGTCCCTAAAACTCCCTAGTCCTGTAAGATGGAACCTCTCTGTGAGGTAGTGCTGTGCCCTAAAGATTGCCTGCCTGAGAAAGGACCATCACAGCAGTAGTCAGTGCTTCAGATGCAGGAACTTTATCAGGCTCTTGATTTCCCTCTCCAGTTATTACTTTCGTATATGTGAGGCTAAAGATAAATTGGTGGCAACTGAAGGATCAGGAAATCCTGATGGCAGGGAGTCCAAACAGAGAGCCCTAATGCCTTTATAAAAATGATGGTGGAGGTGACATCTTGGCTTCTGAGAAACCAGGTGGCCCAATGATAGGACTTCCCCACTGCAGGAGGAGTGCCTTGAGGTCTTTTGCACGGGTTCTTCTGAGGTTTCTCTGTCTGAACGTGAAGGTCAGGATCTGTTTCCTTCCCTGAGCATTCAATCCTCTGTGAAGCTAACTACAGGAAGACCCAAGGGCTTACCCTGGATCAACAGCTTGAGTAATTTTGCCCTTGATTCCCTCAACCCTCTAGGGCTTCTCTGGCCTCTCCTTTTCTCTCTACTTCCCAGAGAAGAGCCTGTTTGACAGGGATTTTTTATATATTGGAGGTGGGGGTCACCCCATATGAGTGTCATAAGACAGAACTCAAATCTGGGAGTTGGGCAGCTTTTTAAAAGCAGTCTTTTAGCTGAATTTGAATACTCTACACCTACTTACTATACGTATGTAATGCTGTTAACTAAAAGTGCTCTCTTCTCTTTGCTAGGAGCCAGTGAAACCGGAAGAAGGCAGAGATATGGCAAACAGGATTGGCGCTTTTGGGTACATGGAGTGTTCAGCAAAGACCAAAGATGGAGTGAGGGAGGTTTTTGAAATGGCCACGAGAGCTGCTCTGCAAGCCAGACGTGGGAAGAAAAAATCTGGGTGCCTTGTCTTGTGAAACCCTGCTGCAAGCACAGCCCTCATGCGGTTAATTTTGAAGTGCTGTTTATTAATCTTAGTGTATGATTACTGGCCTTTTTCATTTATCTATAATTTACCTAAGATTACAAATCAGAAGTCGTCTTGCTACCAGTATTTAGAAGCCAACCATGATTATTAATGATGTCCAACCCACCTGACCCACCAGGGTCCTTCTGACACTGCTCTAACAGCCCTCCTCTGCACTCCCACCTGACACACTAGGCGCTAATTCAAGGAATTTCCTAACTTCTTGCTTCTTTCTAGAAAGAGAAACAGTTGGTAACTTTTGTGAATTAGGCTGTAACTACTTTATAACTAACATGTCCTGCCTATCCTCTTTCAGCTGCAAGGTACTCTGGTGAGTCACCACTTCAGAGCTTTACTCATTTTAACATTTCATTGGCATAGCTCTGGGTGGCAATCCAGTTTTTTGAAAATGTGCTCAGCCAGAAAGGCCCAAGTCCACGCAGCTGTGGCAAAGTTACAGTTCTGTGGTTTCATGTTAGTTACCTTATAGTTACTGTGTAATTAGTGCCGCTTAATGTATGTTACCAAAAATAAATATATCTACCCCAGACTAGATGTAGTATTTTTTGTATAATTGGATTTCCTAATACTGATATTTGTCACCCTCACAGAAAGTGTATTGGTTTTTTTTTAAAAAAAAAAGAAAGTGTATTTGAAAATAAAGTCAGATGGAAAATTCATTTTTTAAATTCCTGTTTTGTCAGTTTCTCTGATAAAAGATGGCCATGTCTCCCCTTTTCGGCCCCGCTTATTCCAGTACCCCCTTCCCCAGAGCTGGGCTAAGTAAATAGGAATTTGGTTTTACACCTGAGGCACTTAGATACTTCAGAAGGTGGCATAACCTGTCTCACCTGGACTGCAGGGTCTGGCTCTAGTTCACAGTGCTCTTTCTTCTCACTGTATCCAGGTTCCCTCCCAGAGGAGCCACCAGTTCTCTTGGGTGGCCCACGGTTTCTCTGTCTTCTCCAGCTGACTAAACTTTTTTTCTGTACCAGTTAATTTTTCCAACTACTAATAGAATAAAGGCAGTTTTCTAAATTTCCTGTATCCTGGTGTTTGTGTTGGCTCTCTCCAGGGCTGGGAATGGAGGATGAATTCTGCCTAGCTCACCGTGGAAGGTTCCTTCAGGGGGCAAAGTACCGGCTTGCCCACCCCCACCCCAAAGCTGGCACTAACCTGGCTTCTCCCAAAGAGGTGGAAATGATTATCTTGTGTCACATTCAAGTTCAGAGTGGGGTGGGTAGGGAATGCAGCCGACTGAGGGGTACTCCAAGCAGTCGTTCTTCTAGACAAATCTTAGTGTGATATTTTCCTCTTCTTACTACCTGTCCATTTTCAGTGTCTTTTACTTCCTTGCCTGAGCTCCAGATGAAGTTGAGGATGGTCTGAAATCGACTGAGTCCCCTTGGCCCTGCATGCTTTTGGGCTCCCCTCCAGGGGCCTGAAGCAGGGCCTGAGTAGTGACCCCAGAAAACCTGTGTAAGGGTAGTGCCACACTGGGGGTGTAAAAGTAGGAGGGAAACCAGAGGCCAGGAGAACACAGTCTAGGGCAGCTCCAGAATGCAAGGAAATGGGTTAGAAAGAGCTGGCTCTTGGAGTCCAGCCCTGGCTGCCCGCCCCCTTTCTCCCCAGCATTGCCCACCCTCCTCCAACTTAACCTTCCTAGAACCAGGAAGTGTCAACACAGAGGACTTGCCTTGGCAGCTGCTGCTAACTGCACCATCATCACAAGTCATAACTCCCTCTGCGCCTGACAATAGGGCACGTTCTCGGGGAGTAGTAATATGGCATAGGCTGGGAGGGCTGTGTGGCCACAGGCAGCAAAAGATTCTGTTCCTGGCGAGTCTCCCTGTGCCGGGCCTCAATCCCTGAAGAACCATTGAGAAAGAATCCGGAGCCCTCTAAGGCCTGGGCTCTGGGCTGGATAATCCGGGCGACTGCCACAGTGCCGGCGCTGCGCTCCCTGGGCGGGACCAAACGCGTCCGCGCCTCGTCACGGTCTGGGCGGTGTCCGCTTCCGGCCCGACCGCACCCTCCAGCCTCGCGGGACCACAGCCGTAGGACAGAGGCCGGATGAGGCGGGACCGAGCGGGGGAGGGGGGGTGTAGGAGCGGCCGGAAAAGTGCCCGAGCCACATGACCCCGGTCGCCCGCCTGTTAAAAGGAGGCACTTCCCGGACCACCTGTTCGTCTAGTCTGCGGCTCTCCCCTGTCTTTTTGGGCACCCACGCCATGTCCGCCGCTCAGCGCTCGGCGGCCGCCCTGGCGGCAGCGGCCCCGCGCTCGGTGTACGCCTTCTCTGCGCGTCCGCTGGCCGGCGGGGAGCCCGTGAACTTGGGGTCCCTGCGGGGCAAGGTGCTGCTCATTGAGAATGTGGCGTCGCTCTGAGGCACAACTGTCCGGGACTACACCCAGATGAATGACCTGCAGCGGCGCCTCGGGCCCCGGGGCCTGGTCGTGCTCGGCTTCCCCTGCAACCAGTTTGGGCATCAGGTGCGTCGGGCCGGGCGGAGCGGAGGTGGGCGTGCGACAGCGGTTAGGAACGCCGGTGGACGACCCCCCGGGGCCCAGGAGCCGCACGCCCTGGGGGCGGAGAGGCGGGCCACCGGCTCGCTTCCCTCCGGCGCTTGTCCCGGCTGGGGTTGAGCTCCATCCTGGGGTTATGCAAGAAAGGCCACAGTCTAGTGACTCATGGAGAAACTTCATGTTTGCAGTTAGAATTCCCTTTCCCTCGCAGCCCCGGGTCCCAGCTGCTCTCCCCTTCCGCAGGAAAATGCCGAGAACGAGGAGATCCTGAATTGCCTCAAGTACGTACGACCAGGCGGCGGGTTCGAGCCCAACTTCATGCTCTTCGAGAAGTGCGACGTGAATGGCGAGAAGGCGCATCCGCTCTTCACCTTCCTTCGGGAGGCTCTGCCCACGCCCAGTGACGACGCCACTGCCCTCATGACAGACCCCAAGTTCATCACCTGGTCTCCGGTGTGCCGCAACGACGTTTCCTGGAACTTCGAGAAGTTTCTGGTGGGCCCAGACGGTGTGCCTGTACGCAGGTACAGCCGCCGCTTTCTGACCATCGACATCGAGCCTGACATCGAAGCCCTGCTGTCCCAGGGGCCCAGCTATGCCTAGGGTGCCCCTCTGACCCCTGCTGCTTGGCAGTCACAGCGTTGCCCTCTGGGGATTTTATCTATGAAGGTGTTTCCTCTAAACCTGCATGGAGGAATGCCAGATGTCCAGGAAAATCCCCCGAGATGGGCACTGGTCCTGTCCATCCCAGCCTCCCCTTTCCTAGACCACAGCTTTCTCATTAATAAAGTGCTGAGTGTGAGCATAATTGTGTGTATGTTCTGTATCATTGTCAGATGGCGACACCTTTCCTACTAACCTCATTGTCATAGGGCTGGGAGCTTAAGCCCTCATTCCTTGGCTGGCATTACCTAGGCAAGCCTGAACATCCCAAAATTTCGTCTGCAGTGGAATTCCCTCTTTCCTATGTGGAAATCCTAGCTCCTGTCTCAGCGTTTCTCCCTCTGCCAGGACATGCAACAGGGCCATCCTGAGGCCCTGTTACAAGAGAAAGTCTTTATTTCAAAAAGAGGAAGAAATTTCAAAGGCTGACTGCCTATCCTCAGTAGTTAGGCCTCTCCTTCCTGAGTATTTGCTCTGCTCAAAATGACCTTCACAAAAAATAACACCATGGGCTCCCACTCACGTTTAGAGTCCGTGGCTTTGTAACTGCAGAACCAGCCCAAACTGGCCCTGCTCTGTTGATAACGAGATACTGAGTTGTTCTTCAGAGACGGCAGAACAAAACCGCAAGTCATGCAGCAGAGGAGAAATTTTGAATTCTAATAATGCCTGGAACCAAGTTTTTCCACCTCCACCCCTCCTCCCCCACACAGAACCAAAAGAACCCGGACATGACCAGAACCTGAATGCTGGAACCCTTTCAGAAGTGAAAGATCCATTGTCCAGGAAGACCCAGTGCTGAAGTCCCCTTTACCATACCTTACCATAAATGGCCAAGTTCCAAAGCCCTCCAGTCAAAACCTGCCCCACCAGTGCTTCCACATCTGAACCCATCCTTCCCTAACTCAAAAAAGTTTGACCAAACCCCAGATTAGGGAGATAAATTTGAGACCCTTGCCTCCTGTCTCCTTGCCGGTCAATCTCGCAATAAAGCTCTTTGCTCAAAAGTGGGTGCCATAGTATTGGCTTCTATGTGTGTTGGGCAGCAAGTCCTTACTTGGTAACAGCCTCCTCAAGTGTTAGGGCCATACAAGGCCACTTTACACAGTTGGCAGCTTATGCAACATAACTTTCTTTCCCCATTACTTTGCTAGATCTTTGCATAGGGCTACCCAGTGCTTCTGTCTGCTCTGATGCTGTGCTTACTGGCTGCTGCCTCTCAGGTACTCAGAAGAGTATACAACTGGTGGTTCTGACCATGCCCTGCAGTTGCAATTGCATGGTCAGGCTTAGGGTAGTTGCGTATCTTGGAGGCCAGCGCTGCTTCTCAGGTATGGCTCAGGTCCAACTTCTCCATGTGTTGTTCCTATTGTCAGTAATCTCTTGAGACAGACCTAGAGCCACTTCCTATCACAATACAAGGGACTCTGCCGGGCTTGTATGCAATGAAGCTTCTGTTGGGACAGACAAGCACCGAGATATGTGTTATCAGTCCAGAACACGGTCCAGAGGTTCTGGGGTCCCAATGTTTATGCTCAAATTGGTGGCTCAAGTCCCTTCTGTGTCTGAACCAACTCTCAAGAACTTTTCTTCCAACCCTAAGCAGGCATCTTTGCTGCTGCCCTCCCCTTCTGCCTGCCCTTAGGTCATTAAGGGCTGTATTTGTTCTGGCTCCCTCTCTCTCCATCATCAAAACAGGCCCACCTCCCTCTGGCTGCAAGGCCTCTCCACCTCGCTTTTGAGTCCCCTCTGAGGTAACAAGGCAGAGCTCTGTTCCCCATTGAGACCCCACTCTATCTGTGCTCCTCTCAGAACCAAAAGTCTTGATTAGATCTGTGAGTGACTGGTCTGCTTCCCCAGAGGGTGAAAGTCTGGGAGGTGGAAAGGGGTTGGTCATCTCCTCAGGGTCCATAGGGCCTGGTGTATAGCATGAAGCAGCCAGTGTTTGTCAATTAGTATAAAGAGAATAACTTTCCACTCAAAACAGGGTCAGGGGGACTTCCCTGGTGGCACAGTGGTTAAGAATCCGCGTGTCAAGGCAGGGGACGCAGGTTCGATCCCTGGTCTGGGAAGATCCCACATGCCATGGAGCAACTAGGCCCGTGTGCCACAACTACTGAGCCCGCACGCTGCAACTACTGAGCCCACGCACTGCAACTACTGAAGCCTGCGTGACTAGACCCTGTGCTCCGGAAGCCACCGCAATAAGAAGACCACGCACCACAATGAAGAGTAGCCCCCACTCGCCACAACTAGAGAAAGCCCGCGTGCAGCAACAAAAACCCAACACAGCCAAAAGTAAAGAAAATAATAAAATTAAACAAAAAAAAACAGGGTCGGGGATTTTTGAGGATTATTTGTAGACTCCAAATCTGACTGCTGGAATGGAAACTAACAACCCATACACCTGGGTATATCTGGGTATACCTAGGCCATCTTTGACCTCCTTAAACCCCACATCTCTTCTCTAAAAGCCCTTTGCTCCTTTATTGCAACACTCATCATTCAGCCCTGTGCCATATACTCTGCTGGGTGCCAGGATACAGTCCTCAGGAAAGCAGAAAGACTCTATAATTACTAAATGCATGTTTAGTTCTATGAGAGTAGTATGGGGTACTTTGAGAATAAATTAGAGGGCCTGGCCCAGTGGGGAGGATCACGCTTTTGTCTCTTGGAGGGAGTGACAGTGAAGCTGAAGAGAGGTTAAGGAGCAGTTAGCTGAGGAACAAGCTGATGGAGGGTGGACAGGCAGGGAGTTCAGTGTGTGAAGGTCTGAGGTGGAAAGGTGGCATCACTGACAATCAGGTAACACAAGGAGGAGCAACTATGGGGAGAAGAAAAGTGTTTAGATTCAGATTTGGCGCATGAGACAACCAGATGGAGATATCTGGAGCAGGTGCTTACAAGAGGCTCAGAAAAGGAATCTGGGTTGGAGACAAAGGTCTAGTCAAGGGGCCAGTAAGTAGCCATTGGAGAGGATACGGTCTCACCTGGGGAGAGTGGCAAGAAGAAGATCAGGTGGCCTAAACTTGAGGCCTATGAATTCACAGTGCTTCTGGGTCAGATGGCAGAGAGGCACGGCTGGAACAGTGATGGATGGAATCAAAGAGCCGAGGGAAGGGACATTTCATAAAGAATTATTAGCTGGGGGGACTTCCCTGGTGGTCCAGTGGTTAGGATTCTGCACTTCCATTGCAGAGGGCACATGTTCAATCCCTGGTCAGGGAACTAAGATCCCGCATTCCTCATGGCGTGGCCAAAATAAAAAAAAATAAAAAGAATAGTTAGCTGGGATGAGTGCTTGTGAACTGAGGGTTCCCCAGCAAGTGCAGTGTTGGGGAGAGCTAGAGCTGTAACCAGACAGCAAGTGCCCGAGATCTACCAGGTCCTATTCTGGGAGCTAATACACAGTGCCCAAAAATCACCTGGGTGCTTGTTAAAAGCTATGTCCACGGCCCCCTTCCAGAGATGCTGATGTGGATAGCCTGGGGATTTAGGGTCCCATTCAATGTCCTACAGCTGAACCCATGAGGAGAGACTTCCTGCTCCAACTCTCCCCTTTCCTGTAAAGGGTCAGCGCGGCCCGGGCCACACTCTCTGGTTAGGCTCTGGGATGGGAATCCAGGGCTTTCCAAACTGACTCCAACTTCTTCCCCTCTGAGTACCTGGTGACTCACCCCTCCTTGCCCACTTTTTTTTTTTTTTTTTTTTTCTTCAGTTTATGCCTTGGGCTGCAAGAGAAAGGAAATTCTGAGATCCCCATGTGGCTGACACTGGCTGGTGAATACTCCTCCTCAGACTTGAAGCTGCATGCCTCCTTTAACTGTCCTTTTCAACTCTCTCTTTTTCTGGGAACACTCAGACTAAAGCCGGTTAACACTTTATCTTCCTCCCCAAGAAACTGGACATCTTCCCCCAAAACACACACACATTCTTTCTCATTCAACCATGCAACTGCTACTGGCTCTGACCTGCACCCACTCCACCCCATTGTGAATCAGCAGCTCAAATTAACAAGTAAAAGTGAAGGAATCCCAGTGAACCTGCCTGAGGTCCTGGCCTTTGGTAGCAGTGCCTCCGGGACACTGCCTGATCTGGGAGCAGGCAGCAGCATTTAGGCCACAGGTCTTCTGAGAAAGGGATGGGCTGTGCTGTTACTCAGTAGGTTCAGAAGCCTCCATTTTAGCAGTTCTTCCAGAAATGCTGGTTTTAAATTTTTTTTAAACATTAAATCTGATAAAATATGTATATGTATATTAAATCACAATGTACACACTAAAATTTATTTGTCAACTATTACCTCAACAAAGCTGAAAAAAATGTGATAAAATTCATTTGGTCAGGCATTTCTTGCACAATTAGTTCTTTTATCAGATGACTTCCTCATTCTGTCTCGATGTAGTTCCACAAACAACATTTAAAATAAGCTAATTTTCAGAGAGGCATTCCTGGCCTGATCAGCCTTTTCTCATAAGTTTTAACTTTGGGGTAATACTGAGTAAAAAATACTTGCTAAAGCTTTCCACAAGACAAATAAATCCACCCACAGCATGGATTTTTTTTTTTTTTTTTTTTTTTTGCGGTACGCGGGCCTCTCACTGTTGTGGCCTCTCCCGTTGCAGAGCACAGGCTCCGGACGCGCAGGCGCAGCGGCCATGGCTCACGGACCCAGCTGCTCCGCAGCATGTGGGATCTTCCCGGACCGGGGCACGAACCTGCGTCCCCTGCATCAGGGGGCGGACTCTCAACCACTGCGCCACCAGGGAAGCCCCACAGCATGGATTTTTAAAGAATGGGCAGGGATCCCTGTCAGAGTACTCTGAATTTGGCAGGTTTTTGTTATTACAATCACCAAATAGGCTAGATAAGCATGCTTTCATAGAGGTGTGACACACCTGGGCTGGCACTAAAATAAAGCCCAGCTGGAGCTGGTCAATAAGTTACCGGGCATCAGGCACTGCTGGATTGGGAAGCAGGAGCTCAGATGAGAGAAGTTCTTGCCCAAGGAGTGAGGGCTCATGGGCACTGGCCCTGGGGGTAACAGAGAAGCCAACTTGAGATCTGACATCCTTCAGCTTTGACCTACCCAAGAACTCAAATCCAGACGTGTCACATGAAAAAACAAAAATAAAATCACTAACTAGGTGGGCCACTTGCTGGTGGGTATTCTGTTAGTTGCTTCTGGATCAGAAGCATTGAAACTGACAGGACATGACAGTGATGTGCTGGGCAGAGGCCCAGTAGTCCTTCTATCATTCATCCTGCAGACAGAAACCCCACTCCCAGCACCCCTCCCAGGTCCAGTGTAGCCGTGGCCAGCAAGGCCAAGGTAGAAGACCACAGAACAGGCTCACTTAATCCAAATGCCCAGAGTAGGGGCAGTATCCAGGGGCAGGTGCAGCCCACCTTGGGTGGTGTCCTACAGTCCTGCAGGCTACCTGACTCCACAGGGAGGCGAGTGGAGGAAATCTGAGCCTCCCTGCAGAAGAAGCACCTATTACTCCAGCCTCCTCTGTCACCAGCACATGGCTATACCTGTGTACATGTGTGTGAATCTAAGGAAGCCCTGGTCCCGTCAGGATTCCTTGGCAGACTCATCATGCATCCTCAAAGGTCAGGGGGGATGTTAAGCATACTGTTTTTTTTGGGGGGGGGGGCCTCACCGCTGCGCAGCATGTGGGATCTTAGTTCCCCGACTAGGGATCGAACCCTCAACCCCTGCACTGGAAGTGCGGAGTCTTAACTACTGGACCACCAGGGAAGTCCCTCCCTTTTTTTTATCTTTAATTTTTTTTCATCTTTTTTTTTTTTTAATTTATTTATTTTATTTCTGGCTGTGTTGGGTCTTCGTTGCTGTGTGCGGGTTTTCTCTAGTTGTGGCGAGTGGGGGCTACTCTTCGTTGCGGTGCATGGGCTTCTCATTGCTGTGGCCTCTCCCGTCGCGGAGCACAGGCTCTGGACGCGCAGGCTCAGCGGCCATGGCTCACAGGCCCAGCCGCTCCGCGGCATGTGGGATCTTCCCGGACCGGGGCACAAACCCGCGTCCCCTGCAACGGCAGGCGGACTCTCAACCACTGCGCCACCAGGGAAGCCCAATTTTTTTTCATCTTTAATGTTAAGCATACCTCTGCTTCCTACACCAGTTGCTTATGTTTCCTTCCTAGCAAAGTGTCTACAGCATCACCCTCCATGTTCCTCTAGCACTTTTATCACACAACACACTATAATTACATGTGAAAACATCTTCCCCAACCTCACTGGCTGGGAACCCCTGGACGGTAGGGACTGTGAGGACATAACAGATTATCAGTCAAATGAAAAAAATGACTACTATCTGGATAATTCTTTCATTCATTCATTCACCCAAGAAATGCTTATGGAGAATTTGCTCTGTGCAAAGGGAAAATGACACATACAATTAATATCTAAATGCTTATTTAAGGTTAAGACATTGATGGTAACAAAATTAGAGCAGGAAGAGGAGACATGACCACACATGGGCCCAGGACACAACACCTTCCCCACCCAATCAGGGCTAGCTACCACAGTGGCATAACCAGAATGGAATCTCCAACATGGGAAAAATGATCCCACATCCTTTCTGTGAGATTCATTCAGTTTTTTGCCTCTGTCACCTTCCCCAGTAACCCAACCCTTATGTAACAGAGGTGAAAGTGTCACTGGTAAGACATTTAATTCTTCTAAAATGTACCTCTAGAGCCTTTCACTTTTTCACAGTCCCCTGGGCAAGGTAAGGAAGCACAGGCAAGAAGGAAAAAAAAGTATTTCTCTTCTGATGCCACCTCTAATCAAAAGGTGCCCAAGGGACTTCCCTGGTGGTGCAGTGGTTAAGAATCCACCTGCCAATGCAGGGGACATGGGTTCGATCCCTGGTCCGGGAAGATCCCACATGCCGCAGAGCAACTAAGACCGTGCGCCACAACTACTGAGTCCGTGTGCCACAACTACTGAAGCCCGCACTCGCTAGGGTCCGCGTGCCACAACTACTGAGCCCATGTGCTGCAACTACTGAAGCCCATGCACCTAGTGCCCATGCTCTGCAACAAGAGAAGCCACTGCAGTGAGAAGCCCACGCCCCGCAACAAAAAGTAGCCCCCGCTCACCGCAACTAGAGAAAGCCCACATGCAGCAATGAAGACCCAATGCAGCCAAAAAAAAAAAAGAGGTGCCCAGTATTTGTGAATACAGCCACATGTGCTCTGTGATTGCCGGCCAAGTGTGGACCAAGGGTGACTGGGGAGGGCCAACTCCAAGTAGGTTTAGAGCAAGCCATAGTACCAGCCAAGGCAAGAACTTTATGATTTGGAACCAAATAAAACTTAAAGTTCACACACCCAGACATTACAGACCCACAATTAGATAGATCATCACAGTCCAAGATCGTAGTATGTAACCAATCAGCCAGACCTGTTGCCTCCAGCTCTCTTCCTGCTTTCCTTCCTGTTGTTGTGCTCCAAGCTCCCTTGGCAACGGGTGAGTTGTTCAGTTCTGGGGTTTGGTTGTGGGGCCAAGAGAGGGGCCTACTAGGCCCATACCTCTCCCTAGGGGAAATGGCCCAATAGAGAACACAGTCCTGGGGCCAGGGTGTCTCCTGAGTTGAATCACTCAACTCCTTTCCTCCCAAATCCGCGGGTCACTCTCACAACATCAGGAACACACAGGCAGATGTTCATTGTTTCTAGTTCTCAGTTTTTAACATATAATCAAACTCACTAAGAAAGTTTTAAAACTGGAAATAATGGTGATCTTCTGATTATGAAGTTTCACTTTATTCCTTGCATTTTAACTACTGGCACTTGATAATTTTAATATAAATTTTTAGGGACTACCCATAATTAGTGTACTATTTTTACAGCTATTTAATAGCACTGAAGAGATCCAGGCTTAAAAAGATTTTCCAAAGTTTTCATTTTTATAATTAGGTTTTGTCCCCCTTTCTAGTGGTGCTGACGACTTGTCCTACTTCCTTAAGACTCTGACCCATGCCATAAATGGTATAGGAGAAACTGCTAAAAAAAGAAGAGTGAAGAAGACATTGTAATGTAGGTTCTGAAGTCATGTCAGTAACCCAACTTTCTTCTTCCATAAATAGGACTAAAGGCAGTGTTTCTCATTTGATAACATTTTTAACAATTTCAAAGAACTTTCACAGAAGGGCACTTGGGGTGTCAGGGTTGGCTCCCCAGATGTAGAATTATCACATGATGGTAACTCTTATCTGCAGGGGATTAACTGCTATGTGGTTATTCAAGGCAGTTTTTTGTTTTTGTTTTTGTTTTGCGATACGCGGGCCTCTCACTGTTGTGGCCTCTCCCGTTGCGGAGCACAGGCTCCGGACGTGCAGGCTCAGCAGCCATGGCTCACGGGCCCAGCTGCTCCGTGGCATGTAGGATCTTCCCAGACCGGGGCACGAACCTGTGTCCCCTGCATCGGCAGGCGGACTCTCAACCACTGCGCCACCAGGGAAGCCCCTCAAGGCAGTTTTAATTCCAAATTACTTTCCCCTGCTATCTACCCAACTGCCAAAAGGCCTTTGTTACCAGATGGTGTGTGATAGATGTCCCAGGAGTGCAAATTAATTTCAATTAGCCAAAACGCAACATAAAAATAGTAAATCTGTTCAGATGACCTACCACAGCTTCACCAGGCCAGCTCTCTCTTCCACCCCCAACACTGAACATGGCTCATCTGTTTCTCCTCTCCTCCCTCATAGGCACCTTTCCAAAGGTTCCTAGTAGGTCTCTGGGCTGCACCACTGTAGGCATAAAGCACCCTAGCTATTTCTCTCTGCTCTTCAACCTCCCACAATATCTGTGGGCCATTTAAGGCAGGACATATGGTCCCTCTGGCCTCCCTTCTAGCTTTAGCTCTCAGGTCCTTTCAGTCTGTGCCCAGCTCAACTGGCCTAATCTTCACTCTTTGATCCTTCCTTGCTTGCTCCAGAAATTCTCTTTGACCCCTCTAGTCTCCTCTCCTTTAACATGCACCATCATTTCTATGCTTTCTTCAAGACCACACTCGGGACTTCCCTGGTGGCGCAGTGGTTAAGAATCAGCCTGTCGCAGTGGTTGAGAGTCCGCCTGCCGATGCAGGGGACACTGGTTCATGCCCCGGTCTGGGAAGATCCCACATGCCGCGGAGCGGCTGGGCCCGTGAGCCATGGCCGCTGAGCCTGCGCGTCCGGAGCCTGTGCTCCGCAACGGGAGAGGCCACAACAGTGAGAGGCCCACGTACCGAAAAAAAAAAAAAAAAAAAAAAAAAAAAATCAGCCTGCCAATGCAGGGGACATGGGTTTGAGCCCTGGTCCGGGAAGATCCCACATGCTGCAGAGCAACTAAGTCCGTGGGCCACAACTACTGAGCCTGCATGCCACAACTACCGAAGCTCACGTGGCTAGAGCCTGTGCTCTGCAACAAGAGAAGCCACCGCAATGAGAAGCCCGTGCACCTCAACGAAGAGTAGCTCCTGCTCTCCGCAACTAGAGAACGCCTGCACAGAGCAATGAAGACCCAACGCAGACCAAAAAAAAAAAAAAAAAAAAAAAAATTACACTCAAAAGGTACTTAAGTCAAAGGCTCCCTTTCACAGCTCGGGGTCTAGTCTTTGGTTCATACCCTGTAACGGTGCTTATCACGCACTTCTTGGCACTGGGGCTATTTGTGGAAGACCCCCTCTCCTCTATTAGATCGTATAAGGGCAGGTACTGGGTCTTATTTATTTTTCTCTGAGGGCGGGAACTGCTAGACTCACATAAGCCAGCTGCCTGGTCTCCTCCTTGCTCTGGGCGTACTTCCTCCTCCAGGAGGAGGGCTGTGTTTTTTGTATGCAAGGTCGAGTGGGAAACATACGGTGTTGAGGACACTGTATCTTGCTGCAGCAACAAACCAGCAGCCTGGACATCTAATGTGGAGAATACACCTAGTCCTCTCCTCCCACCCGCGTTGCTATCGCCCCTCTGTGGCTGCCTGCCCCCCTGACAAAGTAAGCAGCTAGCTCAGTGGAGGGCTTGTGGAATTCGGCCTGGGCCAGGTGATCCTGGCGTCCAGACGGACACGATTGCTAATGACTAGGCCACACCGCCGAGTCCCGGTCCCAAAGCGCTGGTGCACCTGGCACTCTCCAAAATCCCTGTAGGGTCTCCCGTACAGGGACCTGGAGCCCACGTTTGGGCAGCTAAAGACTTGCCTAAGGTCTCTGCTGAAAGTGGACTGGCCGGAGTGAAAACAAGAAAATCTAGTTCCAGGCCTCCTCGCATCTGGCGCTGCGTTTATTTAAGACCAGGATAACACCGCTGGCCGGAAGGGGGTGCCGGAAGGGTCGTGGGGCCTGCGGTCTGACTCCTTGAGATCGTCGGGCTGGACAGGGAAAGAGGTGCCGGACGGCCACCAGGCGGCGAGACCTGCCGGGCGGAGGAAGCGCCGGCTTCATCTCCGCGCCGCCTCCCCTTCGGCCCCCCTCCCGGCTCCACCGCGCACTGGCGGGAGAGGGGCGACGCGTCCCGCCTGTAGGAAAGGCAGAGGCTGGCAGGCGCTGCAGGCCGCGGCGAAGGGAGGGGCTTGGGCGCGCGTACATGCGTGTGTGCGTGCGTGCGTGTCTACGTGGGCGGGGACCACAGCACGCTGTGCGCGAGGCGGATGTCCGGGCCGGTAGGGCCGGAGACACGGACGAGATGGCGGAAGGCGGGGGCTGCCGTGAGCGACCGGATGCGGAGACCCAGAAGTCCGAGCTCGGGGCCTTGATGAGGACTACGCTCCAACGAGGGGCGCAGTGGTGAGCGCTGGGCCCACCTTTCCGCCCCACAGGGCCAGGGGCCGGCGCTCGGATGCCCAGGTCCGGCCCCTCTTTCCCGGCTTGGGCAGGGGCCAGGCGGGGGCGATGTTAGTGACCCTGAGAGAGTGGCTTGACCCCCGCCCCTTAAGGGAGGGAGCCCTAGATTACCTCTGGGAAAGCGTGGGTGGAGCTGAGGGTCGTCCCGGTCCATTCGGAGCCCCGGGGGGCGGATCCGGCGGAGGCTAGGGCTACGGGATGGACAGAAGCGGAACGCTCACGGGGACCTTAAGGCTGAGGAGAGTTCTTTACCTTTGAGGACTCGCTTTGTGACTTTGGGCGAAGGCGTCCACACCTCACAGACCCTGATTCCTTACTGTTAAAACCAGGGTAGCGATATTTGGCGCCCCTGCCTTCAGTTGGTTGAGGCGTAGATCCGCAGTAGATACTTGTAAACTGCCGAACAGACGTCAAGGTCAGAGGCTGAACAAATGTCTGAGAGCCCCAGGTTATTTTGGTTGCAGATGTCAAAAATAATTGTGGCGGCAGCATTTCGGAGTGGGAGAGGCGGGTAGCCTAGAGCCTAACTAAAAAGAGGATTAAAAGACCAGGATTTAGAAGAGCAAGTCTGAGTCAGGAAGTTTTTCTTAATAAATTGTCTAGTAGAAGGGACAGGACTTCCACTAGTGAAGAGATTCCTGGGTGGTATTAATGTGTGTGGGAGCAGAAAACTGGGGCTTGTCTTTGCATTGAATATGATTGATCAACCCTCTTTAGGAAACTGTGGTAGTGGTGATAATGCCCCTTATAGTGACAGAGGAATTGAGCAGGGAAGAGAAGCATTGAGATTAGGAAGAATTCAGTCTCTACAGTGTTCTTGAGCTAGCCAGGCTGTGAAAGGCAGGGCAGGCAGGAGTACTTTTAGATGATATCCTGAGTAGTGGTGGCACATGAAAAATACTCAGCAGAAGCAGAGGAAGTTTCACATAGACTAAAATCACACACTAAAAGTGTTTGGAGGGGAAAGAGCATTTTAGAGATTTGGATATACTTATGGATCCTTGTGGCCTTGGGGAAGCTGCCTGATCTCCACTGAAGTGTGTTGGTTGTAAAATTTGAAGGACTCACCAGTATAATTGTTGTGCTTTGTTCCCCCTACAGAGGTTTTCCCCTCCTTCTGTCTTAATTGTAAAACAGCATGGTGATACTTCTAAAATATAACCAGATCAACTTAATGCTTTTTTGACAAGATAAACACACCAAGACAATATTATATGTATATATGTGTGTGTATATATGTATACATGTGTACATGTATGTGTGTGTGTATACACACACACATATATATATACACACACACAAACACAATTTTTGATATCTTGTTTGGTCCTCAGAGGAAAACTGAAGTGTGTGATGTTATTATCTCATTTTTAGAAAGAAAATTGTTTTACTGCTGTTCACATCAAGCAAAGCACTGTAACCAAACTGTCTGCCTGGACAAAGACCTCTACAAAGATCATTATGAAATTAATGACATGGTCATTAGCAAACAAGGTTTTCCCCATAGAAAGAATTTCTTTAAACAAGCATTTTGAAGCCAGTCATTTCCTTCCTTTCATTTATGGATTCTTCCAACAATCATTTCACTTAATGGATGCCTGCCTTGGGCCAGGCTCACTGTGCTCTTGAAAGTGTGTTTTTTAGTGGGGGTTGCTTGCTCCCCAAGTGGAAGGACCATAAAAAAATTGAGGGAGCAGCTGCAGAAACTTACAAGCTCTGCTTGTCTGGTACAGTAAATTTTTGTCTGTCTCTAGGTATCTTATTGACAGCCGGTGGTTCAAGCAGTGGAAGAAGTATGTGGGCTTCGACAGCTGGGATATGTACAGTGTGGGTGAACATAATCTGTTTCCTGGCCCGATAGATAACTCCGGACTCTTTTCAGGTGCAGTATCCTGTTGCTTATCTAACTGAAATGTCCACCTGGGTAGTGGCCTGAGGTCATGTGTATCTGTAACATAGATATCGTGAACCTGACTTTCCTACTGTGAGGGGATAGAAACAAGTGTCCTTGACTTGTGTCTATAGCAGAAGTCTATGCAGACCCTCATGGAGAAGTTAAGCTGCTTTTTTTCCCCTAAATTAACTGCTCTTGGTAAGAGCGTGCTTCTAGCATTTTCAATTTCTGTCTGCCTGTCTCTTTTTCTCTTTTTTTTCAAATTAGTTCTGCTAGAGATTTCAGATTTTAGATTAGTGTATTGAATGGAAAGAAATAGGATATCATTTTTTTTTTTTTTTTTTTTTTGGTACGCGGGCCTCTCACTGTTGTGGCCTCTCCCGTTGCGGAGCACAGGCTCCGGACGCACAGGCTCAGTGGCCATGGCTCACGGGCCCAGCCGCTCCGCAGCATGTGGGATCTTCCCAGACCGGGGCACGAACCTGTGTCCCCTGAATCGGCAGGCGGACTCTCAACCACTGCGCCACCAGGGAAGCCCTAGGATATCATTTTGAAACGGCATCTGGAATCTGAAATTTGGGAACCAGAATTTTCTGTGTGACCTTTGCAGTAAAGTAAATTGTAGACCTGTCAACATTCATCAAGCATTCCTGTGATGGCCGTGTTTGCCATAGAAGTAGTGTAAGGGGAGGTGGAAGGTTAGTAGAGTTATGATCACTGTCAGCTCCCAATAGAAGAAGTGACTGAAAAAGTGATGTATGACACACCTGAGCTTGGCTTGCACCTTTAGATGCACAGAAATGGCAATTGGCCTTTCCTAGGCTTTGTTCTGCCTGGCATTAGACTCCCTTGCAACCACGACAGAGGTGATCTGTTGCCTGGGCCCACAATCAGGGCAGCAGGAAGGCAGACAGTGCATGAGGCTTTTGAGGCTTGATTCAAGTACATAACACTACCTGAGTGTTTTTAAAAGTGAGCAGTGCTTCAGCATATACCTTGTTTTAGGGGAGGTCTGAATGACAATAATGTCATAGGCTTTGTTTACTGATGTAAGTCAGATGGTGGCAGTATACCATGAAGTTACCCCAAAGGATAATTGCATTGTGTTTGCACTTTGTCCTTTTCCCTCTTTTTTTTTTGAAAAGGAGAATTCTTAAGGCTTTTAATAGTATTGGTGATGAGAATGCTAGAGCTGGAGCGACCGTCTGAAGTAATTTTGCCTGACCTTCAGCTAAGGACAAGCATTCCTTCTGCGGTCTTCCAATTTGATGTCACCTGGCTTAGGCTCAAAACATTTGTTGTGTGCTTGGGAAGTGAGAAGTACATTCCGTTCAGACCCTGGAACATTGACAGTGTGGGAATGGTCTATCTCTGGCCAGTGAGGGCTACCCTCTTAGATCTTGGGCTCTCCAGTCACCTGCCAGTCCCAGTCTGGCTGCCTTCCGCCTAGGGTCATGGGAATGACCTAGAAGGGGCTCTTAAACGTAGGAAGGAGGGGGTAGGGCAACTTGCTAATGTTGTCTGCAGAGCACCCCTCTCTTATTTCCACCTGTGCCCCTGCTGTATATCTGGAATCCCAATGCTTAGACCAAACTGTGCTCTCCTTTTTTTGCCTTGATTTGCCTCTGTTGGAGAAATTTGCAGAGCCTAAATCCTTTTTGTAAAACTCATGTGTGATTTTTAGCATGCTGCCCTTGGACTGATCCAGTTTTAAGTGAAAATAGTGAACTGCATTGAAAATTCCAGTTAAGTTCCTGTGTTTGCCCTATAGTGTCATAAGAATGACATTTTGAGAAGATTGTCACTGAGCCCCAGAGGAGAAAGCCTTGTAAGAATTGATGTACTTGGGGTTGATGATGCTAAAAGCTCTCGGTTCCTTTCCCACATTTAAAGGTTTCTGGCTGCTGTTTGGCACGGTATGCGTGGCCAGATCTGCATAGTGCTTAGTGTTAGAAGTGAAGGTGTATGTCTCCAAGTAAGACAAGTGAATAACCTTTATGAGTTTTAATTTGCAAATCAGAGAAAACCTTGGAGTTTAGGTGTCAGTTTTTTTCAGAAGCTCTTGTTTCAAGTAGACTGATAAGTACTACCCCTGTGCCATCCTTCTATTGCTGAATAGAAAAGGGGTGGTTGGTCAGTATTAATCATGCCAGAGCTGCTGTGGAATGTGGTTGGCTCATCAGTGAGAAGGAGCCACTTTTTTTTTTCTTTTAAATTATGGTAAAATACACATAAAATTTACCATCTGCATATTTTTAAGTGTTCAGTAGTGTAAAGTATATTCACATTGTTGCACAACCCTTCTCCAGAACTTTTTTATCTCACAAAACTGAAACTCCATACGCGTTAAACAGTATCTCCAATCTCCTTTCCCCCCAAGCCCCTGGCAACCACCATTCTACTTTCTGTCTCTGAGTGTGACTATTCTAGGTACCTAATGTAAGTGGAATCATATAGTATTTCTTTTTCTGTGACTGGCTTATTTCATTTAGCATAATGTCCTCAAGGTTTATCCATGTTAACGGCATGTCAGAATTTCTTTTTTTTAAAGGCTGAATGATATCCCACTGTGTGTATATACCACATTTTGTTTTTCCATTCATCCTTCTCACCTTGGTATTCCTGTTCTCCAAGGCTGTTTAGTTCCTTTCCTTTTTCCTTGGAAATTAAAAAGGCAGAGGTGGATCAGATCTGAAGCTCGCCTTGAGGAAGGGCAGAAGACCTCATGGGGTAGGGTGTAAACTGGTGGGAGAGGTGATAGGAAGCCCTGGTCACCTTGTGCATGCCATTCTTTGTTTTTTGTTTTGGTTTTTTTGGGGTTTTTTTTTTTGGTTTTTGTTTTTAACATTGTCTGCCTTGAATTACAGATGAGTTGCACCATTGTGGGTACTTTTTGCTTCCCTGGCTTCATGGCTTCATTTGTCTAGAGAATAGTGGCTTCCACTACTGCGGGAGTGGGTGTAGATGGGCACAGGCTTAGCAGGGAGGCTTCCTTGATGGGAGATGATTAGTCTTCCCTTGATCCAGTCCCTTGGTCCTCCATTGAGAGAGTATGTTTCAGACCATGGATGTCCTTTTCTGACTCACAGTCATGTTGCCTCCGTGTGGGGTATAAGATGGATGCTTAACATGTTAAAGGTGTTCTCCCTCCACATGGCCGATGTCCAGCTGAATTTTCACTTGGAGTGTTGAAAACTAAGAATGCTAAATGACTCTTGGTAAAATAAATTTAACTTCAATGATTTGTTTGTTTGCTTTCTTAGTAAATCTTTCAAAGGAAGATGATATCTGACCTTAATGCAGTTTCACTAAGCAGAATATTACGTTAAATATTCATAGTAAACAATTTTAATTGTGGAATCTGGAAGCACTTTGAAAGTGTAAATTGAAGTTTTTCTCTTTTCTCTTTCCTTCTCCCTCCAACTATGGAAGAAATACAAGTTCCTCATAAAATGTTCAGAAAGCATGGCTAAAGACTCCAGGTCTGCTCTGTGTTATGGCCAGTGACAGAATTTTGGAATTTTGTGCTTGTTCCTATAAATGCTTTTCGTGTTTCTGAAAAGTACATAAGAATCATGTAAAACAAACATTTCTGGGGAGAAGAGCAGTGAGCTATGTGCTGTTTTCCTTTTTCAGATCCTGAGAGTCAGACCTTGAAAGAACATTTAATTGACGAATTGGACTATGTATTGGTCCCAGCCGAGGCCTGGAATAAGTTACTAAACTGGTATGGCTGTGTAGAAGGCCAGCAGCCCATTGTCAGAAAAGTGAGTACATGAATTGTTACACCTGCTGGTCAGTGTCTGTGAGTGCTCCCTGACGCTGACTGGTATTGGTTTCCTGGGGTACTGGCCATACCTAAGAAGTTGAATGGAGGCCTCCAGACATCACAGCTGCCCAGTGGCTTGGGATATGTCCAGCGGTGCAGTGAGAGCACATTCTGGAAGGTTCTGTGAGAGAAAGTTCACTTGGGGTCATATGGGTATACAGTAATGTACTGCTTCTTGTTTAACTTAACCTTTCTGATATTGCTTTTCCCCCTGTGCTTTTGTTTGTTTGTTTTTGTTTATTTTTGGCTGTGTTGGGTCTTCATTGCTGTGTGTGGGCTTTTCTCTAGTTGCGGTGAGCAGGGGCTACTCTTCGTTGAGGAGCCCGGGCTTCTCATTGTGGTGGCTTCTCTGGTTGTGGAACACAGGCTCTAGGCGTGTGGGCTTCAGTAGTTGTGGCTCGCGGGCTCAGTAGTTGTGGTGTGTAGGCTTAGTTGCTCCGCGGCATGTGGGATCTTTCCAGACCAGGGATCAAACCCGTGTCCCCTGCATTAGTAGGCAGATTCTTAACCACTGCCCCACCCGCGAAGTCCCTCCCCCTGTGCTTAAGAATCTCTGGTCACACTGTTGAGTACCTCGGAAAACAGCTGTTTATATCCGAGAGAACAGTCTCTTGAGGGAAGGCAGGCCCTGGGAGAGAAACCCAGATTGTTAGCCCCTCTGGTAGACAGGACTGGTGAGAATACCACCAGCCTGATTCCCACAGTTGTTCGCATATCCCACTGGAGGAGGACATCACAGGAGTCCACATGACTGCTGATACGTAGGCATTGGGTAAATTTCTTACTCTGCCTGGTGTTTAGTTTCCTTTCTTAGCAGAGTAGGAAAAGGCTGCAGTCCTGAGGCCAAGCTTCTAAGAGTCGCTCTTCAGGGCCAGAACTACCTTCTTTCTCCAGCTTGAAACCTGGGACTCCAAGAGGGGTTAGGTATCAAATGGTTAGGGGCATGCCAGCCTCCCACAGATGTCCGCTCCTGCCCACAGTCCTGCCGTGTGGCAAGCGTGCTGCCAAGGGCTTTAACTGTATTCTCTAGGCCTCTGATTCCACAGACCCTGCAAGGGAGGCATCATGATCCCCACTAAGAGATGAACAGTGACTTTCCTGTTGTGCACTGTTGTTGCCAGCTCTGGTTCCATCCAGATGCACTTGGTTGGTCCTAATGAGTGGAAGTAAGGTTTTTAAACTAGGACAGATACCAGTGGCTTTAAAAATCTGTACTTCTGATCCCCCGGTCACTTAAGGAAACTGATTATCATGTGGATTCTGCTTTTTGCCACTGATGAGACATGTTGCTTCCAAGACTGCCCTGGTGTGGAACCACTGCTCCTTTACCCGTGCCTCTTGTTCACAGGTTGTAGAGCATGGCTTATTTGTCAAGCACTGCAAGGTGGAGGTGTATTTGCTGGAATTGAAGCTTTGTGAGAACAGTGACCCCACCAATGTCCTGAGTTGCCATTTCAGCAAGTCAGATACCATCGGTGAGTAGCTGGGCTGGAGTTCCAGGTATCCAGTGAGAGTGCAGGGCATTGTGGCTAATGAGAGGGAAGCTGGGGCACCCTCTTCAGACTTGTTACCCAGATAATCTCGGGTTGTGGTTACCAGTCCTGACCTGGGAGCCTGCTCCCCAGGGCATTCTTGTGGACAGCTAAGCCTGGGAATCATATTGTATAAAACACTGGGCATGGTCTCTGCCCACTTAACATATGGTAATAAGGGGGAAGAAATGCAGATTCAGAGAGATTAATGTCACTTATTCAGAAATCTCAGTGAGAAAACGGCAGAGCTAGCATTTGAAACCAAATCTATCTTAACTCCAAAGATAAGTTTTCTGACTTTTCCATGTTGCTTCTGTGCTAAAAATGGGGACCCACATCATTAAAGAATGGGAAGCATAGGGACAATTTTTGGTTGTATGAGTGCAAGAGGATGCCCATGGAAGATGTTTGCCTTGGGAGTCACCAAGGGGCTAAGGTCGGTCAGAAGTTTTGATCCAGAGCATCCAGTGACCATCTGAAAAGGACGGAGGATGAGCATTAGCTTGCCATGGCTGTTGCTGGCCTTGCTTCTGGAGAAAGCCCTGAGTGATGTTTCTGCCTGTCCCCAGCAACCATTGAGAAGGAAATGCGGAAGCTGTTCAACATCCCTGCGGACCGTGAGACACGGCTGTGGAACAAATACGTGAGCAACACCTACGAGCAGTTGAGCAAGCTAGACAACACTGTGCAGGATGCTGGGCTGTACCAGGGTCAGGTAGGAGGGCCCAAGCCATGCCCCAGCAGACAGCTCTGCCCAGGGTGTGTGGACAGGTATCTTTTGGTTCTGAGCATGTCAACAGTGAGATGGTTTGCACATTCCTAATATGGTTTCCCCTTTCACTCAGGTGCTAGTAATTGAGCCCCAAAATGAAGATGGCACGTGGCCAAGGCAGACCCTGCAGTCAAAGTAAGTGGACTTTTTCTCCCTGCAGCTGGGCACACAGGTTTAAGAGAGACACTATTTCCTAAGGCAGTTACTTGTGCTAGGAAAATAAAATTCTAAATCAGATGAAAACATATTCGATTATGTATCCGGAGTCTATAATCCTGGCTTTTGGTAAGCAGCATGCTGGGCAGCCATCTCAGGGGAAGCTGTCAGGTGTGTGAACAAGGCAGTGAGCCTCTGCTTGTTGAGAATGAAAGGAGAAGAGAAGAGGCCAGGATCTGGGCCAGGATCTGCTCTGCCAAGAGGTGGCTTTGTCTCTGTCAAGGGCATTTATTTTCTCCACCTATAGTTAGAGGCTTTGATGGAAGAGAAGAGGGCTCAGGCATGGGGTCTTGAATGACTTAAAGGTAATAGTTTGATCCCATCCCACTCTTTACCCAGGGACCTGTTTCTCGTTGTTCTCGTCATTCGCTGGGGGAATTACTCTGCTCCTTAACTGGGGCTCCAGGCACCTCTGTCTCAGGAGATGTTCATGTGTGGTGTGGAGTTAATGCATGTTCTGAGAAGGGGACAGAAGTGTTGAATATTTTTTATGGTATAAGATGAGGGAATCATGTCTGTGTTCCAGTAGTTAATGGGGACAGTGTTGGTCTTTGCTTTCTTCCCTCAGTCAGGCCCTGGACAGTGACTGTTTTGTAGTAATGGGCTCTTAGCTCTTTTGAAAATTATGAAAGCTCTGAGCTCTCTCTCAAGAAACATGCAGGAAGACGCAGCATTTTGACAATAATCTCAAGGGTTTTACAGACACCCTGAAGCCTAGCCATGGACTTCAGTTTAAGAAACTCTGGTCACCAGTGCCTGAGAAGATGACAAAATAGCTATGGTAGGCAGAATAATAATCATGTCCCTCCCCAGAGTCCATGTCCTAATCCCCAGAACCTGTAAATATGTTAGGTTACATGGCAAAAGGGACTTTGCTGATGTGATTAAGGATCTTGAGATGGGGAGATTATCCTTGATTATCTGGGTAGGCCCAGTATAATCATGAGGGTCCTTATAAATGAAAGAGGGAGACAGGAGAGTCAGATGTGAGGGCAGAAGCAGAGTCAGAGCAGTGAAGTGTGAGAAAGACTCGACTGGCCATAAGCCAGGGCAGGTGGGAAGACTCTAGAAGTCCCTAGAGCCCCCACCAAGGAACACAGCTCTGCCCACACCTTGATTTAGCTCAGTGAGAAGAATTTTGGACTTTGGACCTCCAAAACCGTAAGATAATAACTTTGTGTTGTTTAAGCCACTAAGTTTGCGGTAATTTGTGACAGCAGCCATAGGAAACAAATGTACTAGCCCAGCCTGCTGACTCCCTTCTTGGAATGGAAATGCCACAGAACCAAGAAAAAATAACATAAAAACTGCGACAGCCCCCTTGGGAGAAGGTGCTTGGATTCTAGTCTGTGAGGTCGGGTTGACAGCTTGGAGTGGAAGAGCCCGTGTGTACTAGCCAAGGAGACTGTTTTTCAGTTGTGCCTTTTTCTCTTCCTACTGTTGCTTTTCCCCATCCCTTCCACACCCTCAGGCCTAAGAGATTCCAGTGAAGGGAAACAGCTTTTGGAAAAGAGGAGTGCCTCATTGAGATGCCCTGAAGGTTTGAGTCTCCTGGTAGAGGGTGTCCAATGGTGAATGAGCTCAGAGCAGAAGTCCTAAGGCACATTCGCCTCCCTACTCCCTCAGTAGTGCCGGACGCTGTTCTAGTTGCCAAGGATACAGCAATAAAGTTTCTATCCTCAAGGAGCAGAAAATAGATAAATTTAAAAAATACACGTCTGAAGATTTACAAGTACTGTGGGAAAAAATCAGGGAAGAAAATAAGCAAGTGCTAAGGCTTTGGGCATATTTAAACAGGCCGATGGGGAGGCCCCGCTGAGGTACCATTTGAACATGGTCATGAAGAAGGCGAGGGAATCAGCAGTGAGTGTGGTGTGGAGAACAGCTTTGTGAGGCAGAGGTGACAGCAGATGGAGAAATCCTGAGGCAGAGCAGGCCCGGTTGAAGGCCAGCAGGAGTTTGTTATGGCTGGTGCTTGGAGGGATGACAGGAGGGCTGAGGGGATGAGGCCCAAGAGATGCTGCGGCGGTCGGCCTGTGATCCTTGTGAGACTCTAGCTTCCGTCTTTGCCTTTCTGTGAGGTGGGGAGCTCATTTGAGGGGTGTGGTGAGTGAGGAGCGGGGTGATCTCACCTGGTGAACGGCTCACAGGGAGCCACAACGGGAAGCTGACAAGTATAGTGAGAATTAAAGGAAAGTGACAAATTGACAGGTTGTGCTAGTTGGAGCAGAATTCATATTCCCAGCTGCTTAGGAGGACGGAAGAAGCATAATGGAAAAAGAGGAAATGGGTACATGAAACAGGAACAAGGAGATACCTCTGTGGGAACAGAGAATTCGGGGGCTGGGTTGAGTAGCAGAATGGGTGTAGCTCAAGACTTGAGTGTAGAAGTCGGAAGGTCAGGTTGAAGAATGCTAGGGGATAAGGAGGTGGAAGATAATAGAAGAAAAGTGCTGTGGAGGGTGGGAGTAGAAATGTCACTGTCCAGATAATAGGAATCTCAGAAGCAGAGAGGAAATGAGGGACAAGGGGAAGAAAATGTTAGAAGAAATAATGACCAAGAGTTTCTCAGAAATCATAAAAGAGGATACATCTTAAATGTAAAGAATGCTAAACACGACAGAAAAAACAAAGCCCACACCAAGACACGTTAGATTGAAATTTAACAACAAAGATGTAGGGAAAATGTCAAATCTGTTTGAAAGAGAAAGTCACGGTGAGAAGCAGCTAATATCAAACTTCCCAACAGCCACAATGGACCTAGGAGATACTTTTTCAGTATCAAAGTAAGAAAACTTTAAATATTTATTTAGGCTGTCTTATTATTTAGGCCAGGTCTTAGCTGTGACACATGGGATCTTTATTATTTATTTATTTAAATTTATTTATTTATTTTTGGCTGTGTTGGGTCTTCGTTGCAGCACGCTAGTTGCAGCGAGTGGAGGCTACTCTTCTTTGCAGTGTGCGGGCTTCTCACTGCAGTGGCCTCTCGTTGCAGAGCACGGGCTCTAGGGTGCGCTGGGTTCAGTAGTTGTGGTGCACGGGCTCATTTGCTCTGCGGCATGTGGGATCTTCCCGGACCAGGGCTCAAACACATGTCTCCTGCACTGGCAGGTGGATTCTTAACCACTGTGCCACCAGGGAAGCCCAAACACACAGGATCTTTAGTTGCAGCACACAGGCTCTTAGTTGCGGCACGCAGGCTCTTAGTTGTGGCATGCGTGCGGGATCTAGTTCCCCAACCAGGGATCAGACCCGGGCCCCCTGCATTGGGAGTGCAGAGTCTTACTCACTGGACCACCAAGGAAGTCCCAAAGGCAGATAACTTTAAAACTAGAATTTTAAAACCTACTAAACTGTTATCTGAATGTAAAGATAATTTTCTCTGGCATAGATGACTTTAGAAAGTTTTCTACACAGAGCTCCTCTTTGAAAGCCTCTTGGGGGAAGTAGTGTTAGCGTCCAGGAGCAGGCAGTAAAATCCAGAAGGTGTAAGGGAAAGTATACAACTAGTGAAGTGTTCTGTTGACCAGAAAAGCAAGGAGTTTATGACTTTGGAGTAAGCAAAGATTTTTTACACAAGACACAGCACCACAAACCATAGAGGAGGACGTGGATAGAGTGGATAACTTTTTTTTTCCTAAGGTTTTTTTTTTTTTAATAAATTTATTTATTTTTATTTTTGGATGCGTTGGGTCTTCGTTGCAGTGTGCGGACTTCTCTCTAGTGGTGAGCGGGGGCTACTCTTCATTGTGGTGCACAGGCTTCTCATTGCAGTGGCTTCTCTTGTTGTGGAGCAAGGGCTCTAGGCGCGCGGGCTGCAGTAGTTGTGGCTCATGGGCTTAGTTGCTCTGCGGCATGTGGGATCTTCCTGGACAAGGGCTCCAACCCGTGTCCCCTGCATTGGCAGGTGGATTCTCAACCACTGCGCTACCAGGGAAGCCCGAGTGGATGACTTTTAAGTTCAGGACTGTTCTAAAAGAGTGAAAAGGCAAGCCACAGAGTGAGAAAGGTATTTGCAATACGTATGTCTGACAGATTGTTTATATCCAGAATTTCAAAGAAACCCCTTAATGTCAGTAAGAAAAAGTCAGACACCCCTTCTAGAAAAAAGGGCAAGAAAACCTATAACAGTCACTTTAAGAAAGAGGCTACCAGACTTCCCTGGTGGCACAGTGGTTAAGAATCTGCCAGCCAGTGCAGGGGACATGGGTTTGAGCCCTGGTCCGGGAAGATCCCACATGCCGCGGAGCAGCTGAGCCTGTGCGCCACAACTACTGAGCCTGCACTCTAGAGCCGGCAAGCCACAACTACTGAGCCCTCATGCCATAACTACTGAAGCCCGTGTACCTAGAGCCCATGCTCTGCAAAAAGAGAAGCCATCGCAATGAGAAGGCTGCACACTGCAACAAAGGGTAGCCCCCACTCTCCACAACCAGAGAAAGCCCACGCGCAGCAACGAAGACCCAACACAGCCAAAAATAAATAAAATTAAAAAAAAAAAAAAAGAGGCTACCTTGTGGCTAGCGAGCATATGGAGAGGTGCTCAACTTCAGCAGTCATCCAGAAATGGCAAATTAAAACCATAATGCAGTGCTTCTGCACATCCCCCAGAATGGTTACATGAAAAAGACAGATAGTGTCAAGTGTTGTAGAGGTGTTGGACCCTGCTGATGGGGCATATAAATTGGTATAGTGACTTTAGAAGGTTTAATAACAAGTACTAAATGACGAATTGTGTGCATATTCTACAACCCAGCAATCCACTCTTAGGCATACAGAAATACATCTCACATTCACTTAAAGATACATTCAAAGATGTTCACAACAGCACAGCTTGTCATAGTCACAAACTGGAGCTAACCCAAATGTCCACCAAAAATAGAATGGATAGATAAATTGTGGTGTATGCACACAATAGAATTCTCTCCAGCCACAGCAACATTGAATCTCATGAACCATGTGAATGAGAAGCCAGACACAAAACGTGGCATACTGTTTGAGTCCCTTGATATAAAGCTTAAGAATTGGCAAAACTGATCTATGGGTGTCAAGGTCTTGATGGAGGTTAGCTTAGGGAAGAATCATGACTGCAGGGAGCATGAGGAAGACACCTGGGGGGTGGTGCTGTGTTGTTTTTTGGTCTGAGGGTACTGGTTATATAGGGATATTCGCTTGGTGAGAATGTCTTGATTTTTTTTTTGGCTGTGCCATGCCTCTTGGGATTTTAGTTCCCCAACCAGGGATTGAACCCAGGCCATGCCTATGAAATTGCCAAGTCCTAACCACTGGACCACCAGGGAATTCCCAGGAATGTCTTGATTTTTGTACTCTCATAATGTATATATTTCTCTCTGTAATATACTTCAATAAAAAGTTTTTTAAAATGTTTAGTAATAGTAAGAAGAAAGGTTTAAGAAAGCAGCCTTTAGGGGCTTCCCTGGTGGCACAGTGGTTAAGAATCTGCCTGCCAATGCAAGGGACATGGGTTCGAGCCCTGGCCTGGGAAGATCCCACATGCCATGGAGCAACTAAGCCCGTGCGCTACAACTAATGAGCCTGAGCTCTAGAGCCCGCAAGCCACAACTACTGAGCCCACATGCCACAATTACTGAAGCCTGCGTGCCTAGAGCCTGTGCTTCACAACGAGAAGCCACGACAGTGAGAGGCCCGCACACTGCAACGAAGAGTAGCCCCCACTCACCACAACTAAAAAGAAAGCTTGTGCACAGCAACAAAGACCCAACACAGCCAAAAATAAATAAATAAATTAATTAATTAAAAGAAAAAGAAAGCAGCCTTTATCAATAACAATCCAGAAGTAAATACTGGGTACTCCCAACATGGAAGACAGGTGAGGAGACAGGAAGCAGTAAAGAGAGATGAGAATGTCCTGAACTACTTTTGCAGGGAAATGTAGTTAATAAGTTGAAGTAATTGATGGGGAAAAATAAAAACAGTTATAGATCCTAGTAAGTTAGTGGAGTAACTACCAGAAATACAAAAGTAGAATTTACATCTTTTATATAACATGGTGTATTGATTAGGAAAGCCCTGGTGGCAATGAAGAAAGACCTGAAAATTAGCATGTCGAGCAATGTAGATGGTTATATCTTTCCAAAAAGAATTTCTGAGGTGGGCAGTTCAATGCTGCTGTTATTAGAAATCCAGCTGTTTTGTCATGTTGCTCTACTGTGCGTGGCTTCAACTTTAAAGGTGGTCAACTCGGTCCATGATGACCGCTGGAGCTGAACCAATCATACCTGCATTCAAGTAGCTGAGGAGGAATTGGGAAAAAGGACATGCCCCTTCCTTTTAAAGAAATTTCCCAGAAATCACATACAAGATCTGCCTTTACATCTCTGGCCGATTATATGACCACACCTGGCTTCAAAGGAGGCTGGGAAGTGCCTTTTAGCAGTTGGAAGGGCTCTAACTAAAACTTGGGATTTGTAAACTAAAGAAGAACAGAAGAATAGCCATGGGGAGGTGAAAGGGGAAAAAAAACCAAACCTTTTTAAAAAAAATTTTTTTAATTTAATTTATTTTTTTATATAGCAGGTTCTTATTAGTTATTCATTTTATACATATTAGTGTATACATGTCAATCTCAATCTCCCAGTTCATCCCACCCCACCACCACCACCCCCACCACTTTCCCCCCTTGGTGTTCATACGTTTGTTCTCTACATCTGTGTGTCTATTTCTACCCTGCATACCAGTTCATTTATATCATTTTTCAAGTTTCCACATATATGCGTTAATATATGATACTTGTTTTTCTCTTTCTGACTTACTTCACTCTTTATGACGGTCTCTAGATCCATGCACGTCTCTACAAATGACCCAATTTCGTTCCTTTTTATGGCTGAGTAATATTCCATTGTATATATGTACCACATCTTCTTTATCCATTCGTCTGTCGATGGGCATTTAGGTTGCTTCCATGACCTGGGTATTGTAAATAGTGCTGCAGTGAACATTGGGGTGCATGTGCCTTACTTACTTACTTATTTATTTATTCATTTTTATTTTTATTTTTGGCTGCATTGGGTGTTTGTTGCTGCGTGCGGGCTTTTCTCTAGTTGTGGTGAGCAGGAGCTACCCTTCCTTGCGGTGCGTGGGCTTCTCATTGGGTGGCTTCTCTTGTTGCAGAGCACAGGCTCTAGGCGCGCGGGCTTCAGTAGTTGTGGCACTCGGGCTCAATAGTTGTGGCTTGAGGGCTCTAGAACGCAGGCTCAGTAGCTGTGGCGCATGGGCTTAGTTGTTCCGTGGCATGTGGAATCTTCCCAGAACAGGGCTTGAACCTGTGTCCCCTGCATTGGCAGGTGGATTCTTAACCACTGCGCCACCAGGGAAGCCCATGCGTGTGTCTTTTTAAATTATGGCTTTCTCTGGGTATTTGCCCAGTAGTGGGATTGCTGGGTTATATGGTAATTCTATTTTTAGTTTTTTAAAGAACCTCCGTACTGTTCTCCATAGTGGCTGTATCAATTTACATTCCCACCAACAGAGCAAGAGGGTTCCCTTTTCTCCACACCCTCTCCAGCATTTGTTGTTGGTAGGTTTTCTGATGATGCCCATTCTGACTTGTGTGAGGTGATACCTCATTGTAGTTTTGACTTGCATTTCTCTAATAATTAGTGATGTTGAACAGCTTTTCATGTGCTTCTTGGCCATCTATAAGTCTTCTTTGGAGAAATGTCTATTTAGGTCTTCTGACCATTTTTGGATTGGGTTGTTTGCTTTTTTAATGTTGAGCTGCATGAACTGTTATATATTTTGGAGATTAATCCTTTGTCGGTTGATTCATTTGTAAATATTTTCTCCCATTCTGAGGGTTGTCTTTTCGTCATGTTTGTAGTTTCCTTTGCTGTGCAAAAGCTTTTAAGTTTCATTAGGTCCCATTTGTTTATTTTGTTTTTATTTCTATTACTCTAGGAGGTGGATCAAAAAAGATCTTGCTGTGATTTATGTCAAAGAATGTTCTTCCTATGTTTTCCTCTAAGAGTTTTATAGTGTCTGGTCTTCCATTTTGAGTTTATTTTTGTGTATGGTGTTAGGGAGTGTTCAATTTCATTCTTTTACATGTAGCTGTCCAGTTTTCCCAGCACCACTTATTGAAGAGACTGTCTTTTCTCCATTGTATATCCTTGCCTACTTTGTCATAGATTAGTTGACCATAGGTGTGTGGGTTTATCTCTGGGCTTTCTATGCTGTTCCATTGATGTATATTTCCATTTTTGTGCCAGTACCATATTGTCTTGATTACTGTAGCTTTGTAGTATCGTCTGAAGTCAGGAAGTCTGATCCTTCAGCTCCGTTTTTTTCCCTCAAGACTGCTTTGGCTGTTCGGGGTCTTTTGTGTCTCCATACAAATTTTAATATTTTTTGTTCTAGTTCTGTAAAAAAATGCCACTGGTAATTTGATAGGGATCACATTAAATCTGTAGATTGCTTTGGGTAGTATAGTCATTTTCACAATATTGATTCTTCCAGTCCAAGAACATGGTATATCTCTCCATCTGTTTGTGTCATCTTTGACTTCTTTCATGAGTGTCTTCTAGTTTTCTGAGTACAGGTCTTTTACCTCCTTAGGTAGGTTTATTCCTAGGTATTTTATTCTTTTTGTTGCAATGTGAATGGGATTGTTTCCTTAATTTCTCTTTCTGATCTTTTGTTGTTAGTGTATAGGAATGCAAGAGATTTCTGTGCATTAATTTTGTATCCTGCAACTTTACCAAATTCATTGGTTAGCTCTAGTATTTCTCTGGTGGCATCTTTAGGATTCTCTGTGTATAGTATCATGTCATCTGCAAACAGTGACAGTTTTACTTCTTCTTTTCCAGTTTGTATTCCTTTTATTTCTTTTTCTTCTCTGATCGCTGTGGCTAGGACTTCCAAAACTGTGTTGAATAATAGTGGTGAGAGTGGACATCCTTGTCTTTTTCCTGATCTTAGAGGAAATGCTTTCAGTTTTTTCACCATTGAGAATGATGTTTGCTGTGGGTTTGTTGTATATGGCCTTTATGATGTTGAGGTAGGTTCCCTCTGTGCCCACTTTCTGGAGAGTTTTTTTTTTTTTTTTTTTTTTTTTTTTGTGGTACGTGGGCCTTTCACTGTTGTGGCCCCTCCCGTTGCGGAGCACAGGCTCCGGATGCGCAGGCTCAGCGGCTATGGCTCATGGGCCCAGCCGCTCTGCGGCATGTGGGATCCTCCCGGATCGGGGCACGAACCCGTGTCCCCTGCATCAGCAGGCGGACTCTTAACCACTGCCCCACCAGGGAAGCCCCTCTGGAGAGTTTTTATCATAAATCATTGCTGAATTTTGTCAAAAGCTTTTTCTGCATCTGTTGAGATGATTATATGGTTTTTATTCTTCAATTTGTTAATATGGTGTATCACATTAATTGATTTGCGTATACTGAAGAATCCTTGCATCCCTGGGATAAATCCTACTTGATCATGCTATATGATCCTTTTAATGTGTTGTTGGATTCTGTTTGCTAATGTGTTGTTGAGGATTTTTGCATCTATATTCATCAGTGATACTGGTCTGTAATTTTCTTTTTTTGTAGTATCTTTGTCTGGTTTTGGTATCAGGGTGATGGTGACCTCATAGAATGGGTTTGAGAGTGTTCCTTCCTCTGCAATTTTTTGGAAGTTTGAGAAGGATGGGTGTTAGCTCTTCTTTAAATGTTTGATAGAATTCACCTGTGAAGCCATCTGGTCCTGGACTTTTGTTTGTTGGAAGATAGTTAATCACAGTTTCAATTTCATTACTTGTGATTGGTCTGTCCATATTTTCTATTTCTTCCTGGTCCTGTCTTGGAAGGTTATACCTTTCTAAGAATTTGTCCATTTCTTTCAGGTTGTCCATTTTATTGGCATGGAGTTGCTTGTAGTAGTCTGTTAGGATGCTTTGTATTTCTGCGGTGTCCGTTGTAACTTCTCCTTTTTCATTTTTAATTTTATTGATTTGAGTCCTCTCCCTCTTAATGAGTCTGGCTAAAGGTTTTTCAGTTTTGTTTATCTTTTCAAAGAACCAGCTTTTAGTTTTATTGATCTTTGCTCTTGTTTTCTTTGTTCCTATTTCATTTATTTCTGCTCTGATCTTTATGATTTCTTTCATTCTGCTAACTTTGGGTTTTGTTTGTTCTTCTTTCTCTAGTTCCTTTAGGTGTAAGTTTAGATTGTTTATTTGAGATTTTTCTTGTTTCTTGAGGTGGGCTTGTATTGATATAAACTTCCCTCTTAGAACTGCTTTTGCTGCATCCCATAGGTTTTGGATCGTCGTGTTTTCATTGTCATTTGTCTCTAGGTATTTTTTGATTTCCTCTTTGATTTCTTCAGTGATCTCTTGGTTATTTAGTAATGTATTGTTTAGCCTCCATGTCTTCGTGTTTTTTATGTTTTTTTCCCTGTAATTTGTTTCTAAGCTCATAGTGGTGTGGTCGGAAAAGATGCTTGATATGATTTCAATTTTCTTAAATTCACTGAGGCTTGCTTTGTGACCCAATATATGATCTATCCTGGAGAATGTTCTGTGCACACTTGAGAAGAAAGTGTAGGACTTCCCTGGTGGCGCAGTGGTTAAGAATCCACCTGCCAATGCAGGGGACACTGGTTTGAGCTCTGGTCCGGGAAGATCCCACATGCCGCGGAGCAACTAAACCAGTGTACCACAGCTATTGAGCCTGTGCTCTAGAGCTTGCGAGTCACAGCTACTGAGCCCGTGTGCCACAACTACTGAAGCATGCGTGCCTGGAGCCCATGCTCCGCAACAAGAGAAGCCCCCGCAATGAGAAGCCCCCACTCGCTGCAACTAGAGAACGCACATGCAGAGCAATGAAGAACCCAACACAGCTAAAAATAAATAAATAAATAAATTTATTTTTAAAAAACACAAAACTTAGCCTTAAAGAAATTTAAAAAAAAGAAGTGTAATCTGCTGTTTTGGGATGGAATGTCCTATAAATATCAATTAAATCTATCTGGTCTATTGTGTCATTTAAAGCTTGTGTTTCCTTATTAATTTTATGTCTCGGTGATCTGTCCATTGGTGTAAGTGAGGTGTTAAAGTCCCCCACTATTATTGTGTTACTGTCGATTTCGTCTTTCATAGCTGTTAGCAGTTGCCTTATGTATTGAATTGCTCCTATGTTGGGTGCATATATATTTATAATTGTTATATCTTCTTCTTGGATTGATCCCTTGATAATTATGTAGTGTCCTTCCTTGTCTCTTGTAACATTCTTTATTTTAAAGTCTATTTTATCTGATATGAGTATTGCTACTCCAGCTCTCTTTTGATTTACATTTGCATGGAATATCTTTTTCCATCCCCTCGCTTTCAGTCTGTATGTGTCCCTAGGTCTGAAGTGGGTCTCTTGCAGACAGCATATATATGGGTCTTGTTTTTATATCCATTCAGCAAGCCTGTGTCTTTTGGTTGGAGCATTTAATCCATTCACATTTAAGGTAATTATTGATATGTATGTTCCTATTACCATTTTCTTTCTTTTTTTTTTTTAAATGATATTTTATTTATTTAATTTATTTATTTTTGGCTACTTTGGGTCTTCGTTGCGGCACACGGGCTTTCTCTAGTTGCGGCAAGCGGGGACTACTCTTCGTTGCGAAGCATGGGCTCTAGGTGTGCGGGCTCAGTAGTTGTGGTTTGTGGGCTCAGTAGTTGTGGCTCACGGGCTCAGTAGTTGTGGCTCATTGGCTCAGTAGTTGTGACTCGCGGGCTCTAGAGCACAGGCTCAGTAGTTGTGGCACACGGGCCCAGGTGCTCCACAGGATGTGGGATCTTCCCGGACCAGGGCTCGAACCCGTGTCCCCTGCATTGGCAGGTGGATTCTTAACCACTGTGCCACCAGGAAAGCCCCTTACCATTTTCTTAATTGTTATGGGCTTCTTTTTGTAGGTCCTTTTCTTCTCTTGTGTTTCCCACTTAGGGAAGTTCTTTTAGCATTTGTTGTAGAGCTGGTTTGGTGGTGCTGAATTCTCTTAGCTTTTGCTTGTCTGTAAAGCTTTTGATTTCTCCATTGAATCTGAATGAGATCCTTCCCGGGTAGAGTAATCTTGGTTGTAGGTTCTTCCTTTTCATCGCTTTAAATATATCATGCCATTCCCTTCTGGCTTGTAGAGTTTCTGCTGAGAAATCAGCTGTTAACCTTATGGGAGTTCCCTTGTATGTTATTTGTCATTTTTCCCTTGTTGCTTTCAGTAATTTTTCTTTGTCTTTAATTTTTGTCAATTTGATTACTATGTGTCTTGGTGTGTTTCTCCTTGGGTTTATCCTGCCTGGGACTCTCTGCACTTCCTGGACTTGGGTGGCTATTTCCTTTCCCATGTTAGGGAAGTTTTAGACTATAATCTCTTCAAATATTTTCTCTGGTCCTTTCTCTCTCTCTCTTCTCCTTCCTGGACCCCTATAATGCGAATGTTGTTGCATTTAATGTTGTCCTAGAGGTCTCTTAGGCTGTCTTCATTTCTTTTCATTCTTTTTTCTTTATTCTGTTCTGTGGCAGTGAATTCCACCATTCTGTCTTCCAGGTCACTTATCCGTTCTTCTGCCTTAGTTATTCTGCTGTTGATTCCTTCTAGTGTATTTTTCATTTCAGTTATTGTAGTGTTCATCTTTGTTCATTCTTTAATCCTTCTAGGTCTTTCTTTTTTTTTTTTTTTTTGTGGTATGCGGGCCTCTCACTGTTGTGGCCTCTCCCGTTGCGGAGCACAGGCTCCGGATGCGCAGGCTCAGCAGCCATGGCTCACGGGCCCAGCCGCTCCGCGGCATATGGGATCCTCCCAGACCGGGGCACGAACCCGTATCCCCTGCATCGGCAGGCGGACTCTCAACCACTGCGCCACCAGGGAGGCCCCTTCTAGGTCTTTCTTAAATATTTCTTGCATCTTCTCGATCTTTGCCTCCGTTCTTTTTCCAAGGTCCTGGATCATCTTCACTATCATTATTCTGAATTCTTTTTCTGGAAGGTTGCCTAGCTCCACTTCATTTAGTTGTTTTTCTACGGTTTTATCTTGTTCCTTCATCTGGTACAAAGTCCTCTGGCTTTTCATTTTGTCTGTCTGTGAATGTGGTTTTCCTTCCGTGCTGCAACAAAGACCCAACACAGCCAAAAATAAAAGCAAATAAATAAAAAAATTAAAAATAAAATAAATGAATAAAATAAAATAAGGGAAACTCAGATGGAAGGCAAGAAAGAAGGGAAAAAACAACTGAAAAGTATGGTTATTAGAAAACAAGGGAGATTGAATTAAGTCCAGCTATAACAGTAATTAGAATAACTGTAGATGGGTTCAACTCATTAAAAAGAGAAGCTCTCAAATCAGACTTTTTTTTTTAAACTAGCCCTGTTCAGTAGTATGTTGTCTGTCAGAGATGACACAGGATAAAATTGAGGGAATGGGAAAGTACATCAAGTGAGTATGTCATCCAGGGAAAGACAATGATTGGCTTAATCCTTTTTTTTTTTTTAACCCACTTGTAGAATCAATTTTACATATATCCTGACAGGAGAACAGCATAATGAAATTGTTTTCATTCAGCTCCTTTATTCACTAGTGAGAGCCACCTGGTAAACTGAGCATTTTCAGATGGTTTTTTCCTTCCTGTGGATTGCTCCAACCTCTGTATTAGTGCTTCCAAGGTTCTCTATAGATCTGACCTCATTTTTTCTGTTTGTCGAACTCTTTATTTTTTTTTTAAATAACTTTATTTATTTAATTTTGGCTTCGTTGGGTCTTCGTTGTTGCACACAGGCTTTCTCTAGTTGTGGTGAGTGGGGGCTACTCTTTGTTGCGGTGCAGGGGCTACTCTTTGTTGTGGTGCACCGGCTTCGCATTGCGGTGGCTTCTCTTGTTGTGGAGCACGGGCTCTAGGCGCTCAGGCTTCAGTAGTTGTGGCACGCGAGCTCTAGAGCTCAGGCTCAGTAGTTGTGGCGCACGGGTTTAGTTGCTCCATGGCATGTGAGATCTTCCTGGACCAGGGCTCGAACCCGCGTCCCCTGCATTGGCAGGCGGATTTTCAACCACTGAGCCACCAGGGAAGCCCCTCTCTAACTCTTTAATTCTCTCTAACTTTACTTGCCTGATGTCTATAAGGCCTGGTTAGCTCTACACCGCGGTCCCCTTTAAAGGCTGCTTGCCCAGAGCTGGAAGAAGCCAGTGTTTCTGAAATAGAGATTTGAGTTGCATGCATATGAGGGTTAACACTGTTGGTGGAGGGAGAGATCACAGCTTAGGATGTTGTGAAGGCAGTGAGGATTCTGCCTAAGAGTTGATTGTTGTCTTAATGATAATGCCAGATGCTGGCCTCTGAATACCTGAGGTCAGAGGGTGGGCTTAAAGAGTAGACTCATCCTCAGAGTGGCATTTGGCCTGGAGAACATCTGAGAGGCAAACAGAGAGCAATGGAGCAAGGAGGGCAGGCATGAATATGTTACAGAGCCTCAGCCATACGTCAGGGCATGTTTTTGTTGTGATGATAATGACCGGACATGCCTAGGATCAGGAAATATCTCAGTAGAAAGGTGCCAGGAGACCAGAGGCTTAACCAGAGTATCTTTTAGGAGCAGAGGGATCCTTATTTGGAGATGTAGCCTCTGTTTTCAGAAAGTTTGTTGCATGAGACTTGGTCATGTTTGAGAATGAGGTCTTGCTTCATGTCAGCTGTTTCCTACCGTTGCCTGCTTCCTGGCTTGCAGTGCCCTAGGGTGTGCTCTGAAGTTGCCTGGTGACAAGTGACCAATGCCCAAGCGTTTCTCAGATACAAGTCACTTCTGCACAGAGGTCTTGCTTTTTGATTTGTCTGTCAAAGGTAGAGTAAAATAACAAACAAAAACTTTGTATTATATAAGTTTTCAGGCATATAAAAAATATCCTTATGTAATCACTGTTGGATTTCTTTTTGACCGAATTTACTCTGTAAACTACTGGCAGTATTTTCTAGAACATTTTAAACGAATGTCAAATAAAATTTTTTTTCTTTTTTTTGTTTTTTTAAATTAATTTATTTTTTTGGCCACTCCATGCGGCCTGCAGGATCCCAATTTGCTGACCAGGGATCAAACCCACGCCCTTGGCAGTGAAGGTGCAGAGTCCTAACCACTGGACCACAGGGAATTCCCTGTTTTCTTTCATTTCAACCAGAATGTTGTCTGTTTAAGAAGTTGATACGTCTTGGATACTTGTAGTGGCTTTATATGGATTTTTGCCCTTTTAAGTTCAGGGAATAAAATAAGTTACCAGTGAACAGTTACTAAAAAGGGGAGTGTTAAGCCATGTGCCTTGAGGTTCTGTATGTCAGAAATTTAATTTCGCTATCTTGTAGTATCTCCAGACCTGAGATAACTGAGTCTGCCATATCATACCAGTCTTGGGTAGTGACTTTCCTGCCTGCATAGGAGGCTGGGCATACCGGCATCACAGTGGACAGGCCTCAAGTGTATGTTTAAGTCACCTGTGTGGCAGAAGAGAGTGCCCTTGGCTCTGACAAGCCTCACTTAAGGAGCTGCCTGAGTTCTTGGACTCCTTTGCAGCTGAGATGAGGCTCAGTGAAGCAGATGCTCTTCAGGATTGGAGAAGGTGCGTTTCCTTATGGGTGGGTGAGAGGCTGGGGAGCCCTCTTTCCCCCTCCCTTGCTGTGACCACAGAATGTGAAGCAGAACTCAGTTCCTGACACCCATTTAGGCCCCTGGATAGTTCCCTGACATCTGCCTACAGTGTGGGTACAGGATCACTCATCTTTGTTGCCACGTCCCACTGTCTTCTCAAGGGGAACCCTGGTTGACATCAGATCACATGAGGTTGGGCACTCTGCAGGGACAATGCATCTTATTTATTTTCTCTATTCTAAAAATAACCCCAAATCTAGAAGGAAAATCACAGTTGTACATATTTGAAACAATGCAGACAACTCACTTTCTTCTGCATGGGCCTATATGAATTTTAGTAGAAAATTTGATAAAATTGATGTCAGTTTTTTTGGGGGGGGAGCCGCACCATGCGGCATGTGGGATCCTAGTTCTCCAGGGATCGAACCCGTGCCCCCTGCAGTGGAAGCGCGGGGTCTTAACCACTGGACCGACAGGGAAGTCCCATTTGATATCAATTTAAGATTTGGGGCAATTAGCCCTTGAATTAATTAGTCTGAAAGTAGGAATAAATCTAAAATGAGGTGCTATGAAAAATATTGAAACATGAGTTTGAAACAGAGGTTATTCACATTTGGTAAATTTAAGGAAACAAAAGGAATTTCGTCAAATAGCACAGTGAAACTAAATCGCCATTTTCCTATTCTGTTATAGCCACCTGTTTAATCTGGGTCAAGTACTTTGGGGGAAATTCATCTCTTATTACCATTTTTCTTTGTCTTTTCACTGGTAGCTCTTAAAATTTAGGGAAGCTTATCATTTGTAAATCAAACCAGGATGCCCTGAAGATCAACCTTGTGTTTTATCCTACTGAAAGATTCATATACATGACCACGTGGATGAATGAGACAGGAAGCTCAATTAATTTCTTTACTCTCACTTAAATAAAATTAGCATGAAAATGGGCTTTTTGCAATTAATGTTAAATAACTGAATATGGAGAACATTTATTTCTTGAGAAGAGACTTAAGGCATTAAATAGGGCTTGCTTTTTGCAAAACGTCAGTAGCATTGTTTCTGCTTCTCTCTCCCAGATCAAGCACTGCGCCTAGCAGAAATTTTACTACCTCTCCAACATCATCAGCAAGTCCCTATTCCTCAGTATCTGCCTCTCCCATTTCAAATGGTGATAGCACTAACACCTCTGGGATGCACAGTTCCGGTGTCAGCAGGGGGTAAGAGCAGGTCCTTTCACTTTGCTTCCCTTCCCTCTGAGTCCTTTCCCAGGCCGTACCTGGACAGCTCCTCTGCTGCTACACTAAGCATAGTGGGATTAGGGCTCCCCATGGGAACATGCTGCATGTGGTGTCTTGCTCCATTTCATACCCACAGTAAATTGTGCCTCCTAGTTCTGATGTACATTGCTTTTCTTCCTGCGAGCTGGTGTTTTCCCCACAGCCTAAGTCAGTTGGTGGTCATGGGGGTCCATGCATTTGTCTGTGAAGGAATGGGCTGGTTGTCTGGCAGAATAGCTATGCGGGGATGACTGTTGGCTGTGGGAAGACCCTGCCTGTTTCCCCTCTGCATGGCTGTGATCCTTTCTCCGAGTGTTTCAGGAGCACCTGCCATAGAGCACGGAAAGGGTGGAAGAGGAAGGTCAGGCGAGAGAGAGAGTGCATGCACACTCAGGCACAGTCAAGACTGAGTGTGGCCTGGTGGGTGGTGACAGGTGCAAGCTTTGATCTTGGTAACCAGTGTTCTTCCCCGAAGTCACCTGGCAGTTAGCCTTCTGGAGGGATACAAAATTAGCATTTGCCAAAGCCTGAGAGCAGAGGATTCAAACAGCATTTCTTCCCTTAAGGATGTGCTCACCACCCGTTATCATGTCAAATCAAGGCAGGGAGTTGGGGGGGCTGGAGGGCTGGGGAGGGGAGTAAAGAGACCTTGTCTCACGGGGTTATTATCAAGTGAGAATTCTAGAGGCCCCAGCGGAGCCCCAAAAGGCATCCTGAGGGCATGTGAGCAGCACTCACTTTTATTGCTGATGTGGGTTATGTTTTCCAGTGGATCTGGCTTCTCTGCTTCGTATAATTGTCAGGAGTCTCCATCAACTCATGTACAACCTGGGCTCTGTGGACTTGGAAACCTGGGAAACACCTGCTTCATGAACTCGGCCTTGCAGGTAGAGGGCAGAGCTGCCATCTCAGTAACACTGTGTCTTCACAGTACTTGAGGCTCAAGTAGGTGTGGCCTCTAAGGTGTTGGGAGGATCCTCTCCCAGGGGTCCCTAACGACCCTTTGTTAGTACTTCAGGGATCCCTGCCAAGGCACGTCCCACTGGGTAGTACAGAATGGCCTCATCAGGGTTCCTGGCTTCAAAATGTCTTCTTAATCAGTTATAGGTTTGGTTTCACAGTGAAAGTATGTTGAATTTTGTTGACCATTAGGGAATGATCTCAGAGAGTACTGGAATACTTGCCTGGTTGATCTCTAATGGGATGAGACCTCACAGCAGCTGGTACCAAGGCAAATTATTCCTGCTTGAAGTTGACCATCTTTTCACCAGTGAGCTGTCTCACCTCATGCCCCTGCTTGAAGAAAATCCTAAAATCCTCCCTTTGAAACCTCATTTATTCATCCATCAAATATTTTGGGGGCACATACTATGTGATGGTACTGTTTTGGGCATGGGCTGGAGTTTGGGTCCAACTGCAAAGTTAGGAGGGCACAGTCCTTAGTACTGCCTTCACTTCTGACACCAGCTGCAAGTTTGGGGCTCCCTAAGACCACCCTCAGTTTTGTTAATTTGCTAGAAAGACTTGTAGACTCACTTAAAAGAAACTATACTCACAGTTATGGTATGTTATAGGGAAAGGATACAGATTTAAAATTAGGCAAGGCTAAGAAGGGAGTAGGGCAGAGGCTAGGGTTCTCAGTGAAGAGCTTCTGTTGCCCTCTTCCAGTGGAGTCAGGATGCTTTACTTTCCTGGCATTGATGTGTAACAGTAGGCATGGAGCATTGCCAGGTATGAAAACTCACTTGAGTTTTGGTGTCCAGAATTTTTATTGGGGCTTTATTATATGGCATGACTGATGGGTTGTCCAGTGGTTAAAGAGAAAATTCTTGTGAATTGGTGAATGTATTCAAAGATTTAAGGCAGAAATACCAATCATGCCTATCTTCTTTCAGCACCCCAAATCATTTTACAAGGCAGGATGCTCTGATGCCAAAATATGACAAGAATTTCTAAAAACAAAAATTTTAGACTATCGTATCTCATAACTGTAGACACAAATAATGTAGATAAAATTTTAGCAAATCAAAATCAATGATATCTAAATAAAAGTGGTAACACATAACAAGTAGGTGTGGTTTGTGCTAGGAAAACCAAGTTGGTTTAACACCTGAAAAATTAATCAGTCTTTTAGCATAGTAACAGAATGAAGGAGAAAACCATGTGATCATCTCTATAGATGTAGGAAAACTCATTTGATAAAATCCAATACCCACCTTCATTTTTTAATTTAAGGAGTTAAAATTAATATACACAGGTACAATATTATTTATTGTTTTCTCTAATTATCCTGATTTTCCCCACCCATAGTGTTTTGGCTCTAGTAAAACATTTTGCCTTCGGCTTACTTATATTTTGTCTTCTCATGAAATAGTGTAATGTCTCAGTCACTTCCAATAAAAAAAAAATCATCTTAAAATTATTTTCTTCCACTGAATTGAAAATGACTGTGTGTCAGGCATTTGAGATATACAGCCTTTGCCCTCAGAGAGCTTGTCTCAGAAACAGTTCTTAGGCTGAGCTCCCTCCAAAACAGTGTCCCTGGGAGGCTAGTCACAATGTGGCCATCAGCCTCTAGGAGGCTGTGCCTTACTGTTATGAGCCCTTCAGAGAATCTGCTGAGCACTTCATTTTGTTGGCGTGACCCTCACTGGTCGTTTAGAACTGGGTTTATCTTGTGTCTCTGTGTGCTTTCCAGAAGTTGTGTAAGCTGTGATCGTGTTCTCTTTCAGTGCTTAAGCAATACTGCACCACTGACCGACTACTTTCTCAAAGATGAGTATGAGGCTGAAATCAACAGGGACAACCCTCTGGGAATGAAAGGCGAAATTGCAGAGGCCTATGCAGAGCTCATTAAGCAGATGTGGTCTGGAAGGGATGCTCATGTGGCACCTCGCATGTTCAAAGTAGGTTGACATATATACTTCCTTTTTCCTATTTTGGGGAGAGTGGTTTCGTGTTGTAATGAAGCATTCCTTTACTGCATTTTGGGATTAAGATGGGCTCCGAGACTAAAAGCACTACGTGATCAGATCCTTCTTTTCTGTTCAGTCATTTGGCACACACTTAAGTGACTCAGCCCCCACCTCTGGGCCGAGGATACTTCAGATAATCATTTGTATTGTAAGCTGCTTGTTCAGAATGCTGTATTCTACAGCGGCATTCTTTTTTTTTCTTTCTAAGTTTTTTTGATGTGGACCATGTTTAAAGTCTACTGAATTTGTTACAATATTGCTTCTGTTTTATGTTTTGGTTTTTTGGCTGCGAGGCATGTGGGATCTTAGCTCCCTGACCAGGATCGAACCCACACCCCCTACGTTGGAAGGTGAAGTCTTAACCACTGGACCATCAGGGAAGTCCCTACAGTGGCATTCTTTAAATGGTTGACACCCTAAGCCAGACCATAAAAATTCAGTCTAATTTCCAGTATCATCTGAAGAGTGCTCCCAGGTTCTCTGAGACTGGAACGTATAGCAACTGTGGTTTGAGTTGGGTCCCCGAAGTTAGGAATTGGGCTGACATTGTCGGATGTTGGTGTGAGGGGCAGTTCTCACTTGGGTCCCTCAGCTAGGAAGATGGGAAGATGGGTGAACTGCACTGGGCACTTGGAGCACCTCAACCTTCCATTGCCCTGAATGTTTTTCGCTGCTGAGGGGGAAGTGCCTTGCCTCCATGTGTTGAAATCTGGAAATCCTGTCTGGTTCAAGGAGCCTTCATGAAGCATCTGATTCACAGAGGAAAAAAAATATAGCACCTAAGCTCAATGAGAAAATTAAAATCTTAGATTGTTTATTGAAATTGAAAACAAATTCTTTTCATTCCCATGGTCACATTAAACCCTGGGAAGTATATGCAAATTACTATTCCCAGAGTTTCTGTTTCTGAAGGTCTAGGGTGGGGCCTGAGAAGGTGCATTTCTGTCAAGCTCTCAGATGATGCTAATGCCACAAGTTGGGCACTGCACTCTGAGGATCAGTAGTGTAGAGCAATACAAGGCAGACACTTATTTAGGGCTAGGAGGGCTCTTATGTACAGTGCTCTTATTTAGGGCTAGGAGGATTCCTCTGGCTGATGCAGGTACCATTTGTAAACTTCTTAGGGAGACTCTGAACCAAAGAAGGTGGTTGGAGAGGGATTCGTGTCTGTACTTAGGAGATGTGGCTACTGAGGGAGTCACTCTTTACTCCTCTCTTAGGGTAGTGGCCCAGGTTCCAAGTCTGTAGTTGTCCTGGATTTCAGATCTTAGCCCTCTTCTCTCTGGTAGGAACTGCTGACCTTTAGGCCCTTGAGGAGTTAATCAGGCTACTGGAGCAAGGGCGTTCTCCCTTACGGTACCAGCAGACTGCAAATTTATTTATTTATTTATTTATAAAATAAATTTATTTATTTATTTTATTTATTTTTGGCTGTGTCTAGTCTTTGTTGCTGCACGTGGGCTTTCTCTAGTGGTGAGCGGGGGCTACTCTTCGTTGTGGTGTGCGGGCTTATTGCTGTGGCTTCTCTTGTTGCAGAGCATGGGCTCTAGGTGCACGGGCTTCAGTAGTTGTGGCACATGGCCTAGTAGTTGTGGCTCTCAGGCTTTAGAGCACAGGCTCAGGAGTTGTGGCGCACAGGCTTAGTTGCTCAGCGGCATGTGGAATCTTCCCGGACCAGGGCTCAAACCCCTGTCTCCTGCATTGGCAGGCGGATTCTTAACCACTGTGCCACCAGGGAAGCCCAAAGTTATTTTTGATGACAATTTCCTATCTGACTTCACTGGTTCTTTATAACTTCTGCCTTCTGATGTGGTTGCTTTTGTTGTAGACTCAGGTGGGACGTTTTGCTCCTCAGTTTTCTGGCTACCAACAACAAGACTCTCAGGAGCTGTTAGCCTTTCTTCTAGACGGATTGCACGAAGATCTGAACCGAGTGAAGAAAAAACCGTACCTGGAGCTGAAGGATGCCAATGGGCGGCCAGATGCGGTATGATATTGAAGACTTTTGAAGAAAAGTATTCCAGAGAAGCTGCCTCCTACTGGGAGGTGCAAGGGCATTCTTCTGGTCTTGGAGTATTGGTGCCAGGGCTCTGGTTGCCTCTCACTGTTGTTTGTGATGTGGACGTGAGGTCTAATATGGAAATGTACTGCACGTTACAAAGGGGCTAACTCTAGTTACCCCTGATGCTCCCTCTTGGGCTTCTTCAAGTTAGAGTCAGTTTGTTTAATATAATTACATTGGTGAACCAGAGACTAGGGCACCCTGAAAACTGTAAAGTGCCTGTAGTGTGGGCCCTTGGGATTATTAAAATCCATCTATGATGATTGAAATAGTTTGTTATTAATGTTATTAGGGTACTTACATTTTTTTGCCTTGATTTTTAGATCTATGAAGAGGGAATTTAGTGTTTAAGCTACCTATCACATTGGGATGAGCAATTTGAATACTTCAAAGTAGCATTCACATCTTAAAGGAAAAACCATGAGCTAGCTGAACTATAGCATAAATTAAAAGCTCACTGAAGGGACTTTGGATCATTGGAAGCCCTATAGGAGGCAGTCCTTCTCCGGTCAGGTCCATGTGTCCACAGTGCTCTCAGTTCGTCTCTGTCCCGTAGATCCTGCATCAGCACTTTGTTAAGTGTAGGATTGGGCATGGAGCTGGCATGTGGAATGAGTTTGGTATGCTAAGAGCAGTCCTGGCCCTCACTGGCCTGGACCAAGTTCTTGGCTGCACAGACTGCCTCACAGTCTATTTCAGATTTTGCTGTGAATCATTCTGGATGCAGAGGCTAACAACTGGGGGATGTTGAGAATGTCTTATACCCTTTGCTTTCTTCCAGGTGGTGGCAAAGGAAGCCTGGGAGAATCATAGGTTGAGGAATGACTCTGTGATTGTGGACACGTTCCATGGCCTCTTCAAATCTACCTTGGTTTGCCCAGAATGTGCTAAGGTTTCTGTGACCTTTGACCCATTTTGCTATCTAACTCTCCCACTGCCCTTGAAGAAAGATCGAGTTATGGAGATCTTCCTGGTTCCCGCTGACCCTCGCTGCAGACCTACCCAGGTAAGAGAACTCGGCACCCTCATGGTCCCCCTTGTTGTGAGTGGCCTCCAGACCCAGAGTGGGGCTGCTTCCATCTGTTGCAGCAGCAGCTCCATCAGCTGCCTCTGAAACCCCTTGGCACTTGCCTTGAGTGTGTGCCCTTGTCCTCCCTCAGACCTTTGTGTAATCCCATGTCATTCAGGCATATTGTGAAGGTTCTCTGGGCTTCTCTGTCACCTTTTCCCCTATGCTCCATTCATTTGACTAAAGGAACCTGGCTGATCTGCTAAGAGATCCTTGAATCTGAATGTTAGGGGACTAGAAACAGTACTTCCCTTGGTTATGTTCACCCCTAAATCAGCTAGGAGAGCCTGGCCAGAACAAAAGGCCAAATGAAAGGTGTGACAGGCCAGTCTTAGTGTCCAACCCTGCTGATGGCTCACTGCATGCTGCTTCTGGCTTTATGACAAGGACTGGTTGGCAGTTTGTATAATTGTAACATTTCTTTAAAGGAAGTAGTGAATGACTCTAAAAAGTTAGGAAAAAAATAAAGCAATATGTAGGAGGGAAAGAGGTGGTCCAGCTTCTGTGGTGCTACCTAAATAGAGAGGCAGGTGTTGATGCAGAAGCCTTGCCTATTTGCTCTGCTGGCCACTCATCTGGGCCCTGACCTCACCACACACTGTTTCTGGTGGGACACCTCTGCCCTCCATGATGCCTGCTCCTCCCAACTCATCTCCCACCCTTTCCAGAGCACCCTTGTCACGCCTCCCATCTCTCCTTTGCAGTACCGTGTGATTGTGCCGCTGATGGGGGCCGTGTCTGACCTGTGTGAGGCTCTCTCCAGGCTGTCTGGCATTGCTGCGGAAAACGTAAGGCGAGGTGTTCAGTGGCACTAAGCCTATTGGGGGCAGTTCATAGTCCTTTGGAGTTAAGTTTCAACCTTGTAGCCACTTTTGTGGGGTAGGTCTTATCGGCCAGCACACACGTGATTATATCTGGATGCCTCAGACCTCCTGGCCCTTGTTCATTTTGCACACTGTGCCTGAAACTGTCCCTTCCAGCCCTGGGAGCACTGTCTTTCCTCCATTGAGGACACACTAGCTATGGTCAGAGGGCCAGGACTGGGGATTTGCTCTCGCTTTGCCTCCCCTTCCTACCTGACCTCATCTGTAATGCGAGAAGTGGGAAGTTCTTTCCTATCCCAAACTCTGTAAGTCTGTGGAGTGACTTGATAGAAATCTTTATTTAAAAACAATTGCTGGGGGCTTCCCTGGTGGCACAGTGGTTGGGAGTCCGCCTGCCGATGCAGGGGACACGGGTTCGTGCCCCGGTCCGGGGGGATCCCACATGCCGCGGAACGGCTGGGCCCGTGAGCCGTGGCCGCTGAGTCTGCGCGTCTGGGGCCTGTGCTCCGCAACGGGAGAGGCCGCAGCGGTGAGAGGCCCGCGCACCGCAAAAAAAAAAAAAAAAAAGAACCCACCTGCCAATGCAGGGGACACGGATTCAATCCCTGGTCCAGGAAGAGCCCACATGCCGCGGAGCAACTAAGCCTGTGTGCCACAACTACTTGAGCCTGCGCTCCAGAGCCGGCGAGCCACAACTACAGAGTCCACGTGCCACTACTGAAGCCCACACCTAGAGCCGGTGCTCCGTAACAAGAGAAGCACGCGCAGCACAATGAAGAGTAGCCCCCGCTCGCCGTAACTAGAGAAAGCCCACACGCAGCAACGAAGACCCAACGCAGCCAATAAATAAATAAATAAATATATTAAAAAATAAAAATAAAATAGAAAAATAAAAACAATTGCTCACGCTGGCCTTTCTGCTGAGCCTGGCCCTGTGTGAAGGTGGGGAAAGTGAAGACCTCTTGCTGCACGAGGATCCATCCTCCTGGATGCCCGCAGCCCCTCCCTTGTCCCAGTCCTGGTCAGTGCCCTTCTCCCCACTCTCCTTGCACCCCTGCTGGTTTCAGGTGATAGGTCTTGGTGGTTGGGGTTTGGTCTTTTCTGCTATGTGCTGAGGATGGCTTGGGGAATTCCGGCCCCAGGGAACACCCCAGAGGATTCTGGATGACTGCTGGTCTCTGGTCAGGACTCACTCCCCACCATTCCTGCCACTGGAGGGCAAATCCCGTCGTAAACGGGATACAGCATGTTTTCTGGTGGTGACAGCCATGCTGCTCTCTTTTGGCCCTTGGCCCCTGAGCTCTGGGGCTGGTTGCATCGTGATCTCTCAGGGGGCAGCACATATTTTTTCATTTGTGCCTGGGTTAAAGTAGGTGTACTCTTTTTTAAAAAATATTTATTTATTTATTTGGCTGTGCCGGGTCTTAGTCGCAGCACGCGGGATCTTCGTTGCAGCATGCAGCATCTTTTTAGTTGCGGCATGTGGGATCTTTAGTTGCGGCATGTGGTGGGTGTACTCTTATCCATCCTGTAATCTTTCTCTTACTGTTGATTCTTAGATGGTGGTCACAGATGTGTATAATCACCGGTTCCACAAAATTTTCCAAATGGATGAAGGTTTAAACCACATCATGCCTCGGGATGACATTTTCGTGTGAGTACTCAGTGGTTTCTGCTGCAGGGTCAAAGGAAACATTCTAGAGGCTTTGCCAGTGTCTGTCAGTGTCTGCAGAGCAGAAGATCTGGCAGTTGGTGCTCATGTGGATTTGCCCCAACCCCTGGGTGCAAGAGTTGGATGTTCAGGGAATTTTGGGTAGCCATCAGTGCTAAGCGCCTACTAGCACTTCAGAGCTAGACATTCCAGATAGCTCTCCTCAGCATGAACAAGGCTTTTGTCAACAGTTGCTACCTGTTAAGAAGGCCTGTTCAGTGGTTCTGCAGATGGTCCTGCTGTCAGAAATGCTTTTCTCAAGAAGAGTCACAGCTTTGTGAGGGGCCATGGGAAGACAGGAGAAGGGATGCAGTACAGGGAGGGTCTCGTCCTTTCTCCCAGCCACAGATAGTGGCTTCTCAGGCAGGTGCCATCCCAGATGACAGGGAAGGTTGATTTAAGCAGCCTTTTCCAGCACTAACATCTGCAAGCTCTGAGACTCGGTTTTCTCATCCCTGTGGGGACAGTACACTCCAACTGCAGCTCGTCTCCTCAGCTCCTCCCAAATCCTCTTGCTTCAAGGCTGCTTTGTGTGATTGTGTGTGTGTCCCTCTTCCAAGTGGGGGTGGGGTGGGGGGGTGGAGTGTGAGCTTGCCTGAGCTCCCAGCAGCCACTTGCTCAGGGAGGCTTGCGTGTGGAGCACAACCATGTTGTCCCTCCCTCATTCCCTCTCAGCCAGAAACTTGCCTCTGCCGAGAAAGGTTTTTAGGATTTTGTTTTGGTTTTTGGTTTTGGCTGAGGAATGTAGTACACAAAGGAGGCATTTCCTTCCCTTTACATTTTTGTGGCCATTGACTTCTAGGTCACTCTAAAAGGAAGAATTCTTAACCACACCCAAGATCCTAGTTCTGTTCACACTTGCATAGGCTGCCTCCCCACTCGCAGCCATGTTCCCTTACTTTACTAATGGAGGGTGCCAAGGCTCATGCTGGGGCACAGGGCTGGGACTGTCCACTTCTTACCCCAAGACCTTAACACAGTCTCCCTCAGTTCTGGAAACGAGTGTTCGCACATACCTGCGCTGAGAAGACCTGGGACATCACCTTGTTGGGAGGTTGGCAAACCACCAACGGAGGATTCTTCAGAGGGCTGGAGGGCCAGCCAGTTGGAAAGCAAATTGTTTTATGATGAATTGATAATTGTCTTATGAAAACACAATTGTAGCATCTAATACTTTTTGAGCATGTGATGTACTGTGCTACCGAGTTACTTAATCCTCACCACTACACTGGAAGGTGAGTGATCCCATTGTCCGCTGGATAAACAGACTTAGAAATTAAGGCACTTGGCCTGGTTTCAGCAGCCAGAAAGTGGCAATGATGGATCTGGAACCTGGGCCAACCTCACTCCAAGGCTTGGTTCTTGACCATTATGCTGGACACCAGGGTCCTTACCCTAGAGCATACCTTGGATGTTTTTGTGAGTTTTTCTTTGAACTCCTCCTGCATATACTATAGTCAGGACTGTTTGCCAGGCATGTGGGGAGAGTTGTGTGTGTGTATGTGTGTGTGTTTGTGTTTATAGTTTTTAAAAATTGAATCAGTAAGTTTGTGTCTCCCCCTGTAGGAAGAGGGAAAGACTACAGTTGGTTGCCAGCAATTTTGGTAACATCTATTCCGGGATAAAACATCTATAAATCTCCTCAATCCCATGTATTCACTAAGTAAGACACATTTTTCAAAATCATTGATTTGTATTTAGCAGTTTCTTTGGTTATCTCTGATTTAAAAAAAAAATTAAATATGATTCTTTTACTTCAATGTTTTTGAAGAAAGATGGCAAACAGTTTTATAAATTTGCTTCCTCATTTGAAATAAAGAGTCTTTGGCTTATATTCTAGGTATACGTCGCTGTACAGTATTTGGTTTTACTAAAGGGCAGGGCATTGAGAATGCCTTTTTCTGAAAGTTAAGCTCCTTGATGGGTGACAAAAGGTGAACTTAGTGGCTGGGCCCCCCTGTGTGCCTTTGTGTCTGAAGTGATGGTCTGGATGACAGGTGTCATCTGTGTTGAGTCCCAGTTGAAGGACCACAGAGTTTGAGGCCATGGTTGGGGGAAGGAGGATCACATTAGCCCCAGGTCCTGGGTTGTGTAGGTTCACCTTGTGTTAACAGTTGACCCTCTTTGGGATTCCTGACCCATCCTCTAGCATCGTCTTGGAAATGGTTTATCCACCTTTTGTACTGAAGTGTGCTCTGTCCTAGTAACTGTAGTCCTGGCCACCATGTAGCTGCAGCTCAGATCTCCATCTCTCACAGAGACCTGCCGCTGAAGATGCTTTCTTGTGTGATTGACACAGGTACGAGGTCTGCAGCACCTCCACAGACGGCTCTGAATGTGTCACGCTTCCAGTGTACTTCAGGGAAAGGAAATCCAGGCCGTCGAGCACTTCCACTGGGGCAGTGCTATATGGGCAGCCACTGCTGGTTTCTGTCCCCAAGCACAAGCTCACCCTCGAGTCTTTGTACCAGGCTGTTTGTGAGCGTATCAGGTTGGTGGTAGGAATGTGATTTGCTTGTTATCTAAAATAAGATAGGCCCAGTAAGAGTGACTGCCCCCTGCAGAGTGCCAGTGTTGACCCCGTGTGCTCACTTCTGTTAGAAATGTAGTTGTGTCGGCCCCTGGGAGGGCCAGGGAAGGTTCTATTGGGACAGAACATCTGGCACATCTGAAGCACCATGACAGTGAACACCTAAGCCTCTTTGAGTCCCTGGAGTCATGTCTTCACACCTGTCAGTCACCTGCTTGAGGGAGTATAGTGCTTTGATGGCATTTTGTATTTGAATGTAATTTCTGAACTACTCCACTATCATTCTGAACCTGATAATTAACATTACTGGGAAATATTTTTTTAAATGATGGTGCCACACAATGTTTATCAAAGATTTGAAACAGACTTTCTCAGAGTTTTCAGTGCCCTGGTAGTTAAACTTCTTATCTCATAGGTTCCTCTCAATTTCTTGAAGTGTCAAGCCATCACATGAATTTTAAGGCCCTTTTATTTACATAAATTGCTTTGTGAATAGCTGAATATATAAATTAGGAACTACTTCACGCTGAGTAGTGGAGAAAAACAGGTAAAGGCTACAACTAACAAACAATTTCTTTCTTTCTTCTTTTCAAGCCGCTATATAAAACAACCTTTGCCTGATGAGTCTGGCAGCTCGCCCTTGGAGCTGGGGGCCTGCAATGGCTCCAGGGGCAGCTGTGAAGGTGAGCGTACGCCACGCTGTGGGGCTGTGACTGACCAAATCCCTCCCGACTTCCCTCTTCTTCCAAAGGTGTTGTATACATGGGTGAGGGAGGCTCTGAGGCGGGGTTGGGGGCTCTGCCTAGAGAGCAGACCTGGAAGCCCTGTCTGCACCACTTCACTCTGCCAGAGCCCATTGTTCAACTTTGACACCTCGTGTAATCTTAGGCGTGGAGGCTGGGTTTCACCTCAGGGAGACTAAGCATAATAGGACTGAGTGACTTGCCCAGGGTCATGTAGCAGAGTCAGGATTTGATTCTGACCTGTTGGGATTGCTGAGTACACTTGGCTGCCTTCACAAGCTGGCTTGTGTCTGTAGAGCTTTTGTCTTGGCCCTTACCCATCACCATGGTCAGCAGCCGCCCCTGGGGAGGACAGATGTCCTGCCCAGCCAGTCAGAAGGCAGAGATAGGTTCTCTTGGGCCTTTCTTTCTTTCTACCCAGGAAGCCACAGGTGGTAGCTGGCTCTGGGCAGCTCCTGATGTGGGAGTGACGAACCACAGTTGGAAAAGCAGTAGGATAGACTTGTTGCAAGAAACCCAGAGCCCTCACCATCCTTCTGTGCCCTAGTGCTCACAAGCTCATTTGTGACCGTGGAGCTGTGTCTGACCTGTACTGTGGCTGTCGTCCTTCTTTTGGGGCCCTGCGTGACTGACTAGGTGGCTTTATTCCTATAAAACCAATGTCCTCCAGTTCCTATGCTTTGTGAATAGCTGAATATATATTCTCAGTTGAAAATTCAAATGCCCAGATTTCTGCAAGACATGCCTGGTCCTGGAAAGTGAGAATTGACATTAAAAATAATGACCAGGGGCTTCCCTGGTGGCGCAGTGGTTGAGAGTCCGCCTGCCGATGCAGGGGACACAGGTTCGTGCCCCAGTCCGGGAAGATCCCACATGCCACGGAGCGGCTAGGCCCATGAGCCATGGCCGCTGAGCCTGCACGTCTGGAGCCTGTACTCCGCAACGGGAGAAGCCACAACAGTGAGAGGCCCGCGTACTGCAAAAAAAAAAAATAATAATGACCAGAAGGCTCTGTCCTGAAGGGATATTCCAAATTGTTGGTATTTTAGGTTGAGTATTTATTATAGTCGTACTCTTGTTCTTGCCCAGAATATCATGTTCTCCTCCCACAAGGGATGAACAGGAGTGTATTTTGTGCACAGGTCCTACAAGCAGACATGTTGGAGCTATAATGGTAGTCTCTGAGCAGACCTTGGGTGACCTATGGGTTGTTAGTGCTCTGGAAGTTGAGGCACTGTGATTCCCAGCTTGAGGTGTGGGGCAGACCTCAAAAAGTCACTTCATCTCTCTTAACCTTGGTTTACCCATCTGCAAAATGGGATGATAACGGCTTCACAGAGTTGAGGTTACTGTTTAATGAGATAGTGTGGTTAGAGTATCTGGCACATAATAGATGCTCAGTTAATAACAGCATCATGTCAGTATTTGCTCTTGTTACAATTAGCCTAGTTTCTTAGACATTCCATCTGTCAGTCTCTTGTTCAGTCTCTTGTTCTCACTGCCTTCTTTTGAATTCCATAAGTGAGCCTTGGTGCATAGACTTCAAATCGTGTTTAATGTTAAAATAATTCTAACCTCTTTACTGCCATGGCTCCTTGTTAGGCCTGTGGTGGCTGTCTCCTGCTGATTCTCTGAGTGTCTTGGGCAGGACAATGTTTCACTTGCCAGTCTGAGAGCAGAGCAGGCTTACCTGGGCGTAAAAGGGGCTGTGCCACTGCTTCAGGAGTGAAGTGAGCTAATTGAGAAAGGAACCTCTGTGAGAGCTGAGGCTGGCAGTCTCATGCACACTGGCTGTTTCAGAGTCCTGCTCATGGGGACTCATGTCACATTGTCATCCATGGCTGTGATGATCCTGTGGCCTGACAGGAAACCGTGTTGCATTGTCCTGGGCCCAAGTTGTCCTTCCTTGTGAGAACTCCTGAGACACAGTCTTTGAAAGAGGATTTTTTTTTTTAACTTATTTTTTGGCTGCATTGGGTCTTCGTTGCTGTGCATGGGCTTTCTCTAGTTGCAGCGAGCGGGTGCTACTCTTCGTTGCAATATGCATGCTTTTCATCGCGGTGGCTTCTCTTATTGTGGAGCACAGGCTCTAGAGCGCAGGATTAGTAGTTGTGGCGCATGAGCTTAGTTGCTCCGTGACGTGGGGTCTTCCCGGACCAGGGATCAAACCTGTGTCCCTTGCATTGGCAGGTGGATTCTTAACCACTATGCCACCAGTGAAGTCCCTGAAAGAGGATTCTTATGTAGAATATACATCTTCCTTTCCTCAGTTTCCATTTCTATTGCTATTTCCCCAAACATATAAACTTCATATTTTGAATCTTTTCTTCCCCCGTTACTTTTTTTTTTTTTTTTTTTTGACTGCGCCATGCACCTTGTGGGATCTTAGTTCCCTGACCAGATATTGAACCTGGGGCCCCGGCAGTGGAAGCACCAAGTCCTCACCACTGGACTGCCAAGGAATTCTCTTCCCCTGTTACTTTTACATCACCTTTTGGAGTTGCCCCCATCTTTGTTGAAATTACTTATTTGATACCTTAACTTTCCCCTTTGACTGCCCAACAACAAAAATTATGATGAGCATGATCATGGATTTTTTTATTGCAGCCACATATACCAACCAGTTCTCTGGAAACACCTGGGAAATTTACTCATCACCATATGTCTCTAGAATGCCTCTTTAAATTTCTTTTTTTAATATAAATTTTATTTATTTATTTTTTTATTTTTGGCTGCATTGGGTCTTTGCTGCTGCACGCAGGTTTTCTCTAGTTGCGGCGAGCGGGGGCTACTCTTTGTTGTGGTGCACAGGCTTCTCATTGCAGTGGCTTCTCTTGTTGAGGAGCATGGGCTCTAGGCACACGGGCTTCAGTAGTTGTGGCACACAGGCTCAGTAGCTGTGGCACACGGGCTTAGTTGCTCCGTGGCGTGTGGGATCTTCCCGGACCAGGGATCAAACCCGTGTCCCCTGCATTGGCAGGCGGATTCTTAACCACTGTGCCACCAGGGAAGTCCCTAGAATGCCTCTTAAAACTTTTTTTTTCCCCCCTGGCTGCGCGGCTTGCAGGATCTTAGCTCCCCAACCAGGGATTGAAGCCACGTCCATGGCAGTGAAAGTGCTGAGTCCTAACCACTGGACCGCCAGGGAACTCCCCCCCTTCAAACTCTTGAAACCCGGCAATCTCAAATGAATAAAGAGAAAAAAGGAGGGGAGGATCCTGTGTGCTGTGTTCCTTGGGGCCCATCATGGTGCCTGCACCTGAGAGACATGCAGTAAATACTTGTTGAAGGGACAGTCATCATGTTTCTTGTGGAGGAACTGAAGACCTTTACTTAGTATTTGTGTTCATTATCATATTTAAAGTTTTACTTTTAAATTGTTTCTTACCAGCTGGTCTTCTTGAGTATTGAGTATGGGTTTAATTTTGGTCCTTTTCTCTCTGTGCCTAATGATCAAGTTGAAAGAGTCAGACTATGTGGGATGAAGCCCAGTAAAGTACCAAGTGGTGAGGGCCCCAGATTTAGGGCTGGCAGGACTGCTGACTCACTTTTACCTTCTGGTGACTCCTTGAACCTCTCTGGGCCTCTGCGTCCTCATCGTGGAATAGCTGTGCCCACTTGCCTGCTTACCAGGTTGTGGGGGTGTCACATGTGAATTTAAGTGCCTTGTAGATGCAAAGGGGTGGATGTAGTTTCACACACACAGGACTGAATCTGGAAGGAAGCACCACAGTTAGGTATGAAATAAAAATTGCAGCATTGAAATGGTGGCAAATTACATACATGTTATTTTTCATTTGTATGCTAGGAGAAGACGAAGAAGAAATGGAGCATCAGGAAGAAGGCAGAGAGCAGCTTTCAGAAACAGAGGACAGTGGGGAGGATGAGCTGGGAAGTGACCATGGCGAGACCACCCAAAAAAAGCTCAAAGGCCGGCCCTGCCCAAAAAAGCTTTTTACCTTCTGCCTTGTGAACTCCTATGGCACAGCCGACCTAAATTCACTTGCAGCTGATGGGAAACTGCTTAAACTCAACTGTAAGCACTTTCTCTGACCTTTCAAACTGGGCTTTTGGGGACTTAGGATCTACTGGAAAATCCTTGCACTTAGCACTCACTGACTGCACTGAGCTTTCATCATCTCATAGTATGGCTCCAGGAACAGACACTTGTGTGATTCTTGGCTTAAAGCTCCCTAAAGACTGTTTCAGAGACATGACACCCCTCCGCACTTTCCCTTGGCCGCCTTGTCAGGCTTTTCTCTTCCGTCCTTGATGACTTCAGAAGGAAACGAGCTCTCCCTCCACTCCCACCATCCTTCAGGACTTTTGTTCGGGTTGATAACACTTCTTGTAGCCCTCCTAGGTGGCAGCATTTCCCCAAACTTATGAGAATAAATTCATATTTCTTTTGTTCCATGAGAATACTCATGAAATGTGACCCATCTAGAGAATGGTCCTGGATTTCACAGGCTGTTACCTGGAGCCTGTAATGGAGACTGCTGTACGGATGGGAAGGGGCATCCACACGGGATGTGTGTTGTGCGTGAAAAGCAACATGTAGATAGTGAAGATGCCTACCCTGGGTCGGGAGGGGAGCTGCAAAAGCATCTCTTGTGTCTTTTTGCTTCCTTCATTGGAGAAGAGATTTGCTAGATGTCCTCTAGTTTGCTAGCTTGCTTCCCTTTTTAAATAATTACCTAAAAGTAGTTTTTTAAACAGCTTTATTGAGATGGTTTTGGATCTTTCTTGTCTTTTTGCAGCTCCATTCCCTCTGTGCGGCTTCTTGTCTTTAGTGTAATGCCTTGCAAATTCTAGCCCCCTTCTTTTTTTTTTTTAATTTGAATTTATTTATTTTTGGCTGCTTTGGGTCTTCACTGCTGTGCGCGGGCTTTCTCTAGTTGCAGCGAACAGGGGCTACTCTTCGTTGTGGTGTGTGGGCTTCTCATTGCGGTGGCTTCTCTTGTTGCGGAGCATGGGCTCCAGTAGTTGTGGCTCACAGGCCCTAGAGCGCAGGCTCAGTAGTTGTGGCACACAGGCTTAGTAGCTCCACAGCATGTGGGATCTTCCCGGACCAGGGCTTGAACCCCTGTCCCCTGCATTGGCAGGCAGATTCTTAACCACTGCGACACCAGGGGAAGTCCCTAGCCCCATTTTGGACACCGGTCTTTGACTCCTCAACTCAGTCTTTTGTTCTCCTCCCCTGCCCCCTCATGCTATGGCCTGGAAAATGCCTCCAGGCAATAAGCTGGGGCCATGTAGGCATCACCTTATTTTTTGCCTTCTCTCAGGGATCTCACTCTTGCTCTGCCTAATATTCAGTGTCTGAAAACAGTTATTTCTTCTATTTTGTCAGTTTTTCTTGTCGTTTAAGGCAAGAGGAGAAATCTGGCCACTGTTACTCCATCTTGACCTGTGCCCTTTCAGAATTCTATGTAGTTAGTGCCTTTAAAGTGTGTCTGTAGCATTGAGGAAATCTTTGCCAAAGGATTTGGGGGCCCAGGGATTCAGAGTTGGCTGGCTCAAGGCAGAGCATTACTCTTGGCAGTGGCTGTTGATGGGTGAGCAGGTGTTGATGGCATAGCCTGAGTGTGGTCCTTCTCACTTTTGTCACCTGAGGAGCCTCTACTGTTGCTGGCCATTCAGTAGTGAGTGACACTTTGGTCCTCCTCCACAGCTCGATCCACACTAGCCATCGATTGGGATAGTGAGACCCGGAGCCGTTATTACGATGAGCAGGAATCTGAGGTAGGTCACTCGGCATTCTTGGTCAGGGGTATGTGCTGGTTTCTTCTTCGGGTGGGTCTCTCTCACCAGTTCCCCAGCAGTTTAGCAAGGTATGTTTTAGACCGAGAATGAAAAGCACTTAAAGATTTTGTCATTACATGTTCAGAGGCTCCAGAAAGTACATTATATTCCAGGCGTGAGAGCTCGTGAGGCTGTGGCTGAGCCTGGTAAGATTTTGTTTCCTCAGCAGACCTCAGCACTTTGTTCCTCACAGACCTACGAGAAGCACGTCAGCATGTTGCAGCCTCAGAAGAAAAAGAAGACAGCAGTGGCCCTGAGAGACTGCATCGAGCTCTTCACTACCATGGAGACCCTTGGGGAGCATGACCCCTGGTATGCAGCTCCCACCTCTGGGCAGGGGCACCCAGGTACCCTGGGACTCTGAGATCTGCTGGGTCCATCTGTGTACACAAAAACCCTTTGTATTTGGAATTGTCACTTTTTTACATGGCTGACCCTACAACACAGGTTTTTCTGTGTGAATTGTGTTTTCCAGACTAGGAAAGCCATCACCCTCTTTTGGAAGGTGGCTTAGAGACCTCCCTGCCCTGAAGCAGTCATGCTGAGTACAAGAAAGGATGTTATGGGATTGCCTCCATGCTTGAGAGCCCAGGTGGCACTGGCCCCCTGCCTCCCCACTAAGTGGAGGTTTCTCTTTTCAGGTACTGTCCCAACTGTAAGAAGCATCAACAGGCCACAAAGAAGTTTGACCTGTGGTCCTTGCCGAAGATTCTGGTGGTCCACCTTAAACGTTTCTCCTACAATAGATACTGGAGGGACAAGCTTGATACAGTTGTGGAATTCCCAGTCAGGTGGGTCCCTGGGCTGCAGTGTTATTTTTGGGAAAATTAAAAAACAGACAATCTGGGCACTGATTGGCAGTGTTTTGCTGCCAAAGACTTTTCTGCGTTAAGGTGTGTGTGTTGCTAGGCTCTGAGAAGTTAGACTTTGGCTCACTTCCCCTCCGTGTCTGTAGGGAAAGGACTCTCCAGTAGAAGCACTTCCTCTCTCGAGTCCCTTACGCAGCCTAACTGAACTGGTCTTCCCATCTGTCATTGGTCCCAGGGAGCCCAGGCTCAGTAGGGCAGCACAGGGACATGCTGTACCTCATCAATGCAGGGGCACAAGGAACCAGAGAGTAATCTGCTGGGGAGAGTTGGATTTTGGGGGGTGCAGATCCACCACAGTCCTGTCCCTGGGGCAGGGACTGGGACTGGCTGTCTACTAGTGTCCTCTTAGGTCCCAGGGTACAGAGTATAAGTGACACAGGCAAGTCAGTCAACAAGGTAGGAGTCCCCCCACAATGTGCAGATTTAAAAATGCTTTTTGGGGGATGGGGGATGGGTAGATAGTTACATGAAGATAGACATGTCAACAGGAGGACCTAGGTGGCGGGTATATACATGTTTGTTGTAAAATTCTTTTTTCTGTATGTTTGAAATTTTCAAAATAAAACATTAGGGAAAAAAGCTTTTGGGGGCCTATTTTGGTATTTAGCTTAAATTTTTATGGCACTAGTTGTAAATCTGATAGTAAAAGCCATTTTTACAAAGTTGCTGCAGCCCTCGTGTCTGTGCCCAGAGCCCTTCTTTGACATTTGGTCTCGGGTAAGGCTTCTCTTTTCCAGTCTGAACATGTCAGTGGTCAGAACAAGACCCCAGGACCCCTTCTGTCTGGACTGTTCATTCGTTCCTTCTGCACTTAGTTTCTGAGGGCCCTCCTGTGTTATAGCCTGTTGCATGAAAGGGGTTGCTGGGTTGCTCTGACTTCTTTCTCTGAGTTTAATGTATTGAAGGGTTATTTTTGTTTTCTGTGCTCAGAGCTCTGAACATGTCTGAGTTTGTCTGTGACCTGTCAGCAAGGCCTTATGTGTACGACCTCATTGCCGTGTCCAATCATTATGGAGCCATGGGGGTTGGCCACTGTAAGTACTGGCATCTGCTTCCTTCTGAGATGTTGACATGCCCATGGCCAGTCACCTTTCACCAGCCTCTCCCTGTGTGCCAGGCATTGCCCTAAGCACTTAACTTACACAGCTCCACGGGCCTCAGGTTGCGGGCTTTTTCCATATTGCTGCCCTTCAATTTTTGTGGTAGGATGGTGGTTCATATTCTTTAATGCAATAATCCACCTCTGGGAAACCTAAGGAAATTACTTGACTTTGGGGAAAAGCTTCATGTGCAAAGATATTCACCTACTTATAATAGTGAAAAATTAGTATTATTTATAAGAGTGGAAAATTAATATTAGCATTGGTGATCAACCGTTGGCACTTCTGTCCATCGATTTCATGGAAGAGTACGCAGTCATTGCAAAATAAAATTAATAATAACATGGGGAAATACCCATGGTATGTTAAGGGAAAACAGCTACACAAAATTGCATCATTACAGAAAGTAGTATCACAACTACATTGAAACAAAAGACAGAGAAGCTATGATAGGAGGGGGGAAAGCCTAGGAGGAGAGAGACCAAAATGTTAATTTTACTATTTTTTCTTTGTTCTACTTTATTTTCCAAAATTTCTATAATGTGTAGGTTTACCTTCACTTTTATACTTTTACTAGTTTATTTTGTTACTTGTTTATGGAAAGGTGTTAGTGATGTTGAAGTGAGGAGCTGGGTTTCCTCATCTCTCTTCTATTGCATCTGCACCATGATAACTGCCACTGCACCCAGTGTCAGGACCCCAAGAGATGACACCATGGGAGGTGTCAGTTCCATTTACACTTACAGTGGATTATGGAACTGCCCTAAACCCCAGTCTTCTCTTCTATACTGGTAAGCTTTTTCTGTTGGCCCAACAGTCTGTTCTCCTGCCTCTCTGCTCTTACCATATCACCTCTTGCCTTTAGATGGCTGCTCAGTCTCCAGCCCTCAGGTCTACATTCCAGGCCATTAGAAGAAGAGGAAAAAAGGGCATGACCTTCCCTTTTAAGCAGATCTCCCAGAAGTCCCCCTCAACTCCTCTACATACATCTCATTGGCTATCACTTGGTCACAGGGCTACCATCTAGCTGTAGGAGAGGATGGGAAATAAAAATTGTGCCTGTTTGAAAATTGGGGCTCTACTGGAGTGGCTATTAGCAATCTCTGATCATATCATATCCTGCAGCACTTACTCTTCTCTAACTTTTTTCTCCCCAAAGTAATTTCACTATCTGTATTCATGCATACTGGACACATGTATTCATTTTTAACTTCCATTTTAGCATATAAACACTGCTAGGGGCAGGTTACTTAGCCTCTTTATGCTTCAGTTTCCTCATCCAGGTTAGGCTTCAGTTTCCTCATCCAGGTTAGGCTGGTTATGTGCAGGTCCACATTGGGTCCACAGTTGGAATGCCAAGATTGAAAACCACCATTGCTGTTGTTATGCCAAGCATGGACAGTGGGGACACGCCCTTGGCACCTTCTCTGTCACTGTCCCATGTCCTTCACCACCACTTGGTGCAGTAGGCACTGCAGTGAGTAATGGTTAAACAGCTTAAGGAAAAAAAAAAAAAAACCAGCTTGCCAAAGCCACACAGCAGGTTGAGACTGGAAACCAGATCTCCATCAGATTCTGTTGTTTCTGAGAGTCTGGGTGGAGCAGGAATTGGGTATTGCTGCTGGGATTCCTGTTGTAAACACATCCTGCTTCGAAATAGTGTAAAATCAAAACCGGAAGTGTTGGCTGTGGGAAATGCTTGCCCAGTGTGGGGAAATGCTTGGCCCGGTGTGAGGAATTGTTATCCAGCCACAGATTCTTGACTCACAATTTCAAAGGCAGATATATTTAAGTTTTCTTGTTCACATCCCAGCTTTGCAAACCCAAACACCCAATGTGTCCCTCTTTGGGATTACCCCACAGGCTCCAGAGGCGGTGAGAGGCAGTAGTAGCCAACCATCTGCCTGGATGAAGTGGGGGAGTTTGACTTGGCATGTTTTTGAGAACTGTTGTTTTGTTTAAATCTTAAAGTATCAGCTCCTTTTAATGGTCCCCTGACTCTGGGTTATTGCTCATAGCCATCCTGAAGATTGACACTGGATTCCTCTATTTTTTGGATTAGTTTTCCAAAATTACAGTTTAAAGCCTTGGTCGCTCCATTTTTACTCTTTTTTTTTTTTTTTTTTGCGGTAGGCGGGCCTCTCACTGTTGTGGCCTCTCCCCTTGCAGAGCACAGGCTCCGGACGCGCAGGCTCAGCGGCCATGGCTCACGGGCCTAGCCGCTCTGCGGCATGTGGGATCTTCCCAGACCGGGGCACGAACCCGTGTCCCCTGCATCGGCAGGCGGACTCTCAACCACTTCGCCACCAGGGAAGCCCCATTTTTACTCTTTTAGTGCCTTTTTGAGAAGGAACAGATTTTTTTTTTTAACATCTTTATTGGAGTATAATTGCTTTACAATGGTGTTGTGTTAGTTCCTGCTTTATAACAAAGTGAATCAGCTATACATATACATATATATCCCCATATCTCTTCCCTCTTGCGCCTCCCTCCCTCCCACCCTCCCTAGGAACAGGTCTTTTTTAAAAGGATGAGTTATCTTTTGGTTGGTAGGACACAAGCTATAAATTACTTTTAATTTCAGACTCTGTTTGTTTCATGTTTTGGAATTGTGTTACTGTTGAGTGCCACTGTAATGAGCTAGCCAGATTAGCTCTCTTGGTGACCGGCTAGAGTATTCTCTTGCTTTGGCAGACACTGCGTACGCAAAGAACAAACTGAACGGGAAATGGTATTACTTTGATGATAGCAGTGTGTCCCTGGCCTCCGAGGATCAGATAGTGGTGAGTAGGCCCTAATGCCTGGTTCCTACTCTTACCTTTAGGGATTAGAGCTGGGAAGAGTCTTCCGGGCTAGTTGGTTATTTAGTCATCCTGCTGGGACAGTGGAAGCAAGGTGTGGTGGAGAAAGAGTTGGCTGCTATTCCTTCTGGGACCCTTCCTAAATGAGATGCTCAACTCTCCTCGGGGTCTGTCACAAGGCCCCTGCCTTTCCCCACTCCCTGGGGAGGGTCAGCATGAGCCAGCCTCGGGTAGAAGGGTTTTCACAGTCACTTCAGTGTGTGGCTGCACAGGGCAAGACGGCGGATCCCTGAGAGTGGTGTGTTCTGAACAGAGAAAAGCTGGGGGGGAAATGGGTGATTTTTCCAACCAGTGAATGGATGTTGCCCCTCTTGTGTTTTAGACGAAAGCAGCTTATGTGCTGTTTTACCAGCGGCGAGATGATGAGTTGTATAAGACGACTTCACTCAGTTTTCCTGGATCCTCTGATGGAGGGACGAGACCAGGCAGCTTACAGCAAGGCATGGGGGATGATGAGACTTGCAGCATGGACACCAACTGATGCTGCCTCAGTGACCCTGCACCACAGCACCAGTGCAATCCCTCAGGAGAACACCTTTGACACTGAAGACTTGCTAGTGTTCCGTCTAAAAACCGGATGAGGAAATTCTTTTATGAGAAAAAAAAAAAAAAAGGTTATGTTAGGAGGCCGAATTAGTTTTCTTTTTATACAGGTGGTGAGAAATTTCTGTAAAACCTGTGGAGCTGCAAAGTAGGGGTTGGGATGGGGGCACATAATGCAGTATGTCTGATGGATTCCAGAGAACGGAGAGGAACACACTGTTCATTGAGTTTGGTGTGGCCATGAAGACCTGCCACAGGCTGCCCTGAGTTCCTGGATTTTTGATTCTGGTGATGATTACTGTTCCCCCCAGTAGTCTGCCCACAGTAAATGAAGCCTCGAGTAAATGATGTCGTCCCCTTCTCCCTTGCTGTGCAGTGAGATGGGTTTATAATACCCTAAAAATTAGCCACCAAAGCCCATTTCTGTTTCCCTTTGTGTCATCTTGGAATATCCAGCTTTCTCCTCCCTAATGAAATGAAGATGCTTGGTGTTGGGGTTTCCTGCCCCTCCGTCTCCTGTGGAACCTAGCAGTTCTGTTATGTCCCCCAGCATCCTTGATGAATTGAGACAGTTGGATACCCCTCTGGCACTTTTATTAGATATCACTTGGAAGTTGGTACACTAAACCGCTGGGTACTGGGTCGCGTCTAGTAGTTTCTCTCCCTGTTGGCTCAAGAATGGGAACCTTCCTGGGCTTGGAAAGGGCTCCTATTCTCGCTGATTTCGGTTAGAAGTGAGATCCCCGCTCCTCCAGCCGATTTTCTTTCGGCGGTCTGGCCTCCTTAAGCCTGCCCGGGCCGTGCTCCCAGGGCCGTTGTCTTTGTCGCGCGGGGAGGCCTGAGACCTCTGTCCCCTCCGTGGGTGGGGCCCTTGTTTCCCTTTGCGTTGGTTCAAAGGACAAGGTCATCCGGGCTTTTCTTGTCTGACCTTTAACCTGAGCCGTGGGGGTTGGGCCTGTCAGTCGCGGGCATACGCGACGGAATCGATGAGGGCGTGCGGGACGACCGTTGGTAGGGGCGGTAGTGCGGGAGCGCCGGCTGCTCGGTGAGGACCCGGTGAGGACCCGGCTGTGGGTCTCCGCTCGGGGGCTGGCCACTGGGTGGGGCCGGGCCGGAGCCTGCGACCGAAGGGGCTGCAGGCTGGGATGAGGGGCCCGGAGCCGGAGGAGGGGGGATGGTTCCGTCTCCATCGCCGGTTCCTCCCTCCCGGAGAACCGCGGGCCGCACCTGACCCCACAGAGAAAAAAGCGCCGGGAGTGTGGGTTTCCCTGCTCTCCGACCCATGGCGTGGATCAAACTTAAGGAAATTGTGGCAAATACTCCATTTGGGGGTGGTTTACAACCTCATCTGTAACATTATTTTCACGTTGCTGTGTGCATTTCCAGTGTATTGTATAATAAAGACATGGTCGCTTTTAGGGGAGATGTCTGAAAAACTGAGAAGATGCAGAAAGGAGCTGACTGCAGCCATTGACCGGGCCTTTGAAGGAGTCAGTCATTCCCAGGAGTGCTCAGGCATGCAGAGTCTGGAGCTGGACGCTGCGCCGCTTTCCTTCCCCTTCCCCATGCACAGGCTCCTCTGCAGGAGGCACCCGCTGGCAGCCTGCTCCTCTGCGGCTCTTTTCTCTCCTGTCCCGTTTGCTCCTGGGAATGAGAGCCCTGCCATTGCACCAAACCACGAACCCGTGAGTGCAAAGACACGCGCTCTATGCCCCAAAAGAAAACCTCTGACCAGCAAGGAAAACATATCGATGCGTTCCTCCATTTTGGCACCTGAAAGACAGTTTTGGAGAGCGGCAGGAGATGGGGAGAACTGGAGAAAAGACAGTCTAAGGTGATTCCAATCTGAATAGTTTAATAGCTATAATTAGGGGTATCTCATATCTGAAAAAATTGTTGAAAATCCTAAATTGAGTCCATAACACTACTCTTGCCTCCCCTCTGAAGCTCTAAGACTTTATTTGGGAAGTTTGTAAACATTCTTCAGAATGTGTATGTGTGGTTTGAGGGGGTGAGGGGTCTTGGATGTCTAACCAGTCATGGAAGCCAGTGTGTGTGTGTGTGTGTGTGTGTGTGTGTGTGTGTGGTTTGAGGGGGTGAGGGGTCTTGGATGTATAACCAGTCATGGAAACGTGTGTGTGTGTGTGTGTGTGTGTGTGTGTGTGTGGTTTGAGGGGGTGAGGGGTCTTGGATGTATAACCAGTCATGGAAACCACTCTGCAGTACCAAAAGGGGTAGTGAATGTTAAAGAACCTAATTTTAAAAGTCATCTTATTTTTTGTACTGCAGAAACACACATCTTAATTCCAGTGTTTTTTTCCCCACGCTGGGGGGAGGCGGATCGATGGCCGGGCCCTGACTCCATCCTTGCTTCTGCTCCCCTTCCTCACCCCAGAGCTTTTTAGGCTTTCCCTGGGATAAGGTCTTCCCTAGACCTTTTCTTCTCCCAGGTAGCTGCAAACTGCCTCATCCTAGGCACCTTGGTTTGAAGCAAGGAGGACCATATGGGCTGAAACTTCAAGGTCCTGCCATCTTGGTTGCTCTGTAGTCAGAGACTGAAGAAGCCACTTAATCATTTCAGTTCTACAAATATTTGTGCTCGTATTCACAAACATTAATGGGCATTATGATGCTTTTAGTCAACTTCACTGATTCAGTGGTTCCCAGTCATCCTCTAATCACAGCATAAATGACAATTTAAAGTACCAGTGTTTGTCTTTAAGATTATCTAACACTGAATTCCCCTCCAATATTTTCTTGAAAGAGGATCTAATCCCCCACCTTTTTCTTTTCACCTGGGGGCTGCAGGAAAGATATGGAGAAAGATTTGAAGGTTGAGTCAAACATGCCACTCAGCAGTTCTAGCCAAGAGATCACAAAGGATTTGCCTGACATGATCGGTGAGTACAGAGAGCTGGTCCATCCTCTCCCTAGAAGGATAGGTTCTTCACACAGGCCCCTGAGTCAGCAAGCATCTTATTAAAAAAAAAAATTCTTATCTCTTTTCCACTGGCTTGTTAGATTTGTTTTGCTCACAGCAGAGAGCCTTCATGGAGCTGATAACCTGGGAGAGTTACACATCAGTCAAGTCATTTCATAAATGTACAGTTAGAGTGAATCTTTGGAGGCCAGGGACAGCAGCCCCTGTTGGTGGATGAGCTTAGATGTGAAGGAAACAGGACATAGGCAGAGATGGGGGTAGGGGTAGAGGAGGGTAGTCCAGCTGGGGGGGCATTAATACAAGATGAGAAGAAAATTTAGAAGCCAAAAACTCCCCTATAATTCCACCATCCACCACAAAGGCAGCCACTGTTAATACAGTGCTGTATATCCTGTCATAGATACTTTTTCTACACACACATCTGTGTATTCTGTGTGTGGACTATTTTTTTTTTTTAACTTTTATTTTTAGCTTTTTTTCCCTCATTTTTTGGCCACGCCGCACAGCATGTGGGATCTTAGTTCCGCGGTCAGGGATCGAACCCGTGCTCCCTGAACTGGAAGCTCAGAGTCTTACACTGGACCGCCAGGGAAGTCCCAGCAGGCAGCATTTTGATTACCCAAAAGATCCCATTTTTCTCACACTGTGTCTTCTGCCCGCAGATCAGGGAGTAGTTTCTTGAGAGCCGGAACAAACACATGCATCTCTGTATCCTCCCACTTAAACCCTCCTTGGAAACCAAGGAGATGGTTGGGGCTCAATAAATACCTGAGCTAGGAAGGGGGGCACCAAGCCCATGTTAGAATGTGGCAGCCTGCCAGCCCCGGGGGTAGGAACACCGGCTTTGCAGAGTCCCTGGAGATGGCCGCCCATTTGTGGTTTTTAACTTGTGCCTGAAGTGTCTTAAGAAATCTCTCACTGGAATTGTAATGCTGAATGTTTTTATTTTTAAGACCATACAGGCATCCAAACTATTGAAGAAGTGGCTGGAAAACTAGAATTTGAAAGCGAGTTGAACCGTGTGTGTGGTTGCTGTGAAGATTTGCCCTTCAAGGAGGAAGCCTGGGCCCTGCTGGTGGACGAGAGCCCTCAGGAAGCCTCGGATGCAGACCCTGGTGGCCTCAGGCAGGCTTTCTATGATCACAGTATCGTGGAGACTGTTCTGGACTTGGAAGAGGACTACAATTTACTGACCTTTTAAATACCGAATTGAGTAAGGACAGTTGACTTCAGCTTTGATTCTTTACAGCAGGAGTCTGATGTTAGGGCGTCTGTGCAGGGCAGTCACAGTTGTTATCAGGGGCCACATTCTTCAGAGGCTTGGAAGAATCTGAATTACCCCAACCTTTTTAACTTCCCGTTGTGTCCCTTTTTGAGCTGAGAGCCCAGTTTGTTTGTTTGTTTGTTTAATTCTGTTGCTTTGAAGTGTTTCTTTTTTTTTCACCTTTTTTTTTTTAACATCTTGACTGTTTTTTTGATTGATGTTCAATATACCCAGAACCCAAGGCAGGTGCAAGGTCTTGGGCCTCTGCTCTGTGTCTTCATGTTCTTTTCCATGGACCCCTGAAAAAGTACGGGGGCCACGACCAGCATGGGCTTTCTGTACCCCTGGGACCAGCCCATCCCAGGCCAGCTCAGCCTGTATGGAGGAACTGGCATCAAGATGGACCTTGGCCCCAGGCTCTCTGCCACATTTGCGCACTTTGCACACAAGGCTGCCTGTCCCCCGCACGGGCCTCATGCCCTCTTCATGTCCAGACCCTCAATCCCTCCATCCTTTCCCCTGCCCAGCTCAAAGCCCTCTGCAAAGGCCTCCTACTTGTGTCAGCGGGGCTGGTAGCATCCCTTATTAGGTTTCCTGGGCTGGAGCCAACCCTCCACCACGGCTTGAGAGAAAGGACATCATCAGAAATTATTTGGACAGATCTCTCAAAACCATGATGTTCTTTCAGGAAACCTAATAAGCTGTTGGGCAAGATATCATGCCTCCCAGAAGCTGAGTCTCAGGGAAGTGCCCGCCTCCTAGGCATAGGGGAGTATGGGGGTAAGGAGTCTGGTGCAAAGCTGTTGTAAGACCCAAAACTCAAACCAAGGAGCTGGGAGGCAGTCCCAGGGGCCTAGGACCCCCCCACACCAGTCCATATTTTAGGCTAGTGACCCAGCATAGGGCAGGCTGCAGAGCTGGCATCACCCCTTTACTACAGGCCTGGAGATTCCTCTGGGCCCCTAGGTAGAGACCTTGCATCTACTCCGTAGCTGTGTGAGACTGGGCACTTGCCTGACCCTGAGAACTAGCCTCCAGCCACTTCATGGGACAGGCCTCCGCTGGGGGATAGAGGGCAGGACGGGCTAACCAGAGGCTCCTTCCAAGCCACCGTACACTCACTCCCTGCAGCAGATAGTAAACATCACAGATTATGGAATTGGGGTTCACTTTCTTTTCCCTGAATAGGAGAGACAGGAGCAAATAAGAAGAAATGCTCACAGCTTCTTGCCTGCCCCACTCCACGGGGAATGGGGCCATCTGGAGGGAGAGTTGTCAGGCTACTTGATATTCAGAAAACCAGGTCTCCCAACAGTGAGTTCCAAATAATATGCCTTGATGTGGATACTCTCCCACAGAGGATGTGGGGCTAAATCCTCATCTCCCCCAACCCCTGCCTGTCACCACCCCTTGAGGGTGAACTGAACTTAGTGACTCACTTCCAAGGAATAGGGCTGGGAAAGGGAAAGATAGTAGATTACATGGAGAAGCCTGGCAGACACCACTTAACCAAGTGATGAAGATGAGCACCACCCATGCTGTCCTGTGCACGTCACCCACCCCTGACAGGATATGATGAGAAGGGTGCTTCATTTCCATGGTATTCCTACCAAAACCTCCCAGCCCCAATCTAATCGTGAGACAAACATCAGATGAACCCAGTTTGGGGGATATTCTACAGGATACCTGGCCAGGACTCAAGACTGTCAAGGTCATTAAAAGCAAGGAAGACTCAAAATCTGTCACAGAGCAGCGGACACTGAAGAGACACAATGACTAAATGCAGTGCGTTGTCCTGGATTGTGTCCTGGAACAGAGAGAGGACATTAATGGAAAAACGGATCAAATCTAAATACAGGCTCAAGTTTAGTTACTAATACGGTTATTAGTTTCTTAGTTTTGACAAGTACGCCACAGTTATGCAAGATGTTAACTTTAAGAGAAGCTGGGTGAAGGATATATTTGAACTTATTGTCTTTGCAACTTTCCCGTAAATCTGAATTTATTGCAAAATTTAAGATGTATTTTTTTTTTTTAAATGCAGTTGATCCCAAGTTTGTGAAATGTGTGTATGAGCACACATGCAGAGAACTGTTATGGAGGAACAAGGAGGGTTTAGGTCTTTTTCTTGTCTGTATTTTTAAATTTATCTGCAGTGGACATGTATCACTTCTGTAGAAAAAAGAAATTATAGTTGTTTTTTAAAACCCTCATATTCACCAACCAACCATGGGCATCCCTCACCAGAAACCTGCCCAGAGGTGACCTTCACAGTTTGCAGGAACTGGTGCAGGTCCAGGGCCTGCAAGGGGGTGCTCAGCAGGACCCTGACAAGGGGCTCGCCCTTCCCTGCGGGTGCTGGACCCTCAGGGCCAGAAACTCTGGGTCTCACAGAGCTGTTTCTCAGCACTCAGTGCTGGGAATGCGGATCTAGCCCTAACCCTGCAAGACTGAAATGAGAGGATTTTTCTTCTGCCTGCAGCAGAGACTGTGGCCCTTGGGAATGAGGGCAGAGCCTGGGGTAGGGGTGGGGTAGGAGGGAGGGGTCAGGTTTTCCCTGGCTGGATAGACAAATATACCTCTGTTTTAGCAAAGCCTTTATGTGAAAATTCAGATTTACCAAAAGGGCTAATTCATCCTGGAATCCTTAAATGAGGAGCTTTTCCTCACTGTAGAAACACAGCTATTTAGTAAAGCAGGTGAGCCCTGAGCCTCTGGCATGCCACTCCCAGAGTAGCTGGGGTGGCCATGTGGTCATTTCCCTGGTGACACCTACTCTTGTCTCTGCATCCCTGGCTCCCCAAGGTGCCCAAAGGACACTTTCCTGCCTTTGTCATCTGCTTCAGGGTGGCGGGCAGATGTGTGCTCCTCTGCACGGAGCAGGGGTTTGGGGAGTTAGTCTCTAGGGATTTAGCTGGAGGAATAAAAGGAGCCTGGAACATTTTTTGCCTAGAACATTTATTTTAATAAACTTGGGACCAAAGAGTTATTGGGGAGACATTGATATTTGAGAAACTAAAAATGTTTTACGTCATTCGGTTCTCTCCCCCACAGTTCATCTTGGAAAGCCAAACAATCCCTGAATTGTTTCCGTGGAAACACCAAACTGCAATTTGGATTAGCAGAATCAAAATAGAAACGAGGCAGCTTCAAGAATAAATAGGAGCTTTGGAACCTGCTAGTCACCAACTGCCAGTTCAAGCTACAGCACAAGGCATGTGAGAAGCTGGGCCCATCCAGTTCTATAAGGAGGGGTTTCCAGGTCCCCTGGCTACATGCTGCCGGGTCAATGCCAAAGTCACTAGAAACCAGCTCTGTCTGCATACTGGTAGACTTGTAACAATACTTAAGGTAGGAGCTGGTCTGTAAAGCTAGGAGAGGCTGGGGGTCTGGAGGGAAAGGTTGGGTGGGTGGGGAGAAGGGACAGGAAAAAGGAGAGATGAGTGAATGCCGAGTGAAGTTCCAGCAAGGAGCAGAGACCACAGCTGAGGCCTGAGAGTACAGCAACAGTTCTTTTAAGAGGACAATTCAAGGGACTTCCCCAGTGGTCCAGTGGTTGGGACTCCAAGCTTCTACTGCAGAGGGCGCAGGTTTGATCCCTGGTCAGGGAACTAACATCCCACATGCCATGCAGTGTGGCAAAAAAAAAAAAAAAAAAAAAATTCAAGGGTGGCCAAGGGCTGGAAACAGTGACCCTATTCTCAGCCCCATCTGGATTGCAATGTTCCCCACATTCCTGTCTAGCAACACAGGTCTAGACTGGAGTCTGGATTCTTGCCAGGTAAGCTCTGGGGGCACTTGTGGTCAGTAAGCGCCTGCCTCTGTGTAGCTCCAGCCAGCACAATCAGGCACGAAAGCCTACCTTCTCATCTCTTGAGTCTCAGGGTTCCCTCCCCCTACCTCCTGCTCCCCTCACCAGGGGAATGGGGGAGGCACCTCCTGGCCCACCTGCCCTGGCTCCTTGGCATTCTCCTGGACCCTGCACTTCCAATCCCAGGGAAGACTCCAAGGGGGTCAGGAGACAAGGAGGAGGGAGACAGATAACCTGGGGGACCTTTGCCCCTCACCTTTGCACCCAGGAATGTGCTGATAGGGCAGCAACACCATCCTGCCACTGGAGGAGTTGTGAGCTATTAATGATCAAAGAAATTGATGAAAAGGATTTGCAAAAGAGGCCAATCTCCCTCCTCCCTCTAACTGAGGCACAAGACGTTTAACATGGCAGTGAAGGCCAGTGAACTAGGCAAGCAAACCAGGGAGGCCACTGCACCTGGTTATGGGTAGTTATTGGAAAGGCTGTCATCTAGAGACAATCTGAGGCTCTGGTAATTTGCTTTCTCCCTGAAGTATGTGGGAGAACATTAATATTTTAGATTCCAGCTAAATATTTAGAGGGAACAAAGTTTTACTCAGGAAATCTGTTTGACAGTGGATTCCAGCCCTAGTGGGGAGGACTTTCCGTGCTAGGCCAGCTGGAAAATGCCTGATTTGATGAAGAGTTTTGGCCTAAGGCCTGGCATGAAAAACAATTGCAGAACTACGTTCAGCTCTTGTAGGAAACCACTATCTTTTTTGAGGGCAAAAAGTCTTGTTTTCTGGGCACTTTGGGTGGGAGCTGGCCTGAGAGAGAGGAATGGGCATCTTATAAGAGATCCGTCATCAGGACCCCTTTGAAACGTCTGAGACAAAGAAGGGAAGTTGCAAAGGAATACCAGAGAGACCCAACTTTCAGGACAGGCTGCCAGGAGCTGTTTGAAAGATAAGTAAGAAATACCTGCTCTCAGTAAGTATTTATCAATTGTCTACTAGTGCCAGACACTCTCCTGGATGCTGAGGATACAGTAGGGACAAGGCAGATGCTGCTCTTGCTTCTGGAGTTTATATTCTACTGTGCAATGTGGGCAAACACAAAAATACTGATTTAATATATCATTTCAGATGGAACTGTATGAGAGAAATTAAAACAGGGTAAGGGAATGGGCAGTGAGTAGGGTGAGCCCCTTCAGAAGAGGAGAGGTCAGGAAAAGGCCTCTCTGTAGGTGACATTTAAATTGATACTTGAATGTCAAGGCAGTTAGGTGCTGCAAGTGACTTCACTTCCATCCTCAGACTGTAGCTGGAGTTGTATAGAGGGAGGAACCCCTAGGTGGGCCCTAGGCCGGTAGACCTCCCACCACATTCACCCGTGTGGCTACATACATCTCTATCAGCATCCGAAGAGCCAAAAATGTTGCGTGCCCCAGGGACGTGCCTGGGCTGCGTCATGCTCACCAAATTTGGCAGGAACACAATAGTTAAAAAAAAAAAAAAAAGCCTTAGGAATAAAATAAGAAACAGAATATCCTTTCCGATGATTGCCAGAGACAGGCAGCATAATTTTAATTAACCCGGCCTTGTTAGGCAAAAAATTTACTGCTCATTCTACAAAAACACCCAGCTCTGAGTCACTCTGATCTTTGACTTTAAGCAAAATGAAATACTTTTGAAGAAATACAGGATTTCATAACTCACAGCAGAATCAAAGAACAGAGGGTCCTGCTTTGGCATTTCAAAGTTGGACAAGACCCTTCAATGAGAAGGCCACAGTCATAAATACTGGTGGAGTTCTCTCAACAGTGTCTCAACTGTGAAGTAAAATGACTAAACCTTTCAACTTAGAGTAATAAAACATTTCCAAATACAGACCCCTCTGATCTACAAGCCTCATGCTAACTGCTCCACAGCCACCTGTAGTCAGTTTGGGAAGGGCTGGGCTGCTTCCTCCCGTGCCGTCCTTGCACAGGCAGAGAAAACCAGCAGGGAAGGCAGTGGAGGCTGGCAGAGGGCAGGTGAACACCCAGTGAGACCCACAGGGAGAGTAGAGGCCAGGGCACCCTAAGGCAGAGCCCAAGTCTGTACTTCCTAGGCCTTGAAGAGAGAAGGCTGCTGCCATTGCCTGTGGCTGTAGACAGCAGTACGCCCTTGGTCTGGAAATGAGAGTGAAAGCACCTTAGGCTGGTTCCTGGTAGCCCTGCCAAAGGTGTCACAGGCAAATTAAACTCTCCCAGATTTTTGTGGGATACATAACCCTGAAAATAAAGAATAAAAAAATGAGAAATCAGGAGCCATTACTTTCTATAACGGCCCACTCAGAAGCCCCATTTTCAGGAATTCCCTGGCAGTCCAGTGGGTAAAACTCAGCACTTTCACTGCCGTGGCCCAGTTTCAATCCCTGGCCAGGGAACTAAGATCCCCTGCAAGCTGTGTGGCACGGCCAAATAAAAAAAGCTCCATTTTCAACCCTGTACTGGCTTGATAATAGGCAGATTCTGGAAGCTGTCCATCCACGAGGATTTTTACTTTCATAAAAAAAAGAAAAATCAGGGCTTCCCTGGTGACGCAGTGGTTAAGAATCTGCCTGCCAATGCAGGGGACACGGGTTCGAGCCCTGGTCCGGGAAGATCCCACATGCCATGGAGCAACTCAGCCCGTGAGCCACAACTACTGAGCCTGTGCTCTAGAGCCCACAAGCCACAACTACTGAGCCCACGAGCCACAAATACTGAAGCCCGCCTGCCTAGATAAGCCACCGCAATGAGAAGCCCGCACACTGCAACGAAGACCCAACGCAGCCAAAAGTAAATAAATAAAATTTTAAAAAAAGAAAAGAAAAATCAGTTTGAGTAGGGTGTGGTTTATTCAAAATCATCTTATGAGAAGCGTAAGGAATAAAAAGATGGTACGCACCTTAAAAGTTTTATCTTTATTTTTTGATTTTTTTGTATTACAAAAGAAGTACATATATATTGCAAAAATTCAAAAACTTCAACAAGATATAATTGGAAAGCCAAAGTCTCATATAAGCGCACTGCTCTCCAGAAATGATACAGGGCCCACAGCCGCTCTCATTAGCTTTAAAAGAGTGGTTGAAAACAGGACAGGGGAAAACGGCTAGAAAGAAAAATGGAACCGTGTGCCTGTGAAGAGTGTGGTTCCCGGCATTTGTTCGGCGCATGTCACCTCTCTTTCCTTGGTGGCTTTATATTTCTCCGTTCACAGGAAGTCTGACTTTGTGTGTGCCCTATAATATTTCCACTGACCAAAAAATGCAGATGCTCTCGCAGCAAAACTGGATAAAAATAATAATTAAAAAAAAATCCTGAGGCCCAGAAAGATATTGGTCATGTGAAGGAAATGTTTGAAGACCAAAAATGTTGTGTTTGGGAGACATGCTGCCACACCAACAGTTTTGTGAGAGCCCTTCTGCTACTGGATATTCCATATGGAAGGCAGCCCTCCTTCTACCAAACACAACACCCTCCTCCTTATGCCCCACACCCAGGCTGCTGCCCCAGCTCTCATCACCACCTCTGCACACATTTCATTCCCCTAAATAAGGGTGTATTTATCCCTATGCTCTGTCATGGGCAGCACCTGGTACCCAGAATGCCGGATCTGCTCCCTAGCCCTGCACTGACCACCACCCCTTCCAAAGCATAGCCTCTGACCCTGAGGGTTCCAGGCAGGCCTTTGGGAACTTTCTGCTGTTAGCCAGCCCAAAGTGTTCTGTGATTTGTCTTTCCAGCTGAGACCAATAAACCATCAGCTGAATTCACTATGGGCTGGTCAGAAGCCTTCATCACTGCTATCAAAACCCAGGTCATAGAGTATACTCTTCTCTGGCTCCTTGCACTGAGGGGGCTCTTTTCTGACGTTGAGGTCACTGAACCAGCTCATCTGTTGGTCCCCCTGGGAACTGTGAGAAAGCAGGCTGTTGTCTTGGGAAGCATGCCCACTGTACTGCAAGAGATTCCCTTGCACTGCCCTTGCTGTCTTACTGGGCATGACTCTTCCTCTCAGAGCAGAGCAGACTGGTTTTGTGGGGCTCCTGGGGCCCTGAAGATGCAGGGGCTGAGCTAGGGGTTCCTGCCGCCCCTGGGGGGGCCTTTGTGGGATGGAAACTGGAGGGTGAGGATATTTAGACTTGGAAACACAGGGTTTGCTTGGGGTTTGTTCTTGCTTCCTGGATAGGAGCCTGCTTCTGAGGGCTTTCCTGGGATGCTGCTTCTTGCCTTTCCCCCTTCTTTCTACAGTTCTGCCTTTCTGTTCAGTCACCAACCTTTGTTCACAAGGGTTACATGAAAACATGCCTTTGGCTTGACATTTTTGGAAGGTGTTCTTAATGCTGGTTGCAAAGTTGTTTAAATCCAGGGATCTAAGCCGCGAAGCTCCTTGGGAAACCAGCTCCCTGTCTTCAGGAATCTTTTGGCCCAGGATGCCAGAGCCATGGTTCTCAGAGCTTGTTTTAGTAATAGCACAATTCTGGCAGTTACCCTGCACTGCCTTGTCCTTGATTTGCCTGTTTCTTTTGCCAGTTCCAACTGCCAGCGGCACAGCCTCTTCTTGGAGAGCACTACTCTTTGCTCCCTCACCCCAGACACCAGACTCCCCAGGCCTCAAGGAGCCCACACTAAGATTGCATGCAGCAGGGAGGGCCTGGGCCTGCCACATAACTGGTTCCTCAGAGGCATATTTCTCCTGCCTGGTGAAACTGAGGCTCTGGGCCAGAGGTGGTGAAGTCTGAGAAGCACTGTCCTTCACATGTCTGGGTATCCGAGGGACAGAGATCAATTGATTTAGCTCTGCTAGGACACTGGGCATATTCAGCTGGCCTAGCTGCTCACACAGCTGCTGGAAGTCCTTACTCTGCTGAGCAACTAAAACTTCAAGGTGCTTCAGGTCGGACTTCATTTCTATAAACTCTGCTTGTCTCTAAAGAAAGGCAGTGAGAAAGAAGGGAGTTACAGACAGTGCAACGCAGAATGCACAATATAACGTGTGAACAAAACAAAGGATGGGCCAGCAGATCAAAACCTTGTCCCTTGCTGGGTACTTTACAGGGGATACATGGCTACACTCTGGAGCAGGGTCCCTAGGGTCCACATCATGCCAGAGAACCTTGGGAAAGGAAGCTGGCCCCTACCCTGGCCTGTTACCAAGGGGCCTGTGGTGGCCTCTGTTCTTGGCTGAAATTTGCAATTTTAAAGGTGTCTCTCTAGGTCTTAGTAACAAAGCCATAAACACACTTGAGGAAAGGGATCAGGGTCTACACTTACACCTTCAAATCTCTTTTGCAGCTCAAGGATGGCCTGTTCCACGTTGCATTTGTCCCACACTGTTTCCAACACCAGATCACTCTGGGCCTTCGTGGTCTCTTGCACTAAATACAAAACAATGACAATTCACCACATGAAGACTATGGTATGCCCCACCCTGCCCAGGCCACAGTCGTGGAGAGGGAGAAGCTGGAACCCGGCACGGGCTACCAGAGCCTGCTCTGCCAACACCCAGAACTCTTACCATCCAGATCAGCCCTGGTGAGGAAAGAAAGCAAGAACAGGGTGGTTCCTCCACTGTCTCTTCTTCCCTCCCTCCCTGAGAACATCCTGGCCAAAGCAGACTCAACCTTAGCACCTGCTGGGGACTCTGAAACCTGCTGCCCAGATGATGGCACCAACGTCCTCTTTGGCCAGACTTCTTGGCCCTGTCATCAGAGTGATCTTTCTAGAATGTAGATATGATCGTGCCTCCTCTGAAACAGTCACTGGAACTTTCAATGGTACCCCACAGGCCACTGGATGAAGTCCAGATCTTTCAATAAATTGGCTAACAAGACCCAGGCTCACTTCCCTTTAACTCACTATCCTCTGCATCTCTGAGCTCTGCCTAGGCAATCTCTCTTCCACCACTGGCTTTTTTTTTTTTTTTTTGCAGTACGCGGGCCTCTCACTGTTGTGGCCTCTCCCGTTGAGGAGCACAGGTTCCGGACGCGCAGGCTCAGTGGCCATGTCTCACAGGCCCAGCCGCTCCGCGGCATGTGGGATCTTCCCGGACCGGGGCACGAACCCGTGTCCCCTGCATCGGCAGGCGGACTCTCAACCACTGCGCTACCAGGGAAGCCCCACCACTGGCTTTGAATATGCCGTTCCCTTGGTTTACAATACTCCTGCTTCCATTCCTCAGGAATGGGAGAAAAAAAAAAAAAGGATCCTCAGAATGATGCTGAAGTCCTAAGAAGAGGACATAAAGCATAGCCTGCCCAATCTGGAGCTGGAGGCTGAGCTCCAGGCAGGACATCTCTAATGAAAAAGTGAAACAGAAAGACTCCCCAATGTGTTTGAACATATTAATTGGAGATTTACAGTTTTATCTGAAAGTTTATTATCAGACACTGTGCTAGGTGCATGGAAACAATTTGAACAAAACTACTTACATGAACTTTGCAGTCTTGAAGAAGAAAAAAATAACAAGTAAACAAATGTGCACATTAATAAATGAAAATTGTGATAAGTGCTCTGATAGGAAATATAATAAAAATAAGAGGGTGAGGGCACCTACTTTAGATAAGGTCATCAGAGATAAGAGTCATGTAAGGTGAAACCAGAAAGATAAGGAGCAGCTAGCCCTGCAAAGATTAGGGAGAGGTTATTCAGCTAGAGGAAACAGCAAGTGCAAAAATTCTGAGGCAAATAAGAGCCTGTGATGACTAGGAATAGACAAGCCAGTGTGGTCTTGGGGGAGAAAAAGTAAAATGTGATAAATTTTATGTTATGTGTATTTTACCACAATAAAAAATGTAAGAATTTTTTTAGAAAGCAAATTTTCTATTACTCAACACAAGTTAAATTCCATGTGTCAACTAATTAGAAAAAGACTGTTTACTTATATTTCAAGTACTGGATTCCTGCCCCTAAACTCAATTAGTGAAATATTTTTCCAGACATCCATGTTGATATTTGTAGTAGAAAGCAAATGTAATTATCCTACCCTAGTTGAGTTCCTAAATATCAATGTTTCTTAGGAACAGAAAATGAGGAAGGCAAGCAAAGTGTTCAATTCTAGATTCAGTACTCAGTAAGCATCAGTCTGTGGTCCCACATATTTTTTTCTTTGTCCTTGGCAAACATATGTTCAGGGTCTTCTCCTTTAAATAGCTTTTGTATTGAGGTATTACTTCCAAAGTCTACTGAATTTTTTTCTTTTAAAAACTATAACAGTATAGGGACTTCCCTGGCGGTCCAGTGGTTAAGACTCTGCGCTCTCAATGCAGGGGGCACAGATTCGATTCCTGGTGGGGAATCTAAGATCCTGCATGCTGCATGGCGCAGCCAAAAACAAAACAAAACTATAACAGTATAAACAGGCATACAATGAAAAATGATCGAATCTTTCCCATGAAGACTTTGGTCCCGCTTCCTAGATTTAACGTTATGAGCAGTTTCTGGAATTTTGTATCAATACGTGTGCATATCCACGTTTAGGTTATAGATCCTGTGTGTGTGTGTGCACGTGCAAGTGTGCGTGTGTGTGTGTGTGCGTGTGTGTCTTCTCTAGAAGGAGACTCATTTCATTTCTGCTTTGGCTATAAACAGATATTTAGCTTTTTAATAAAAATGCCATTTAAAATCCACTTCCATATTCTGAACAATATCTCTAGTTTCTTTCTCCCTCCCTCCCTTCCTTTCTTTCTTTCTTTCTTTTTTTTTTTTTTTTTCCTGCAAAAAGCTTTATTGTTTCTATTTGGTCCAAGGCTTGGGAGAGGGGTCCAGGGTGGTTAAAAAGCTGCCTAGTGGGCTTCCCTGGTGGCGCAGTGGTTGAGAGTCCGCCTGCTGATGCAAGGGACACAGGTTCGTGCCCTGGTCCGGGAGCCATGGCTGCTGAGCCTGCGCGTCCGGAGCCTGTGCTCCGCAACGGGAGAGGCCACAACAGTGAGAGGCCGGCGTACCGCAAAAAAAAAAAAAAGCTGCCTAGTGGCTGCAGAGAGGGGCTTCAGGCAGAAGCCCTGACACCAGAGGGGCCCTCAGAGGCCGCTGGGCTCTGGGGGCTCTTAGTCATGCTTGAAGGTGAGCCTTTCGAAGAGATACTGGCCTAGCCCAGCCTGGGTACCAGCCAGCCTGGGGCGATTAGTCAGGTGGTCGCCATCTTGATGAGCTTCACCTGCTCCTCCAGAAAGCAGCTCTCCCGGAAGTCACAGAGGTGAGGGTCTGTGCGGGCAGAACCCAGGGTGTGCAGGTCCACAAGGACCTGGTTCAGGTTCTTCTCCCTGAGCACGGCGGCTTCCATAGCGTCCTGGGTTTTACCCCACTCATCTTGAGATAGCTTCGGCCGCTGTGCTGGTTTTGCATTTTCAAGAGACACTCGGCGCCCTCACGATTCTCCTCAGCCAATTCACAGAAAAAGTGGCCCATGCCCTCCAGAGCCACATCATCACTACCAGAGAGAGGTAGGTGTAAGAGGCCTGCAGATGCATGTTGACCAGGCAGTTGACGGTAGCCTCCACCTTGGTGGAATAATTCTGACGAATCCGGAAGCTCATGGTTGATGGGTAATAAGGAGTTAAGCTCAAAAAATGGTGTTGGCTGGTCTCGGTGGCCGAGGATAGCTGAGTGGCTGATTGCGAAGGGTGTGACTGGAAAAAAGGATGGGGGTTGGTCAGAGTTTGGAGCAAGGGGCATCCCTGCGTCTGTTCCATCCAAACACTGTTGAAGTAAGAGACAGATCTGAGGGACCGCCGAGCGCACTGCCAATATCTCTATTTTCTTGTGAAGATGATTTTGTTTAGGGACTTCCCTGGTGGTCCAGTGGGTAGGACTCCGCACTCCCAATGCAGGGGACCCAGTTTCGATCCCTGGTCAGGGAACTAGTTCCTGCATGCATGCCACAACTAAGAGCCTGCGTGCCACAACTAAAGATCGGGCCTGCCACAACTAAGACCCGGTGCAGCCAAAATAAATTCATTAATTAGTATTTTTTAGAAAAAAGATGATTTTGTTTTGCCTGAGGCATCCCAGCACTGGAGCTTACAGGCTGTTGAGTGGGGCCAGGTCTCGGTGCCATGGCCGCAAAATGTCTGCCTCCAAACAGAGTTCACATCCCTGCTATGTCCACCACCAGCTTTTATGACCCCAGAGAGAGCCATAGCCACCCCCGCCCCCTGCCTCCCCAGGAGACCCTCCAAGACCAGCAGGTAGGTCTGGCCCCGACTTCTGTGGAGTCACTGCTTTTGCCCTGGGACCCCAGTGCGTGCAGGACCTTGTGCACACCCTCGAAGCATGGAGTCTCTGTTTTCCCCCGTCCTGTGGCGCTCCTGCAGTCAAGCCCTGCTGTCCTTCAAAGCCAAATGCTCTGGGGGCTCTTCCTCCCCATGCCAGACCCCTAGGCTGGGGAGCCTGGTGCAGGGCTTGGAGCTCTCACTCCTGTGAGAGAACTTCTGTGATATAATTACTCTCCAGTTTGTGGGTCACCCACCCGGGTGGTATGGGATTTGATTATATTGTGAGTGCGCCACTCCTACCATCTCGTGGTTTCTTCTTTATGTCTTTTTTTGGTAGATTCCAGTCTTTTTTTATCGATGGTTGTTCAGTAGTTGTGATTCTGGTGTGCTCGTGAGAGGAGGTGAGCTCAAGGTCCTCCTGCTCGCCGCCACTTTGTCTCTGTCCTCGAAGATGATTTTGTTTATTTCTATTTTAGTGATTTGACAAGGGCTCCATTGAGATGAGGTCATATTCTGATGCTTTTCCACTGATGGCCAGTGATTTTCCTTTAACTCTAGTTTTGCTCTCCCTGATGTGCTAATGAAAGCTGCCTGAGAAAGGGTCTGGAAGCCTCCATGTACAAGAGGAGTTTGCTCAGTCCCCCTTTTTCTCAGGATACCCTTCCCAATTTTCACTGACTGATCTCACTCCTCCACAAGATGTGTCCTGGAGCAAACTATGTGCACATAAGCAGCACCTTGCTGTTTTCATTTAACAATTAATAAATATTTCCATTCCAACATGGTTCATATAAATGGACCTCATTCTGCTCAACAATTATATGTGCCTTGCTCAGAAAGGCATTTCTCATTCTAAAATTATAAAAATGTTGCTCATGCTTCTTACAGTTCTTTTAATGATTTAATCACCACACAATATATTGATTCATATGGAATTAATTTTGACGTATGGAGTTATCTATTTTCCAAAAGACTCATTCTCTGATTTTGATAGTGGCCCCCCCTTTTTATTCTCCTAATGACCATATTTTCCAATAGAACTTATATGTATTAGGTGAAAGTACTGCTTTCTACTAATTACCCCACCTAAACCCAAGATAAAGTGAGATGTGGATGGCCTTGGTAATTTATTCTATTACTCTGGTCCTTGGTGTCCTCAGCTGAAGAAGAAGAGTTAGATTAGATGGCCCTGAGTGATCCTTCTCGTTGTACAGGCAGAATGTGACTGGGGAAAGATTTCATGACCTCATTCTGTGAAGGTATGAATGACATAATAACCCAAGACAGTGCTTTCACATAGTATCTTCCCCCTTCCCTTACAAGCACAGTGAGTGCATACTGAAAGCCTGCAGAATGCACTGACTGGCAAGTTCAGTGCTCTAGGCTAGCTGGACTGGGCCTAGCTATATGACAGGGGATTTGCCTGGTTCCTCTCTCAATGACTAACTTCCTGCTCCTGATCACTACCTACCAAGAAAGGGAATGATTCTGGACAGGCTCCTTGTGCCTATTTTTAAGAACAACCTGGCTTTTATTAATGTAGTGCCACAGTGTTTGTTACTGTTTGCCTTATCAATGTGGCTCTCTTGAGTCTTAAGCTCTGAAAGTTAAGAAACCGTCAGGGGTGAAGGATCAGGATCCCCATGCCTACTATAAGCCAGACTCAGTTCTACTCCTCTCTCTGTCTTCATCCTGTGTTGGGGCCTTGAGCACTTCCATTCCCTATTCTGGGCCTTAAATGCCACACATTTGCTGCAATTCTCCTTTTTGTACTTCACCCAGTTTTAAACATAACAAGTAAAGAGAGTGCTTTCCTTGCACACTTAAAATGAGTTATTTTATCATGTGAAACAAAGAAAGCATCCCTTTTCCTTCTGCTCTTTGTCTTGCTTCTTCTTGTGAGGGTAACAGTCCTAGGCTTCCAGAACTGGTTTCCAAGCAGATGCACAGTTGCCCTGTGTGTGGGATATTCAGGTTGGAAGCCAGCAGACAGTACAGTGCTTCTTTGTAGACAGATGGGGATTAATTTCTAAGTTACACAAAGGCATTAATTTTTGTAAATCATGAGCAATCCATCCCATGGCATTTGAATAAGTTGACTTCAATTTGTTTAAAATAAAAAATAAACACACAGACAAATGCAAACAAGTGCAGATGCAGTCATCATCTTGCTGTTTAGCTGAGAAGCTGTTGGTTCCAGGGAAGTGTTCACCTAAGGAGACCTGTGTAATGGTTAAATAAGGGCCTGAACCATGGTTTCACCTAAATGTAAATCACTAATTGGCAGAGCAGAGGACTTTACAAACCACAGACTGTAACTGAAATTGAGAAAGATGCTGTGATTCACTACAAAACAGCTCTCATTGAAATGAAGGACGCAAGAAGAACAGTAGGTGACTAGAGTATTTCTAACACCTAAAGGAGCACTGTCTTTATTTCTAAGTCCTAAGGGAGCAAGGGAGCCTTTATAGACAACACAGCCAGCAATTCATTTGAGAACCAGGGATGCCCTTGATTCACTTCAGGCAGTGAGATGAGAAACCTGGTAGAACTATCTGTCCTGAGGCAGCAGGGTTACTGGGTGGAGGATTGATGCTTCTGAAAAGGCATAGAGGGACCAGGGCAATCCCATATAGAGGTGGAGCCCACTACCTAGTTCAGCTCCACATCTCTTCAGGGCTAATCTTATGTACCCATTCTCTCATCTGAAACACTGTATGGAACCTCACCACTGGCAGAAATCTGGCTAGGGTCAGAAAGTTCACATTCACTGCTCACCAGTGCCCCCTGCTGATAACCTCAAACTCTAGACACTCACATGTCTTGGCCACAGTTTCCAAAGAATCCAAAATAGATTGGCTTCTGGAACTGAGATGTTCCTCAAATTTTTCCACAGATGTCTGTAACTTAAGAAATCAAAAATTAGGAAATAATTCACAGACTGTTGCCTTATTTTATTAACTTGGTGAACTGTCATTTAATGATAAAAAAGGGTAGTTAAAATATTGCTATTCTACACGAACAGAGGTCAATACAATATAATTATTAAACTTCTTAAAATGCAAGATGTTCTAATGCCTTGAAATGTGGCACACTTACCCTGTTAATGCTTTCTTGGATATGGGAAATGAAATTGTATAGAGTCTCACTAAAATAGGAGAGAAAAAAGAAAGTAAATCTTTGCGAAATATTGAAACATTATGTAACAGAATTGATTCCATGAACATGGCTGGACTCTACCTAGTGCAGCATCAAAACGGTGCTTGATCAGAGTTGAAGACTCAACTCTGAGAAACCTTAGTGCCCAGATGGAAAAAAGGAGAACACTGACTTTTCCTGATCATTTCCAAAGCAAAACACTTTTTTGTTTTTTAAAATTTACTCTACATGGATCTTAAATGAGGTTGCATTTTAGCAATTCAAGTGGTTACTACAGTAGAACAGACCAGCTTTCATTTTTATGGCAAACATGGCTTCAGAGGATAGTGACTTCTTTCTGATAGCCCCAAATTCCTGGATACATCTTAATATAATGACTATTATTTTGACAGTAAGAATGAGATAATATAGAGACAGTTCTGGGAACAATATTAATTTCTAATGAAAAAGAAATTTTCACAATTATTCCTCAAATAAATATCCCTCTTTTGAAAAAAATCAGACAAGGGTCGTCATTAAAAATTTTTACAGATTTTTGTTTCTTTAATCTATACAAATGCAAATATCAATTTTTGAACCCCAATAGGACAACTCTTCATACCAAAGTCTTATGGATGCTCCAAATGACTGACTTTATTTTTTAATTTTTTAAATCTATGTATAGTATCATGTCATATGCAAAGAGTGACAGTTTTACTTCTTTTCCAATTTGTATTCTTGTTATTTCTTTTTCTTCTCTGATTGCCGTGGCTAGGACTTCCAAAACTATGTTGAATAATAGTGGCGAGAGTGGACATCCTTGTCTTGTTCCTGATCTTAGAGGAAATGCTTTCAGTTTTTCACCATTCAGAATGATGTTTGCTGTGGGTTTGTCATATATGGCCTTTATTATGTTGAGGTAGGTACCCTCTGTGCCCACTTTCTGGAGAGTTCTTCTCATAAATGGGTGTTGAATTTTGTCAAAAGCTTTTTCTGCACCTATTGAGATGATCATATGGTTTTTATTCTTCAATTTGTTAATATGGTATATTACATTGATTGATTTGCGTATACTAAAGAATCCTTGCATCCCTGGGATAAATCCTACTTGATCATGGTGTATGATCCTTTTAATGTGTTGTTGGATTCTGTTTGCTAGTATTTTGTTGAGGATTTTTGCATCTATATTCATCAGTGATATTTGTCAATAATTTTCTTTTTTTGTAGTATCTTTGGCTTTGGTATCAGGGTGATGGTGGCCTTGTAGAATGAGTTTGGGAGTGTTCCTTCCTCTGCAATTTTTTGGAGGCGTTTGAGGAGGATGGGTGTTAGCTCTTCTTTAAATGTTTGATAGAATTCACCTGTGAAGCCATCTGGTCCTGAACTTTTGTTTGTTGGAAGATTTTTAATCACAGTTTCAATTTCATTACTTGTGATTGGTCTGTTCATATTTTCTATTTCTTCCTGGTTCAGTCTTGGAAGGTTATACCTTTCTAAGAATTTGTCCATTTCTTCCAGGTTGTCCATTTTATTGGTGTAGAGTTGCTTGTAGTAGTCTCTTATGATGCTTTGTATTTCTGTAGTGTCCATCGTAACTTCTTTTTTATTTCTGATTTTATTGATTTGAGTCCTCTCCCTCTTTTTTTTTTGATGAGTCTGGCTAAACGTTTATCAATTTTGTTTATCTTCTCAAAGAGCCAGCTTTTAGTTTTATTGAGTCTTTGTTATTGTTTTCTTTGATTCTATTTCATTTATTTCTGCTCTGATCTTTATGATTGCTTTCCTTCTGCTAACTTTGGGTTTTGTTTGTTCTTCTTTCTCTAGCTCCTTTAGGTGTAAGGTTAGATTGTTTATTTGAGATTTTTCTTGTTTCTTTTTTTAAATTTATTTATTTATTTATTTTTGGCTGCTTTGGGTCTTCATTGCTGTACATGGGCTTTCTCTAGTTGTGGCAGACGGGGGCTACTCTTCGTTGTGGTACACGGGCTTCCCATTGCAGTGGCTTCTCTTGTTGTGGAGCACGGGCTCTAGGTGCACAGGCTTCAGTAGCTGTGGCACGTGGGCTCAGTAGTTGTGGCTTGCAGGCTCTAGAGCTCAGGCTCAGTAATTGTGGCACACGGACTTAGTTGCTCCGCAGCATGTGGGATCTTCCTGGACCAGGGCTGGAACCCATGTCCCCTGCATTGGCAGGTGGATTCTTAACCACTGCACTACCAGGGAAGTCCCTCTTGTTTCTTGAGGTAGGATTGTATTGCTATAAACTTCCTTCTTAGAACTGCTTTTGCTGCATCCCATAGGTTTTGGATCATTGTGTTTTCATTGTCATTTGTCTCTAGGTATTTTTTGATTTCCTCTTTGATTTTTTCAGTGATCTCTTGGTTACTTAATAACGTATTGTTTAGCCTCCATGTGTTTGTGTTTTTTACGTTTTTTTTCCCTGTAATTTATTTCTAAGCTCATAGCGTTGTGGTCAGAAAAGATGCTTGATATGATTCCAATTTTCTTAAATTTACCGAGGCTTGATTTGTGACCCAAGATGTGATCTATTCTGGAGAATGTTCCACGTGCACTTGAGAAGAAAGTGTAATCTGCTGTTTTTGGATGGAATGTCCTATAAATATCAATTAAATTTATCTGGTATTGTGTCATTTAAAGCTTGTGTTTCCTTATTAGTTTTCTGTCTGGATGACCTGTCCATTGGTGTAAGTGAGGTGTTAAAGTGCCCCACTATTATTGTGTTACTGTCAATTTCCTCTTTTATAGCTGTTAGCAGTTGCCTTGTGTATTGAGGTGCTCCTATGTTGGGTGCATATATATTTATAATTGTTATATCTTTTTCTTGGATCGATTCCCTCATCATTATGTAGTATCCTTCCTTGTCTCTTGTAACATTCTTTATTTTAAAGTCTATTTTATCTGATATGAGTATTGCTACTGCAGCTTTCTTTTGATTTCCATTTGCATGGAATATCTTTTTCCATCCCCTCGCTTCCAGTCTGTATGTGTCCCTAGGTCTGAAGTGGGTCTCTTGTAGACAGCATATATGTGGGTCTTGTTTTTGTATCCATTCAGCAAGCCCGTGTCTTTTGGTTGGAGCATTTAATCCATTCACGTTTAGGGTAGTTATCGATATGTATGTTCCTATTACCATTTTCTTAATTGTTTTGTGTTTGTTTTTGTAGGTCCTTTTATTCTCTTGTGTTTCCCACTTAGAGAAGTTCCTTTAGCATTTGTTGTAGATCTGGTTTGGTGGTGCTGAATTCTCTTAGCTTTTGCTTGTCTGTAAAGCTTTTGATTTCTCCATCAAATGTGAATGAGATCCTTGCCGGGTAGAGTAATCTCGGTTGTAGGTTCTTCCCTTTCATCATTTTAAATATATCATGCCACTCCCTTCTGGCTTGTAGAGTTTCTGCTGAGAAATCAGCTGTTAACCTTATGGGAGTTCCCTTGTATGTTATTTGTCTTTTTTTCCCTTGTTGCTTTCAATAATTTTTCTTTGTCTTTAATTTTTGTCAATTTGATTACTATGTGCCTTAGCATGTTTCTCCTTGGGTTTATCTTGCCTGGGACTCTCTGCACTTCCTGGACTTGGGTGGCTATTTCCTTTCCCATGTTAGGGAAGTTTTCGACCATAATCTCTTCAAATATTTTCTCGGGTCCTTTCTCTCTCTCTTCTCCTCCTGGGACCCCTATAATGTGACTGTTGGTGCACTTAATGTTGTCCCAGAGGTCTTTTAGGCTGTTTTCTTTCTTTTCATTCTTTTTTCTTTATTCTGTTTCATGGCAGTGAATTCCACCCATTCTGTCTTCCAGGTCACTTATCCATTCTTCTGCCTCAGTTAATCTGCTATTGATTCCTTCTAGTGTATTTTTCATTTCAGTTATTGTATTGTTCATCTCTGTTTGTTTGTTCTTTAATTCTTCTAGGTGTTTGTTCTTTAATTCTTCTAAGTCTTTGTTAAACATTTCTTCCATCTTCTCGGTCCTTGCCTCCATTCTTTTCCTGAGGTCCTGGATCATCTTCACTATCATTATTCTGAATTCTTTTTCTGGAAGGTTGCCTATCTCCACTTCATTTAGTTGTTTTTCTGGAGTTTTATCTTGTTCCTTCATCTGGTACATAGTCCTCTGCCTTTTCATTTTGTCTATCTTTCTGTGAATGTGGTTTTCATTCCACAGGCTGCAGGATTGTCCAAAAGACTGACTTTAAAAGAAGAATTTGATAGAACCATTTGGAAATCTACAAACCTTATGGTTTTGTGAATAAGATTAAGACATTACCTGAAAACAATAAAAATATTAAAATGAAAAAATTAAGGATGAGAACAGAATGCTATTAAAGTATAAAAGCAGAGACTAAGAAAGGGAACTTATAAATTAAAAATAGCAGAAATTAAACAAATAGAATAACTAGAAGATACAGTATGGAAATATGATGGAAAATAGAGCAAAAGACAAAGAGATGAAATATAAGTAGTAAAAAAAAAAAAAATTAGAGGATCAATGCAGGAGATTCAGTGCATGCCCAAAATTGCAGATCCATGAAAAAAGAAGAGTGAAAAGGAGGTTTTCAAAGATATAATAAAGAAAAATTCCCAAAACCGAAAGACACAAGTTGTAGGTCAAAAGTAATTCCCCAATGCCCAGGGCTATGACAAGCCACATCAAACCACATTGCTGTAAAATTTCCAAACTCTAAGGATAATGAGAAGATCCTAAAAATTTCCAGAAATAAAAAAGCAAGTGACATACACAGGATCAGGAATCAGAATGGCAGCAGACCTCTTAAAAGCACACAGAGAGCTATAAGACAGTGGAGCAATGCTTTAGAAATTTTGAACAAAAAGAACTTCCAGTCTTGTACAAGGACATAGCTGTGCCAACTGCTCGTAGTCATCATCTGTTCTGAGTGGTCAGTACTCAAGTTGGGTTTTTTTTTTAATTACTTTATTGAGGTATGATTAACACACAAAAAGCTGTAGATATTTAATGTATACAAGTTTGGAGATAAGTATACAACTGTGAAACCATCTCCACAATCTATGCCATAAATATATCCATCACCTCCAAAAGTTTCCTTCCACCCTCTTTATTTATTAGTAGTAGGGATAAGAACACTTAAAAAAGATCTACCCTCTTACCAAATTTTAAAGTATACAACAGAGCATTGTCAAGTATAGGCACTATGCTGTACAGGTCTCTAGGATTTATTCATCTTGTATAAACTGAAACTTTGTACCCTTTGACTAATTCTGCCTGTTTCCCCCACAACTTCCCCACCAACAACCACCGTTCTACTCTCTGCTTCTGTGAGTTTGATTATTTTACACTCCTCATATAAGTGGTAGCATATAGTTAGTATTTGTCCTTCTATGTCTGGCTTATTTCATTTAGCATAATGTCCTCCAGGTTCATTCATGTTGTCACAACTGGAAGGATTTCCTTCTTTTTTAAGGCTGAAGAATATTTCATTGTATGTACATACCACATTTTCTTTTCCATTCACCCATTGATAGATATTTAGGTTATTTCCATGTCTTGGCTATTGTAAATAATGCTGCGATGAACATGAGAGTGCAGATATCTCTTCAAGATCCTGATTTCAATTCCTTTGAGTATATACTTAGAAGTGGAATTACTGGATCATATGGTAGTTCTATTTATAATTTTTTGTGGAACCTCCATACTGTTTTCTAAAGTGGCAGCACCAAGGAATTCCCTGGCAGTCCAGTGGTTAGGACTCCGCGCTTTCACTGCCAAGGATGCAGGTTTGATCCCTGGTCGGGGAACTGAGGTCCTGTAAGCCACGCAGTATGGCCAAAAAAATTTTTTTTCTTTTAAATTAGAAAAAATAAAATGGTTGCACCAATTTCCACTCACACCAACAGTGTACAAGAGTTCCCTTTTCTCCATATACTTGCCAGCATTTGTTATTAATTTTTTTTTTTTTTTTTTTTTTTTTTTTTGCAGTACATGGGCCTCTCACTGTTGTGGCCTCTCCCGTTGTGGAGCACAGGCTCCAGACGCGCAGGCTCAGCGGCCATGGCTCACGGGCCCAGCCGCTCCGCGGCATGTGGGATCTTCCCAGACCGGGGCACGAACCCGTGTCCCCTGCATCGGCAGGCGGACTCTCAACCACTGCGCCACCAGTGAAGCCCCTGTTATTAATTTTTTTAATGATAGCCATTCTGACAGGTGTGAGATGATATCTAATTATGGTTTTGATAAGCATTTCCCTGATAATTAGCAAAGTTGAGCACTTTTCATATACCTGATGGCCATTAGTATGTCTTCTTTGGAGAACTGTCTATTCAATTCCTTTGCGTGTCTTTTAATCTGGATATTTTGTTTTTTTGTTTTTGTTTGTGTGTTTTTGCTATTGGGTTGTAGGTGTTCCTTATATGTTTTAAATTAACCCTTTATCAGATATATGGTTTGCAAGTATTTTCTATCCCATGGGTTGCCTTTTCATTTTCTTTTTTTTCTTTTTTTCTTTTGGCTGCATTGGGTCTTCATTGCTGCATGTGGGCTTTCTCTAGTTGCGGTGAGCCAGGGCTACTGTTCGTTGAGGTGCATAGGCTTCTCACTGTGGTGGCTTCTCTTGTTGCAGAGCACGGGCTCTAGGTGTGTGGGCTTCAGTAGTTGTGGCACATGGGCTCAGTAGTTGTGGCTCGTGTGCTCTAGAGCACAGACTCAGTAGTTGTTGCACACGGGCTTAGTTGCTCCACAGCATGTGGGATCTTCCCAGACCAGGGATCAAACCTGTGTCCCCTACATTGGCAGGCAGATTCTTAATCACTGTGCCACCAGGCAAGTCTGCCTTTTCATTTTCTTTGTTTCGTTTGCTGTGCAGAAACTTTTTACAGTTTACCCTTAAACAACATAGGTTTGATATTCACGGGTCCACTTATATGCAGATTTTTTTCAATAAATATAGTTCGCCCTTTGTGTTCGAGGGTTTTGCATGTGCAGATTCATCCAACCATGGACAGAAATTTCCATCTGCAGTTGGTTGAGTTTGTGGATTCAAAACTTGAAGATATAGAGGGCTGACTATGGGACTTGAGCATCAGTGGATTTTGGTATATGTAGCGTCTCCTGGAACCAATCTCCTTTGGATACTGAGGGACGCCTGTAGTTTGATGTAATCCCACTTGTCTATTTTTCCTTTTGTTGCCTGTGCTTTTGGTGTCATATCCAAGACATCATTGCCAGGACCAACGTCAAGAAGCTTTTTCCCTATGTTTTCTTCTAGGTGTTCTACGGTTTCAAGTCTCATGTTTAAGTCTTTAATCCATTTTGAGTTGACTTTTGTGTATGGTATAAGATAAGGGTCCTTTTCCATTCTTTTGCATAAGGACCCAGTTTTCCCAGTATCATTTGTTGAAAAGATTATCATTATCTCATTGTGTATTCTTGGCATGTCTCATGCTGTATTAAACATTTAAAACATAACCCCCGGGCTTCCCTGGTGGCGCAGTGCTTGAGAGTCCGCCTGCCGATGCAGGGGACATGGGTTCATGCCCTGGTCTGGTAAGATCCCACATGCCACGGAGCGGCTAGGCCCGTGAGCCACGGTCGCTGGGCCTGTGTGTCCGGAGCCTGTGCGTCCGGAGCCTGTGCTCCGCAGTGGGAGAGGCCACAACAGTGAGAGGCCCGCGTACCACACACACACACAAAACAAACAAACAAACAAAAACACATAACCCCCTAAATGGTCTGTATAATGGAGTACAATGCAACCACAGAAATGATTTTGTAGATGAAACAGAAATATAATCATTAAATATTATTAAATTTAAAAAACAGATTGAAAAATAGTCCATAGGAAACAATCCCATTTTTATTTTTGAAAATACACAAAAATAGGGCTTCCCTGGTGGTGCAATGTTTAAGAATCCGCATGCCAATGCAGGGGACATGGGTTCGAGCCCTGGTCCGGGAAGATCCCACATGCAGCAGAGCAACTAAGCTCGTGCACCACAACTACTGAGCCTGCACTCTAGAGCCCACAAGCCACAACTACTGAAGCCTGTGCGCCTAGAGCCCATGCTCCACAACAAGAGAAGCCACTGCAATGAGAAGCCCGTGCACCGCAACAAAGAGTAGCCCCTGCTCGCCGCAGCTAGAGAAAGCCCACGCGCAGCAACAAAGACCCAACGCAGCCAAAAATAATAAATAAATTAAATAAATAAATTTAAAAAGAAAGAAAAAAAATACTCAAAAATAGAGCAGAGTTACATAAAACAGTGTTAGTGGTGGTTCACAGAGTAAGTTGATTCAGAGGCAGACTTGAAAATCTGACAGACCCAAGATCTCTGCCCAAAACTCCCACTCAGTTTAGATGTGCTCCCTTGGATGGAGTCTTTCCTGACGCCCCCAGTCAGAGCTGGAAGCCTGTCCTCAGGGCTCCCAAAGCATTGGATGAAACCTCTACTACAGAATCTACAAATTTATACTTAGAGTGAAAAGTCTAGAGTCTTTATTTTAGTTTGTTCTGCATCTGACCCTCTTTCCTGTTTGAGGAGTTCCTCAGGTTAGGGATCTCGGGGAGGAGCAGAGTCTCTTTCCTCCTCTTGAGGCTGAGGGTGCCAGAGGCTTGCTTTCTGAGCTTTTCCTGAACCCTGAGCTCTCTCCTCACACATGCCTTGCCAGATTGGGAGTCAGGAGAAAAAGACTGTGAGCTCTCTTTTCTGGTCATTGTGGCAATAGTAGTAGAAAGATGGAGCGCCATGGGACTGATAAAATTGTCCAGGACTCGGGACTTCCCTGGCGGTCCAGTGGTTAAGACTTCGCCTTCCAGTGCAGTGGGTGCAGGTTCGATCCCTGGTCGGGGAGCTAAGATCCCACATGCCTCGCAGCCAAAAAGCAATAAAACAATCACCAAAAAACATAAAACAGAAACAATTCTGTGACAAATTCAATAAAGATCTTAAAAAGGGACCACATAAAAAAAAAAAAGAGTGTCCAGGACTACACTGACTACAATGCAGGGAAGGATCTAGTGCACTCTGGGCAGGGGGTAGTGGGCAGCAGAATCTGCCCTGGACTAATTTTGAGACTTTGTTTGGGAAGTTGTCCATGGCAGGTAGTTGTTGGCAATTGTACGACTGTGGCAGAAACTTAAATTGGCGTCATTTTCTTCCTTGGAAATTAGATTCCTGATCCTCACGCTCCATGCACTGCCACTCAGATAGATGACATTCCCAGACTCCCTTGCATCTAGATGTGGCCATGTGAGTAAATTTTAGCCACTGTGAGATATAAGCAAAAGGGTTGCATGCAACTTCCAAGAAGAATCCTAGGGAATTCCCTGGCAGTCCAGTTAGGACTCTGTGCTTTCACTGCTGTGGGCCTGGGTTCAATCCCTGGTCGGGGAACTGAGATCCTGCAAGCTACATGGTGTGGCCAAGAAAAAATAAAGAATAAAGAATAAAAAATAAATATAAAATAAAGAATTATATATAATAAATATAAAATAAATAAATATAAAATAAAGAATTAAAATAAATATAAAATAAAATAAAATATTAAAAAAATAAATAAAAAATAAAGAATCCTAAAGGGATGGGAAGATACCCTTCTTCCTTTGCTCATCCATCAGCTGTCTGGAACTCTGATGTAACAGCTGGAATTGCAGCAGCCTCCAAGCACTGTGAGGATGGCAGGGACAGGGGTGGTCATATTTTAGGGATGGCAGGCCACACTGCTGGAAGGAGCCAGATCCTTGAGGTCCATGGAGCCATCATTCTAGCCCTGGACCACACACTTCAGGATGATTTTTGCATTAAAGAAAAATAAACATCTTTTAAAAACTTCTATTATTATAATGAGAGTGAGTGTATATATGTCAATGCAACTGAACATAATCCTAACTAATAAAATGAACCACCCAATATCTTTTAATAATTTTTAACACTTTAAAAAATTTAAATTAACATATGAAATTAATTTGTATGTGTGTGTGTGTATACACAGTTCTATGAGTTTTAACACAAAATTAGGATTCATGTAACCACCATCACAACCAGGATATAAGACAGTATCCAAAAAAAATCCTTCATGCTGTCTCTTTGTGGTAAAGTCCAGCCCACACCCATAACCCTTGGTAATCACTGATCTGATACCCATCCCTATAGTTTTGCTTTTCTCAGAATGTCATTTAAATGGAATCATAGAGTATGTAACCTTTGTGATTTCTTTCACTTAGCATAGTGCTTTTGAGATTCAGCCACGTTGTTGTATAGCAACAGTTTATTCCTTTTCATTGCTGAGTAGTATTCCATCGTATGGACATACCATTGTTTGTTTATCCATTCATACATAGAAGGACATTTGGGTTGTGCCCAGTTTTTGGTGATTATGAACAAGGCTACTATAAACGTTATTGCATAGGCTTCTGTGTAAACATAAATTTTCATTTATCTAGGATAAATACCTAGGAGTAGAACTGCAGAGCCATATAGTAAATTATGTTTAATTTTATAAGAAACTGTCAAACTTTTCCAAAGGGGCTGTATCATTTTGCATTTCCACCAGCAAGATTTCCATTTGGTCTATATCCTTGCTTGGCACTTGGTATTGTCAGTTTTTGTTTGTTTTAATTTTAGCCACGCTAACAGATGAGCAGTAATATCTCATTATGATTTCAAGTTTTATTTCCAAAATGGCTAATGGTGTTGAGAAACTTTTCATGTATTTATTTGCCATCCATATGTTTTCTTTTTTAAAAAAATATTTATTTATTTTTGGCTGCTTTGGGTGTTTGTTGCTGCATGTGGGCTTTCTCTAGTTGCAGCGAGTGGGGGCTGCTCTTCCTTGTGGTAGGCGGGTTTCTCATTGCAGTGGCTTCTCTTGTTGAGGAGCACGGACTCTAGGCATGTGGGCTTCAGTAGTTGTGGCATGCAGGCTCAGTAGTTGTGACTCACGGGCTCTAGAGTGCAGGCTCAGTAGTTGCAGTGCATGGGCTTAGTTGCTCCGTGGCATGTGGGATCTTCCCGGACCAGGGCTCGAACCCATGTCCCCTGCATTGGCAGGCGGATTCTTAACCACTGCGTCACCAGAGAAGTCCCCATGGTTCATTTTATAATCTACTTGTGGTCCTTAGGTCATTCATTGGTTATGAGACTGATCTGTTTTCTCAAATATGACTGATTAAAAAATAAGAATCTGTGTAATGGATATCCATTGTCTGGTGTGCTCAGCACCCAGCTCTAATGGGGAATTGCTTCTTTCTGCATCCACAAAGTGATTCTGGTGAGGACTTCCAGTCACAGCCCCCTCCCCTCACCCCCCCACAACCTAATAAACAAGCCCATCAGAAGCTTTCACTAGGATTTTCAAATTGTAACTAAGGGATGAGAGTCTCTTTTTCTGCGTTAATAGAAAGCTGGTCTCTAGTAGGAGAGAATGAAGTATAGATGGAGAGAGAAGCACAGAAAAGAGACAGATTCTGATTTCATTTCATTCCCTGTCCTTCCCAGATTGGTTAAGAGAGCTAATATATCCTCCTTTTTGTCCAGGCTAGTTTGAGGTGGGTTTGTTTTTTTTTTTTGTTTTTTTTTGTTTTTTTTTGCGGTACACGGGCCTCTCACTGCTGTGGCCTCTCCCGTTGCGGAGCACAGGCTCCGGACGTGCAGGCTCAGTGGCCATGGCTCATGGGCCCAGCCGCTCCGCAGCATGTGGGATCCTCCCAGACCGGGGCACGAACCCGTGTCCCCTGCATCGGCAGGCGGACTCTCAACCACTGCGCCACCAGGGAAGCCCTGAGGTGGGTTTTTATTTGAGTCATAACAAATGCAATCTGAATGATTAAGGCTTCTTTTGAGATATGTTAACCTCATATGCCCTTTCTATACATTTGGGAAAACATGTACTTTCAAAACACAATATGTAAATCCATGTCTTATTGATTTGTAGCATCTCTTTATGTTTGAACTCTGTGCCATGCCTTATCATTTTCTTGCTTCCAAATTTACAGCGGTATGCTTTCTCTTTCTCATTTAAAAATTTCTTATTCCGCACCACATTTCTGATAAGCACTTATTGACAGAAAACAAGGAATCTAAAATCTTGGGTTTTTTTTTTTTTTTTTTTTTTTTTGCGGTACGCGGGCCTCTCACTGCTGTGGCCTCTCCCGTTGCGGAGCACAGGCTCCGGACGCGCAGGCTCAGTGGCCATGGCTCACGGGCCCAGCCACTCCGCGGCATGTGGGATCTTCCTGGACCAGGGCACGAACGCGTGTCCCCTGCATCAGCAGGCGGACTCTCAACCACTGCGCCACCAGGGAAGCCCTTGGGGTTTGTTTTTGCCAGAATTTATTAAAATTATGATTTTCTGCTTAGCATTTAAATCAATATTGTAAGCTTGAAATTTTTTAAATAGAGAAGAGATTCTTCAGTGTCCTTATCATCTGTTCTCTCTATATAAATACTATTTATTTTTTGCCAGCCATCTTGTAAATAATCATTAACAGAAACTCATTTCTGGGAATTCCCTGGTGGTCCAGTGGTTAGGACTCCATGCTCTCACTGCCGAGGGCCTGGGTTCAATCCCTGGTCTGGGAAGTAAGATCCCACAAGCCACATGGCCAAAAAAAAAAAGAAACTCATTTCACTACAAAAAAAAGAAGGAAATGAAAAATGAAATAAAGAAAGGAAGGGAGGGAGAGAGGGAGGGAGGAAGGAAATATCAAGAAGGACAATGTTTCAAAAAAAGGTTTTTTTTAGCTACAGAAATCTTATTTTTTTGTTTGTTTATTTGTTTGGCTGCACTGGGTCTTAGTTGTGGTATGCTGGATCTTTTTTTTTTTAGTTGCGGCATGTGGGATCTAGTTCCCCTACCAGGGATCAAACCTGGGCCCCCTTCATTGGGAGCATGGTGTCTTAGCCACTGGACCACCAGGGAAGTGCCTTAGCTACAGAAATCTTGATCAAACAAAATGTAATCCAAAAGCCCAGAGAACAAAAAAATTAAGACTAATTTAACTGAAGCAGTAAGACGAGAGGAGCCTGATCATCTTCAGTACACTACCATCGTTATGAGTCCCAGACCTTAGATTCCTAGGGGAAAGAAGTCTGTCCGCAGCTGGGAAATGTTTATTTATCAGCAGAATCAAACACTTCGTATAGAGCATTTTGCTTTTCTCACTAAAGGAATGTAAGTATACAGTGGAAAAGATACCTAATCTTTTAAAGAATTCCTAATTTTAAAGAATTCCTAATCTAGAATTTTTAAAGAAATTCTGGCTCTTTCGACATGAAAGTACTAGTGGTGATGCTAAGAAGTGATACATCTTTACTGTTACAGAAATAATAAAGTATATTTCTGCTTGGGTGTTATGATTTCTATGATACCTAAAGATGTCCTGTTAATAACTTACTACCAAGAAATGAACAAGTTAATTTCCTCAGTGACTGCCACTTATTCATTTACAAATTAATATAGTAGCCCTAATATTTGCTTATATATATACACACACATATATATGTAGCAAATAAGAATATGTATAAAATTTAGGGTATATCTTTTTTTTTTTTTTTTTTGGCAGTATGCGGGCCTCTCACTCTTGTGGCCTCTCCCGTTGCGGAGCACAGGCTCTGGACGCACAGGCTCAGCGGCCATGGCTCACAGGCCCAGCCACTTCGCGGCATGCGGGATCTTCCTGGACCAGGGCACGAACCCGTGTCCCCTGCATCGGCAGGCGGACTCTCAACCACTGCGCCACCAGGGAAGCCCTAGGGTATATCTTTAAAAATACCATTTCAAAGTGAGAAAATCAGCCTGAACTATGACTTAAGGATTCATGTGCTATATTTTTGACCCTAAAACAAATGTTAACTGATTTCCTAATTCTGATGATCTGAAAAAAAAAAATTAAAGGGAAGAATTTTAGGCAGAATAAATATAACATTACTTGAATATTGCATTTCTCTGAGAAGTTCTTTAGCTTAATATTCAGAGAGGCCAAAACTGTGGCAGCCATAAGTCACAGTGACAAGAAAGCAAATAAAGAGTAATTATTAGATGAGCTGTAAAGGCAAGAATGCTATCATGCTGAAACTGAATTTTTCGACTACTGACATTCCATTTTCTGTTTCGCTCAGAAGAGAGGAGCTGTCTCATCCACTTGAAAGGTTTGTGTACCTGTCACATTTGTCTTTTGCACTTTTCTTTTTCTCCTCAAACTGTTCCAAGAGGCCTTTTGATTTTCCAACTGGCAAAGGAAGAGGAAATAAGCCTCCATCTTTTGTATCTCTTCCAAACAGCTGGGGTTTTGTTTGGTACTTTATGAAAATACTAGGTTCACTCTGTTCAATGGAAAAAAAAATCATAGCATTTCACACAAAAATATTTATAGCATGCACTATTTTCTATACAAAGCAGAGTCACACTTAAGTGCAAACCATAAAATACAATATAGCATGTAGTATTTCCTTTTAATTTCATATGTACCAGAAAATTATATTAAAACAAAGCAACTCTTTTTACTAATATAATTTCTGCCTTATCAGACCAGAGTTATTAAAAATGTCAGCTAAAATGGCTTAAAATCAATTGCATAAATTTAAAGGCAGCAACAGAAAATTATGCTGTCTTGAGATGATATGTTAAAGTTTTTATATTAATAAGTTTAACTCAAATTGCTTAGTTGCTGATGAACTAGACTTGTTGATAAATTTGACATGTGACTCAGGCATATGGTGAGCCATTTCCTGCATTCTGAGGCAAAACTTACTCTGGAACATTCAGGCAGTACATTTACTCCTTCATATCACTGGGTACCAATTTTTGTACTAAAATATTTATCTCAGATCATACCTTACTAACTTAAAGTATCGACCTAATCTTATTAATTAAGTCCCTATATGATGCAGTTAAGTCTGTGTATAAAGTTAAATCTGGTTCTACATCAAAATAAGTAAATATATAAAAATATTTCTGACTCACAAAATAAGGTAGGCTAGTCTCAAAAAATCAAGAGATTCTGTTCCTCATTCTGGCCCTTATTCATCAGCTTAGGCCTCAATATCCTCATCTCCTTCTTCAAGGAGTTAAGTGTCATGCAATATTTGGCACTCCCTAGGAGTAGTCAAAGTACTTGCACTATTCTAATATATTGTTTTAGTAATGGAAGAAAATGCAAATATAAATATGTTTTCCATTTCACAATACCAAGTCAAATGAGTCACCAATCAAGCACAAATCTATTTAGGACAGTAATTCTTAGAGATGTACAACTCTAAAATAGAACTCAGCAGAATAAGTCTTCTTTACAGTTTATGTCCATAATGACTGTGAAACATGTGCAGAGAAATTCTGGGATTCAGACTTACATCCAGAGAATTCTGTTGTGACTCTTTTGGATGTATCAAGTGGACACCAAAGTCCAAGGGTGTTGACGGGGTCTCTGAACTTTCTGGACAGAACTGGGATCCAAAAAGGAACTGGGAATCACTGAGACTAGAGTAATCAGTCTGATTATTATTCCAGTTAGATGACTTAGTGGCCCTGAAATTAAGCAAGAAAATACAAGTATATCAATTGGGCAAATGAAACCATAATTCAAAACTATTTTAGAATATTCTGGGCAGAATGCTAGCTTTTTTTGACCTCCTAGTCCCCTGCACACTGCCAGTACTGCCTGTAAAGAAACAAGGAAATTTTGAATGCCAGACATTTCGATTACAACAACCTGGGAACAATCAGATGGAATTTCAAACATTAAGGACTAACACCATTATTCCTTGTACTGTAACATTATGGACTATAACACCATTTTGGATATCAAAGTTCACAAAACCTTTAGGGATTAAGAGAACATTATCTTTTAAAAGGTTGAATTGGTTCATCACTAAGGGAATAGATTAAAAATAAAATATGGCTTATGTGTATAACTGATGCAGTAGTCAGAAGCAATAAGCTAGATTTACATAAACCATATGGATAAGTCTCAAAAATATAATTTTTGAGTGCAGAAAAAGTAAAAATTTAATGAACTCTCTCATACATTAATCTAATTTATAAGGCTATATCATACACACCAAACAAGTATGTAACTGAGTATGTAGAAGGTTAATTGGAAGGATACATATTAACTCTCCTAGATTGTATGTCTATAGGGAAGGAAAGGAGCAGGACTGGAGGGAGAGAAGGAGCTATAATACAACAAACACAAGATAGACCTAGATATGGACTGAATGTTTGTGTCCTCCCAAAAATTCATGTGTTGAAGCCCTAAGCTCTATTTTGACAGTTTTTGGAAGTGGGGCCTTTAGAAGGTAATTAGGGTTCGATGAGGTGAGGAGAGTGGGACCCTCATGAGAGGATTAGTGTCGTTTTAAGAAGAGACACCAAAGAGCTTGCCCTCATTCTTTCTCTCTCACCATGTGAGGACACAGAAAAAGGCAGCTGTCTGTAAGCCAAGAAGGGAGTCCTCACCCAAAACCCATCATGCTGGCATAGGGTTCTAGGACTTTCAATCTCTAGAACTGTGAGAAAATAAATTTGTTGTTTAAGCCATCCAGTTTATTGTACTCTGTTATGGCAGCCCAAGCAGACTAAAATAGGCCTCATCCAGACTGAAGAATGTGATCAACTCAGGTTTGCACACAGAAAGATCCATTAAACATTGTGTTATTCCCTTTCACACTTTTAGTGTCGTATCCTTGCTTGTTCTAAATACTTCCAGCTGTGGACTTCCAACTTGCTTCCCATGGATACCTATGCCAGTCTAAATCTCACATATGAAGGGGATAATGATATTGATAATGATACAATCACACTTGAACACAGTGTACTAAGCCTACTACAGAGACAGCACGTAAGTGCACAGACAAATAAAACATATAGTCTTCAAGTTTTTACTTGAAAGACACCTCAGTAACAATTTGTGTTACTTAATGCTGTTGTGTAACCCAAGAAAACATGCTTTTCATTAAAACATGCACATGCAGATCATTCCTTTTCCAAATGTTAGATTTAAAATAGATAGCCTATAAGTACATATTCTAAGCTAAACGAATCATTATTTATTAATACAAGACAAAAAGAAACCCTACTTGCTCAGAACAGAGAAATTATTTTGACTCATAGAATCATTTTCTAAGATTAGCTAAGGTAATAGGCTGCACACATATAATACGGTTTGCATAATCACTGCTCAAAATAGCTAAATAGCTCTCTGTGTCTCCCCTCTTAGGTCAAAGAGAATAATTAGCTGGGCTGGAAAAGAAACAGCTCTGTAAGCCTACAGAAGTCCTGTAGGATTTACATCTTAAAGCTACGATCTGGAATTAAGCATAGATTTTTTCCCCCCTATTCTGTATCAACTGTAAGCTCTTTTTTTCTTTTTAAGAAAAACAACAACAACAACGTTTTAGTTTTTTTGCTGTCTTTAGGAAGGTGTTAGGAAGAAAAGAAACTATCCAATGATAAAAGCATACCAAAACAATTGGAAATCCCTTAATATATACTACTTCTGGGGTACGCCCACCAAGTTAGCAATGGCAGGCCTACTGCATGGCTAATGGACACCCATCTAAGTACCTCAGTGGAGTAGTAGTGGGGGCAGTATCTCAATGAGCCCTGTCAACAGTTGGAGTGGTTCTTGATTTCATGGTGCCTACAAGTTGTACTACACAATTGAACACTTATCTGAACATTGTCTTGAGTTTGATCCTTGCTGTTTCAATAGCAATTGCTCCAAATGAGGTGAGAGTTTCCAGATGTTGGACCGTGTCTAACTCTTATAGTCCCTCTAGGTCCAGTGCTGGACAGAGTCATTACTCAATTAACACACATAGCCATTGATACTGCTTTTATAATCAGAAAATAGGCAAAAGGAAAAAGACAAATATGGGAGGGTGCAGTGGTGACAAGAGAGGGGAAGAGAAAGGGAAGAAGCTATATCGGGTAACCCTATTACTATAAACTAATAGGAAGGGGAGCCTGTTTCTATGAAATCAGTGCAACTATAAGATCCTCTTAAGTATCAGAGTATATAACCAGAAAACTTACCCAGAGCCTGAGGGAATACTGAGCATCTCTTTGATATTCCAGACATTAAAATTCATGTCTTATAATTATTCCTTTTAAAAAGAAGAGAGGAACATTAATTTAAAAGGTTAATATACTATAATTTTTTCCGAAGATTACTTTACTGGTGACTATTATATGTAGACGAGGACATCTCAGCAGTTATATTTGCATCCAACTGGTGAAAATTCCCATTACCTATGTGCCAGAAATAGGTTTTGTGGTTTGTTTGTTTTGGGTTTTTTTTGCAGTTAAATTGCATACAAATTCCCCTCCTTAATACCAGAGAGAGCCCAGCCACCTGTGAAACAGTAAATTTGCCTTCTATCCTTTGCTCTCTTGTTTCTTGTTCTGCCACCCTACTAATAACCTGCTTTTAGAAAAAGACCAATAGGGCTTCCCTGGTGGTGCAGTGGTTGAGAATCCGCCTGCCAATGCAGGGGATACGGCTTTGATCCCTGGTCCGGGAAGATCCCACATGTTGCAGAGCAACTAAGCCCGTGTGCCACAACTACTGAAACCCACGCGCCTACAGCCCGTGCTCCACAACGAGAGATGCCACCACAATAAAAAGCCCGTGCACTGCAACAAAGACCCAACACAGCCAAAAATAAATAAATTAATTTATTTTAAAAAAAACTGGCAATAAGAGAAAAAAAACTGGCAATATTGTCCAGCTTGGTTCACCGGTAAATTTTACCAAACATTTATGGAAGAAATTATACTAATTCTCTATAATCTCATCCAAGAGATAGAAGCAGAGGGAACACTTTCTAGCTCATTCTATGAGCCCAACATTACCCTAATAATATAACCAGACAAAGACATTACAAAAAAAACTACAGACCAGTATGTCTCGTAAACATAGATGCAAAGTCCTCAACAAATTATTAGCAAATTGAATCCAACAATGTATAGAAAGAATTATACACAACAACCAAGTCATGCAAGGCTAGTTCAACATTTGAAAAATCAATTAATATAATCCATCACATCAACAGGCTAAAGAAGAAAAATCATATAACCATATCAATAAATACAAAAAAAGTGTTTGATAAAATCCAACACCCATTCATGATAAAAACTCTCAACAAAGTAAAAAATAGAGGAGAACTTCCTCAACTTGATAGAAAACATCTATCTCAAAACCCAAAGCTAACATCATACTTTTTTTTTTCATTTTCATTGGAGTATAGTTAATTTACAATGTTGTGTTAACATCATACTTAATGGTGAGAAACTAAAAGCTTTCCCACTAGGATCAGGAACAGGGCAAGGCAAGGATGTCTCCTCACCTCTCAACACACCATATTGGCACATGATCAGTTAGACAAACCAGTAGAACAGCAATAGATCTATTTGAAAATGTAACAGTCTATTATAATATAGCAATACATCTATTTGAAAATGGAAATGTAGTATGCATATGATAAAGGAGTATCTCAAATATATTGGGGAGAGATAAACATTTTAAAAAGTAGAGTTGGGATAACTGAATGGCTATATGAAAAAAAATCGGATCTAGTCCTTTCACCACATACTACAAAATATTCCAAATGGATCAAAGATAAAATAATAATGAAACCATAAAAGCACTGGGGTGGGGGAACTGATAAATTCCTCTATAGCCTGGAAGTGGGGAAAACTTTGACTCAAAGTCCAGAACAAAAAAATCACTGACAAATTTAACTACATAAAAATTTTAAAAAGAAAATTTTGTATCACATAAAAGTTATAGAAAATGGTCAGGACATATGAGCCAACAATTCACAGTAAAAGAAACACAGAGGCCCTTATATGGGAATTCCCTGGTGGTCCAGTGGATAGAACTCCTTGCTTTCACTGCTGCGGGTGCGGGTTCAATCCCTGGTTGGGGAACTAAGACCCTGCAGCCGAGTGGCACAGCCAAACAAAGAAACAAACAAAACAAAACGAAACAACACACAAAGGCCTTTATATATATGTGAAAATATGGGCAATCTCACTCACATTAAAAGAGATACAAATTAAATCATACTGAGACTATTTTCTTTCCTATGAAATTGGTAGAAATCCAAGTATGACGATGTATTCTGTTACTGAGGCTGTGAGGAAAGAAGCCCTGTCATGTACCTCTGGTGGGAAGGGCAAATGGTATTTCTCTGTGGAGGAGAATTTGGCATTATCTAGGACATATATATGTATTTAGCGTTTAATCCAGCAATCCTACTTCTAGGGATCTATCCCAATAATACTATGGCAAAAACACAAAATTGTATATACACATGCCTTTTCAGTGCAACACTATCTTATTATAGCAAGACCAGAAACAACCCAGTGTCCATCAACTGGGGAATAGTTGAACAAACTAGGGTACACTCACACAATGGAGTTTTATGGAGCTGTTAAAAGGAGTAAGGAAGATTGCTTCTATATACTCTGGCAGTGACCTCCAGGATATATTGCTAAGTTAAAAAAAGCAAGGTGAAGAACAGTGTGTGTGGTATGCAGTTATTTCATCCAAGAAAAGGCAGGGTAATATGAATATAAATACATACACACACACAAATGTGCTTATATTTTTCTTAAAAAGGGAGGAAAGAAGGGAGGGAGTGAGGGAGGGACATATAGAGAAGATAGATAAACTGAAAACCAATAAAAATGTTTAGGGGGAGGGTGGCAATAAGGTGAAGAGGCTAGAGATGGAAGCTAAGCTAGACCTCTCCAAATGTAGCAGTTTTCAGTTTCAACTTTAGAATTATGTAAGTATCATTACATGCAGTCACACAATTAAAATTAAATCAAAATGGGGGAAAAAGTAATCCCAGCAAAGAAGCAAAGTGAAGCAAGCAAGGTGGTGATTGATCCCCACAGAGAGAGTTTATTTCTTATGCCTCTAAATATGGTGATGTGACTCCACATCCCTGGTGGAGCGTATCCTAAGGAAAAAATGAGCAACACAGGAATCTGTGTATCTGTTTTCATATATATATATATATATTGCAAAAAAATAATTATATTAATGTCATTGGGAACCAAAATTTTCAGTGTATGATAAAAGAGATACAAATATAAAATCAATGACAAAGTTAAACAAAAACCCTATAATGCTGTTTCAAATAAATTGAAAAATCATTAACACTTGATGTATTATTCTCTTTAAAAATATGTTTCATAGCTCCATCCACTGAAAATGCCATGAAATAATGACCAACCTTATTACCCAGATTTGGGTCTTGAAATACCATTCCTCACTGAAAGGAACCAGGTCTGGGGCAGGAAATGTGCAAGATGAGTCTGAGACATTGCGTTGTACCAGACAACAATGAAGTTATCAAAGATTACTAGGGCCAAAGACTACAAGAGAGCTAACTTAAAGGGGCTTTCTCTGTTAAATTTATAATTATATTTTTAAAAACCCTCATCAGTCACTTTGGAGGATAGGTAACCAACTCATTATTCTGAAAACTGGTAGGGAAAGAATCTATAATTTACCTTACCTTTCTAAACTGTATCTTGGGATAACCAATATATAGATGAGAAAAAGGTCTTCTTTATAGAAGTATTCCTGCTAATAAACATAGAATGAATGGTAGAATTAGATAATCATCATTTTGGAGCCCTAATGAAAATAAAGGATCTAGTAAATGATCATTAATGGCTGCTAAAACCAAGACGTGAAGGGCTGATAAGGGTACTTGATAATGGATAGATCACGCTGGCAACACCTAAACCTCTGGATTGATCTTTTCATCACAAAGAAAGATCCAGACTTAGTATGCACCTCCTGATGAGGTTCAACAGGAGGTTCCCAGCATTAACAAAGAAGTATACATACCAAAAAAATTGAGCCTTAATTTGATTAAGCTTCTAGATGTAAGGACCAGTTTACAGAAAATACAGGGCTTAAGTGGCACAAAATGAATGCAATCAGCAAAATCCAGAGAGTGGGAAATTCTACAGTTTAAATGACCCTATTCTTTCAACCCATAAAAGGCAAGAGGAAAGAAAGTGTGGAAGAGTATAGATTTAAAGAGATGTATGGGGACTTCCTTGGTTGCACAGTGGTTAAGAATCTGCCTGCCAATGCAGGGGACATGGGTTCGATCCCTGGTCTGGGAAGATCCCACATGCCATGAAGCAACTAAGCCCGTGCATGACAACTACTGAGCCTGCACTCTAGAGCCCCCAAGCCACAACTACTGAGCCCGAGTGCCACAACTACTGAAGCCCACATGCCCTAGAGCCCGCAGCCCAGCCGCAACTACTGAGCCCACGCGTTCTAGGGCCCACGTGCCTCAACTACTGAGCCCATGTGCTGCAACTACTAAAGCTCGTGCGCCTAGAGCCTGTGCTGCACAGCAAGAGAAGCCATCGCAATGAGAAGCCAGCTCACCACAACAAAGAGTAGCCCCTGCTTGCCGCAACTAGAGAAAGCCCACATGCAGTAACAAAGACCCAATGTAGCCAAAAAAAAAACCAAAAAAAATATTTTTTTAATTAAAAAAGAAGAGATGTATAAGTCACATCAACCAAGTACACTTGACCTTGAACATTGCAGGGGTTAAGGGCACCAACCCTCAGTGCAGTTGAAAATCCAGGTATAACTTATAACTGGCTCTCCGTATACGTGGTTCCTCTACATCTGCAGTTCCACATCATAGGACTCAACCAACTGCTTGTGTAGTACTGTAGTATTTACTATTGAAAAAAATCATGTATAAGTGGACCTGTGATGTTCAAACCTGTGTTGTTCAAGGGTCAACTGTACAGGTCCACTTATTCTGGATCCTGAATTGTAGGAAAATAATCAAGGAAATTTAAATGTTGACTAGTTACTTAATGATATTAAGAAATTGTCATTTTAAGTATGATCATGATACTTTGGTTATGATAAAAACAGAGTCTTTATATATACCTAAGTTTTAAATGGATGAAATAATCTAATTTTTTTGTGCTTTGCTTTAAAACAATGGAGATGGGCTTGGGCAGCTGGGGAGGGATACAGACTGGCCTTGGGTTGATAATTGTTGAAGCTAGGTGACAGGTACATTGGAGTTCATTCATCAGCAATCTCTACTTTTATATATTTGAAATTTCCCACAATAAAAAGTGAATAAATGAATAAATACCTTGTGTTAGCTGACAACTCCCGAAGTTGCTACCTCTAGCCCTCCTGAACTTCAGACTCCTATATTCAACTGCTGACTTGACATCTCTACTTGGATGACTAATATGCACCTAAAACTTAACAGGTCCAAAACCGAGATCATTATCTTTCCTCTCAAACATTCCCCACTGGTCTTCCCATTCTAGTTAATGGCAACTTCATCTTTCCAGTTGCTCAGGCCAAAACCGAAGAGTCCTCCTTGACTCCTCTTTCTCAAATCCAATCTTTAAGCAAATACTCAGGTAATTCCTACAAAACATATCCAGAAATTTAACTGGGTATTCTGTATTTTTATTTTCTATATCTGACAACCTCATTCCACTGCCACAAGCTTGGATTACCGCAATCCAAACTGGTCTCCCCGATTTCACCCTTGTTCCAAGTTATAGTCTCTTCTCTAGGAAAGGATGGAAGTTATTCTAACCATAAGTCAGATCTTATTACCCCTTTGTTCAAACTCTTCACTGCAGCCAGAGTTCTCATGGTTTTCTTCTGTGTCCTCTGCAGTCTTCCCTTAACCTTGCCTCTCTCCCATTTACACTCCATTCCATACCTTTATGGGGCTCCTCACTATTGCTCTCCCTTACTTGATACACACCAGCTTCAGATCCCTTGCCCATTCTGTTCCTTCTTGGTTTACTCCTTCCTCAGATATCAGCATAATAGGCTACCCCACCTCCTTCAGGTATTCTCTCAAATTATTCAAAATTGTAAAACCTCAATAATCACTATGGGGAATACCCTGGCGGTCCAGTGGTTAGGACTCCGTACTTCCACTGCAGGGGGGCATGGGTTGGATCCCTGGTCAGGGAACTAGGATGCTGCATGCCACGTGGCGCAACCCCCCCAAAAAAATAATAATCACTATGTCTCTCCCCTGCTTTTTCTCCACCCTATCATTCTAATACACTACATATTTTATGAATTTATCTTATTTTGCCTGTCTCAGCATGCACACCCATGCCTACCAGAATGTAATTTTAAGCTCTTTGAGGATAGGAATTTTTGTCTGTTTAGTACACTGCTATATCCTCAAAATCTAGAAATTGTGCTGGCAAATAATAGGTGCTCAGAAAATATTTATTGTTAAATGAGTAACTAAATGGGAACTAAATTACGACAATGGAGCAAAACTTTCCAAGTATCCACAAATTTAAAACATATGGAGACTTCCCTGGTGGTCCAGTAGGTAAGACTCTGCGCTCCCAATGCAGGGGTCCCCTGTTCGATTCCTGGTCGGAGAACTAGATCCTGCATGCATGCTGCAACTAAGAAGTCTGCATGCCGCAACTGAAGATTCCTCATGCTGTAACTAACACCCGGCACAATCAAAATAAATAAATATTTTAAAATATATATATGATTTGTTTTCAGTTATTGCATTTCAAGTCCCTAGATAATCACAAATTTTATTATATATTTTAATAAAGGAGATGAAGTAAATATGGGATTCCTGAGTCCCATGTTTACTTATTTCTTTGATAGTCGAGTTTTTTTCTTCCATTCACACTAGCAGAATTTCCTCCATCTAAAGTCTAGATTTAGAATCCAGACAATTTTTGGACTTCCCTGGTGGCGCAGTGGTTAAGAATCCACCTGCCAATGCAGGGGACACGGGTTTGAGCCCTGGTCTGGGAAGATCCCACATGCCGGGGAGCAACTAAGCCCCTGTGCCACAACTACTGAACCTGCACTCTAGAGCCCACGAGCCACAATTACTGAAGCCTGCGTGCCATAACTACTGAAGCCCACGCACCTAGAGCTTGTGCTCCACGACAAGAGAAGCCACCACAATGAGAAGCCAGTGCACAGCAACAAAGAATAGTCCCCGCTTGACGCAACCAGGGAAGACCCATGCACAGCGATGACCCAACGCAGCCAAAAATAAATAAATAAATAAATAAATTTATTTATTTTAAAGAAAAAGAATCTAGACAATTTTATACATATCACTATAAGGCCATTATTTAAGGCCATTATAACTACATATAGATAATAAATCCTCTATTGTCTTCCATTTCTGTTTATGCTGACAGAGGAGAGTAATTTATATAGCATGTGGTTTGGAGTTTAGAATGACTACTCCCCAGGTTCCAGACCTAACTTACTCTTAAGAGGTTTCTTAAATGTGGTTGAAGAAATTCCATGGTTACAGCGACTATGCTTAACGACCACCTGGGGCTTGATGTGCTCAGTCTCAGGTTTACCTGTCCCCTCTGCATTCACCTGTCACCATGCTATCTGTATACATGCTTTTATATTCTCAGAGGGCAACACTCCTTGCAGATGCTAGTACAACACCAGTAATGAAGAGGTAGTCATTCTTAGGTAGGACCTTAGCCATTCTAAGGTAAATGAAAACTGAAATGCACACATTAAAAACTTTCAAGGGCAGAGTTCCCTCTCTCTCTTATTCCCCAATCCCATTAAAGGAAGCATAAAAGGAAGAGAAAGGTTTCAGTGCACGCGACTATTTCCACAAGAAGGGCCTTGGCACAGTGATGGGCAGGGAGGAGTATGTGGGCTGAAGAGGGTGTCCTAAGGGGCACAGAGCCCTCCCATCTGACCCGGTCTTCAACTCTGAGAATCCTGAGGCCACGGTGCAAGGCCCTCCAAGGGCCCCTACGGCTCCTCCATTTGGCCACAGGTTAAACTAGTCTCTCCCTCAGACTTTGTGGCCCCTCTGGCCTCCACCAGGCCCGCCTCAACCTCGTACAGTCACTCTCTCTCATTTTGTCTCTTCTTTTCTACCAGGAGACATGCTCTGGACTCCCAGAGTAAATCATTCCCTGTCGTTTCCAGAGACCTCCAAGGGATTTTCGGTCATAAAAATCAAAGACCAATCCCAGTGGGTTTCCCTGGGTTCCGGTTCACCTTGACTTCCGGGGCGTACTCTCCTTCTCTCGTCTCTGAGGCAGGCCAGGAGGCTGTGGTCCCCAGCGCATCTGGCGAAAATAGCTCTCCAAGGATAAGCACAATAGTCAAGTCCCTTGAAGAGCCAGGGTGGTCTTTCATCACAGGGAAAGGAAGGGCGATTAGACACTCAAAGGTAAGACAAGTGGAGAAGCCAGCGCCCTGGGAAACTCCTCGAGATCCCCGGGAATTCCGAACCCATCCGCGAGGACCCAACGGCTCCCCAACACCCCCCACCCCGACCTTCACCCCACCCAGCTCCAGCCCGCCCTGTCCAAACCCCTCCGGCCTCCACCTCTGAGGGCCGGCTCACGCCCGACCTGGGGTTGCTGGATCTGCCTCGAGGCCACTTGGTCCCGCGGAGGCAGCCTAAGCTGCGTGGCCACGCCCCCAGGGCGCGCTCTGACCAATGAGAGTTACTCCTCGCCCCTGGGCCCCGCCCCCGCTGCGGCAGGCTACTAACGGTTTTAACGGTCCTAACGGTTTCAACCGTTAACCATTTAATCGTGGGCCTGGCCTGCTGACCTACATTTCACCAGGCACCGGTGTGCAACATACCCACTCACGCGCACCTCACGAGATGGACCCTCCCACCTCCACACTCAAACCCTGCCGTCGACCCACACCTCACCAGGCATCCTTAGCCGATGCAGACCCTCTCAGTAGTCAACTTAACGCACAGTAGTTATAGATGGCTGGCTAAGTCATGAAATGGGATATCACCAATGAAGGAGCATGGATGGAAAACAGATTGTATTGAGTCCTAGGACACACAACGTTTAGAGGCTTAGATGAAGAAAAAGCAGCAAAGGAGCCAGAGTGGGAGTGGTTAGGGATAGGGGAGGAACCCCAGGAGAGTGAGGTGCTGTGGAAGCCACCTGGACCATCCTTCAAAGAGGAGGAGGTTAGCTGTGTCAAATGCTGCTGATGAGTCAATGAAAATGAGGAGTGAGAATTAATTATTGGTGACCTTGTAGGGAGCAGTTTTAGTGATGTAGTGGGGACAAAAACATGATTGGTGTTTGGTTTCAAAAGACATCTCTGATAAAGGACTGGTATCCAAAATCTATTAAAAAACTCAACAATAAAAAAATTAAGTTGGCCGAAGATCTAGACACCTCTCCAGAGAAGATACACAGATGGCAAATAAACATATGAAAAATGCTCAACATTATATGCATTAGGGAAATGCAAAATAAAACAGATAGCACTATGCAACTTTAAGAATTGCCAAAATCCCAGAATGCTGGCAACACAAAATGCTGGTGAGGCTGTGGAGCAACAGGAACTCTCATTTGTTGCTGATGGGAAAGCTGAATGGTACAGCCACTTTGGAAGATGTTCTGGCAGTTTCTTATGAAATTAAATATACTCTTACCATATGATCCAGCAGTCATGCTCTTTGGTATTTACCCAAAGGAGTTGAAAACTTATGCCCACACAAAAACCTGCACATGGATGTTTATAGCAGCTTTTTTCATAATTGCCAAAACTTGGAAGCAATCAAGATGTCATCTTCAGTAGGTGAATGGATAAACTGTGGTACATCCAGACAATGGACTATTATTCAGGACTAAAATATCTATCAAGCTATGAAAAGACATGGAGGGAACTTAAATGCATTTTACTAAGTGAAAGGAGCCAATCTTGAAAAGGCTACATACTGCAGGATTCTAAACAGTATGACATTCTGGAAAAGGCAAAACTATGGAGATAGTAAAAAGATCAGTAGTTGCCAGGGGTTAGAGGGGGAGGGTGGGCTGAATAAGTGGAGCACAGAGGATTTTTAGGGCAGTGAAACTATTCTTTTTGATACTATAATGGTGCATACATGTCATTATACATTTGTCCAATCCCATAGAAGGAACAACACCAAGAGTGAACTCTAAGGTAATCTATGGACTTTGGGTGATAATTCTGTGTCGATTTAGGGTCAGCATTTATAATAAATGTACTATTCTGTATGTGTGGGAGCAGGAGGTATATGAGAAATCTATGGACCTTCCACTCCATTTTGCTTTGAACCAAAAACTATAAAAAAAATAAATTAGGGCTTCCCTGGTGGCGCAGTGGTTGAGAGTCCGCCTGCCGATGCAGGGGACACGGGTTCGTGCCCCGGTCTGGGAGGATCCCACGTGCTGCGGAGCGGCTGGGCCCGTGAGCCATGGCCGCTGAGCCTGCGCGTCTGGAGCCTGTGCTCCACAGCGGGATAGGCCACAACAGTGAGAGGCCCGCGTACCGCAAAAAAAAAATAAATAAAAAATAAAAAATTAATTAATTAATTAATTAATTAAAAAAGAGCAAGAGGAGAGATTTGGCATATCCATACAATGGAAAACTACTAAGCAATAAAAAGGAATGAACAACTGATAGGCACAGTGGCATGGATAATTCTCAAAATAATTATGCTGAGTGAGAGAAGACAGACACACAAAAGAATACATACTGAATGATTCCACTTACATAAAGTTCTAGAAAATGCAAATTATAGTGACAGAAAGCCAAATAGCAGTTGCCTGAGGCCAATGAGTGCCATAGAGAAGGAATACTAATGGGCAGAAAGAAACTTCGGGGTGATGGATATGTTTACTACCTAGATTGTGGTTATGTTTCATAGATGTATACATAGATCAAAATGTGTCAAGTTGTACAATTTTTTTTTGTTTTTTGGCAGTGCCCCGCAGCTTGTGGGATCTTAGTTACCTGACCAGGGATTGAACTTGGGCCCTCAGCAGTGGAAGTACAGAGGCCTAACCACTGGACTGCCAGGTAATTCCTTCTACAACTTTTTGACTTACCATTTTTAAGATTTATCTCTGTGGATTCAAGTATCTGTAGCCAATATATAGTAACTCCATTATTTCATTGTTTGATTATTGGCCAATTTTCTCACTGTCCTCTTGTTAAACATTCAGCCTGTTTATAGTTTTTCCCCTATACAGATACAGCAATGAACATTTTTGTAGTTGTGAATACATGTGAGAGGTGATCTCCAGGGTTACTATACTAATAGGGTGGACTTTCCGGCTAGTAGGGCTTGTGCCAGTGACAAAGCCCTACTGAGTGTTTCCTGTTTTTGAACTTTTCGTTGGCACAGTTTTAGAGGCTAATCGCCAGCTTCTTTGGGTTAGTAAAAGGAGTGAACTGTTCATGTCCCTGTGTTATAAATGAGAGAGACAATAATCTGCCCAAGGCTAGCTTGGGATGGAACCATGGTGTCAGATACTTTCATGCTGCTTCTTTTGCTCCTCTGTTATGCTCTCTCCTCCTTCTCTTGGGCCCTTGTAACATTCACCAACATTTGCCACCAATTAGTGTTCTCAGTCACCGCAAACTCCTGAGAAGTTGATAGAGCCTTATTCCAAAGCAGCATTTTTATCCTAAGAGCTACCAGCCCCTTTAGCATTTCTTCTAACTCCATGAAATGTGTTATAAATTTATATCCCTGGCAGTATGGCTGCAGTTTTAAAAATGCAGGATTTGCCTTTAAAATGTTCGCTATTTCATTGACTGTGAGTTCATCAGACTCCACTGTGGAGCCTTATATGTTTATATAAGAACTCTCCCAAGCTGTTAATGCTGAGGGACAGATTTCTCTCAGAGAGAAGTAAGAACAGAGCAGGAAGCACAAAGGGATAGCAGGCTGGGCACTGCCTCAACAATCAGGAGCATTGTGTAGTCACAACATCCCTTTGTCACTAAGCAACAAGAAGTTGACCTGCTGAGATGCTCTTTCTCCAGAAGTACCCTCAAAAAGACAAGAGGAAAGTTTGCCTTTCCTGCTCCTTTCCCAGAAAGATGCAAAGTGCTCTAGTAGGCTCCTGGGTAAGAGTGTACTTTACATTAATCCTAGCCCCTGGCCCTGGGGTAGTACCTGAAATATGAATTACTCATGAGAGTAAAGTGAGAATGGTTTCATCCAGCATCCAGGCTAGAGGAGGACCCCAAACTGCCCACTCCCCCTCTGCCATTCTGAGGTTCCCCTACAGCTTATCTATTCTTCCTGACACCATGCCCTCTTCCATGTGTCCTGGTCTCATGCCTGGATTAGCTGATCCTCTTAGTCCTCTAGCCACCCCATTTATTCCCAGTCCTTTGTTTGATCCCCCCAAACTTCTGTAGTTTGACTGTTCTCTAGACTGGGAACATCTTGAGGCTAAAGACTGCTTTCTTCTATCTGTATTTCCCATGCCTGGAATACAGTAAAGGCCCAGTAAATACTGTTGAAATAAACTGAATAGAGAGAAAGGAGTGTTTGACAATAGTAGAAGGATGGACAGACGAGTTGGATGATCCAAGCCCTCAGTGGGATGAAAAGATAAAGGGCTTCCCAGGCATGCTTAGGAGCCCACTTTGATGGCCAGAGGACAGCTGGGAACAGGTTCTTTCTGCTTAGGACTATGATCATGGTGTGGACCAGACACACTGTCCTCTCCAGGGGGTATTCAGGACAGTGAGGTTGGGCCATAAGAGTTCCCTGGCCAGACATGGTCATCCATGTTGTCAGCCTAATGACATCAGCACAGTACAGCTTCTTATACCCCCAATAGGTGCTCATTTCTGTCTTCTGCCAGCCCTTGTCTCTGAAATTCTCTCCAGAAGGTATCCACTGTTGATGAAGTACTTCTTTGGGAAAGTTCATCCTTTGTTTAACTGCTCCAGTTTCAGAGGGTGCCCTACTTGCTCCAGAAAAACAAAGTGTACAGCAAACAAGTGTTCATGACTTTGTCAATAGATGCAGAATATGTATCCATTTAATCCTGGCTTTTCAGTGACCTTTGACCTCTATAACAATGCAGGGAAGACAATGAAGGGGACGTCCTCTCAGATCCCCCAGGGAAGGACCACGCTACTAGATGGTGTCCCTGTTCTCAAAACTCTGCTCAGTGCTTCCTAAGTCACCCCAACTCAGAACCTGTCTGGTCCCCTTCCCTGCTGAAGTCTTCCCTTGCTCTTGGAAGAGAATCCATATTCCTAACCCAGTCTAGGTCCTGTCCCTCCCTGACCTCACCTTACTTCTCATCTTGCTCACAGTCTTTTAGTCAATAAGGCCTCTTTTTTTTTTTCGGTTCTTCCAACACAACTTTCTCTCTAGCCTCTGAATCTTTGCACTTGCAGTTCTCACCACACAGAATGCTCTTCTGCTGCCCCTCACATGGCTGACTCCTTCAAGTACCACGCCCGTTGTCATGAGATGCTGTCCCTGCTCCCTGTCACTCTTTTTTTTTTTTAGATGTTGGGGGTAGGAGTTTATTAATTAATTAATTTATTTTTGCTGTGTTGCATCTTTGTTTCTGTGCGAGGGCTTTCTCTAGTTGTGGCAAGCGGGGGCCACTCTTCATCGCAGTGCACGGGCCTCTCACTATGGCGGCCTCTCTTGTTGTGGAGCACAGGCTCCAGACGTGCAGGCTCAGTAGTTGTGGCTCACGGGCTGAGTTGCTCCGCGGCATGTGGGATCCTCCCAGACCAGGGCTCGAACCCGTGTCCCCTGCATTAGCAAGCAGATTCTCAACCACTGCGCCACCAGGGAAGCCCCCTGTCACTCTTTTTTTTTTTTTTCTTTGCGGTACGCAGGCCTCTCACTGCTGTGGCCTCTCCCTCCCGTTGCGGAGCGCACGCTCTGGACGCGCAGGCCCAGCGGCCATGGCTCACGGGCCCAGCCGCTCCGTGGCACGTGGGATCCTCCCGGACTGGGGCACGAACCCGTGTCCCCTGCATCGGCAGGCGGCCTCCCAACCACTGCGCCACCAGGGAAGCCCCACCCCCACCCCGTCACTCTTGATCTAGTCATCAGGTTCTTTCTTTCCTGACTCTGTTCACTTGTCTTACTCCCTCACCAGAAGGAAGGTTGATAGGGGCAGGGTCTTTCTGTCTTTCCACTGCTGTGTGTGTCCCCAGCCCATATTAGGACCCTATGAAGAAAGAAAGAGAGAGAGAGAAAGGAAGGAAGGGGGGGAGGGAGGGAGGAAGGAAGGAAGGAAGGAAGGAAGGGGAGGGAGGGTGAGAGGAAGGAGGGGAGGAAGGAAGGAAGCCACCCTTTCCTTACAGACATAACCCTCCCAGATGGGCCAGCACAGCTGAGGCCAACTGTTCTAATGATGGATGGAGACACCTCTCTGTTGGCCCCCCTCCAGGGTGTCCCTCCTCCTCTGATTCTTTTTATTCTGTCAGGAACTCCCAGGAGAGGCTTCTAGCCTGGGGGCTCTGAGGTCTAGGACTCAGGGTGGGGGTTGGGGTGGGATTCACCCTCAAGCCTGCCTTGTTACAGCACAACAGTGGCTTCTATGGGCACTACAGAGGCCAATTCAAGAGTGAAAGTGCTCGAGAATATCGCCTTGCAGCCAAGCCCCAGCCCCCAGCAGTGTTCCTGCAGCGCTGTCAGGTACGAGGCAGCCCTGGGTGCAGCTGACACGGCTGGGCCAGATTCTGCTTCTCTCAGGCCCCAAGAGCAATATCCTCAACCCTACCACAACTGGACTGACACTTGAGGCCAGCCTATCCCCAGGACTTGCATGAGGCCTGGCCCCTCCTCCCTGAAATGTCAGGTCCTCCCCCTATAGATACGTGGGTGGAGAAGAGCCAATACCAGGCTGGAAAGTTTTGCTCACTGCTCCTTCTAGATGGAGGAAGAGTCAGGGCCCAGGTGGGGTGGGTGGCCATGGAGAGAGAGCCTCCAGAACCCAAGAAGTAAGCCTTGGGTTTTGCAGATGGCTGTCCTTCAGCACAGATTCCTTGATGCCATGAAAGTCAATGGTCTAGCTCACAGTCAGCCTCGTAGTCCAGGGGCTCAGGAGTGAGTAGGAGGCCTCCTCTGGTCAGTAAAACAGCATAGAAAGTGGCAGGTGTCCACCCCCATGCCTAACCAAGGAGGACTGGAAAGGAGTGATGGCAGAACCAGCATAGGGTGGCTGTAAAAGGCTTCCAGATAACAGGAGAGGGACGCAGGGCTGCAGGCCCTCCACTGCTTCCAGGCCTGGAGACAAGGAGGGGACACTGAGTAGAGTCAGGGTCCCAAAAGTAAAAAGCCCACTCAAAACAGGAGAACTCAGGAGGGTATACATATAAAGGAGTAGGTGTGGGAGCTTCAGGGAAAGGCATTCTCACAGGATGGTAACAACCAAGTGGTCAGTACTACTGGGCCTGAAGGAACAAGGGGAAGGCATGGCTCCTAGAACCCAGAAGGAGAGAGTCATATGGAGAGGGCTTTCCTGAGAGAAGTGGTGATTTCGGGTGGAGAGACACAGCCAGACACAGCCAGGTAGGGGCGGGCCTGGAAGGGAGCCAGGAGAAGAAACACCTCCTCCCTCCTTCCCTCCATCTCCTTTCCAGTCTTCCTTTCAGGTCAGAGAGAAGTCAACCTGGTGAGAAGTGTGCTCACATCAGACTCCTGGGAAAGATCAGGGTGGAGGAGGGCTGAGAGGGACCTGGAGGTGTGCCTGGAACATGCTCCGCCCACTGCAGCTTCTTGTTTCCCAGCCTCTAGCCAGGTCCTACTTGACTGGCCATCTGGATTCTCTACAAATTGCTTTCCCAGGCCAAGAGCAGGGTCTTGGAGTCTGCCATGCTACAGCACCTGAACTTCCTTAGCAAGCCCAGTTGGAATGGCTACCTGGTACTGCCTACTGAGCAGGCCCAAATGCAACTCCAGACTGCTCATCTGGGGCCACCTCCCTTGAGAGAGTGATGAGGTCTGCATAGTGCAGGGACAGAGGTAACCTGGGCACTTCCTGCTGGGTGTCTGTAGTAGTCCTCAGTGGCAGCTCTCATCCTAAAGACCTGAATGTCCTCTTAGTCTGTCCCCCAGGAACAGAGTAGAGGACATATTTGGGGACTTTTTTTTTTGGCGGTACACGGGCCTCTCACCACTGCAGCCTCTCCCGTTGCGGAACACAGGCTCCAGACGCGCAGGCCCAGTGGCCATGGCTCACGGGCCCAGCCGCTCCGTGGCACATGGGATCCTCCCAGACCAGGGCACGAACCCGCGTCCCCTGCATCGGCAGGCGGACTCTCAACCACTGCGCCACCAGGGAAGCCCTGGGGACATGTTTTGATTGAAGTGAAGTCTTGTTACATGTTGGCATTATCAGCAACCCCAAAATAGCATGGTCTGTGTATCTTGGGCTTAGATTGTACAAATGCCAAGTCTCCTGACTCTTTCTAGATCTAAAGGTGTTTTAATTAGTGGGACTACTCAGGGAAGGTGCACATTCTTTTTTCTTATTTGCTGAGAGATACCAAGTGTCAGCTGGCTGACTGCAGCTACTCTTGTTGAAAACCTTTCCAAGATGTGGCAGCCACTTAACCTTTAGTTTGGGGCAGGTAGAAATTTTGTCATCCAGATGCAAGAAGATTCTTTTTTCTTTTTATTCTTCTTTTTCTTTTTTTCTTCTAAACCAGATTAGTTTATTTCTAGCCTTCACCTGTCTGACTATTGGGAAATATAATCCTGGTCTTGTCTGTTCTTAAGGTCAGGCCAGAGTGCCAGGGCTCATGGTTGGAGGCAGGTCCTTCTTTGGTGGTGCCGTGATTGCTGTGTCTCTGCCTCTGCCCCACCCCCCACCATGCCTCAGTCTGCCACAGGGACTCCTCACTCAGTACCCCACTAATTGCACACTGCCCAGCCTCCAGAGAGGCCCTTAGTCCTCCCACAGGCAAACACTGACCCATCCCAGGAAACCTACTTCTCTTCCAAGGCCTCTTTAGCTTGAACCCTAGCCCAAGCCCTACCTGCTCAGAGACCACGGATTTTACCACCTGAGTGGAAAAGGAGCTTTAGATGGTTTAGAAGCAAAGATGCAGGTGAAATTCTCCTCAGGGACAAGAATACTTAGAACTGCCTGGGTGGAGAGGAAATGACTGCACTTTTCACTAGACTCCCACAGTTGTGAGAATAAAACTCAAGTCAGTGGGAGTCGATAGATTATCCTGTCACTGTAAGAATAGTGAGTTTCCAAATTCAGACCTGCCTCCAACAGCAGAGGCATCCACATTCTACGGCTGTGTACAATTTTATAGCTAAGGGTAGAGATGGGGGAGGGATTGGGGGGCAACTGGAACATGCCCCAGACCTCCAGATTTTTTAATTGAAATTTTTATTGAGATGGTTGTAGATTCAGAAACAGTTGTAAGAATTAGTAAAGAGAGATCCCTTTTACGCTTTGCCCAGTTTCCCCCAATGGTAACATTTTGCATATCTATAGTAAAATATCACGACCAGGACGTTGACATTGCTGCAATCTACCTATTTCATTCAGATTTCCTCATTTGTGTGTGTGTATTAAGATCTATAAAATCTTGGAATTCTCTGGTGGTCCAGTGGTTAGGACTCCACGCTCTCACTGCTGAGGGCCTGTGTTTGATCCCTGGTCAGGGAACTAAGACCCCACAAGCCACATGGCATGGCCATAAAAACCCATAAAAACCTATAAAATCTTTTTAAAATTAATTTTAATAACAGTATAGCTGATTTACAATGCAAAGTGAATCAATTATACATATACATATATCCACTCTTTTTTAGATGCTACTCCCATATAGGTCGTTAAAGAATATTGAGTAGAGTTCCCTGTTCTATACAGTAGGTTCTTATTAGTTATCTATTTTATATATAGTAGTGTGTATATGTCAATCCCAATCTCCCAATTTATCCATCCCCCTGCTTTCCCCCTTGGTAACCATAAGTTTGCTTTCTATATCTGTGACTCTATTTTTGTTCTGTAAATAGGTTCATTTGTACAATTTTTTTAGATTCCACATATAAGTGATATCACATGATATTTGTTGTTCTCTGTCTGACTTACTTCACTCTGTATGACAAGTTCTAGGTCCATCCATGTTGCTGCAAATGGCATTCTTTCTTTCTTTTTTATGGCTGAGTAGTATTCCATTATATATATGTACCACATCTTCTTTATCCATTTCTCTATTGATGGGTATTTAGGTTGCTTCCATGTCCTGGCTATTATAAATAGTACTGCAATGAACATTGGGGTACATGTATCTTTTTGAATTATGGTTTTCTCCAGATATATGCCCACGAGTGGGCTTGTTGGGTCATATGCTAGCTCTATTTTTAGCTTTTTAAGTAATCTCCATACTGTTCTCCATAGTGGCTGTTACCAATTTAAATTCCCACCAACAATGTAGGAGGGTTCCCTTTTCTCCACATCCTCTCCAGCATTTATTGTTTATAGATTTTTTCATGATGGCCATTCTGACTGGTGTGAGGTGATGCCTCATTGTAGTTGTGATTTGCATTTCTCTAACAATTAATGATGTTGAGCATCTTTTCATGTGCCTCCTGGCCATCTGTATGTCTTCTTTGGAGAAATGTCTATTTATATCTTCTGCCCATTTTTTGATTGGGTTGTTTGTTTTTTTGATATTGAGCTGCATGAGCTGTTTGTATATTTTGGAGATTAATCCCTTGTTGATCACTTCATTTGCAAAAGAAAAAAAAAGATCTATAAAATCTTATCACCTGTGTAGGTTTGTGCATCCACCATCACAGTCAAGACACTGACCAACATCACAAGGATCCCTGATCCTGACCTTTTATACCCATCATCCTCTCATTCCTCAACCCTTCCACTGTCCCTAACTGCTATTTTTCCTCCATTTCTAAAATTTTGTGACTTCAAAAACGTTATGTGGGGCTTCCCTGGTGGCGCAGTGGTTGAGAGTCCGCCTGCCGATGCAGGGGACACGGGTTCGTGCCCCGGTCTGGGAAGATCCCACATGCCGCGTAGCGGCTGGGCCCGTGAGCCATGGCCGCTGAGCTGGCGCGTCCGGAGCCTGTGCTCCGCAACGGGAGAGGCCACAACAGTGAGAGGCCTGCATACTGCAAAAAAAAAAAAAAAAAAAAAAAAAAAAACGTTATGTGGATGTAATGATACAGCATGCAACTTTTGGGGAATGGCTTTTCTTGCTCAGCATAATTTCCTGAAGATTCCTCCAAGTTGTGTGTATCAGTGGTTTAATTTCCATTACTGAGTAGTATTCTGTGATATGTATATAGCAGCTTACTTAACCATCCATCTATTAAAATGTATCTGGGCTGATTCCAGTTTTTACCTCTTACAAATAAAGTTGCTATGAACATTTGTATACAGGTTTTTGGGTGAACATAAATTTTCATTTCTTTGGAATAAATACGTAGGAGTGCAATTGCTGGGTCATATGATAGTTGCATTTATTTATTTTTAATATTTTCTTTATTTATTTATTTGGCTGTACCGGGTCTTAGTTTCGGCACACGGGATCTTCTTTGCCACGTGAGGGATCTTTAGTTGCAGCATGCAGGACCTTTTTTTAGTTGTGGCATGCGGGACCTTTTTGTAGTTGCAACATGCAGAATCTTTTAGTTGCAGGCATGCGGACTCTTAGTTGCAGCATGTAGGATCTTGTTCCCTGACCAGGGATAGAACCTGGCCCCCTGCAATGGGAACTCAGAGTCTTAGCCATTGGACCACCAGGGAAGTCCCCGTAGTTGCATTTAAGTTGTTTGTTTGGTTTTTTAATGTGGATGGAAATTTTTTTTAATTGAAGAAAAGATTCTTTAAATTCTATAGCACTTTACAATTTTCAAAAGTTTCATACACATGATTTCATATAATCCCATAATAACTCTTTTTTTCCCCTACCCCTATATTGTACCTCCTGCATGTTAAGTTTTTTTTTTTTTAATTGTCAAACTGTTTTCCAGAGTGGCTGTTTTACATTTTACATTCCCACCTGCAATGAGCAAATGATTGTATTTCTCTGCATTCTCACCAACATTTGGTGTTGTCTCTATTTTTTATTTTAGCCATTCTGATTGATGTGTCATGATAGCTCACTGTGGGTTTTTTTTGTTTGTTTTTTGTTTTTTTTTTTGGCTGTGTTGGGTCGTCATTGCTGTGCGCAGGTTTTCTCTAGTTGTGGTGAGCAGGGGCTACTCTTCGTTGTGGTGTGCGGGCTTCTCGTTGTGGCTTCTCTTGTTGCGGAGCACAGGCTCTAGGCACGCAGGCTTCAGTAGTTGTGGCACGTGGGCTCAGTAGTTGTGGCTTGCAGGCTCTAGAGTGCAGTCTCAGTAGTTGTGGCACACGGGCCTAGATGCTCCATGGCATGTGGGATCCTCCGGGGCCAGGGCTCGAACCCGTGTCCCCTGCATTGGCAGGCAGACTCCTAACCACTGCACCACCAGGGAAGCCCTCTCACTGTGGTTTTAATTTGCATTTCCCTAATGTTCAGTGATGGTGAACATCTTTTCATGTGTTATTTGCCATCTGTATATCCTCTTTGAAGAAATGTCTTCATGTCGTTTGACCATTTTCTAATTGGATTGTTTATTTTGCTGTTCAGTTGTGAGAGTTCTTTATACATTCTAGATACTAGTCCTTTATTGGATATGTGATTTGCAAATATTTTCTCTCAGTATGTAACTTGTCTTTTCATCCTTTTCACGTGGACTTTCACAGAGCAAAACTTAAAAAAAAATTTGTTGAGGTCTAATTTATTGATTTTTTTTTCTTTTATGGCTCTTGCTTTTGGTGTCACATCTAAGAACTCTTTGCCTAGCTCTAGATTCTGAAGATTTTCTATTTTTTTCCTAAAAGGGCTCTGGGTTTTTAATCTCTTGTGTCAGTTTGCTTTATGAGGAATGAAAGGTAAGGCCAGCTGGCTTCCTACCTTCACGGAGCTTTCATTCGATTTGGAGAACACCGGCTGTCTAAGGCGGGAGGTCCCAATAGGGGAGCTTGTTAAAGGCTCCACCCCGAAGATTCTGGTTCAGAGATCTGGGATGGAGCTAGCCCCTGACTTTTATCTAGGAACTTATTGTCAGCCATTGCTCATACCCCAACCCAGCCAAGATTGGACTCACCAGATCAGGTATTTCATTCTGGTCTACAGCAGGAGAAGCTGAGTGGCTGAGGTGGAGGGACCCTGGGGGCAGAGATCAGGCACAAAGGCAAGGTGGACAGTCTTGGGAGAGATTCCTGCTGAGGTCTAGGGGCCTGAGAGGTGGTCTCTCTCTGCCTGGGGATGGGGCATGTCTCTCTGGCCCCAACTGGGCTAAAGCAAACGCCCTGGGTACCTTCTGTTCCTGTTCATTGATTTAACAGTAAATATATATTGAGCACAGTGCCAGGCTCAGTGTTGGAGTTATAGATGTGAGTAAAACAGACAGTAACCTTGCCCATGAGGTGCTTGTGTTCTAGTCAGGGGCATCGGATGGTAAACAGCAACATAATACACAGTAATACAGTATGTTAGAAGGTGAAAAATGCTGGGTTGGGGTGATGGGACTGCTGGTGTAGTAGTGGTCAAGGAAGGCCTCCCAAGAGGTAGGTGAGAGGGAGTCATGGCCAGCTGGGAGAAGAGTCCCAGGCAGAAGTAACTGGTAGTACAAAGGTCCAAGGTGGAAGTAGCTAGTGTATTTGAGGAACGGTGAGGATGCCAGTGTGGCTGGAGGTAATGGAGGAATCAATATCATGTGGGTCTCATGGACCACTATGATGACTTTGACTTTTATAAACATGAGGAACTGTTGTGGATTTTTGGCAAACAAGGAGTGTGATCTGATTTACATATTAAAAGAGTTATTCTGCCTGCTAAGAGGACAATAGACTGGAGAGGCAAGCTTGGAAGTAGGGACACCAAGTGGGAAGCTCTTGCAGTAATTGAGGCATGAGGGGAAGGTGGCTTAGACCAGAGAAAGCAGCGGCCATGCTGAGAAGTGGTCTGATCCTGGGTACATATTGAAGGAAGTATCAGCAGGATTTCCTGGCACACTGGGTGTAGGGTGTGAAAGAAAAGAATCAAGGGGACTCCGAGATGTTTGGCAAGATCTAGCTGCCGTGACCTGAGCTGGGGGAGGCTATAGGTGGTTTTGGAGAATGATCCAGAGCTCAGCCATGTGTTTGGAGATGCCCGTTAGACATTTACATGGGAATATGGAGCAGGTGGTTGGCTAGTGAGTCTGGAGTTCGGGAGAGAGCTCAAGCTCTAAAGAGAAATTTCAGTTTCCAGGTGGTATTTAGGGCCAAGAGGCTGGGTTGCTGATGAGAGAGTGAGAGAGGAGGCGAGAGCTGGAGCCTAGTCCTGGATGATCTAAAGGACCCAGTGTGAAACTTAAACCACTGCCCCACTAACGGCAGGATGTCCTGGAAAATGCCTCAGCCCCTTCCTCAATCAGTGGCCCCAGAGGCTTCTGCTTTGAGAGCAAGTGCTGGGATGAGATGTCCCAGGAATGAGGTGTTGCTTTAATTTGTATCTGCCCTTTCAGTGTGTTGGCAGTTTAGCAGTTTAAGGGTGGTAGCTCCTGGCAACTTCCCTCCATTATGGGGCCCTGAGTTAGCATCTTGGGGACAGGTAGGCATCTTCTTTCCCCGTTCACCTTCTTTTTCACTGTCTTTCAAGGAGTCAGCGCAGCAACATTTCTTCTCCAAGCATGACAACCGCACTTCCTTTGACAAAGTGAGTGCTAGAGAGAGGAAGGAAAATGGGCAGACTCCCAGCCTAGGTGGAAGTTGAGGTAGGGTGGAGGGGATAAGACATTGCAGGGAGAGAAGCCTCTTTATACAGACAGAGGAGTGTCTGTCTTCCTGACAACCTCTTTCTTCTGGGAAACAGCCCATTCTACAAACAGATGTACCTCTGCTTTGGTTTCCCCCACCAGCTTGCCTGAAAATGTGCAAATATCTTAGGAGCCACTGACTTTCTGGGGGCTTCATTCACTCTGGAATGGAAGGCATGACTAGGGATGCAGGCCAAAGAGGCTGGGGTACAGGCCAGGGAGGCCAGGCACAGGCCAGGCATCACCAGGCCAGCTTGGGTATAGGAGGGGCCCAAGGAATTGCCTGGTGCCAGGACTGTGGGCCAAGGGCCCGTACCGTTGAGGAGGGCCCCTACCGCCTGCTACAGGGAATCGGAAGGCGGAAAGACCTGGAGCGCCTGTGGCAGCAGCACACCTTCCTGTGCTGGGCACCCTGTGAACTGGAGTTGCGCCAGCCGCGGCCCCTTGAATCCTCCTACCAGGCTGATTTCCGGCCGGGGCAGGACTCAGTGACCTCCCCCAGCGCCTTGTCCACTTTGTGCAGATCCAGCCTCCCGTGCCAGCACCACCTACCAGCAGAACTTCTGCCAGGCATCCCGTGGTGGCCACTGTGGCAGTGACAACATGGGGCCCCAGGCCCCAGTCACCAACACACTGCCTGACCTCCCAGGGATCCCAAGACCCAAGCTGCTGCAGCATTACCTTCATGCTGGGGTCTCTGAGTGTCTAAACTGGTCCAGAACATTAAACAAGGACAGCTAACTCAGTGGCCTGTGCTTGCAGCCCAAGAGATCTCAGAGGCTGGAGAACAGTAAGGCACAGCCAGGCCCTGCACCTGGCTCCTGTTGCTTGTGCCATGGAGCCTTGTGCTGGTTGGGGGAGGTGCTGCCTGGGGAGTCTTGCCAGTGAGTGAGAAGAGGTAAGGCCTGCAGGAGGCTAATGGTCCAGGAGGGTTACCTTGGCCACAGCAGGTGGGTTCCAGGACCCCAAATCTGTTCTTGCCGCAAACTCAACTGTGAACCCCTTGCAATCAGTACAGCTGCAGGGAAAGCAGAGTCAATGGTCCCTACTAGTGGGCAGCAAAGACTGGAGGAGGAGGCAAGGGCTGGCAGCTTTGCTTCTTCTGGGAGACTACTGCCTCTAGGGTCTGGTGAGTGGCAACACAGTCATGCCTAAGAGACAGCTTCACCACAGCTGGGACAGAGGGACAGCCCCCACTGGACACCCACCCCGCCCCTGCCGCCGGAGGTGAGCAGAGGCTTTGAGGATGCTGTGTGATGTGAATCTTGTGGTCATCCAGATCCTATGGTATTTTGTTGCAGTTTTCTGAGCTCTTCTATGGTCTTGCTGTGAGTGCCCTCTAACAGCCAGGGCAATAGGGGATGGGGGTCATCCTATGTCACCAACAGAGAACTGAGGCTTAAGTGGGGCTAAGACACCAGGACACTTTGGGGGCAGAGGCCAGATCCTAAAGGCTCCTCTAGACCCTCATCCCCTAAGAAAGTTGAGGGCCAGGGGCTCAGGGGCAATGCAGGAGTCCACACCAGAGGCCATAAGCCAGATTTAGCAGCACTTTTACTTCCACATCTGAACTCCCTGGATCCTCACAACAGCCCTGTGAGGTAGGTAGGGCAGGAAGGTTTCAGAGATCCTCATTTATAGATGAGGATGCTGAGGCACAGAGAGGTGAAATGACTTTCCCAAGGTCACACAGCCAGCAATGTAAAGGGCCCAAAAGCCACCATTTTTCTGGCCCTCTGGAGGTCCCCACATCCACTCCTGTACCCCTCTGTGTTCCCACCCTCTCTGACCTCTTCTGAGTCCACAAGGGCCTTCAAGGCAGGCTGACAGCTAGGATTTTCCAGGAACAGCCACTGGGGAGGGCCTGATCAACTCCAGGTAGGCACTGACCTGTGGGGCAGGAGGCCAGCTCTGCCCTCCCCCACTTCCCAGTTGGACAGAGGGCCCAGTAGGTTCCAGAGCAAGGGTGGAGCTGGGCATGGTCCATGAATGAATGGGAGTAAAGGTGGGTATAAAGGTATGTGTGTCCTTTGCTAAAGATGAAGGCCACCCCCAAGTCCCAGACACAGTGTCTCAAGTGCCCCACCCTGTACCTCCCTCATCCCACAGAGCCACAGTGAGCTTTCTCAGCAGCGAAAGGAACCACAGACAACTGCTTCTGGCACTGAACTGCTCCAGTGGACAGGTCCCATCAGGCATTCAGACCCCATCACACAGACACAGTGCCTCCACAGCTTGACTGGGACCCTGGGCCACACCCCCGATGGCAAACAGCCAGGGCCCAGCCTGCAGACTAGAACAGGAGCAGCGGGCCGTGGGCATGGCAGGCAGTGCCTCCCAGCGCCGCCGTGCAAGGCTGAAGCCCTCCACAGAGCCCAGAGGGCACGGCTGGTTTCCTACAGGAAGAAGACAAATGTTGTAAAGGGCACAGGCTCCAGGGGCTCCAGCTCTTTTGCTCCCTGAGCTCAGAGCATGGCCCAGCATGCATTACCCCAGGATGGGCTATCCATGCGTTGCTACTCATTGCCCCCATTTCATCATTCATTCATTTGTTCATTCACATTTCTATTTCTCCATTCACTCAGTGGTCATTTGTCCTGTTTTTATCTTCTAGGCCCCTGCTGGTACAGAACCCACAGTTAGGTGCTGAGAGACACCCCAAAAGCTGAGCCAGGCAGACCACCCACTGACTGTTTTACAGATTAGGAAAGGGAAGCTCACAAAGCCCTGACCCCTGGAGTACCTAGAGAAGGGCAGGAGGTGGTGCTCACGCAGGGGGCTACTCTTTCCTCTCTTGGGCTCCCCTCCTATCCCTAGCCCCATAGACTCACCAAGGCCCCCAATGGCCACGATGTGGTCCCCAAGTGAGCCAACCACAAAGTCGGCCCTCTTATCTCTCATGCGCAGGCTGCGGGGCAGCTTGGTCCAGGACCCTGCAGGGGAAGGGAGGTCAGATCTAGCCCCCTCACACACACTGCACCCCTCCATCCCATGGAGAGTGGGAGAATAGCCCAGACCAGCCACTGCTCACCATGCTCCAGGTCGAACATCTCCACAGTGTTGACAAAGTGTGGGCGGGAGTAGAAATTGTGGGGCCCGGGCTGCTGCAGGCCACCCAGGCTAAAGACGCTGCCTTCGGCCATCGCGCAGCCGGCAAAGGCCCGGCGGCTGGGCAGGCTTGGGTGTCGGGTCCAGGTACGGGCCTCCAGATCAAAGGCCTCAAAAGCAGTCACTGGGAGCTTGCCCTGGCGGCCCCCTGCCAATGGAATTGGGGCACCTGGGAGGCAGCCCAGGAGGCCTGGCAGGCTCTTCCTTTACCAGGTTGCTGAGCCTTTACCACTGCCCACCCCAGCTACCCATACCCAGCTGTGTGCACACCAGAGCACAGATCAACCCCAAAGATCCTTAGGCACTGGGGTTTGGTTTTCCAGCCTCAGCAGGACCACCAGAGGTCAGAGCCTTAGAGCAACCCTGGCTCAAACCAACAAAACTTCTCTTGTCCCACCATCCCAGACTAAGCTTGATCCCAGCCAACCTATACGGATAAGTGCATTTGGACTTCAAGCCAATTTTCCACATCCCCAGGTCCTTACCCAGGACATAGATCTTGTTCCCGTTCAGGAAGGTGGAGGCCCCGTAGCAGGGTGTGGGCATCGAGGGCAGCGAAAGCCAGCAGTCCCGGCGGGGTTCATACACCCGAACCTGGGCCTGGGGGGTTGTGTCAGGGCCCATTCCCCCCAGTGCATACACCATACCATCTGCAGAGAAAAGAGTAATACAGACTATCCCTGGGCCTGGCCACAGCACTCCACCCTGACAACTGCCCTGGTCAGGCCTGGAGGTGGCTTAGGACACACCTATTTATGGTACCCCTCCCTGGCAGCAGAAACCCTCCTGCCTGCCTGGAGTGGGGGCTGGGAGAGCTAGGATTCCTACTCTGACCAGGGCCCCTTCAAGTGAAGAGCAGGAGGCAGCCAATCTAATTATAAGCCGTCTCTGTCTCCCTGGAGATGCTATGGCAACCAAGTCTGGCATCCAAGCAGGACCGGTGGTCAGACCTGGAGGCCACAATGTAGGGACTCTCATGGGGGAAAGAGGGTGGGGGATGGCTTAAGCCAGGGGTGGGGGCCATATGGAGATCTGTTCAGCATGGAGCTCAGACTGGGGAGGGGGCTCTGGGGATCAGCTGGGGGGCTGGGAGAGGAGCTTGGGCCTGCAGGATGGGGGTGCTCTCCACAAGCCTTCTGCCAGCACTTCTGTACCCTCCCCTTTCACTAGAGTAGGTTCTGGCCCTGTTGTACCCTCAGGGTCAGCTGGGGGCATGTCTGGGGGCCTTGGGCAGACAGCCAGTCAGCTAGGGGCTTCCATGGCAACTGCCTCCAGGCCAGCTTGGCTTTTGTCCATCTCAGTCTCCCTGGTTTGTTTGTGTGGCGTGAGGAATTTAAGCACTTGCTGGGCTCTGAGCCAAGGCCCTGCTCCCATCCCCCTCTCCCAGACTATTTATAACTGTGGGAGTCATTGGGCCACCCCTCCTTGTCTCTTAGAGAGGAGGAATGGGGCAGGGAGGTGGCTTGGGCCTCCCATCATGCTGGTGGCTAGCCTGGGCTCTGACTCCCACCTCACAGCTGGAAAAGGCAGTTTAGGCTGCTGCTAGCCCAGCTCAGAGCTAGGTAGGGAAGGGTACAAGAAACAAAGCCATGTCCAGGGCACCCAGGCAAAATTTACAGCTCTTGCCCAATCTCTGAAGGTAAGGGACCAAGTCAGGAAAGAATGGAGGGTGTTGGGGCACCTGAGGGACCTTCCTTGGGAGGCCACTCACCTCTCTCCACAGTTGCAACCCCCATGGCTGCCTGAGGGAGAGTGGCCCGACGCTCCCAGCGGCCCTCGTCAGCCAGGAAGGCCTCCACAGCAGCTACCGGGCTCTGGCCCTCATCCACACCGCCCACCACTAGCACCTGCTTGCCCAGTACCACAGCAGCCGCACCAGCCCGGGCAGTGGGCAGGGGCGCCAGTGCCAGCCACGTATGTGAGGCTATGTCCAATGTCTCGGCAGTGTCCAGAGGCAGTCCAGCTCGGCCACAGCCCCCCAACACTAGCAGGTGCCCATCCTGGTATGCCACTGTACCATATACCCGGCAGGTGGGCATGGGTGGGAACACCTGCCAAGCAAAGGCCCGGCCACCTCCTGTAGCCATGGTGTTCACCTCCAGTGGCAGGCCATGCTATCTGCTCAGGCTGCAGGCCTCAATGAAGGGCATGATGGGGCTGCATCTTGACTCTACCGGGGCTACAAGGGAGTGTGGGGCCAGTCCAAGGACTTTGCTTTCACCTAGAGAAAAGAGGGAAAACAAAGGGTCAGAGCCACTGACCAGCCCCTCAGGGTACAGATGTGCAGCCTGGCCCAAAATTGCTGGTGGGAAGAGCAGAGGGAGGACACACCTCCACTGCCTAGCACATTGATGTGGAGGCCCTCCTGGAGTGGGAAGGAGGGCAGTCTCCCAGTTACCCAGGCAACTTCCCGACTTCCTATGGGGCTTGAGGGATTCTCCTCCCATACCTTGCCCTCACCTAGTTGCTCCCCGGTTGAATCTAGGTCTAGGTGGGAGGTAAGGTGACTAGGATAGGACTTTCCACCCTAGCCCCCTTCCCTTTCCCTCAACAATCCTCACCCTGGTGCTCTGCATCAGTGGAGTTTTACTGTACCCTCCCCCTTACTGGCTTCCAGTGTGCTCTGGGCAGCCATCAGGGTCTCCAACCTGCTGCCAGGGATCAGAGTCCAGGGTATCCTTAAAACCCCTTTGGGAGCCATTCCATAGACTGCATCCATTCCCACCAGCAAAGGCCAAGATCAGGGTGTTTGAGACTGGGAGGGGAGGGGCTGGAGGCCAGAGTCCCACATTTCCCCTCAAGATCTACCCTCAGGGGTTTGCCCATGCCAAGTCCCCAGAGGCCTGCCTTCTTGGTGTCTGGAACGGGGAGGGGGATGATTTTTGGGAACCCACGAGCACTGGACTCTAGGTTCCCAGAGTCCAGGGCGTTGCCAGCAGGAATGGGCAGCTGGACTTCAGAGATTCCAAGTTCCCTGGCTTCTCCTTTCCCGCGGGGGACCACGCTCCTGGGACCCCTGGCGCGAGGGCCTCTCGGCCCCAAACTTCCAGCTCGTGGAAGGGGGGGCGGGTCCGGGCGAGCGCGCTTGGGGCTCTACACCCCGCGCCCTAAACTTCCCCTGAGCGCGGCTCCCGCGGGACTCACCGGCCGGGGCTCCGGCGCCGCCGGGGCGCAGGGTCCGCGGTTCCGGTTCCGCTGGTGCCTGCTCTGGCTGGGTCTGAGGCCGGGCTCCGGCGGGGCTCCGGTGGGGCTCTGGCGGGGCTCCGGTGGGGCTCCGGTGGGGCTCTGGCGGGGCTCCGGCTCTTCTCCGGCGCGGGGCGGGGCTGGACAGGGTCCGCCTCTCGTCCCCCCTCCCGACTCGGGAAAACCTCCCCCCTGCTTTAACCCCGCACCTGCCGTGGCCGGAGCAGGGCGCACCGACCCATGGTCACACGCAAACCGGTGAACAGACAGACGGACATGTGGACGCTGGGCCTGCCCAGGATTTGGGGTCCGACCTCGGACTGGGGGAGAAAAGAAGCAGCGGTGGGCCGCACGACACGTGTATGGTGGGGGCCGTTCTCAGCAGGACCCAGCCTGGGAGCATCGGCGAAGGGGCGGGCCAGCAGAACCTGGGGGCTTGAGAAGCGGGCGCCTGCCCACCGCCGCTGTGCTCCGAAGAGCCCACGACAGGCTTCGCGGCGGCGCCCCCTGGAGGCCTCTTAGGGTATGTCCTGGGCCTTTGGTGGGGGCAATGGCTCGGTCGCCCTTCCCCAAGCACGGATGAGGGCACAGCAGATTCTGTGGAGCACACTGAGGATAGCAGGGGGTGGAGGAGCAGAAAGTGCCAGCCTCCGTACTTGACAAGCCCTTCCACAGGCATGGGTGGGGGCAATTTTTGTGGGGGAGGGTAACAGAGCAGGTGATGAAGAGTCAGAGGCCAGGGGACCTCCCAGGCAGGTCACTCTGGGCTTATTCTGCAGGGCCTGAGGCCTGGGCTACTCTGGGACCCAAGGCACTTTGTGACTGTCCATCTTCAGGGTCCTGGGCCCGCCTCTAGCCAACTCCGGGGTCAGGCGAGAACAAGTTGGTGTGACACAGGCAGACCTACCTCAGACCCAGACCCTGGCCCATCCTATCTTCTGAGCATTAAGAGTACTGGCTGGGCTTCCTTGGTGGCGCAGTGGTAGAGAGTCCGCCTGCCGATGCAGGGGACACGGGTTCGTGCCCCGGTCCAGGAAGATCCCACATGCCGTGGAGCAGCTGGGCCCGTGAGCCATGGCCGCTGAGCCTGCGTGTCCGGAGCCTGTGCTCCGCAATGGGAGAGGCCACAAGAGTGAGAGGCCCGCGTACCGCAAAAAAAAAAAAAGAGTACTGGCTAAGTCTGTGAGCTAGGGGCCCATTTGTACAGGTCAGTGGTCACCTATGAGAAGAAGTCCTCGTGATTGTTTGTGCTTGCTACCATTTGTCCCTCTTTCATGGACAGCATCTGCCTCACTTTCTCCAGAAGCACACCTGGAGACTGAGATACAAGTGCATATAGTTAATGTGGGAGATGAGGACAGGAAGCACCAGTAGAGGAGTGGCAAGGAGACAGGGAAAGCAGCCAATAAAGGGGGTGTGTCATCAAACAAGTTCCCACTGTGGGCAACAAGGACCAAATCCTGCTGGGGACTCTGGGAGCCATTGTAGAACATGGGCCTCACATTATTGTTCCCATCAGAGCAAGGGAATGCTAAGGTATTCATTCTCAAATCTCCATCAGTCATGGGTTGAGAGAAACTTGGAGACATGAATACCCTAGCCTGCCTGACTTCTGGCCAGCCTAGAGTGTGGGCAGAGCCTTCTGACCAGAGAGAGAGTCTTCAGTCCCTTTCAGGGGCTGGCAGATGGAGTTGGACAGCCCGCATGGAAATGGTGCCAAGGCTGGTTGCAGATCCTGGCTAGAAGGCTTCCATCCTCCCACTCCACTCTGCCCCCAACATGCTCCTCACTTAGGCCAGTCACTGGTACCTTCCTCCACAGGGTATTCACATTGTCCTGCAGACCCCCTCACATTTCCCACTATTCCCTTTCCAGGCCCCTTCCCCTCTCCTTTCCAGTAATTAAGCACATAAATCCTCCTGCCTTTAGATACCTCCCAGCACCCCAAGTCCTTCCATTGTCCCCTTCCTTCCAGTCAAACTCTTGAAGTCATCTTATATCTGCTACCATCTTATATCTGCTACCACTGCTCCCCAAAACTTGGTATTGCCAAAGTCACCATGGAACACCATATAGCTAAAACGGGGCGGGGGTGGTGTTTGGTCTTTTTCTCAACTGAAATCTTTCTGGCCTCTTCAAAGCCTCACCCACCCTTGTGACCTTGGCTTCCTCCTGCTGCTTGTCCTGCCCCTCGGAGGCTTTTACAGGCCCTGCTTCCTCTCCCTCCCCAGGAAGTGGTTCCTCAAGACCCAGCCTTGGCTTTTCTCCCTGGCACACAGATTCCCTCCTGGGGTGATCCCTCCAAGACCACTGGCCTCACTCACATCTAGATCTTCACCAGATCTCTCTGCTCAGGTGGATATGGGTCTAGGGTCCATCACTAAGGGATACAAAAGATGCCAAATGGAGAGGAAGGGCTGGATCCTGGGATGGCCCTGTGGTCTCTCCAACCTCATCTCATCTGATCCCAGTTATGCCTGGGATGGTCAGCATCCACCAAAGTCCAGGTCAAGCCAGACCTGGCCCTGATGAATGATCCCAGAGTGTTCCATCTGGGACATACTGGGTACCAAGAGGCAAAAGGATCATCCTCCCCTCAGGAAGCTAGGTACCCCAGACCATTTCCCTGAACCCATATCATCCCCACAGTTCTAATGTGTGGAAGGGACACAGACTAGGGATGGACCTACCTTTTTTTGTCCTCCACTTTGCGCTGACCTCTAGGCTGGACATCACCAGAGAGGTATCCTCTTTCCAGGACACACCTAGGCCCATGTCATCCCTGGAAGCTGGGCTCTGCTTCTTCATGGAAGTGGCTTCTGTTTACACAGGCCTGGCCCCACCTGCACACAGGGGGCCAACACTACTGGCTTTAGAGAAGCTGTAGAAGATACCTTGGGCAGAAGATGAGGCTGGATTGGTCCTAAGAGTGAACAACTAATCCTCAACCATGGATGGGGCAGAGATGGGGCTCACCCACAGTTGGGGACTGGGAGTGCTAAGGTGGGACTTCCTGATTGCAACCCCGAGACCCTGGCCCTTGAGACCCCATCCTTCCCTTCTCTCTACCAATACAAGGGGCCAGAAGCATTGACCCCAGAGGAGCAGGAGAGTTTGCATTTCCTGCTGGACATCTTGGCTATGCTTAAAGTCACTGAGGACCCCACCATCAGGGCTGAGGCCCTGAGAAGCTCAGGTGCACAAGGTGAGGCCTAGGGTGGGGTGAGTGTTTCTCTCTAGGGGTGCCCAGACCCCTCTGTAGAGGCAGGGAAGCATAGATCAGGTAGAGGATCCTGGGGTTTTACGGGGAGTGAGGAGGGCTATCAACCAGTCCCCAAATGAAGCATTCAGTCACACTCTGTGACTGCCCATAGGCTTCCACCTGCCCCCTCCCAGCTACCAGATTTGCACCACTGTACATGTCAGGTCCAAGAGTTATGACAATATTTTTGCCTCTTAGCTCAGGCTCTGACCCAAGTACAGATGCCCCCACCATCTCATCCATGAAACCAGGACTTCCAGGTTGACTCCCAACCTGGAGTTGGGGGCCCTTGACCAAGAAGTGCCTTTGGTCAGAGCAATAGAGACCATTCTGGCCCTTTAGACTCCTAGGGTTAATTTTTACCTATGTCCTCTCATCTGATGCTGCTTGGGTAGTGAGCCCTGTAACCACCACCCCTCTGCTGGCCCCAGGGTACATGTGGAAAGACTGTACAGGTGGAAAGAAGTCCCAATCTCTTAGGCCAAAGAGCAGGGATTTGGGGAAGAGTTAAGACTTTAGGGGGCGCTTCCTGCCTCTGAGGGAGCTAAGGCTGGACCAGGGTCCTCCCACCACACCTGTGGGCGTGCTCCTAAGCAAGTACACTCAGGCCCACACTGGTATGCTGGGACTCTCAGATTGGACATGCCCAGCTTTGGGCTTATTTGCAACAAATGTGTGCAAACCAGCCTTTCATACCACATGCAGTGGGCCCACTCTCAGGAATAGGGGAAGGCCTGCTGCCCTCAGAGGAGGTACAAAGAGGCTCCCGAGGGACACTCTCAGGCAGGGCGCACTCCTCTTTCACCCTCTGTTCAGGCACCTGGGACAGAGGCGGGCCTTGTCAGTGGCTGCGGGGGGTCTAAAAGGGTGAAGGATAGCTTGGACCTTGCCCAAAATCCCTCCACATGTCGTTCCACCATCAAGCCCCTCAGAGAAGGTGTCAGACGGGCCCCTAATCCAATGCTAGTCTGATGCAGTCCTGCCTGGGGCAGCGGCCAAAAGCGCCTCTGCCCCCTCACACTCCTGCACAGGCCCACAAGCGTTTAGACCGGTCCCCTCTGCCACCTCCTCCAGGAAGTCTTCTCTGGTTCCCGCTTGTCCAGCCCCCAGACTTTGGGGGAAACGGGGTCTCGGGGGGTCAAGGGTCACTAGGGCGGGCCAGGTCCCGGAAGCGGAAGTGCGGCGCACTTCCGGTACGCAGCAGGCGGCCATGTTGGAGCAGCGGAGGCGGCGCAGAGGCGCGTCCTGGGTCCCCGCGGCGGCGCCGGTAGGTTGGGGCCATGGGCCTAGCCACGCCGCGGAGGGGTCGTCCGCGAGGCGGCAGGGCGGATGGGCCGGGCGGCCGGCTCCTTCGGGACCAGCGCCCTCCGCCGGCCCGGCCGAGACCCCCAACCCCCACCCCGTGCCCAAAGACCCCACCCTGGGGCTGTGCGACCCGGTCGCGCTCCCACCGCCTGCCCCGTGCATTTCGCTTCCTCTAAGGCCCCCCGCTCCTACCGTCGGCTTGGGTCTCAGGGATGCGGACTCCTAGCCTGACGGCCCTGATCTGCCCCCACCCCATTTCCGCTTGGTTAGGGCCGCTCCCGTCCCGCATCTTTTATCAGCTTCCCTGGCTGGCCCCGGGGACACTTGTGAAGGGAAGTCAGGGGTCGGGCTGCAGTCTCTGTTTTCCGGAGCCTCTTGTAAAGCCCAGGAGACCCCTACCAAGGGCCCAGGCCGACCTGAGCGGAAGAGCCCCCGGTTCACCCCCAATATCTGTGCCTGGAGGTAACAGGTCCCTCCTTATTGTACAGTTCACAGCCCTGGGAACTACACCCCTTGGGGAAAAAAAGAACTAAAGTCATGTGTAAGGACTGTACTTGGAGAATGGCCTCTGGAGAGGGGAAGTGCCCGAGACACCTGAGGATCCAAGAATGTTTCCAAACAAAGAGCCCCAGGGCACTTCCTCCAGGGAAATCTGAAAACTTCTGCTCCACTAGGGGGAGGAAGAAGCTGCACAGACTCACCTCTTGGCCCCAGGGACTTTCCTGATCCCAGCTGATCTTTTAATTCTCCTGTGCAGCTGCGAAGCTGTCTCTGGGACCCCTCAGTGATGGGTTAGACTAGATGTTAGTCATGATTGACGGCCTACAGCTTTTAAAGAGAAGCCTGGGACAACTTGGGTCTTCCCAGACAGCTCTAAATGGGCTGTACCAAAGTCTTCTTCCAAGCCCTAGTTAGGACAGTTCCAATCTCTAGGGTCCACTTTATTAACCATCTTACTCGGAGTCATTGGCTCCCAGACCTTGGGCTCTTGGTCTGGCTGCCTGGCTGCCTGGCCCCAGGCTGCCTGATTGCCTAGAGATATGTTATTAGTGCCTGCTACTCATCTTTTTAGTTTCTGTTGAAGGAGAGTCTAGCTTTTTCCCTGGGGCTGGTCTCCATGGCCTTAGTGCTAGGAATTGGACCTCTGAGTGGACTGTCTGGGAACTCTGAAAGCAGAACTTCTGGTGGGCAGGGAGGTCCACCCCTGGGCACCTGAACAGCAGCAGCTGTAGGAACAGAGATGGTCATGGACTTTGGATGTAAGTCTGAGCCCTTTGGCCAGCATTCAAGGAACATTCAAAGCTTGTACTGCCCTGCTGTCCCCTGTTTTTCTAGCTAGACCTCCCAGCCCTGACCACAGATTCCAGTCACACCAAGTTTGCCTTACTCTTTCTCACTTTGGAGCCATTGCATTGGCTGTTGCCCTTTTTGCTCCATCTCCATCTGGTCCTTTCCTATTCATCATTCATGTCCCACATGAGTATTCCTCTCCCGGGAATCCTTCCCTTACCCATTGGCAAGCTGAGCTGTGTGCCAGTGTGCATTCCCAAGAACCTTGAGGGTATCTTTATCTTGCCTTCTGTACAGGGCTCCTGGAAGACAGAGATATTTGCCTGTATTCCCAGTGTTGAGTCTAATACTAGGAATTTGGCCAAGCCCAGATCTTTCCAGGGGCCTGTCAGCAGGTTGGATGGTTCTGATGAGCTTAAGGGCATCTATCCTGAAGAAACTGCCTCTGACCCATATGAGTCCCCCACCTCTACCCCCCACCCTCCACCGTGATAGGTGGAGAAGACCAGGGTTTTGCCCCAAGGAGTGGCTCACTCTGGCCAGGCCCCTCTGTGTCAATAGATGTTACTGTGAAGAATGCTGGCCCTGATTGACCTATCTACCGGTCCTGGCCCCTGTCTCGGTGCCTTTCTTATTGACTCTTTTCCTTTTGCCTTGGAGGTGCCAAGCGCTGGTTTGCGGATACCCAGGCAGATCTGCAGTGCCTAATGCCATGAGCGTGGTGGTGCAGCATGTGGAGGAGAAAGCTGTGCACTCCTGGTCGCGGATCTCCACGGCAGGGCAGAAGGCCCTGGAGGAAGCGCTGCTTGTCTTTAACCCCATGAGCCAGGATCTCAGTGCCACTGAGGCCCAGCTTGTGGCCTTCCTGCAGGGCCTGCGGGATGATGGCTTCCAGCCTACCATCCTGCGCAGCGGTGATGTCTATGGCTATAGTTCGTGCACAGCCAACCCCCCAAGCCAGACAAAGCTTCAAGCTCGTGCCCCCACCCCAGCTGCCACATCACCTCCAGCCAGTGCTCCCCGAACTGCCATGCGGCTGCCTGCAGGCCGGGCCACACTGCTCCCCATGCCACTGTCTGGCAGGCTGGCCAAAGCATCCACACCAGCCCTCTCCAAGCATGCCACCACCAACCTGCTACTGAGCTCCCTGAAGCAGTCAAGTGCCAGCCGTGCCCGGGGTGCAGCAGTGGGCTTTCCCACCCACCTCTATCCAGGTGTCTACCCTGCCATGCGGCTCTCTGTTGTCCTTGAGGCCCTGGTTCCACTCAAGACTCCCATGCCCTGCTTGGGTGCCAAGCACAAGGCACAGTCACTGCAGCTCTCACTTGCAGACTCTCCCCTGAAGCTGCGGAAAGGTCCAGGGAAGAGGCTGGGGAATTCCCAGCCCAAAGCTCCCAGAAAAGCCACAAGCAAGGGCCCCAAGTGTCTGACTCGAAGAGGCCCCAGGGCTGGACCCCGACAAGGCACTGGGCCCCACAGCAAGACCTACAAAGCCTCTGGTTCCCTCAGTGGCCCACGAATAAAAGGTGGCTGTGCTCTGGGCACCAAAACAGCCCAGGCCAAAGCTGCCCGTGCCCGGGCCAAGGTGGCTCGAACACAAGCCAAAGCTGCCAAGGCCCGGGCAAAAGCCAAGGCAGCACGGATCAAGGCCAAGGCCAAGGCCAAGGCAGTGCGGGCCAAGGCTAAGGCCAAGGCAGTGCGGGCCAGGGCCAGGGCCAAGGCAGTGCAGGCCAGAGCCAGGGCCAAGGCAGTGCGGGCCAGGGCCAAGGCCAAGGCAGTGCGGGCTAAGGCCAAGGTGTCTCGGACCCAGCCCAGGGGCAGGGGCAGGCCAAAAAGGTCTGTTCAGGCCAGGACTGCAAGGAGGAGCCGGAAAAGCTGCCCTGAGACTGTGGGACAGAAGAGGAAAAGGACTGAAGAGGCAAAGGATCTTCCTCCCCGGAAGAGAACACGGCTTGGGCCCCAATCCCCTAAGGTATGGCTAGGACCTGGAACGGCAAAGCTGCTGAAATTCGGGGCCATCAAGGTGGACAGGCATTCCTCAGATGATGAGGTGCGGCAGCAGGCTCAACGGATCCTTCGTGTGAACCTTTCCCCTGTAATACGACTTCAGCCATTGCTGCCATACTCGGCACCCTGATTCCTTCACGTAGCAACGTTCGGGGAAACAGCCCAGTTGTCTGTGTGGCCAGTGGCACAGTGTGCAATGCCCATGGATTCCACAGCCCTAAGGACTCTGGGTGCCTCTCCAGGGCCCTGAGAGCCACCGGCCTCCTTTCAGAGACTGGAGGATGTGGGGTGGGGTGGGCGGGTGGGAGGGGTGGTCTCATGGCGCGATGCACTGTGACTTGTTACTCTTCAAGTTGTATGTCCACTTCCATCTATCACGTTTTATACCTTTCCACCTTCCAGTCTCCCTGCCCATACTCCATGGTCTTTTTTTGTGTGTGTGACTGCTGGTGGGCCAGCTTGAGTGTTTAGGAAAGGTAGCCCCAGGAACAGGAATGCCAGAGAGGGTCCTGGTAGCCCAGGGAAGGTCATGGATGTGAGTGAAGGGCAGCCTCCGGGCCCCTGAGGGCAGGGGCAGAGCCACTCTAAGGTGGGACACCTCCCCTTGGGGCTGCCCTGCTTTGTTATACAGATGCTCCCTTGGAGGAGGACAATAGGTGGCTCTGTGGGGAAACACAGCCTGCAGGTTTTTAGGCCAGGGAAGGGGTGGTGCAGACAGCCTGGCCTTGTCTTCCAGTCTACTCTGGCTTAAACCTTGGAGCTTTGTGTGGGCTTGTCTGGGGCAGGGCGGGGCCTAAATCGGCTGAAGTACTTCTGCCTATTCTTTCCTCTGCCTCTTTCAGGAGAGGGACTATCGTCGACTTCCCCAGTTGGTGGCAAGGGGTTGGGGCTTGAGTCAGGGGCCAGGTTGGTTCTGGGTTGTAGGGCCACAAGTCCCCTCACTGACCAAGGAATTATATCGGATGGGTGGAGTGCTGCAGTCTCTGAGCCTGGAGAGCTTCCACACTGCCTCTCAGTGCTTTCTGCCTGGGTTCCAAGTGCTCTACTCCCAGGTCCAGCCTCAGCATGTCTTCCAACAGGGGCCTGTATGTTCAGACATGATTGGTTCTTCCTGCTTTGGAGAGGGGACAGAGCCCTGAGCCCTGAACAAAACTAGCTCCCTGCCCATCTGCCAGTCCTTCACTGTCTGCCCAGCCCGAAAGGCAGAGGCTGGGGCTGGCGGGGAGGGGGATACATTCCCCAGAGGCTCCTGGAGACGAACAGCCTTTCAGAGCTAGGGGTGGAAGCCTCATTTGAATGAGAATTGGATCTTTTCTGTCTCTGAGGGTTAGTCTGAACCCTGGCCGCACCAGCAGCAGCTGCGTTGGATGGCGGACCTGTAGAGAAACTCTGCTTCTTGGTGCCCCCCTCCCCACCTTTCTTCTGCATCTGGTGACTGTTATTAATATCCTTTCCCTGGGCACGGCCTCTCTTGGTTTCCCAGGCTCTGGGGACACCCCCCCACCTTCTCCCAGCTGCACCATGACTCCACAACACTGCATGCTCCTTGCCTCTGGCATCCTTGAGTTCATCTACCATGTGAGTATGGGGAAGGACCTGAGGGCAGCCCAGCTAGGGGCACACTCTGTATTTTTCTCTCTCTCTCTCTCTCTCTCTCTCTCTCTCTCTCTCTCTCTCTCTCTCTCTCTCGCCTGATTCTAGTTCCAACTGCCCAGGACCGCCATCTGGAGGGGGAGAGGAAATCATCGGGCCTCCCTGTGGGATGGGGTGAGGTGGGGGGCGTACCCCTAGGATTTCTATATTCAGACCCTGCCCCTCCCAGTCCAGGCTCCCAGAACAACTGCCCAGGAGGTGCCAGACAAACTTCCTCCACCCGGCTGCTCAGGCGGCAGCTGCTACCCGCCTACCAGCAACCTGATTATTGGCTGTGGCCAGAGCCTTCGAACCTCATCCACCTGTGGCCTCCATGGCCCTGAACTCTACTGCATTGTCAGTAACCTACAGGTAGGGAGGAGGGTACGGGCTCTGGAGATGGCATCTTGGATTTTCTTGGGCAGGTTCAGCACCTGTGGGAGTTCAGGTCATTGACAGGGGCCAGAGGGAGAGATTTTGGAGGGGGTTGTGGCCAACCAGGCACCTCCTGCCTAGTCAGTCTCATTGGGCACTCCTCCAGGATGCTGAGAATTGCTGCTTTTGTGACTCTCGGGACTGGAAAAGCCATGGCATTGAGAATGTGATCTCCCAGAGTGGTCCTGGCAGCAAAAGGACCTGGTGGCAAGCAGAGCGTGGTGAGGGTCCTTGTGTGCCCATGTGTGCAGGTCGGATCAGGGTCAGGGCCTGGCCACTGACCAGCCCTTGTGGTTACAGGTGTTGAGAATGTCACCAGCTAGACCTAGAAGATGCCTTTTACTTTACCCACCTCATCATGACTTTCAAGGTGACCCAGTGCCCGAGACTGAAAGCTTATTCTCTGCCTCCTGACCTGCTGGCCACTGGTGATGTTTGCCCCTGGTGACCCAAGGACCCCCTCCTGTCCCCAGACATTCTGGCTCTGCTCCTTGAGTGCTCAGTGGACCATGGCCACTTCTGGCACATGTACCGCTACTTTGCCCACAACTGCTTAGGCCTCTTTCCTGGGATTCCTCTTGCCCCTGGCCGCAGAGTCAGTGACCTCATCTGTGAGCAGCGTTACTCAAGACATTGCGACTTCCACTGAGGGAGAGGTCAGGCCCAGAGGAAGGGGGGTTAGGCCCTGGGATGAAGCCAGAAGCTCAGGCTTGCTTCTTAGGTAATTTCAAAGTTCTGGATCCACCCATTCTGGTGGAGAACCCAAATACTACCAAGGTTCAGGGTAATTATCCCCACAGCCAGTCCTGTACTCCTTTGTTGGGAAAACCAGATACTCACTGGTGGGAGGTGAGGTCCTGCCTGGGTATGCGCATACGCAGGACAGGGTGGCGGGCAAGCCAGCCCAGTCCCCCACGGATTGTTTCCCAGCTCTGCTGCATTATGGTCCCTGTTACGGCTCCCCATTCCTGTCCCATGTTCCCCATACCTGTGCCCAGTGCATAGGGACTGGCATGGGTAGCAGTTTTCATCTCTGTCCCTTATCTCTGCCCCATCACTGAATTCCTTTGTGAGGCCCCATTGTGGTCCTCATCACTGCTGGCCATGCCAGCCCAATCTTTGTCCCCCACCTCTGCTCCTATCACACTGTACCTCATAACTCTCCCCTTTGTGAGCCACCGTCACTGTTCCCCATCACGGTCCCCTGTCTGCCCTCCCCACTTTGATTCATCACCCTGGCCTTGATTAGTACCCTGCGTTCCTGAAGCTGCCTGCAGGTGGCGCCAGGGCGTCTCTGGGTGTGACCTCTTTCTTGTAAAACAAGTCTTGTTAAAGGACAAGAGAGACATAATCATAACCCAGCAGGGCAGCCCAGAGCCAGGCCAGGAGAGTACCAGAGCAGGAGGACAAACTCCAAAGTAGCTTTTTCTCTACATTTTACGTTCTCCACCCACCTTGACTTTGATTATTACCAACTACTTACCCTGAGCACGCGCGCACACACACACACACACACACACGCCTTACTAGGGCCTAGAGCAGCTGTTGTGTGTTCCTCTGATCAAGAGAAAGGGGAGCTCTGGCAAAGAGATACAGGAGGTGGCCTCGGCTTGGTAGCTGACTTAAGCTGTGAGGAGCAAGAGGAGCCATGGCCCCATCTTTCCATCCATGTGTACATTTAACAAGTGCCCATGGAGCCCCACTGTGTGCCAGGCATCTTCTGGGCCTTGCTCAGTGGGGAGCAGATAGACAAGTTATCTGTCTTGGAGCTGACATGAAAATGAGAAAGGCAGTCAATAAATAAACATACCTTATGTAGTTTGGCTGGATGATAAGCTGATTTCTAATGAAGGGCTAAAGGGACTGGAATCCTTTACTGCCTTGGGAAAGCAGGTTTCCAATATCTAGAGATACCAGAAAGGGGTGTCCAGGAAGCAGTGGGATGTGCAGGTCTCAGCTCAGGAGTGATATCAGGTCTGGAGCAGTGCAGAGGTGGGATAATCACCATTAGGCTGTGGTCATCCTAAAATGGTATAATCAGGGGAGCAGGGATGGAAGAGTCCTACAGCATGGGTGCTGGAGGAAGTGGCTGCAATGATGTAGAGAGGGGAGAGACCCCCCCCAATTCCTTCTCTATCTCAGCCATAGAGGGGTAACAACCAGTGTACCTGAGGGCTCTCGATCTGTCTCCAGAGCTCCTGCGTGTGACTAACCTCCGTGCGAACTTCAAACTGCACACACTGGGTGACAGGCCCCAGGGGGGCCTCAAGGGACACCCCTTCTACTACTATGCCCTCTGAGCTTGTGGTCCAACGCAGCTGCCTATGCCATGGCCATACTTCTGAGTACAGGCCTGCACCCAGGGTCCCACCCAACGTGGAAGGCATGGTGAGTACCATAGGAGAGGCATCCTGTGGCTGGTGGGAGGGCAAGCTGGGGGACTGGGGCAGACTTGTCTTGCCCTCCTCCCTGCCACATGCGTGGCCTTTGTGTCTGCTGCCACCACAGAGCTGGTACCCACCGTGAACGCTGCCAGGACCTGCACCAGGACCACCCATGGCAGGCAGCAGAGCCTGGGCACCCCCATGCCTACCAGGCCAGCCCACTCCATATCCACCTTCCTTGTTCTGCTCCAGAATGAGTGTCATGGGCATGCCTGCAATTGTCACTTTGACATGGCCCTGTATCTCGCATCTGGCAATGTGAGTGGAGGTGTGTGTGATGCATGTCAACACAAGACACCTGGGTGCCACTGTGAGCTCTGCCAGCCCTTCTTCCACCGAGATCCCAGGGAGGCTCCCTGCTCCCTTCACTCCTGCAAACGTGAGCCCTCCAACCCCCAATCCTAATTCTGACCCCGTTCCTTCAGTCTCAATGGTGACCTCTGACCTGACTCTGTCCGCACTTCTGACCCCTGATCTAGCCTGTGACTGCAACCCTTTGGGTGCCCTGGAAAGGGGTTTGTGTGATGCCCACACAGATGAAACCTCGGGCCTCCTCTCTGGGCAGTATCGCTGCAAAGTTCACGTGTGGGGCCAGTGCTGTGACTCCTCTGGCCTGGTCACTACGGCCTGAGCCTCTCGCAGTCAAAGGGCTGCCAGTGTGAGTGACCCTCAGAGTGGACCCCCACCCCCAGGTCCTCCTTGCTGTGCCCGCAATTACTGCCCTAATAACGCATGCACCTACCTACCCCTGCAGCACTCAGCACCCTGACAGCCCTTGTGCCTTAGCCTGCAGATGCGATCCCCGGGGCTGCATCCCTGGCACTCATGCCTGTGATCTCTCCAGTGGTGCCTATCACTGCAAACGCTTTGTCTCTGGATGGGACTGCAGCTGTTGTCTGGTGAGGCTTGACCCACCTTCTGATTTGACCTTGATTTTGGGTGCTGAGCTTCTAGAAGCTGACAAGTACAAGGCTGTAATCAGTGTGACTGCAGACTAAGCCTTGCTGGTGGGTTGGTGCCACTTCCTGACCTGGTCACTAGAGTCAGTGCCACCTTGGCTAGCTGAACCAGCACGTGCCCTCAGGTGGGAGCTTTGGGAACAAAAGAAAGAAAAGTATTTAAAAGAGTTACAACAGTATTATGCACTGAATTTAAAGGTGTTTCACAGCAAAAGTGTTTGAAGGGACACTCAGTGTATCCCCTGCTTGCCTCCTTGAACATTACAAATCCTTTGTTTAACTTTTTTTTTTAGAGGTATGCAAATTGTTTATTTGAATGTTTACATTGTTCTTTTGCTGGAAGACCTTGGCAAACACATGACGTGGTTTTTTGTTTTTGTTTTTTTTTTTGCGATACGCGGGCCTCTCACTGTTGTGGCCTCTCCCGTTGCGGAGCACAGGCTCCGGATGCGCAGGCTCAGCGGCCATGGCTCACGGGCCCAGCCGCTCCACGGCATGTGGGATCTTCCCGGACTGGGGCACGAACCCGCGTCCCCTGTATCGGCAGGCGGACTCTCAACCACTGCGCCACCAGGGAAGCCCCATGACATGTTTTGATTTTGCAATAGGGAAAAAAAAATAACATAACATTTGGTCCAAACATATGTTTAACTTTTATTTTACCCCTGGCTGTGACCTCATCTTCTTACCTCTTACCTCCCCTCCATGAAGCCGTGCAGGAGTACACCAGGGTCTCCTCTCCACTTCTCAGCCAGAGGCAGAAGAGCATTCAAGCCCTGAGCTCACCCTTGCTTTTTCCTGCAATGAGCAGTCCCAGCATATGGCCTTCCAAGCTCCTGACCCTCCTCTCCTTGCCCAGGTCTTCCTGTCCTTCCTCCACCCACCTACTCTCTCTTACGGCCCAACTTCTGGGGTCTGAGTAGTGACTCTCTAGGCTGTTGGCCCTGTGACTGTAACTTTGGGGGTGCCTACAGCAACAGGTACAAGGCAGGGACTGGGGGTCCAGGTCAAGGGACAAGAATTGGGAGTTGACTCTGTCCCGTCCCCACCCCTACGCTGGCTCAGGTGTTCTGCAGGGGAGGGCCTCTGCCTCTGCCGTCCCCACCTCTGTCTCCGCCACTGCCGTGAACGCTGGTCTGGGTACTTCTGTGCTGCCCTCGACCAGGCCACTGCTGAAGATGAGCTTGGTCTGGGCCTCCAGGCTGCTGACCCCCAGCTGCTTGTGAGTGTCCAGGAAGGGCAGAGGCAGGAGGAAATCAAGGCTCACACCTTGGTGCTCAGGGGAGGGAGAGAGTGTCCAGAGAGAGCTAGTTGGAAGAAGAGGCCAGACAGGGTTAGGAAGGTGAGGCAGGTCCAAGTGAGGCAGCATCAGCATGGTCAGAAGTTTGGTGTCTTGGATGGAGTCCATATTCCCAGGACAGGGAATTCCCTGGCAGTCCTGTGGTTAGGACTCCCAGCTCTCACTGCCTCGGGCGAGGGTTTGATCCCTGCTCGGGGGAAGTAGGATCCCACGTGCTGCACTGGCGCAGACAAAAAAAATCCTCACCCAGGACAGTGTGGGAGGACACTGACACCTGACTTGCCCCCAGGGAGCCCCCGAGCCTGCTCCTCCCCACTGTACACAAGCCCCAGGGACCTCCCGTGGTTGGCTCAGGCCCCGACTTCAGAGACAGCGTGTCCCTCGATATGCCTCCACCCTGCCAGGTGAGCCCGTTACAAATACCAGCTGCCAAGGTAAGGAGTGTGAGGAACAGGGTTGGGTCACAGGCCACTAGGTCTTAGTAGGGATGGGCCCAAGCCCTGGGGCTATGAGTCCCTCGGGTCTTAGAGGAATGGGAATCTAAATCCTGAGGGTCCTAGGTCGTGGAGTGGTCTGGACCTGGGAGTCAGTGTCTCACATCCAGGCTGCAAAGGAGCCCCTGCCCCTGCATCAGGGAGCTGGCTGTACACTGTGGACTGGCTCAGACTTTGCACATGTGGTTGATGGGGCTGGCCTCTCTCTTCTGGCACCCATAGCGCCTTCTGCCCTGGAGTGTGACATTGTCCTATGCTATGAGACCCAGGTCAGTAGCTTGGGTGCCAGGCAGGTGGATGGGTGGTGCCGGGTGGTGGGTAGGGGCAGCTCTATGACCGCTGACCCCTAACCCTAGGCACCTGAAAAGTGGCAGGCATTGGTCAGGGTCCGTGCTCAATCCCAGCCCAGCAGTACCCGCTGTGCCCATCTGCTGCCCTCAGCAGCTGTTCCAGGTGGCCTTGACCCAGGTACACAGGTAGGCTAGACCCCATAACCCCCAAAATACCAAGACCCTGTTATGTAGCCAACACATTCAAAGCAATACCCAAACAAAGTAGAAACCTCCCAATATGGAATATCATCATGTCATAGAACAATCAAAACAGGGACCTAATTTAAAACAGGGCAGGGTTTAAGAAGTTGGTCTTTTCCCATTGGTTGTATGATGAAATGTTGGACCCCATATCTGCACAGTGGAAATGGGGCATTCCTGGGACCACATGATCATGACCTCCTTACCCCACCCTGACTCCTCTCCCCTGTCCCTGCAGAGCTGTGTTTCTATCCAGACTTTTCTGCTTTGAACCTGGAACACACTGCTCCATGACCCTGCAGCTATGGCAGACCAAGGGGGTGCGGAGACCTGGGAGGGGGGCACCATCCTTCTGGATTCAGTGAGATCCTAGGGATTCCACCCCACATCTGGGTGGAGACACAAATTAGCAGGACAATATGGATACAGTGGGCTCAGGGGACAGGGGGTTGTGGAGACCTAGAGTTGCACCAAGAGGATTGAGACAGGTAGAGAGCGTAGGGAGGGGGAATCAGGCAGGGGAAAAGCACATGCCAAGGATAGAAGGTGAGACTGGCAGGTGCCAGACCTCACAGGAACTTGTGGGCCAGGCGAAGGGCTTATCCTGGGGAAATGGGGAGCCCTGGAAGGGATTTGAGCAGGGAAGAGACATGGGGAGGATGGATTGTTAGGGGGAAGCTACTTCAATGATTCTGAGTGAGAGGTGGCATTGCCTGGACTAGATCAGGGCTATTGGAGAGGAAGGAGAAACAGAATCAAAAGAGAAACAGGAAAGGGGCGGGAAGGGGCTGTGAGGGGCAACATACAGAAATTCCATTGTAGGTGTTAGTGAGTGGGGCTGGGTTCACTACCCCCTGCCCTCCACCCTCTACCTTCCTACTAGGTTGTGCTCCTGCCACAGGTGAAAGGGTTGCCTGGACTGAGATCTGTGGACCCTGGGGCCACGGGGCACTTGCAGGAGCTCCACAAGGTGGGCTGCATGGAGGCAGCGAGGATGAGCCTCTCCAGCACTATGCCTGAGGCCTGTGCCCGCCCTGCCTTCAGCATCTCTGCCCTGTTCCAGGGGGGTGGCCTTGGTGAGTGTGTGGCCCTGGCTTCAGGGGGCTGAAGGATAGGGGTTGCAGGAGGCACCATGAGGTTCATCTGATCTTACCCTTTCTCCTGGCAGCATGTGAGTGCCACCCCCAGGGTTCACTGACCACTGAGTGTGCCCTGCTGGGTGGGCAGTGCCGCTGCCACCCTCACATTGATGGTCTTACCTGTGACCACTGCAGGCCTGGAACATATGGCTTCCGGCCCACTGGCTGCCGTGGTGAGCCCTCAGGGCCAGTGGGTGTGGGGTCTGGGACCAGCCATCTCCTTTCTCTAGGGCTTGATTGCCCTGTCATTTCCCACAGAGTGCTGCTGCCACACCAACGGTGCCACCAATGCCATTTGTAACGCTGTGAACGGGCAGTGCCCATGTTGGGCAGGCCTTGCTGGTCGCTGCTGTGACCACTGCCTCTATGGCTGGTGGGGCTTCCCATACTGCCAACCTTGTGCCTGCAATGGAGCTGCTGAGTTGTGCCATCCACTCACAGGAGTCTGCCAGGACTGCCACGAGGCCACAATGGGCCAGCACTGTGAGAGGTGAGGCTGCCACTGGAAGGGTTGGGGAAGGATCATGATGAGTGGGCTAGGCCCCATTCCATGTGCTACTGCCCGCAGGTGCTTGGATGGCTACTACGGAGACCCCACCCTGGGCTCAGGCCAGCAGTGCCAGCCCTGCCTCTGTCCTGGACACCCTGGCTCAGGCATCTATCATGGGACTTCGTGCCATGTGGACAGCACCAGTGGATGTGTCCTGTGTCTCTGTGCACCTGGCTATGCAGGTGAGGCATGGTTGGCAGCGACAAACCCATGGCCCTGCTCACTTGTTCACAATCCCATCGGGTCCACAAAGCAAATCTTTGCCAGTGTCACCTGTGTGTTTGAGCTGCAGGGTGCGCTCCTCTCCTCAAGAAGTTCCCATTCTTGAGGAATTATAGTCATGGAACTTGTAAGCCAAGAAGATGGATCATAATATAGCTATTGTGTCCTCTGCCCTCCTGGCTGGACCTCAGACCTTTTGGCTGGTTAAGTGGGACCCAGAGGCCCCAAAGGTACAGGAAAACTACTGAGACAACCCACACATACCCCAATCCACTCCAGGCCCCCGCTGCGACCGCTGCTCCTCGGGCTACTTTGGGCACCCTTGGCCAGGAGATGACCCCAGAAGGAGTCCGTGCCAGCCCTGCCAGTGCAACAACAATATTGATCCTGTGATCCAGCCGCCTGTGACCCCCACAGTGGACACTGCCAGCACTGTCTGCACCACAGCCATGGCCCTGGCTGTGCCCACTGCGGGCCTGGCTTCCAAGGCAGTGCCTTGCACCAAGGGGGCTGCCAGCATGAGCGTGTGAGTGGGATGCGTGAGGGTATCCCAAGGTGGGGGGTGCGTTCTCTTTCCTCAGACCCCGTCAAGCCCTTCCTCTCCCCGGGCTGTGGCTGTGACCGCTGGGGCACCATACCTGCGAGGTGCCCGTCTGGGGCTGAAGCCTGCTTCTGCAACCAGGTCAGCGGGCAGTGCCTCTGCTGCCCGCACACGCTGGGGCGTTACTATAGCCGCCGTGCCCCCCTCTTCTGGAACCTGGGGGGGACCCGAGGCTGCGAGCCCTGCAGCCGCCACGCCCAACACACTTTGCAGCCAGTGTATCACCAAGTGAGTGAGCCTTTGTCGCACATAGCATGTGGCAGTGGCCAGGTGTGAGTGAATGTGTGTGCCTGTAGTGTGATTTATGGCTGGTGTGAGTGTGAGTGTTAACGTGACTACCAGCAGCGGTGTGTGTGGCTGCAAGCAGCTGTGTGTGCTCTTGTGCAACATTAGCTACGAGCAGACGTGAGACCACATGGGCCCGACCCTGTGTGCTGCTGTGTGTTGGCGTGTAGGTGAAGCACTGTGAGTGGGTCATGGCAAGCAGAACGAGTGTGGCACGGGTGGGGCCGGGTGCGGCTGGGATGGAGGCAGATGAGACACGGGCGGAGGGAGAGGATTGGGAGATGCAGGCAGAGATGGATGGCCGTGGGAAGTGAGTGCTTCCAGGAGGAGAGACGTCAGGGACTGAATGAGATGAGGTCTGAAGTGTGTTCTCGAGTCCTTGGTGAGGAGAGGGTGGGAGTCGGGGGGTGAAGGTGTGGAAACAGTGGGGTGCTCCACTCAGGACACAGAGGAGCAGGTCAGGAGTTGAGAACCCAGAGGGCCGGTCTGTGGGAGGCGAGGCTGGCAATGTAGGGACAAGGTGGGGGCCGGCCAAGGGGGTCAGACCAGAGGAAGCAGGAGGGGAGAAGCCCTCAGCCAAGCACAGGTATGAGTGCTGCCTGGGCAGGAGCAGGGCTGAGAGGAGGTGACAGTGTGCTGACTCTGAGCTCTCCTTTCCTTCTTCCTCCCCCAGAGGAGGCTCTTTGTTTCTGTGGACTGGCCACACACTCTTCCTTCAGGTCATGGGTCAGTGCCCCTGCCAGGCAGGATTTGGGGGCTGCACGTGCTCCTGGTATCAGGATGGGTACTGGGGTGACCCAGAGCTGGAGTGCAGAGGTGAGCAGGGCATTCACACAATCCACCACCAGGGGTGAGACTGTCCTGATGGGATTCTCCCTGTGGGGTGGCGGGGGAGCCACCAGGTTGTCCTGAGGGAGAGCACGTGTTTATTGCTGTTTTCTCCAAAACTTAAATACTCATGAAAACAGCTGTAGGGAAAGAGTGTTGGCAAGGCCAGGTCGGGTAGGCTTGCGGAGCAGACACATTGGGTGGTTCTTTCCTGACCCCGCCTGCCAGTCTTGACCCTAACTGACCCCTCCCTGGGCTGTAGAACACCTGGAGCCCTGTGCCATTTTCTTGCCCAAAGGCTGCCATGCAGTATGGCCTCTCTGGCTTGGGTAGATGCCAGTACCCAAGACCGTTCTCTTTTTTTTTTTTTTTTTTTTTGCGGTACGCAGGCCTCTCACTGTTGTGGCCTCTCCCGTTGCGGAGCACAGGCTCTGGACACGCAGGCTCAGCAGCCATGGCTCATGGGCCCAGCCGCTCCGCGGCATGTGGGATCCTCCCAGACCAGGGCACGAACCCGAGTCCCCTGCATCAGCAGGCGGACTCTCAACCACTGCGCCACCAGGGAAGCTCCCGTCCTCTTTTTTTAAAAAAATATTTATTTATTTATTTTGGCTGTGCTGAGTCTTAGTTGCGGCATGTGGGATCTTTTTAGTTGTGGCGTGTGGGATCTTAGTTGCGGCATGCATGCGAGATCTAGTTCCCCAACCAGGGATTGAATCCGGGCTCCCTGCGTTGGGAGCGTGGAGTCTTACCCACTGGACCACCAGGGAAGTTCCTCCATGGTTGCTCTGAGCAGTGGCTTAGGTGAGGCTCTCATACTCACACAGGGTCATTCTCCTCCTCAGGCTTCTTGGTGGCAAGGCTAGGGTGAGTGCTGCTTGCTCCCTACCCTGACCCTCTCTCTCCCCCACAGCCTGTGCCTGTGACCCCCAGAGCTCCGTCTCACCCAGCTGTGACCCACACACAGGCACCTGCCGCTGCAGAGAGGGCATCTCAGGGCTGAGGTGCCAGGCATGTGCCTGTGGCTCCAGAGGTGGATTCCCACATTGCACGTCCTGCCCTCCCTGTTTCACCTCCTGGGACCAACACCTGGCTCTGCTCCAGCTCCAGCTGGACACTGTGGCCCACGAAGTGGCTGCCTTACGCCAGGGGATGCCTGGCTGGGGTGCTGGGGGCAACTTCAGGCCTGGAGGGGGTACTCCAGCAGGCCCAGACACTCCTGGAATCTCCTTCCTCTGCTGTGGGGCCCCAATGACAACTTACGGAATGGATAGCTGGACTCAGGCAAGGGGTCTGGGGTCAGTAGGAAGGTGGTCTCCAGCTAGCTTCCCAGGGTCAGGGATTCAGAGGGTCTTGGGTTGGCCTGTCTGAGACCTGGGTCTGGGAGTGAGGTGAGTTTTCTTGAGTGAGGAATCAGGGAGGAAAGAGCATCTCTGGCCAGGCTGATACTCCATCCTCCCACAGGCCAGAAACAACCGCATTGGCCCAGACACTGTGGGCCAAAGGACAGGTTGTAGCAGAAAGAGAGCCATGGGTTAGGGGGCAGTGTGAACATCTGGAAGAATTATCCCAGGAGCTAGACTGTGTCAAGGGCTTGGCCTGGCTCAAGAAGGCCACAGGAGCCCAAGGTGAGGCCAAGTAGGCAGGTAGGTGGGCCGCAGGTGATGGTGGGGTCTAGGCTGGGGCACGAGGAAGGGACCAGGTGCCTTTGCTTACATATCTGGGGGACCCAAGAGTCTGACTGACCCTGCCAGTGGAGCCCTGAGCCAACCCTGTGTCTATTGTTCCTATCCCCTGCAGGTGCTGAGGCCCAGGCCTCCTCAGCTGCCCTGCTTTCTCAAGAGGCCATGCTTACAGCCCAGGTCGTGGCCACAGTTGGAGGACCAGACAGCATCCTGGGACAGGCCCAGGAGGCCTGGCAGTGGACAGAGAAGCTGCTGTGGGGGATGGGCCGGCCCAGAGGGACAGCTGTGTGGCAGCTGAAATTGAAGAGGCTGGTCCACAGGGTCCAGAGGCTGCACCCTCAGCTTCTACAGCTCCTAGTCAAAGCTGAAGTGGTAGGTGGAGATATGGGTCACTGTGGGAGGCTTTGCCAAGGCGAGGACTCTCTCCTAGGGGTAAACTGGGTGTAGGGCAATGGGAGAGCTGGGACATGCATTCCTCACTGGATCCCCTAGGAATGTAGGGGTCGGGGACCTCGGTTGGTCTATGTTCCTGTGCCCTGTGGTCTCTCTTGTCCTGGGACCCTGCCTACCTCCCAGTGGGCTCTGGTTACCTCCCATAACTCCTCCTATAGCCTGGACATGGCGGTCACAGCCTTGGAGCAGTGTCAGCAACTGGTACAGAGCCATGGGGGCTGTGGAGGAGAGCATGGTGGGAGTCACAGGGTACCATGGCTTGGCCATGGGGTTGCAAGAGACATATTCCACATCTGACCCACCCCTACCAGCAACAGCAAATCCAGGCCACTGCAAGCTCCACGGGAATCCAGGCCTGGGAGATGTGGCGTCATGCGAGAGGGTCTTGGGTGTGGCCACCATGGCTCACATGCAAGCAACTGTGCAGCCCATCCAGCATTTTCTCTTGGGTACATGTCTGCTTGTTGTGTGTCTGTTCACAGCTGAGGTCAGGGGCAGGGGCAGGTGTGCATCCAGGACACTGCTATGATACTCCTTCTAGAATGAGGAATACTCATCAGGGCTAGGGGTCAGGTGGGAGCACTAGTGTGCTCGTAAATGTTTAACAAGTGGGGCCTGGGGGTCAGGAGTAACTGATTTGTAGTGTTTGTCAATTTCTATGGCATCAGTAATCCCCACTGTGACTGATTTCAGTCTACCTGTCATTTAACAACTGATTCACAGAATTCCTAAAAATTTAACAATTGGCTCTTGGAAGCCTCTAGCACACCATGTAGTCATGTCAGAGGCAGGGTCAGTGAGAGATTAGGGTCAAAGTTCGTTGGATCAGGGATCAGAGGTCACATCCAGGATCCCTACCTCCATCCCCACAGATGCTGTGAGTGTGGAGCTGGTGGCATGCCATGCGCTGGCTGTGCCCCTCCCCCAAGGTGGGGCAGCAGGCATTGCCCTCCTGCTGGATCAGATCCAGGATGCCCTTCCTGTGCCAGATGCCATAGGCCAGGAGCTGCCCAAAGCTAAAGGTGTTCCCCATCAGGCACAGCAGACCATGTGAAGGGCCAGGAAGCTGGAGGTAGAGGTCAGAGGTTGGGGAGGAAAGGAATGCTGGACTGACTGATCATCTGTGTCCTTCAGGGAGGGTACAGCCAGGGCCCTGGACCAAGCTCTGGATGTTTAGGGAGTGCTGGCTGAGGCGGGAACTCATGCAAGGGCTGCAGAGCAAGGGCTGCAGGTGGTGAAACAGAGACTTCGAGGTCTGGAAGCCAGTGTACAGGAGGTGATACCCCACCCATACCCCTCAGCTCCCTCACACCTCTTGCTCAGAGGCTGCTGTGATCCCCATTCTTTCCCTGAGATCCTTGACCAATTGTGATACCACGGTGCTAAATACCCTGACCATGTAATGCTCTACCCTGCTGTGACCTCTCTGTGATTCCCCAATCTTTGCCTCAGGTGGCAGGCCACCTGGCCTGGGTGGCACTGGCAGTGGATGTGACCCCAGTCCTGGGGCATCTGTCCAGTGCAGCTATGGCTCTCAGGACCTGTTTGGCCCTGAGTCAGCGGCAGGCCCAGGAGGCGGAAGAGTGAGCAGCACATGCCTTGGGTGTGGCTGGGAGCCTGGGCAAGGTGAGATGGGAAAAGTGGACATTAGGGTCTCAGGGACACCTCTGGAATAGTGTGAAATGGGGTTTAGGCTGGAACTGGGCTATGCTGGGCTGAGGCAGGGTCTCAGTTCTAAAAGCCCCTGCCCCCCACCCCAGGAACTTTGGGTAGCAATGTGTTTGGGACTGTAGAGTCTACGTGGGGTGGGGTTTCAGATCTAGTCTTGCTCTAGGAATTGCAGGTGGCCCAGTTAGGTGTGGTGGAGTTGCAGGAGGGCACGCATAGCCCGGTGGCCACGGTGCAAGATGCAGAAGAGCGGGTACAGTGGGCATGAGCTGAGGCCCAAGAGTTTCTAAAGCTGGCACAGAACAGCTGGAGCTGCCTAGAGGGTACGTGGCTGGGCCATGGTGGGGTGGGTATGGGGGGTAGGGAGGGTCAGAGTTATAGGGATGGTGTGGAAGGGTCAGGGAAGGGTGCAGGTCAGGTCCAGATTCATATAGGGCTCAGGCTGGGGTCAAAGTCCAGAACAGGAGGCCAAACGTTAATTAGGGTTAGAGCTTATTTAGGGCTGGGGTCAGAGTCAGGGTCAGAGATTAGGACCAGAAGTCAGAGCCTGGCTCAGATGACCCTGATCCCCAGGGTTGGAGCGCCACCTGGCTCAGAATGCGCAGGCACTGGGCAAGAAAGTGACCACCCTGTGGGCCCTGGAGCAGCAGGCAGCAGAGCTGCTTGATCACATGCAGCTGTGGGCCATTGCGTACACCACCTGCTGACTGCTGTCTGTGGATGCCAGTAAGAGGGACCCTGGGACTACCTAGGTGACTCAGAGTGACCCAGGAATCTCCTGACCTTGAGAGACCAGAGGCACCACTGAGTGCCTGCTGATCCTGAGTGACCTCTATGTGACACCATGTTGTTTTCCAGTGGCCCTCTGACCTTGAGAAACTGGGAGGCGGCGGGTGTCGGGTGTCGGGGGGAGGGCGTCAAGTAAAACTTCCTGAGACCATCAAGTGCCCCTGAGATCCTGATAGATCCTTATCTCTGAGTGAGCTCAAATTCTGAGCCCCCTCTAGTATCCCTGAGCCCCTCAGATTGACTACCTGACCCCCCAGGTGTCTGGAGACCCCTACTCCACAAAACTGGTGCAACTCCCAGCAACCCTTAAAGTCCAGCAGATTGACTGCCCCCCTGCCCAGACTCTCCCTGTGAAGCCTAGTGATTCCCCTGAAGAACCCCAGCTTTCTCCCTGGGCCTACACCTCTGGGGTACTCTCCACCTGACCCCAGACAGTGGGCGCAGCTGTGGCAGCTCAAAGTCACTCCGACAGGGCCCTACAGACCCCCAGAATCTGTGGTCCCTACCGCAGTCCCAGGGGCCTGGGTGGGGCATGGACTCTGGGCAGCGCGCATTCCAAGCCCGGGCTCAGGCGCTCTCGGTGGGCCAGAAGGCCCGGAGTGGATGAAGAGCCATAAGATCTGGATTTGCTCGCTGCTGCTCTGGTCTGTTGTCGGTAACCAGCACTCATTTTCATAGTGGGAAACTGAGCTCTTCTCATGCCTACTTGTTGTAGTGATTGGGGGAAGCGGAGACCCTGGGCAGGAGATGGCCTTTCTCCATCTCCCCCCCTACCCCTATGTTGTCCTGGCCTTCCAGCCTGGCTGTCCATCCCACATCCCTGAATAGGGGAGCTTGACACCCTGAGTGCACCCTTCCACCTCCGCACTGATGCTGGAGTCCTGGGACTGAAAAGCCTAATTGATGGTGACTTCCACAGCACCAACGACACTGGGGACAAAGGCTAGTTTCCACAGGCCACTTGAGGTCTCAACGATCAGACTCCTCTCCTTTGTTTATGCCATAGCCCCTGCTTGGTGCGTCCCCTAACTATAGTGGCCTAAGGGCCCAAAACCCTGTGTTCCCCTGGCTCTGTGCAGACCTGGGCATGGGGGCACAATAAAGATTTGCAGGTGAGCCAGCCTGTGTCTAGTTTCTAGAGTGAGGGTCGTTTCCAGAGAGGTGGAGGTTTCTGCACGATGTTGTGCTCCTGCCTGAGATCCGCTCCGTGCTTTGCTTCCTGCCGTACTTTCCAACTTTGCTCAAAGTCGCCGGACTCCGAGCTAGTGGAGGGACCGCTGGACAGACAGAGGACCGAGTGGGGAATCGGCCAAGGACCCACGCAGGCAGAGTCAACACGGGACCCCAAGGGAGGGGATAGATGGGCGTGGGTCCTAGACCTCTCATCCCCCCTCATCCTGATTCCTCTCCTCTTCAGGATGGAGCGGGCCGCAGGGGAACAAGGGAGGGATCTGCGGGGACAGCCTGGGCCCTGGCAGCTTCTACTGGGCCTGCTGCTGAGTGGTGAGAGGGCCTGGTGAAGGCCTGGGGGTTGCGGGATGTGATGGTGGGTCCTGGGGTAGCTGGCTCTGGGGCTACGGGGTGGGAGCGCAGCAGAACCAGCTGACCCCCTGTTCCCAGTGCCGGCCACCGCCCTGGCCCAGGCCCTGGCCCCGGATGTGCCAGGCTGTTCGCGGGGAAGCTGCTACCCCGCCACAGGGGACCTGCTGGTGGGCCGTGCTGACAGACTGACCGCCTCATCCACCTGTGGCTTGCACGGGCCCCAGCCCTACTGCATCGTCAGTCACCTGCAGGTGTGGTTGGAGTTGAGGTGGGGGGCTGAGTCAGGGTGGTGCCGGCACTGGCTGAGGCACTAACGCTGATCCTGACCCTGACCCGACCCAGGACGAGAAGAAGTGCTTCCTGTGTGACTCCCGGCGCCCCTTCTCTGCTAGAGACAACCCAAACAGCCATCGCATCCAGAATGTAGTTACCAGCTTTGCACCACAGCGCCGGGCAGCCTGGTGGCAGTCAGAGAATGGTGAGGCTGTGGATGAGGTATGGGTGAGCAGGGCTGTCCACCAAGTAGCCTCAAGTCCCTGACCTCCGACTCCTGCCCCAGGTGTCCCCGTGGTCACCATCCAGCTGGACTTGGAGGCTGAGTTCCATTTCACGCACCTCATTATGACCTTCAAGGTGCCCGCGTGTCTGGGAGCCTGCTTGAAGCACCCTGCTTGGCTCCCCATTGCCCCTGAACAGAGTCCCAGCTCTTCAGCCCAGCCTCCCTGTGCTCATATGCTGTGCCCTGGCTGGATGGGAGGCTCTTTCACCTCCCACACCTTCTGTTGCCTCCCCCCTCCAGGCCTTTGTACACGCTGCCTCAATCCCAGGCTGGGTCAGGCGCTGCCTCCCTGGGCCCCGTGACCGCTGAGTCTCCCCACTAGAGGTGGCTTCCCTTCCTGATCCTTGCTTGGCTTCCCCTGGTCACCTCTACCTGTCTGTGAGCTGCTTGAGGGCAGGCCCCAGCTAGGCAGGGCTCTTGATGGGCCTGGGCTGGACTTGGGTCCTAGTGCCCGCTGATCAGCCATGCTCCCCACCCAGACGTTTCGCCCTGCTGCCATGCTGGTGGAGCGCTCAGCAGACTTTGGACGCACCTGGCACGTGTACCGATATTTCTCCTATGACTGTGGGGCTGACTTCCCAGGAGTCCCACTGGCCCCGCCACGGCACTGGGATGACGTAGTCTGTGAGTCACGCTATTCAGAGATTGAGCCATCCACTGAAGGCGAGGTGAGGGCTGGGATCTGGGCTTGGGGCAGAAAGGGGGCACGACGGGCATGAGGCAGGTCCAGTGTCTCTAATGACTCTATGCCCTTCCAGGTCATCTATCGTGTGCTGGACCCTGCAATCCCTATTCCAGACCCCTATAGCCCATGGATCCAGAGTGAGTGTTCCATTCTTTGAGGCTGGCGCAGTCCCAGCGTCCGGCTGGTGACTCTCTGGGGCCTCAGTAGCTATTCTGGGTGCTTCCTAGGGCAGATGCCAAGTCCAATTTAGCTCATATAGCTGTAGACAGGAGGTCTCCCAAGGTGACCTTGGCAGCTTCAGCTCCTGGGTGGGCATGGGGCAGCAAGAGCCTGCCTGGACAGCTGGCCCCCAACCCCTTTCCCCCACTTAGACCTGCTAAAGATCACCAACCTACGGGTGAACCTGACACGGCTACACACGCTCGGGGACAACCTGCTTGACCCACGGCGGGAGATCCGCGAGAAGTACTATTATGCCCTGTACGAGCTGGTTGTGCGTGGCAACTGCTTCTGCTACGGACACGCCTCACAGTGTGCACCCGCCCCAGGGGCACCAGCCCATGCTGAGGGCATGGTGAGGGTCTTCAGCTGGCTGGAGTAGGGCTGGGGACAGGGGCAGGCATGGCTGGACAGTGCTGACCACTTGCCTACCCACTCTGCTAGGTTCATGGGGCCTGCATCTGCAAACACAACACTCGTGGCTTCAACTGTGAGCAGTGTCAGGATTTCTATCATGATCTGCCCTGGCATCCGGCTGAGGACGGCCACAGTCACGCCTGCAGGAGTGAGTGAGACCCCGGCCCTCATAGCCCCAGGACTCTGTGGCCTGGCTGTGCCCTGGGCAGAACCTAGAGCTGGTTGGTTAAGCCCCAAACACCTAGGCTGTGCCTGAAGTGTATCCTGGTCTTGATGCCCCTGGGGGCTCCCTCAACCCTCTGCCACAGTCTGCTCTGGTTAGGGGCCCAGTATGATGCTGAAGCCTTAAAGTCCCTGAACCCCCACCCACAAATTCTGGCCTGTGGCAGGGACCTAAGGTGGCACTGGGGGCCCCTAAGCCCCTTACCCTCAGGACATGGTCCCTCAAGTGGCCTTTACCCTGCTCTTCCCTCCCCTCTCCCAAGAGTGTGAGTGTCACGGGCATACCTACAGCTGCCACTTCGATATGGCCATGTACCTGGCATCTGGCAACGTGAGTGGAGGTGTGTGTGATGGGTGTCAGCACAACACAGCTGGGCGCCAGTGTGAGCTCTGCCGACCCTTCTTCTACCGTGACCCAACCAAGGACCTGCGAGACCCAGCCGTGTGCCGCTGTAAGGCTGGAATTGGACATGGGAGAGGGAAGGCTGATCCTGGGGTATGAGCTGAAGTGCCAGACTGCTGTCCAGGTTGCAGGGATTTGGGGTGGGGGGATGGAGGGTGGAGCCAGACTGGGAATCTAGGGTGGGGGCTTGAGAGATGACTGGTGCTGGGCTAGTTGGCATAGGGTAACCCTGCACTTCTTTGTGCTCTCAGCCTGTGACTGTGACCCCATGGGTTCCCAAGACGGTGGTCGCTGTGATCCCCATGATGATCCTGCACTGGGGCTGGTCTCGGGCCAGTGTCGCTGCAAAGAACATGTGGTGGGCTCTCGCTGCCAGCAGTGCCGTGATGGCTTCTTTGGGCTCAGTGCCAGTGACCCTCTAGGCTGCCAGCGTATGTGCTTCCTGTCCTAACTCCCGTGCTGACCTTAACCCTTGACCTCTTACTCTGGACCCAACTGGACACGAGCACTGCCCCAGCTCCCCAAAGTGCTGATGGGTCTCCTTCCCCGCAGAATGTCAGTGTGATACACGGGGCACAGTGCCGGGGGACACCCCTTGTGACCGCAACAGTGGAGCCTGTTTCTGCAAGCGTCTAGTGACTGGACGTGGCTGCAACCGCTGCCTGGTGCGACTGGAGGGGCTGGGGTTCTGCACTTATCCTCAGAGGATAGGGCTGGGAGTGGTGTCCCTGCCCCACTGGGTGGGCGCTGAGGGCTTTGGGTCCAATCCTGGTTGAGAGGCCTCAGGTCTGGGAGGCCAAGGGTGGGAGCCAGTGGTCAGGGGGCCATCCTTTCCCCAAGGGGTGGTAGAGGCTGAGAGCCATCATTGGATTCCCTGCTGGGCAGAGAGGGGGGGGGTCTATTTCTGGCCCTCAGCAACCTCTTCTCCCCCAGCCTGGCCACTGGGGCCTGAGCCATGACCTACTTGGCTGCCGTCCATGTGACTGCGATGTCGGTGGTGCCCTGGATCCCCAGTGAGTACTGTATAAGGGGCCCTGGGAGGGGTGGGAAAAGATCCTGGGCGGGAAAGGGGATCCTTCTTGAGTAACCATGTGTTCCCCAGGTGCAACGAGGCCACAGGTCAGTGCCACTGCCGCCAGAACATGGTGGGGCGACGCTGTGAGCAGGTGCAGCCTGGTTACTTCCGACCCTTCCTTGACCACCTAACTTGGGAGGCTGAGGAAGCTCGGGGGCAGGTAGGGGGGCATTGTTGAAGGACAGGGCATGGGTGATACTATGGCTGGAGAGGCAGGGTTATGGGTGGTGCCTGGTGTAGGGAGGGTGTCTGCCTCGGGCAGGGCCTCAACTAGAGAGCTGGGGTTTGGGGACAGGCTGTGGCAAAAGAGGCAGTGCCTTGCCTGAGCCCACACCCCCAGCCTCATTGCTTCCCAGGTACCTGATGTGGTGGCGCGCCTGGTGACCCCTGGGGGGATTCCATCGTGGACTGGCCCAGGCTTTGTTAGGCTGCGGGAAGGCCAGGCACTGGAGTTCCTGGTGGCCTCTGTACCAAGAGCCATGGACTATGACCTGCTACTGCGCTTGGAGCCCCAGGTCAGACCTTGTGACACCTAACCCAGAGCTGACCCTCTGGGTGTGGGAGCATCTCATCCATCACCCCATTCCCCCAGGTACCTGAGCAATGGGCAGAGATGGAACTGACTGTGCAGCGCCCAGGGCCTGTATCTGCCCACAGCCCATGTGGGCACGTGCTACCCAAGGATGACCACATCCCAGGGACTCTGCGACCAGGCACCAGGTGAGGACACTAATGGTAGCACCTACAACTGTAGGGGGTTGTGGGTCAGCCCTAAGCTCCCTGCAGGGCACTTGGAAGACCCCCCTGCTCATTCATCTGTTCCTTCCTTCAAGTGCCTCCTCCTCCTGTGTACTGTTTGCCAGCTGCTGCTGGGCATGGCACTGGTCAGAGGAAGGAAGTAGACAGAACAAGACCTGCTCCTTCAGGGGTCTAAGTTCCAGAGGCCAAGGCAGGAAATAAGGGGAGCCCATTGATTGTCAGGATATGTAGTACCCTTGGAGGGAAGGGAGGGTGTCAGAGTACTCTGAGTGGGGACATAACTGGTCTGACTAAGGCTTTATTATATTTTGGGTAGTATTTGTTTCATGTATCTTTTTTCATCACTTTTTTCTTAACTTTTTATCATGTAAAAATAAAAATACATAGAAGCAGAGAATAGCATAATGAACCTGGCTGTACCCATTATAGACATTTTGCCAACTGCGACTTATGTTTAGCAAAGATTCCTCTAGTTTCTGAGAGGAGAATAGACCTAAAGGGCCAAGGTGGAAGCTGGGAGATCTGCTGGCAGCTATTGAGTTAGCTGAGTGACAGTGGGCTGGACACAGGTGTGGCAGTTGAGGTGGCGAGAAAAGGAAGTTTCCAGAGTGTTCCAGTGGCAGAGCTGATGGCTTAGGAAAGGGAGAAAAAGTGGAAAGGTGACTCTAGGGTTTTGGGCTTGGGCATCTGGATGGCATGTGTTCTTCTCTGAGATGGAGACATAGGAAGGAGCAGTTCTGAGATGCTTAGACATGGGGGACAAGGCCAGTGGGTGGTTGGATTTCTGTGTCTGGAATTACTGGAGGGCTCAGGTTGGAGATGTAAGTTTGAGACTTGTCCCTAAAGAGGTGGATCTAGATTAAATGACCAGAGAAAGGAAGGAGGAGCAGAACCAAGCTTTGAGGTACTTTAGTGTTAGAGCCCAGTAGAGAGGGAGTAGCTGGGGGATGGGGAGAAATCAGGAGTCGGCACAAGGTCCCAGAAGCCAAGAGAAGAGCGTCTCAGGAAGGAAGGCGCACTGACCTCACCGCATGCTGCTGGACGCTGGAGCAGATCAGAATAGAGGAGTGGCCGCTAGGTTTGGCTAAATGGAGGTCACTGGTGACCTTGGGACAGGCTGACTCTATGGCAGGCTGGAGGGGGCAAAAGCTCCCCTGGAGTGGGAGGCTAGACAGTGGAGGCAGCGACTACAGCTAGATTTTAGGGTTTTGTTGGTCAGGAGAGCAAAGACAAAGCAGCAGCCAGGGAGAGACTCGAATCTTGAGCAAAGGTTTTTTTCAGGGGGGATAAAAGAACCCTAGCATGGGTTTGCAGGCTGATGGGAATGACCTGGGGTGAGGGGAGGTGATGCAGTCTTGGTGAAGAGGAGCCGTGAATGGAGGCTGGAGGTCGAGGTTGGAGGAAGCGTAAAAAGGGCATTGAGGGAAAATTGGCAACCATTTGTGCCAGGGAAATGCTCTGGGGTTGCAAGGCTGTATGGAGTGTTCACAGCAAGACTGCACAGGTGATGATTCCAGTGACGGCACATTTATGGGAGTCTTCTGTAGAGATTCTCCGTCTGGCTGTCCAGCTGTTTTTGGCCTGGCCCAGCCCTAGTATCTTTCTTGGCCAATGATTTGGTTGCTGTGTGTGGGGTGGGGAGGCCCAAGGTGATTGATACGGGAACCCTGGGTGACCCCATACCTGTCCTCGCCTACCTCAGGTACATGGTGTTTCCCAGACCTGTCTGCCTTGAGCCTGGCATCTCCTACAAGCTGCGTCTCAAGCTGGTGCGAACAGGAGGAGGTGCCCAGCCTGAGGCCCCCTATTCTGGACCCAGCCTACTCATTGACTCGGTGACTAGTTCCCTCTTCCCACACCAACCAAGATGGCAGGGCCTGTGGGATGGGTCCTATAGTGGTGACTGTATAGAAGGGGTCTGTGGCAGTGCTAAGCTTAGTGTCCTGGCAGTTCCAACATGGTCCTGGGTCTGAACTTCATTCTTCCTTGCTCATCTCTTAAGCTGGTGCTGCTGCCCCGTGTCCTGGTGTTGGAGATGTTTAGTGGGGGTGATGCGGCTTCTCTGGAGCGCCGTGCCACCTTTGAACACTACCGCTGCCACGAGGAGGGTCTGGTGCCCAGCAAGACCCTTCCCTCTGAGGCCTGCGCCCCCCTCCTCATCAGCCTGTCCACACTGGTCTACAATGGAGCCCTGCGTGAGTGCCTGTGGTTTGGCTGGTGGGGTGGAGGTGTGTGGGCTCAGCTTGACCTGCCCTGTCCTCTCTCCCCACAGCCTGTCGGTGTGACCCCCAGGGCTCACTGAGCTCTGAGTGCAACCCCCATGGTGGTCAGTGCCTGTGCAAACCTGCAGTGGTTGGGCGCCGCTGTGACCTCTGTGCCCCTGGCTACTATGGCTTTGGCCCCACAGGCTGTCAAGGTATCACCTGCCCCTTTGTCCCTCCTGTTCTTCTCTCCACACACCGCCCCCACCTCTGCCCCGCTGCCACTACTGTTCTCCCTCCTTCTTCTGGCTCTGCTTCTTCCTTCTTCCAACTCTGCTTTGGACCCCATACTCTCAGCCCTGGTCACTTGCAGTTCTCTTCCATTCCCTGACCTTCTACCGTGACCTCACCCAAACTCCCCTCAAACCCTCTCCCTGGCTCAGTCTCTGCCTTGCCCCCAGCCTGCCAGTGCAGCCCTGAGGGGGCACTCAGCGGCCTGTGTGAAGCAACCAATGGGCAATGCCCCTGCCAAACTGGTGCATTTGGGCTTCGCTGCGACCGCTGCCAGCGTGGCCAGTGGGGATTCCCTAACTGCCAGCCGTGTGTCTGCAATGGGCATGCAGACGAATGTGACCCCCACACAGGCGCTTGCCTGGGCTGCCGTGACCACACGGGGGGTGAGCACTGTGAAAGGTGAGCCTGAAGCAGCTGTGAGTGAGCTGGTGGGTGGGCGGGCTGCTCAGGGATGACACAGCTCTTCCTCCTTCTCCCTGCAGGTGTATTGCTGGCTTCCACGGGGACCCACGGCTGCCATATGGGGGCCAGTGCCGGCCCTGTCCCTGCCCTGAAGGCCCCGGGAGCCGGCGGCACTTTGCTACTTCTTGCCATCGGGATGGGTACTCCCAGCAGATCATGTGCCACTGCAGGGCAGGCTACACAGGTGAGTGGGTAAGGTGCAGGAGTGGGATCAGGGTGGGGCAGCTGGGCTGAGCACTCACGCCTTCCCCCGACCGTGGGCAGGGCTGCGGTGCGAAACTTGTGCCCCTGGGCACTTTGGGGACCCATCAAGGCCAGGCGGCCAGTGCCAACCATGCGAATGCAGTGGTAACATTGACCCCACGGACCCTGATGCCTGTGACCCCCACTCGGGGCAATGCCTGCGCTGCTTACACCACACAGAGGGGCCGCACTGTGCCCACTGCAAGCCTGGCTTCCATGGGCAGGCTGCCCGACAGAGCTGTCACCGTGAGTGTGGGTATGGAGGGGATGGCTGAGGTGGGGCTCCCTGCTCCAGCTCCCCTTAACCAGTGTGCTCATCTTGGCTGGCATAGGCTGCACCTGCAACCTGCTGGGCACAGATCCCCAGCAGTGCCCATCCACTGACCGGTGCAACTGTGACCCAAGCAGTGGGCAGTGCCCATGCCTCCCCAATGTCCAGGGCCCTAGCTGTGACCGCTGTGCCCCCAACTTCTGGAACCTTACAAGTGGCCATGGCTGCCAGCCCTGTGCCTGCCACCCAAGCCGAGCCAGAGGCCCCACCTGCAATGAGGTATGGGACCTTCCTGTGGATCCCTGGGGAGATGGGGCCAGCTGCCTGCCTCACGTCTTGAGGGTTCAGCCTCTGACTGACCTCTGCCCTGTTCCCACTCTAGTTCACAGGACAGTGCCACTGCCATGCTGGCTTCGGTGGGCGAACCTGTTCTGAGTGCCAGGAGCTCCACTGGGGAGACCCTGGGTTGCAGTGCCGTGGTAAGGGGGCTCGTGGGGCCAGGGTGGATGGGGGACTTCCCAGGATGCCCCACTGGCACCCTAACTCTGTGGTCTGCCCTTTTCCTGCAGCCTGTGATTGTGACCCTCGTGGGATAGACACACCTCAGTGTCACCGTTCCACAGGTCACTGCAGCTGCCGCCTGGGCATGTCCGGCGTGCGCTGTGACCAGTGTGCCCGTGGCTTCTCAGGCGTCTTTCCTGACTGCCACCCCTGCCACGCGTGCTTCGGGGACTGGGACCGTGTGGTACAGGACCTGGCTGCTCGTACACGGCGCCTGGAGCAGTGGGCGCAGGAGCTGCAGCAGACGGGTGTGCTGGGTGCCTTTGAGAGCAGCTTCTGGCACATGCAGGAGAAGCTGGGCACTGTGCAGGGGATTGTGGGTGCCCGTAACGCCTCAGCTGCCTCCACTGCACAGCTCGTGGAGGCCACAGAGGAGTTGCGGTGCGGACGGGCTTGAGGATACATGGTGGGATGGGGCAGAGGCCCGATGCATTAGGGCTGAAGTCTCTATAAATAACATCTCCCCATCACCCCACGTAGGCGTGAAATTGGGGAGGCCACTGAGCACCTGACCCAGCTGGAAGCAGAGCTCACAGATGTGCAGGACAAGAATTTCAATGCCAACCATGCACTAAGCAGTCTAGAGCGAGACGGGCTTGCACTTAATCTCACACTGCGGCAGCTTGACCAGCATCTGGACCTGCTCAAGCATTCAAACTTCCTGGGTGAGTTGTTGGCCAACTAGGCGGGTGGATCAGGGTTGATCTTCAGCTGACTGCCTGCCTCTGCCCGACTTAGGTGCCTATGACAGCATCCGCCATGCCCACAGCCTGTCTGCAGAGGCAGAACGTCGTGCCAACATGTCAGCCCTGACAGTGCCCAGCCCTGTGAGCAACTCAGCAGGCACACGGCACCGGACAGAGGTGCTGATGGGTGCCCGAAGGAAGGACTTCAACCGCAAGCACATGGCCAACCAGCAGGCACTGGGCGAGCTCTCTGCCCATACCCATGCCCTGAGCCTGACAGGCATAAATGAACTGGTGAGGCACAAGTGTCGGGTGGGACATATGGGTGTAGCTGTTCCTTCCCCCAGGCCCTGACTTGTTCTGTGCCTGGCAGGTGTGTGGGTCCCCGGGAGATGCACCCTGTGCTACGAGCCCTTGCGGGGGTGCCGGCTGTCGGGACGAGGATGGGCAGCCCCGTTGTGGGGGCCTCAGCTGCAGTGGGGCAGCAGCCATGGCGGATCTGGCGCTGGGTCGGGCCCGCCACACACAGGCAGAACTGCAGCGGGCATTGGCAGAAGGTGGTGGCATCCTCAGCCAGGTAGCTGAGACCCGTCGGCAGGCAGGCGAGGCACAGCAGCGGGCCCAGGCAGCCCTGGACAAGGCTAATGCTTCCAGGGGACAGGTGGAACAGGCCAACCAGGAACTGCGGGAACTAATCCAGAGTGTGAAGGACTTCCTCAGCCGTGAGCCTCCCTTGTGGCCCAGGCCATGTAGTGTTTCCCCCGTGTCTGTGTTCCTACTTGGGTCAGGGCCTGCACTGTACCTGTGCTTGTGACCACAGATGGGCAAAGGCTCAGGGTGTCTGGACCCTGAGCCCGTGCCCATATGTAGTCCCCAAGTCCACAACCCTGAATCTATGTCCCATGTATAGTCCCTGTCATTGTGGTTACATCCTTATGCCTATTAGCAAATCCATACCCCATGTGTGGTCCCTGAGTCCATACCCTAAGACTGTGTCCCCATGCCCATGCTGGGGAATCTGTGTCCTTAAGCCCTTGCCTGTGTCCCCATAGAGGAGGGGGCTGATCCTGACAGCATTGAGATGGTGGCCACACGGGTGCTAGAGCTCTCCATCCCAGCGTCACCTGAGCAGATCCGGCACTTGGCGGGCGAGATTGCAGAGCGGGTCCGGAGCCTGGCAGATGTGGACACGATCCTAGCGCATACTGTGGGAGACGTGCATCGGGCAGAGGAGCTACGGAAGGATGCACAGCGGGCACGGTCTGACCCCAACCTTGGACCCCATCCTTGACACCTGGTTCTGATACTTGCAGGTCCTGATTCCCTCTCTTCTCCAGGAGCCGGGCTGAGGGTGAGAAACAGAAGGCAGAGACAGTACAGGCAGCGCTGGAGGAGGCCCAGCGGGCACAGGGTGCTGCTCAGGGTGCCATCCAGGGGGCAGTGGTTGACACACAGGACACAGAGCAGACCCTGCACCAGGTGTGGTCTCCCTGGGACATCAGTGGGGCAAGGTTGTGAGCATGCTGCATAAACCTGTTTAACCCTAGGCCCACCCATGGCAGGTGCAGGAGAGGATGGCAGGTACAGAGAAGGCATTGAGCTCTGCAGGTGAGCGGGCTCAGCAACTGGATGGTCTCCTGGAGGCTCTGAAATTGAAGCGAGCAGGGAATAGCCTGGCAGCCTCTAGTGCTGAAGAAACAGCTGGCAGTGCCCAGAGTCGTGCCCGGGAAGCTGAACAGGTGGGTTGAGGCAGAGCCAGTTGGAAGGGGTGGGGCTACAGGCTGGGCCTCCACTGGGCCACCACACTGCCCCGGACCTCTATATCTGCAGCTGCTGAAGGGCCCACTAGGTGACCAGTACCAGACAGTGAAGGCCCTGGCTGAGCGCAAGGCCCAGGGTGTGCTGGCTGCGCAGGCACGGGCAGAACAACTGCGGGATGAGGCTCGCGGCTTGTTGCAGGCTGCTCAAGACAAGCTGCAGCGGCTGCAAGGTGAGGATGGGATGCCAGAGATGTGGGACTCTGGGAGAAGGACCCTTCATCTGAGACCTCTCTCTCCTAGAGCTGGAAGGCACTTATGAGGAGAACGAGCGGGCGCTGGAGGGCAAAGCGGCTCAGCTGGACGGGCTGGAGGCCAGGATGCGCAGTGTGCTTCAAGCCATCAACTTGCAGGTCCAGATCTACAACACCTGCCAGTGACCCCTACCCGAGGCCTACCCCAGTCCCCAGCCTCGCCCCGCACGCATTACTGCCTGTGCATGGAACAGTCCCGAGCCTGGAAAGGCCCCCAATAAACCAGTGTGAATCCCCTCTGTGTGACCAACTCTGATTTGGGGAGGGCGGAGTCTCTGGGCGGAACCTAGAAGCTGCCACCAGCAGGGCCCCACCGAGGCCAAGGCACCGGAGCCCCGCCTCCTCCGTTCGGCCCGCCCCGGAGCTGCTCCCGCCGGAAGTGCGTCACCAGCTCTGCGTTCAGGCACCCGCGGCCGTAACTGGAAGTGGAAACAAAACAAGCAGCTGAGGCGGTGGTGGCGGCGCCGGGACGGGGGAGGGGCGCGCCGGAACCGGAACCGACTTGACGCCGGAACCGGAATCGAGAGCGGGTTGCCAGGGCCCGAAGAGGGCTGGCTGCAGCGGCCTCGCTCGGTGAGTGGGGCTGGCCGCTGCTCGCCTGTCTCGCCGGAGCGGGGAGGCCGAGACGCGGGCCTGCGGCGACCTGTTCAAGGTCACGGGCCGTACCAGTCTCCACCCCTCGAGCCCTGCGGCGTGCCGGGCCCACTGATGCAGGCGGGGCGGTTACACTAAAGCCTGTGGCCGGCCTGCCGTCTCGGAGAGGGTTGGCGGCGAGCGAGGGCGGCTTCCTGGAGGAGGTGGTGGCGGGCCCAGGGTTCGGAGGCTGGAGCTGGGTCGCAGCCCGGCCGGGGCGCTGGTCTGTGGTCAGTAACCCCGCGCGGCCGTATTAGGCCACCTTGGGTCTCTAGGCAGCCCCTTTCCCTCCTCAACGTCCCAGGAGGAGAGGGTAGGGACGCGACCTTCAGTTGGGGCCTGGGAGCAAAGAGGCGGCAGATGTCCACCCCTCGATTCTGGACCTGTCGTCACTGAAGATCCAGCCCACCAGTCCCACATCTGACCCGTAGAAGAATCCCCCCGTCCCCCGCCAAACCTCCGCTCCCCACACCCACACACTCAAACACTCTGGGGAACACAGACTAGTCACTGTCTGTCCTACTACTGTCTCAGGCCATGCTTGAGGCGGCCAGGGGTCCTGGATCCATGGTTCGTTCATCCCCACCCTTATCTCAATTTTGAGAACTTTATTTTGGATGGAGAAACAGCCCAGAATCCACTGGTGGGTCTGTGGGAAACTGGCTAAGAGCTGATGAGGGGGTGGACATGGGAAGGAGGGGGATAATGTCTGTTTCAGTCTCAGACTGCATGCCCACCCTGAGGCAGAGATGCTGCTGAAAGGGAAATGTGACATCTGAATACCCTTTTCACCTTAGCTTCTGCAGGCTCCTCTTTGCATAGGAGAACGGCTGGAGAGAGGAATCTCTCCAGATACAAGGAAACAAAAACAAAAACAAAAACCAAGCAGTGCACAGAAGCAGGTTCAGAGGAGGGTGGGAACTGGCAGGTGGCAGGTGGGGCTCCTTAACCTCAAGATGATGTCTGGGTAGTGGTAGCACCTGGGCTGGGCCTGTTTTCAGCCACAGAGCCTGGCCCTCCTGCTGTTTAATTGTCTGTCTCCTCCTTTCCTGCCTTCCTCCTACTTCTCGGGTGGTGACTAAGCAGCCAGTGAGAGTGAAGGAAAAGTGAACACCCTGCCCAGTGCGCCAGCCCTGTGGGCTGGAGCTATGGCTCCTCTCCAGATTGGAGGAGCCTGGTCCCAGGCCATGGCTGCCTTGACCTGACACCTCCTCAGTGAGGCTTCTCTCTTTGTGGGTCTGTATGGCAGGCATCTAGGAGGCTCAGCCAGAAGTGGTTGCTTCTACTTGCATTATTTATTCCCCCTTAGGAATAGTCTGAAAGTATCCAGGGCCACATCAGGTAGTAGAGAGATATTGCTCCGTAGGCTCAGAAGTGTCCCAGGTTGCTGAGCCCTGGGTGTAACCAAGGAGCAAATTTGGGGCTTTGGTAGTGATCACTTGTCCCCTTCTCGTTAGGCTGTCACTTCCTTGCTGGAGAATTTGTCCACAAAGAGTTGCCAAGATAGCTGGGCCAGGAAGAAAGCGCCGTAGCCCTGACCCAGACACCGTTGCCGACCCCGGGGCACTCTGGCTGTCACCCAAGCGGCTCAAGATGTCTGGTGGGGCCAGCACCACAGGTCCAAGGAGAGGGCCCCCAGGACTGGAGGAGGCCACCAGTAAGAAGAAGCAGAAGGATCGAGCAAACCAGGAGAGCAAGGATGGAGATCCTAGGAGAGGTGGTAGTGGCATTCCTGGAGTGCTTGGTGCCTTCCCCTCCTCCCTTCCTGCTGAGCATACAGATTGGGGATTGGGAGATGACGTTTTTGCTGTTCCTTCCATCCTGGTCTGATGCTGAGAGAAGGACCAATGGCAGGCTGGGTAGAGCCTCAGTTTTGAAGTTGGGGTACTTGGCTGAAGTCCTAAAGATGGTGTTTGGTGGGATGTTAGAGTCTTGGAGGCTGCCTGTCCATCATCCTTTCCCTGTTCTTTCCTTTGTTGTCAGGGTCAGCGTTCACTTCTCGGGAGGAGCCGACCAAAGAGGGTGAGTAATGAATAAGCCTTTTGGATGATAGAGTGCTAGGGGAGAGGAGGGAGCACTGGGGATATAGCCCTTATCTAGAGCAGTTGCATTAGGGCTGGGTGTCTGGTACCTGCTTACCCCCATCAAAATTTCATGGAGGGCTTCCCTGGTGGTGCAGTGGTTGAGAGTCCGCCTGCCGATGCAGGGGACACGGGTTCGTGCCCCGGTCCGGGAAGATCCCACATGCTGCAGAGCGGCTGGGCCCGTGAGCCATGACCGCTGAGCCTGCGCGTCCAGAGCCTGTGCTCCGCAGCGGGAGAGGCCACAACAGTGAGAGGCCCGCGTACCGCAATGAAAAAAAAATTCCATGGAGACCTTCACAGTCTTTTTGACACTCCCTTTGTAGAGTTGTTGCTCGATTGGAGGCAGAGTGCTGATGAGGTGCTTGTCAAGCTGCGTGTGGGAGCCGGTCCCCTGCGGCTGGAGGAGGTAGATGCTGCTTTCACAGACACAGACTGTGTGGTGCGGCTTCCAGGTATGTCCATCTGCTTTGAGCCCAGCAGTATACTTGAATCCTTTGATATCCCCTACCCCAGCTCACTCCTCCCACTCTGTTGCCAGGTGGTCGGCAGTGGGGTGGTGTTTTCTATGCTGAGATAGAAAGTTCTTGCACCAAAGTGCAGGCTCGCAAAGGTGGCCTCCTGCAGCTGTCACTGCCCAAGAAGGTACCTCTGCTCACGTGGCCCTCTCTCCTGGTAAGTTCAAGAGCAGAGTAGGGTAGGGATACTCAGTGTAGTTAACAGGGCCTGACTGCTGTATCTTTGGCAGAAGAAACCTCTTGGGACCCAGGAGTTGGTGCCAGGGCTGCGGTGCCAGGAGAATGGGCAGGAGCCGTCTCCTGTTGCCCTGGAGCCAGGCCCTGAGCCCCGCCGGGCTAAGCAGGAGGCCCGGAACCAGAAGCGGGCCCAGGGCCGTGGTGAGGTAGGCGCAGGGGCTGGCCCTGGGGCCCAGGCAGGGCCCAGCGCCAAGAGGGCTGTGCATCTCCACAGAGGGCCGGAGGGGGAAGGGTCCAGAGATGGCCCTGGACCCCGGGGTGATGCCCCCCAATTCCTGGCTGAGCCGGCCACCCAGGTGAGAGTGGGATGCCTGCTTGGGAGTTGGGAGGTGAGGGGGAAGGGTGTGGACTGCAGTGGGGGGCCGCCTGCGAGACCCAGGGCTGATCCTGCCCACAATCTCGCCATGAACAGGCTGAGGCTGAGGAACAGCTCCGTGTACCACCACTGAACCCCCAGACCTGCCTCCTGGGCTCAGAGGAGAATCTAGCACTTTTGACAGGAAAGAAGGCAGTAGCCCCCAGGAATGACCCAGTATCCCCAGTCATGGCCCGGAGCAGAGACCCTGAGAAAGATGATCGTTCCAAAGAGGAGATGGCAGTGGCAGCAGATGCTGCAGCCTTGGTGGATGGTAAAGGTGGGGCTGGGGGTGGGCAGGCAGAGCTCTAGTTTGGGTTGCAAGGTTGGTGGGTGGGTAGGAAGTAGAGTAGGAACAGGCTGGAACCTGTCCTGGGTGGTGCTGAGATGTGGTCTCAACGTAGAGCCCAAGTCCATGGTGAACCTGGCATTTGTCAAGAATGACTCGTATGAGAAGGGGCCGGACTCAGTGGTGGTGCACGTGTACGTGAAGGAAATCTGCAGGGACACATCTCGAGTGCTCTTCCGCGAGCAGGACTTCACGCTTATCTTCCAGACCAGGTGGGTGGGTGGGCAGACACACAGGGCAGACAGTGTGCTTCAGGCAGGACAGTGCGTCTCATGTTCTTTCTCCTGCCTCTTCTCCTGCCCTCTGCCCCTGCTCTGCCTCTACAGGGACGGAAACTTCCTGAGACTGCACCCGGGCTGTGGGCCCCACACCATCTTCCGTTGGCAGGTGAAGCTCAGGTGGGTGGTGCCCGGCCGTGCCACTGTGCCTGTCCCACCCTGGGCTCCATCCCCCTGACCCATCTAGCCCTGCATCCCCTCCACCTAAGTTTCTGAGTTTAGCCTCTTCCTGCAGGAACCTGATTGAGCCAGAGCAGTGCACCTTCTGCTTCACAGCCTCTCGCATCGACATCTGCCTCCGTAAGCGGCAGAGTCAGCGCTGGGGGGGCCTGGAGGCCCCAGCTGCACGAGGTCTGCACACGAGCTCCCTTCATTGCCCAGTCCTCATGACCCAGAGCCCCACTCCGTGCCACATGCTGCTAACCACCAGCCCCACCATTCCCCCTTTTTAAGGTGCAGTGGGTGGTGCAAAGGTAGCCGTGCCGACAGGTCCAACCCCTCTGGATTCAACCCCACCGGGAGGTACCCCCCACCCTCTGACAGGCCAGGAGGAAGCCCGGGCTGTGGAGAAGGAGAAATCCAAGGCTCGATCTGAGGACACAGGCCTAGATGGTGTGGCAGCCCGCACCCCCATGGAGCATGTAGCCCCAAAGCCAGAGCCACACCTGGCATCGGTGAGAATCCTGGGTGGGGAGGGCCAAGGATGAAGGCTGGAGAGCCCAGGGCTGCTCTCTCATGCCCCTCTTGCTCCCACAGCCCAAGCCCACATGTATGGTGCCTCCAATGCCCCACAGCCCGGTGAGTGGAGACAGCGTGGAGGAAGAGGAGGAGGAAGAGAAGAAGGTGTGTCTGCCAGGCTTCACTGGCCTTGTCAATCTAGGCAACACCTGTTTCATGAACAGCGTCATCCAGTCTCTATCCAATACTCGAGAGCTGCGGGACTTCTTCCACGGTGAGAACGGGGGCTTGGAGCCCCGGGGATGGGGGATATCTTCCCCTGCTCATACCTCTACTTGGTTGCTGTCCCTAGACCGCTCCTTTGAGGCCGAGATCAACTACAACAACCCACTGGGGACTGGTGGGCGTCTGGCCATCGGCTTTGCTGTGCTGCTCCGGGCACTGTGGAAGGGAACCCACCATGCCTTCCAGCCCTCCAAGTTGAAGGTGATCTGTGGCCACTCCTACCCTTGGCTGGAGAGGGTGGGAAGGGCCAGCCAGCTGGGTGCATGGTAGGTGCTGGGGCTCCATGCTCACATCTTGCCCCTGCTTCCAGGCCATTGTGGCGAGCAAGGCCAGCCAGTTCACAGGCTATGCACAGCACGATGCCCAGGAGTTCATGGCTTTCCTGCTGGATGGACTGCACGAGGACTTGAACCGTATTCAGAATAAGCCCTACACGGAGACCGTGGACTCAGATGGGCGACCTGATGAGGTCAGAGTTGGGGGCAGAGGTGGACATGTCTCATGCACGTCCCAGTCCCCAGGTCTCCTCAGTTCTCACCACTCTGCTCCTCAGGTGGTAGCTGAGGAAGCCTGGCAGCGGCACAAGATGAGGAATGACTCTTTCATCGTGGACCTATTTCAGGGCCAGTACAAGTCGAAGCTGGTGTGCCCCGTGTGCGCAAAGGTGTGACGGACTGTCCTAGAAAGACACCCCAGCTTGTCCTAGCTAGCCTGGTCAGAATGGGGTCAGAGGCATGTGCATCTTTAGGTGTTGCAGGGCAAGATTTGGGCAAAGACGGTGAGGGGGAGGCCTTAGGCCCTGTGTGGGCTGCAGAGGTCAGGCTTGGTAAGCTTCCTGACTGAGTTAAAAGTGATGTTTGGGTGATGTAAGGTGGGGTGGGGATGGCTAAGATTGGAAAGGCACAAGGTGTGCAAGTGAGGGGCAGATGGTTAAAGCGGCTTGGCTGAGGAAGGCCTCAACTACCAGAAACAGGGATTGTTCTCTCCTAATGGTTCTCCTGGTCCATCTAGTGTAGTCAAGCCTGAGAATTTGCTGGTTGGCTGTGAGACCCTGAGAGCCATCCAAGGGCGTGGATTGGGCTCTCAGGGCACAAGCATCCTGCCCCCCACTCCCTCTGTGGCCACCCAGTGGCAACTGTACATTTGCAGGTCTCCATCACTTTTGACCCGTTCCTGTACCTGCCGGTGCCCTTGCCACAGAAGCAAAAGGTTCTCCCCATCTTCTATTTTGCCCGGGAGCCCCACAGCAAACCCGTCAAGGTGAGAAGTAAGCCCGTATTGCTGGGCTTTTGCAGAGACCCTGGCCTACCTCCCACCATGGACTCTGTACTCTTGTCACCACAGTTTCTGGTGAGCATCAGCAAGGAGAACTCCAGTGCAAGTGAAGTGTTGGACTCCCTGTCTCAGAGTGTCCACGTGAAGCCTGAGAACCTGCGTCTGGCTGAGGTGTGTCTGTCTTTCCAAGGCTCTTACGCGCATGGACACGTGTCTGTGTTTGCAGCGTGCAGATACGTGTGTACGATCATTAGCATCTGTACGTGTACACACAAACTTGCATGTGACTGCACCGAGACAGGTGGGGTGCTATTGGTTGAGACATGGTTGAAACCAGGCATTTGGGCTATGTAACTGAGGTGTCCTCAGTTCCCAGCTATCATCTGGATTTATTCTCCCTTTTGTTGTTGGCCCTCAGCTGCTCTTCCTTCTTCAGACAAGGAGCTTGAGCTGCAGGACTAGCCATCCACCAGCTATAGACGTTCTCCATCCATTCTGCTTCTCCCTCCTGTTTTCCCAGATCTGTGTCCCGGTTTTCCCCAAAGGTTCCTAGCCTGCTGCCTGGTAGTGTCCTTTACCTTGGGGGTAGAGGTAGGGAGATGCCTCCTTGAACGTGGCCCCTTCATAGTAGCCATGGTGCAGTCTCAGCAGGGCCCACTGGTTGGCAGCCGGGTAGAGGCCCTTGGTGTGGAGAGCTGGTATGGTTGATAACCTGCCCCAATCCTGGTCTTTTCATGCTCTGTGATGCACCAGGCTCCTTATTCCATTGGGCACTGAGGCGGGGGCCAGCAGAGGCGTATACTTCTTTTGGGCTACAATCCCCAACCCTACCCCCACTGACCCAAGATCAAGGTCAGATCTTCTTCTTGTGCTTTGGGGCAGGGCCAGGGAAAGGGCTTGTCCTCACATAGGATCTGTGTGTTCTCTGTCCCCAGGTGATTAAGAATCGCTTCCACCGTGTGTTTTTGCCCTCCCACTCACTGGACACTGTGTCACCTTCCGACACGCTCCTCTGCTTCGAGCTGCTATCCCCAGAGTTGGCTAAGGAGCGGGTGGTGGTGCTAGAGGTGCAGCAGGTGAGTGGAGGCCAACCTGATGGCACAGGGCCCTGATGGGGGAGGTGGGCATTCCTGCCTGGCCTGGCCTCACTGAGGCAAATGACCCACCCTAGCGCCCCCAGGTGCCCAGCATCCCCATCTCCAAGTGTGCAGCCTGCCAGCGGAAGCAGCAGTCAGAGGATGAGAAGCTGAAGCGCTGTACCCGTTGCTACCGCGTGGGCTACTGCAACCAGTGAGGACTCCCGTGGTCTCCCCCCGTCCCTCCTCTCCACCTTCCACTTGCTGCCCTACCTCTTCTCCACATAAAGGCACATATATTTTAAGCCCTCTACCTGCCACCCCACTCTACCAGACCCTGGGGGAGGCAGGGCTGGCATACCCAGTTCCTTGGTCTAGCCCTAGTGTAGAGGTGGGGCTAAGGCCCTAGTCTTACCTCCTCCTTCTCTCCAGGCTCTGTCAGAAAACCCATTGGCCTGACCATAAGGGCCTCTGCCGCCCTGAGAACATTGGCTACCCCTTCCTGGTCAGTGTACCTGCCTCACGCCTCACTTATGCCCGTCTTGCTCAGCTGCTAGAGGGCTATGCCCGGTAAGTGCCCAGTGGTTGGATTAAGGTGGTGGGGTAGGTGGGGGGTGGGGGTGGAGTGCAGAGGTGCCGGACACGTTGGTCTGGATTCTTACTTGCTTTTGCTGCCTGTTACCAGGTACTCTGTGAGTGTGTTCCAGCCACCCTTCCAGCCTGGCCGCATGGCCTTGGAGTCCCAGGGCCCTGGCTGCAACACACTGCTGTCCACTAGCTCCCTGGAGGCTGGGGACAATGACAGGGACCCTGTGCAGCCACCAGAGCTCCAGATGGTGACCCCTGTGGCTGAGGGGGACACAGGGGTCCCCCGGGCCTGGGCATCCCCTGATCGGGGCCCTGTGCCCAGCACCAGTGGATCTGAGATGCTGGCCAGTGGGCCCATTGAAGTTGGCTCCTTGCCTGCTGGTGAGAGGGTGTCCCGGCCTGAAGGTAAAAGTCTGGTGAAAGGCTCTGGAGCTGGGGTAGGGGAGGTTGGAGGAAGCTTGTTTAGGCTCTGGTAGACAGGAAAGCTCTGATTATCATGTTCTTTCACAGCTGCTGTGCCCGGGTACCAACACCCAAGTGAAGCCATGAATTCCCACACACCCCAGTTCTTTATCTATAGAATTGATGCATCCAACCGAGAGCAGCGGCTAGAGGACAAAGGTGTCTGAGGCCGTGGGAGGGACCCCTGGCGTGGGTTGGGCTGGCTGCTCTCCACAGCTGCATGATTCTCTTCCCTGCCTGTTTCCAGGAGACACTCCACTAGAACTGGGTGATGACTGCAGCCTGGCTCTAGTCTGGCGGAACAATGAGCGCCTGCAGGAGTTTGTGTTGGTAGCCTCCAAGGAGCTGGAATGTGCTGAGGATCCAGGCTCTGCTGGTGAGGCTGCCCGTGCTGGCCACTTCACTCTGGACCAGTGTCTGAACCTCTTTACGCGGCCTGAGGTGCTGGCACCTGAGGAGGCTTGGTGAGGACAGGGCAGCAGGCAGGTAGTGGGGAAGAGTGGAGTGGAGGTCTGTTGGTCTTGACTCCGCCTCTGTCCCCTGTCAGGTACTGCCCGCAGTGCAAACAGCACCGCGAGGCCTCCAAGCAGCTGTTGCTGTGGCGCCTGCCGAATGTGCTCATCGTGCAGCTCAAGCGCTTCTCCTTTCGCAGTTTCATCTGGCGTGACAAGATCAATGACTTGGTGGAGTTCCCTGTTCGGTGAGCAGTGGGCCCTTGTGACTGTAGTCAGGGCATGGGGGCCAACGTTGGCATCCAGGGCACCTGTTGACTGTCTCACCTCTCTCTGGCTGGTACCACAGGAACCTGGACCTGAGCAAGTTCTGTATCGGTCAGAAAGAGGAGCAGCTGCCCAGCTATGACCTGTATGCTGTCATCAACCACTATGGAGGCATGATCGGTGGCCACTACACTGCCTGTGCGCGCCTGCCCAATGATCGCAGCAGCCAGCGCAGCGACGTGGGTGAGGGCACACGCAGCCAGCAGGATAGATGGTAGGGGTGTTGGTGCAGGGTATGTTCACACTCTTCCCACCTTGCCATAGGCTGGCGCTTGTTTGATGACAGCACGGTGACAACGGTAGACGAGAGCCAGGTCGTGACGCGTTATGCCTATGTACTCTTCTACCGCCGGCGGAACTCTCCTGTGGAGAGGCCCCCCCGGGCAGGTCACTCTGAACACCACCCAGACCTAGGCCCTGCAGCTGAGTCTGCTGCCAGCCAGGTGAGGCACGGGGAGGCTGCTCAGGCTAGTGGGGCCCAACTCACAGATGGGTGGGGGTAGGGCACAGCTTCCTCTCCTACAGCCCTAGGCCCCTGGAACCTTGGGATTTTTTTTTTTTTTTTTTTTTTTTTGTTGCGGTGTGTGGGCCTCTCACTGTTGTGGCCTCTCCTGTTGCGGAGCACAGGCTCCGGATGCGCAGGCTCAGCGGCCAAGGCTCACGGGCCCAGCTCCGTGGCATGTGGGATCTTCCCGGTCCAGGGCACGAACCCGTGTCCCCTGCATCGGCAGGCGGACTCTCAACCACTGTGCCACCAGGGAAGCCCGAACCTTGGGATTTTTAAGAGTCACAGACAGGGTTCCCTTACATCAAAGCCTTAGCCAGAGCGATTCCCAGGCTGCAGGGACACTTACAGAGGTACACACACGGCAACACACTGCCATTGGTGTGTGCATAGGCTACGGGCCAAGTAGCTGCTCCAAATTTCACTGGGTACAGTGGTGTGAACAGACTGTACCTGACACCTCCCAACTTTCCCTCTGCACGCTCCCCACATGCTAGCCCACAGACCCTCACTTGTGATCGTCCCTGTGTTCTGATGTGCACTCAGGACAGGGCCTATCCAGCAGGCCATAGCCTAGTGTGGCCATCACCCTCTCTGAGGTGAGCTTTTGTCCCCACTGCCTTCGGGATCTTCTGTCTCTTACTGACATGGGATGCCATAGGCCTGGTTGGTGGGCACACCGCAACTCTTTTCTGGACTTGTCTCCTTGCTGTCCTCTCCTCCCTTGAGCCCGCTATGCTCAGACTCAGACAGTGATCAGGATCTGGATGTAGGTGGGAGGGAGCCAGGAGATGACTCTGGGGTTGGCAGCTCTGTCCTCCATGAGCCAGTCTCCTCTGTGGGAAGCCTGGGCTAAAAAACTGACCAGCTAACCCTCACCCCCACCCCAACCCAACCCCCGCGGGGAAGTTGCATGTCGATTGGGGAGCTTCTTGAGGCCAAAATGCTATCAAGATTCGCCCACTGTGGTGCTCTCCATCTAGACAACCCTGTGAATGGCCCACTTGGCTCCTGCCTGCCCACCTGTCTGCCGCTTCACCAGGGATGTAGGGGGTTAGCGCCGGTTACATTGGGCGGGACTGTCATGGCCAGGGGTCTTGGGGACACTGGGTCCCCCTACCCCCTCACCCCCCCGCCCTGGGTGCTGATGGCCGTTTCCGCACACCGTAGGCTTCCCGGATTTGGCAGGAGCTGGAGGCCGAGGAGGAGCCGGTACCCGAGGGGCCTGTGCCCCTGGGTCCCTGGGGGCCCCAGGACTGGGTGGGCCCCCTGCCACGTGGCCCTACCACACCAGACGAGGGCTGTCTCCGATACTTTGTTCTGGGCACCGTGGCAGCTTTGGTGGCCCTCGTGCTCAACGTGTTCTATCCTCTGGTATCCCAGAGTCCCTGGAGATGAGCTTGCCTGCAGGCAGCTGCTATGAGCTGGCCTACCTACCTGCCCACCAGGCCATGCCTGCCGCTGTGGTGGGGACCAACTCTGGGCTTGGGCCTCAGTGTGTGCATCTGAGGGGAGAGGGTGGGGACTGTGGCTCCTGCAGGGGCAGAGCATCCTAGGGTGGGTATCCCGTCCAGCTGTCTGTCTGTTTGTCCTGCTGCTCCTACCCTTGGCCTGGGGCTTAGCCCTGTCCAAGCAGCTTCCTGTATTTAAAGTGTTAATAAAGTGAGACTGTTCAGGCCGATCTCGTCTCTCTGTCTCAACGCCGCTGCTGTCTGCGCCTGCCTTGGGGCCCTCCCTTGGGTGCCAGGGCTCCAAGCCAGCACCCCCGGGATGCCAGGCAGCATACTGGGCAGCCCCCAACCCCTGTCCTCATATTCTGTTGCAGGGACTAGGCCCTGGCCAGGCCCCCGACGTGGCCCCCACGCGGACAGCCCCTGAACGCTTCGCCCCCCCTGTGGACCGCCCAGCCCCCACCTACAGCAACATGGAGGAGGTCGATTAGCAGGTCCCTGGCTGGTGGGGGGACTGGGTTTGGGGGATCCCCCACAAAGGGCCAGCTCTTTGACGCTTCTCCTTCTCTAACCTAGAGGACACTGGCTTCGTCAATGGGGAGTTGGGGGGGTTGTGATTTGAGGGTGGAAACCTCACTGGTTGGGACCTCTTGTCAACTTGACCCCCCAGCCAGTGGGCCTTGGCTTCTCCAGCCACGCCCAGTGCTGTGTGATTTGATTCTCAGTTGTACCTTCAATTCTTTCTGACTTGCATTATAAACATTATAATTTTATTCTAAAAATTGTAATTTTTTTTTTTTTGCATTTCGGAAGTGATTGCTGCTGCTGTTTAAATATATTTTAAAAATAAATGACAAATAAGCAGACTTAGTCACTGTGATACATCAGGTGCTGTGACTACCTCCCCTTCCCAACGTGTGTGTGTGTGTGTGTGTGTGTGTGTGTGTGTGTGTGTGTGTGTGTGTGTGTGTGTGTGTGTGTGTGTGTGTGTGTGTGTGTGTGTGTGTGTGTGTGTGTGTGTGTGTGTGTGTGTGTGTGTGTGTGTGTGTGTGTGTGTGTGTGTGTGTGTGTGTGTGTGTGTGTGTGTGTGTGTGTGTGTGTGTGTGTGTGTGTGTTAAAGACCCTGGAAGTGCTCTGGTCTGAGGAGAGATGATGAGGTTCCAGTTCAGGCCCTTTGAGTCTTGAAGCCCCCACTGCCATCAGCTCTTTGGGGCCTGACCCCTGCCCTTTGATCCCACTGGTTCTGGGTCCCACATGGAGGCAGCTATGGTTGGTAACATTGTTGGTACCTCACACCTGAGGGGTGGAGTGTACCCCATGAAGCTCCAGAAGCTGACAACATGGGGTAAAAGGTGCAGGCATTGGAGCAGCCTGGGGCTGACAATCAGACAGCAGGTCAGGAAGGACTTTTTGGGGAACAGGAAGTACTTGGGGGTGGAGAGAAGTCTCTTTTCTCCTTTTCTATCCTCAGGTCTTTCTTTGCTGTAGTTTGAAAACCACCTGGATCCCTTGGGAGAACAGAGCAGGAAAAAAACTGCTGTGGGAAAGGAGACCCTGCTCCAAAAGGACAGGAAGAGAGGACCAGAGCTAATCTTAGCTGGCTTCCTGTGGGAGGGAGGGTGTGGGGTCCTGCCAGGCCATTTCTTCCCTTGATTCCCTGAAACTTTGGCTTCTGGCAGCTGCCCCAGGCTGTTTACCCACAGTGGGTTTGCAGGCTTGTCCCAGCAGGCTTGCCTTGTGTACACATACCGCAAGGGCAAGTCTTGTGAGGAGCCTCCATGCCTCTCTTCATGGATAATGCTGCCTCCTCTTCTCTTCAACTGCTTGGGGTTAGGATTGGGCATCTCCAGCTGGGGGGAGATGGGGAGCAAAGGTATTCCTGAGGCAGGTGTTCAGGTAAGCCAGAAAGAGTGTAAGGCAGGCAGGGGTGGGGCAGGATTCCGGCAGGTCCATTCTGCCCCCAAGCCTGAGGGGTCAGTATTACAAAAAGCTCAGCATGTGGGCCCTGCTAGTACTCCTTGGCTGGAGTTAGGGAGTTAGGGGTGGTGGAGAGCAGAAGGAGATCCTGGAGAAAGCTAGCCTTGTGACCAGTGTTGGTTTCTTCTATTGGGACAACAGCACAAAGGCCACGTGGGGTTGCTGGCCATGGAGAGGGGCCTGGACTGCTGGCTGTGAGGCCCTGCGGTAATGGTGGAATTGCCAAGCTGGGTGTTGGTGCTGGCACACTGCTGGAGGGGCTGCTAGGCATGGGCTGCATCAGGATTGTGCTGGGCCTTCACTGTGTGCAGCCCCAAGTGTCTGGCCACTGGTGATCTGCATGTGCTGGATGCACTACTCAAGGGGCTCTGTCCACCTCTGACCATAGCCCTGCTGCTGCTGAGCCTGCCACATTACCCTTCTGGGCCATTTGCACAAGGCTGCCATGGCCCTCAGCACTGTGGCCACTGCTGCTTCTGTGCATCAGCGTGTGCCACAGGGACTTGTCCATAGGTCTGGCTACTGGACCCTGCCTCTTCCCATGCCACAGCTGGGCCTTGCTGGCTGCTCCCTGGCGTTTCTCCTCGTTCATTGTTTTCTTGATTTTCCTTGAAGCCAGAGGCTTATGCGAGCAAGCCAGTCCCCTGGGCATGCACCCATCCAACTTGATGGTTCTGCTCTGTGCAAGTCAAAGGGCTCCAGAGGACTGGCTAGCCTGCCACTGCTACTTGTGGCATTCTTGGTAGGGGCAACTGCCTCGTCCTGTGACATGGAGCCACAGGTCAGCACTATGAGGGAACCAGGAAAGAGGGTACAGGCCCTGACCCCACTGAGGGGGCCATCACTAGACCTGCAGGACTTAGTGTTGGTGGTCATGGTGCTGTAATGAGTCTTTGGGTGGCATCAGGTACTCTGCTCATCTTAGGCATCTTTGTGGTGAGCTAGACACCTGCAGCTGTGGACTCAGCACAGGGCTGGCGTGGCTACGGTTCTGCTTCTTAGTGCCTGTCTGTGGCACCACTGCACTGCAACTCCTGCTTAATGCCTGCTCCTGGCCTTGGCTGGGCTGGGCATCAGGCTGGGGCCAAGGCGCCATGGGGAGCCAAGACACAGGACTGGCTCTGGATACTGATGCGGAGTGTGGCACTGGGCAGAACCTGGCATGTGGTCATCATGTGGGGCCCAGAAATGGACTTGCTCATTAGTAGGATATAGTAACAAACAAGGATACACTATGGATACAGACTGCAGTCAGGATCCTGCCCAGTGCTTGAAGGTCTGGTAGTATCAGTGATGACAAGGCCTCTAAGAGCCTGAGTTCCCATCCCAAATTTGGGCATCTCCTCATCATGTCACCACCAGCAGCTCCAGTTCCATAAAGAAAACAGGTTGTATGTTCAGTTTCAGCCTAATGATTCTCAGCAGGTCCTGGAAGTCCAATGACAGACTGGGGAGACCCCCGAGAACATCATCACGATTATTCTACCTCCTCTGTCCCACCCTATCCCAACTTCAATAAAATATCCTGTCAAACACCTGCATGTGGATTTCAAGGTCTAATCTGCTTGTGGTTTTCCTGACATATGCACGCGTTGGTAAGTGGGGTAAGTATAACAGGAGACTTTTTTTGGCCACACCACGTGGCTTGTGGGATCTTAGTTCCCTGACCAAGGATTGAACCCAGGCCCTCAGCAGTGAGAGCGCACAGTCCTAACCACTGGACAACCAGGGAATTCCCAGACAGGAGAGTTTAAACCAAATTATCACAGAACTTAAGCGAGGCCCTTCCTGGCCAGGTGTGTGTCCAGGTGGGTGCTCAAAAATGCCAGACTTTTGGGGCCCATCGACAGGCCATTTCAGACATTCTCTGTGCTCGAGTCTTGACAGAATTTCCCGGGCTTCATTTTGTTCAAATGTTTCCGTGACAACTCCAAAGCTTTGACGTCAGAAACGCGATAGGGACTCACATTTGTTCCCAAGAACAGAATTGGGATGGTCCCGAGGTTTCCAGGGCTGAAGGAGAAAAGTCGAAGAGCAAAGGGCCATGCTCATGTTTGCCTCCTGCCTTGGTGCTGAACACCTTCCCTCCAGGTCCGCGGCAAATCATCCCCTGAAGTGCCGTCGCCACGACCGCTTCTAGTGACCTGGAGCACAAAGACGGAAGTGAAGCGCCTTGAAAGGCAGGAAAGGCCGCCCTCTGCCCTTTCAATGGCGCTGACAACCCTGGAGAGCACCGCCCCCTCCCGCCAAAAAAGGACACCATTGGCTCTCCCTGACGGCGTCGCTCTCCTATTGGCCAGTGAGCTAATGCCAATGTGCAGATTGGCCCCAAAGTTTTCTTTCGGTTTCCGGCGTCCCAGCAATGGCAGCTCTGGACTCCTTGTCGCTCTTCACCGGCCTCGGCCTGAGCGAACACAAGGCCCGCGAGACGCTCAAGAACACGGCTCTGAGCGCGCAGCTGCGCGAGGCGGCGACCCAGGTGCGAACCTAAGTCCCTGGTCCTGGCTGCCGACTGTTCCCCAACGCAGCGCCAGGCCGGGTCCTGACCCCAACCAACCTACCTTGTCTTGTTCAGGCCTTTCTTACTGGGCATGGGGCTTATCTCCTGACTCCTCTGACCTCAGGCGCAACAGACAATGGGCTGCACCATCGACAAGGCTACCGGGACCCTGCTCTATGGCTTGGCCTCCCGACTCCGGGATCCGCGGCGTCTCTCTTTCCTCGTGAGCTACATAGCCAATAGGAAGATCCATACGGAGACCCAGCTGAGCGGTGAGACCCCTGCCTGTCCTGCCGCTTCCACCTCCAACTCCTCCTCTCAGCCAAGATCCCTATCTGCCCATTCTGCGAAGTCCCTCAGCGTCTCTCTGCATTACTAGTTCTGCATTCCTCTCTAAACCCAGGCCCTGGCACTGAGGGATGGAGAGGGCCACCTCTGGTGAGACTGACTAGAGGACTGTAGGTCTGAGGGAGAGTTTCCCTCAGAGCACATGCTTCTTTCCTGTGACCTCAGGGCTTCTCTAGGGGTGCAAGACTTAATTTCCCAGGAGGCCAAACTAATTGGGGTTTCATGGATCGGATTAGGGCTCTGTCTTCCTACTTCTTGGAGCTGAGGTGCCACAAATTAATTGGCTCTCTTTTTTCAGCTGCCCTTGAGTATGTGCGGAGTCATCCCCTGGACCCCATCAACACCATGGTCTTTGAGCAGGAATGCGGTGTGGGCGTTGTGGTGACCCCAGAGCAGATTGAGGAGGCTGTGAGTCTTTCCCCAGGCATCGGTTGCCTCCTTAGTACTGACCCTGAAAAGGGGTGGCTCAGCCTTTCCAACCAGGAAGACCCAGGGTGAGGGTGTGGGTTCTTAGAGCATTTCTGAAGGACACTTTCCTGAACCACATGGTTTGGCTTTCTGTAGGTGGAGGCTGCCATAAATCGCCACCGACCTCAGCTCCTAGTAGAGCGTTACCATTTCAATATGGGGCTGCTGATGGGTGAGCAGGGCCTGGGGCAGGGGACTATGTTATTCTCTCTAGTCATGCCTTCTCTTCTGCATGGGTGAGAGGGAGGTGGGAAGAGGAATAGGAACATCTTAAAAGTGGTCTGGCTGTGGTTTTTGAGGTCAGCCAGGTTCTTTTCTTGGGAAAGAGGGTGGGCAATGTCCTGCTTTGCCTTTCTGCAGCTCCCTCTGCCCATATTTCTAGGAGAGGCTCGGGCCGCGCTCAAGTGGGCAGATGGCAAAATGATCAAGCACGAAGTAGACATGCAGGTGGGTGCCTCCTTGATCTGAAGCAGGCAAAGACCCTGCCAGAGACAGTGTCTAGAGTCCACTGAGGGATAAATGGTGGTGGGAGGGGAAGAAAGCCTATTCCTATTCTGATGGTGGATAGTAAAGCTTGGGGTAGAGGGAGCAGCACCCGGTTGGACAGTGAAAGACTTGGGCCTCTGGGTTCTGCCTAATTTGGGGTGAGTTGCTTTACTCTGAACCTCAGTTTCCTCATCTTGTAAATAAGGGTGATGTGGCCTTCATCTCAGCGTGCTGGCAGAGAATCACAAGAGGGTGATGGTTGAAGTAGATGGCATATCTTGATGCTGGGCCCACAGTTCCTTTCTGTAAATGGCGGTTTTTGTTACCTGAGCCCAGGACCCTCAGGAGGGAAAAAGCATTTGAGGCTGCAGAACCATGTGAGGAGCAGAGGTGGGATGGGCTGGGTAGGTTTTTCAAGGTGGTGCCAGTAGACAGAACCAAGAAGCCCTTAGCTAGATGGGTGGGTGGGGTCAGTCATGGGCTCCTGTCCCAGCTCTGACTCTGGTCTCTGCTCAGGTCCTCCACCTCCTGGGTCCCAAGACAGAGACTGATCTGGAGAAGAAGCCCAAGGTGGGACTGAGCATGGTCTTGGGTCCTGGGGATGAGGTGGGGTAGGGTGAAACTTCAGGCTGGGGAAGGGAGTATCTGACCCCAGTGATCCCGAGACCTTGACCCAACTTTTGAACTTCTCCCAGGTGGCAAAGTCTCGGCCAGAAGAAACAGACCGAAGGACAGCAAAGGATGTGGTGGAGAATGGTGAGAGGCTTGAGGCTCCTGTCACATTCAACTCCCTGATTTCTGGGTTTTCCACCTGATGGGTCATTATAGCCCAGATTCCTCAGGCCGTTGGCTTAGTCAACACTCTGTCTTCTGCTGCAAGACTGGAATTTCTGGTGTTTCCTTTACCCAGAAACTAGTCAGAGGAGGCCTGAGAAGTCTGGCTCTGTATCTCTTGTCTCTGGGGTTGGGGAAAGAGGGGACTGCTTGGTTCTATTCTGGTTGCAGGATATGGGTAGTATCGACAGGCACCTCCCTGAGCTGGATGTGGTAGCTGTATCCAGAGAGTAAGTTTTCCTTGGTCTGTTCTCTGCAGGTGAGGCTGTTGTTCAGACCCTGTCTCTGATGGAGCAGCTCCGAGGCGAGGCGCTTAAGTTCCACAAGCCCGGTGAGCAGGCAGGTTGAAACTCTGTGGAGGGCTGGATCTTTTTTTTTTTTTTTTTTTTTTTGCCACACCACGCGGCATGTGGAACCTCCCTGACCAGGGATCGAACCCGTGCCCCCTGCAGTGGAAGCCCAGAGTCTTAACCACTGGACCACCAGGGAAGTCCTGGATCTTTTTTTTTTATTGAAGTATAATTGATTTGTAATGTTGTGTTTAATTTCTGCTGTACAGTAAAGTGACTCAGTTATACATATATATATTCTTTTCCATTATGGTTTATCACAGGATACTGAATATAGTTCCCTGTGCTATACAGTAGGAACTTGTTGTTTATTCATCCTATATATAATAGTTTACATTTGCTAATCCCAAACTCCCAGTACTTTTCTCCCTTATCCCTCCTCCCCACGTTGGCAACCACAAGTCTGTTCTCTATGTCAGTGAGTCTGTCTGTTTTGTAGATATGTTCATTTATGTCGTATTTTAGATTCCACCTATAAGTAATATCATATTGTATTTGTCTGTCTGACTTACTTTGCGTAGTATGATAATCTCTAGGTCCATCCGTGATGCTGCAAATGGCATTATTTCATTCTTTTTAATGGCTAAGTAATATTCCATTGTATATATGTTCCACATCTTTATCCATTCATCTAATGGTGGACATTTAGGTTGTTTCCATGTCTTGGCTATTATAAATAGTGCTGCTGTGAAGGTAGTGGTGCATGTATCTTTTTGAATTATAGTTTTGTCTGGGTATATGCCCATTAGTGGGATTGCTAGATCACATGGCAACTCTATTTTTAGTTTTTTGAGGAAACTCCATACTGTTTTCTGTATGGCTTCACCAATTTACATTCCCACCAACAGTGTAAGAGGGTTTCCTTTTCTTGTGGAGGGCTGGATCTTAATAGCAATTCCTGTAGTCAGGTCCCTGGGATAGAGGGAGCGCTGGGCTGTAGCCTGGTATCATCAGGCTTGTTCTGGCCCTGGCAGGTGAGAACTACAAGACCCCGGGCTATGTGACCACTCCACATACCATGGATCTACTGAAGCAGCACCTGGAGATCACTGGAGGACAGGTGTGTGGGAATATTGGCAGGCTAGCTAGTGCCATCATCACTTGCCTGGGGCTGCCTCCATACTACCCCACCTTACCTATCACCATGGCCTCCCTGGGAAGGGTCATCCTTTAGTGTAGTCTGAGTTCTGACCTGATTCCTCTGCTCCCATTCCTCTTATCTCAGGTGCGTACCCGGTTCCCGCCAGAACCCAATGGAATACTACACATTGGACATGCCAAAGCCATCAACTTCAACTTTGGCTATGCCAAGGTGAGTGTGTCTGGGGACTTGGCAAGCAGGGTAACTGCTTGCTGCTCCCATGACTAGGTACCAGAGAGGTATCCCTACTTTTCCTGCTGCTCCCATAAAGTGTCCCAGAGCAGACAGAGGCCTTGGAGGGGATACCTAGAAATGTGTGATAGATACCTAGGAATCCACCTAATTGGGCTCATTGAAGAAAAACTCTTGGTGAGGGACATTTGGGGAAATTCCCAGTGCAACCTCTTGGGCTTAGGAAGAGGCTATGCTGTGTCCCACGTTAGTATGAGATACCTTGTTTAGGGCGTTTAGATATAGGAAGGTGAGTGAAAGATATTTTCAATTCTGACGTGGGAGAGCTCTGAGAATGTCCCAGTTTGATGAGATGGATTGTAGGAGCTGATGATGTGGGAGCTCACAGATACTGCAACTCTCCTAGGCCAACAATGGGATCTGTTTCCTGCGCTTTGATGACACCAACCCTGAGAAGGAGGAAGCAAAGTTCTTCACTGCCATCTGCGACATGGTGGCCTGGCTGGGTATGGGTTGGGGAAGGCCTGGGCAAAACTGCTTATCAGTGGGCCTCTCCCTGGGCCATGGCCTGCCATTGGGTGTCCCTGATTGGTTGCTAATACCTTCTCATTCTGCCCCAGGTTACACACCTTACAAGGTGACATATGCTTCCAACTATTTTGACCAGCTGTATGCGTGGGCCGAGGAGCTCATCCGCAGGTGAGGCCAGGGCCATTACGTGGAGCCAGGCAGACTGACCAGGGCACATCCATGCTGGGCATTCACACCCCTTTCTCATAGGGGTCAGGCCTATGTGTGCCACCAGCGAGGAGAGGAGCTCAAAGGCCACAACCCACTGCCCTCACCCTGGAGAGACCGTCCCACAGAGGAGTCCCTGCTGCTCTTCAAGGTGGGGCTCTGGGGTTGCAATTGGGTCTAGGTGGGCCAAGATACTGAGAATGAGATTCCCTTGTGCTGAGTGGCAGCCTGAGCCCTTGCTCCCTCAGGCAATGCGCAAGGGCAAGTTTGCAGAGGGTGAGGCAACTCTGCGGATGAAGCTGGTGATGGAGGATGGCAAGATGGACCCTGTGGCCTATCGAGTCAAGTATACACCGCACCACCGCACAGGGGACACCTGGTGGGTGTGAGCTTGGGGTGGGGTTGCGGAGTTGTAGAGTGGTGGGTGGGCCATGGGTAGGGCAGAGTGGGGCCGGATGGTGGGGCCCACTGTCTATGCCCTGCAGGTGCATCTACCCAACCTATGACTACACACACTGCCTCTGTGACTCCATCGAGCATATCACCCACTCACTCTGCACCAAGGAATTCCAGGCCCGGTGAGGGAGCCTCGGGCCCGTGGGGAGGGGAGGGCCAGTGGGACTCCAGCAGCCCTTCCTGCCGGTCTCTCCCTGGTTGGAGGTGGCCAGTCCTGACTCTGCCCTCCCACCCCAGACGCTCTTCCTACTTCTGGCTGTGCAATGCACTGGACGTCTATTGTCCTGTGCAGTGGGAGTATGGCCGCCTCAATCTGCACTATGCTGTTGTCTCTAAGAGGAAGATTCTCCAGCTTGTGGCAGCTGGCGCTGTGCGGTAGGTGTGGCTTTTTGACTAATGAAGCCTGGTGGTACTAGTAGCATGTGCTGCCGAAGGTCTTCTCACCACCATCTCGCCCACAGGGATTGGGATGACCCACGGCTCTTCACGCTCACAGCCTTACGTCGGCGGGGCTTCCCTCCTGAGGCCATCAACAACTTCTGTGCTCGGGTATAGCTGAGTGGGCTGAGTGGGCAGGTGGGGGCTGAGCACAGTAGTATGTGGTTGTGGCTGTCACTGATGCTGTCCTTTCCTGCTAGGTGGGAGTGACAGTGGCACAGACCACGATGGAACCACATCTGCTAGAAGCCTGTGTGCGTGATGTGCTGAATGACACAGCCCCTCGGGCCATGGCTGTGCTGGAGCCATTACAGGTGGTCATCACCAATTTTCCTGCTGCCAAGGTAAGTCTCCTTCAGAGTGTGCGTGTGTGTGTGTGTTGGGGGTTGCACCTGGGTTTGGGTGTGGGAATCCCAGTGCCTAGTGTGACTCAGACACTTATCTCCTACTATAGTCCTTGGACATTCAGGTACCCAGCTTCCCAGCTGATGAGACCAAGGGCTTCCATCAGATTCCCTTTGGACCCATTGTCTTCATTGAAAGGACTGACTTCAAAGAGGTGAATGGGGGTGGTGAAGGGTCCTGTTTGTTCCTGGGCCCAGTCCTGAGGGCCCTTCATCTCTTCTTCTATCAGTCCATCTACTCCCTGCTTCAGTCAAACCAATCCTTGCCAGACATAGGGGTGGGAGAAGCCTCTTGTACCTGCCTGACCCTTGCAGCCTCTTGTGTCCACCCCACTTCCTACCTCTAGGAGCCAGAGCCAGGCTATAAGCGCTTGGCATGGGGCCAGCCCGTGGGCCTGAGGCATACAGGCTACATCATCGAGCTGCAGCATGTTGTCAAGGTGAGAGCCAGCGGCAGCCTTCCTACCACAGTGCCTGCTGGGGTGAGGATCTGGGTGCAGCTTGCAGTCCTGGTAGTGGTGTCCAAGTCTGATTGCAGGCCCCTTGACTTCCAGGGCCCCAGTGGCTGTGTGGAAAGCCTTGAGGTGACCTGCAGACGGGCAGATGCCGGAGAAAAGCCCAAGGCATTTATTCACTGGGTATCACAGCCTCTGACGTGTGAGATTCGCCTCTACGAGCGACTGTGAGTGAACAGAGCTGGTGTTGGGGCAGGTACAAGATGGGCATTGCTTGCTGTGGCTGCCCAGCTGGAGTCTGACCTTCACTCTGGCTGCAGATTTCAGCACAAGAACCCTGAGGATCCTGCTGAGGTGCCTGGTGGATTCTTAAATGACTTGAACCCGGTAGGCTCATGGGGTATGGGGTGAGGGTGATGGGCCTTTCTGGCTGGATGGCCACCTGAGTTCTCTGCCCACAGGCATCACTACAAGTAGTCGAGGCAGCATTAGTGGACTGTTCTGTGGCCCTGGCAAAGCCCTTCGACAAGTTCCAGTTTGAGCGGCTTGGTTACTTTTCTGTGGACCCAGACAGCCGCCAGGGACAGGTGCTTGAATTTACCTTTCTGCAACAGTGATGGTGGTGTCTTCCATTCTCTGTGCCAAGCACTTTGCTGACATTTCCTTACTTAATCTTCACCACCTGAGGTGGGGTTCATGTTCTACCGATGAGGAAACAGGCTCAGAGGTTAAGTCCGTGCATAAAATTTTGTATGAACCCTTCCTTTCTTATTCCTCAAGGTAGGGGGCAGGCATAGGGATTGTTATAATTCTTATAAAATGGAGACCCAGAGCCATCCAGTCCTTTAGCCAAAGTCAAAAAGTTATCGATAACTAGAGTTTCTTGGCCCTCAGCTCCTCTGGGATGAAGTGAGGGTTGGAGTGGGGTGTCTGGTGAGACCCACTTAGGCCTTCTGGCCTGGTTCTGGCTTGGTGGTCATTCCTCTCCCTCTGCCCTCCAGCTTGTCTTCAACCGGACCGTCACACTGAAGGAGGACCCAGGAAAAGTGTAAACTGGAAGTCCTGTGGACCTACCTCATCCTTCTGGAGGCTAGGGGTACCCAGACTCCATGTCAATAAAGAACAGCTAAATCCCCCTGGGGTCTGTGTTATCTCTCTCTGGTCTCCTAGCACCCAAGGGCCTTAGAGTCATGCTGGGGGAGGGGGAAGGTACACTACACACAGAGCAGTAGTGACAGCTTTGAAACCACTGGTGCAGTTCTTGATGCTCGAGGGCTGAGGCCTGGGCCTGATTCGTTATCTTCTGCACCTGGTCTGAGGGAATGGTGGGTCTTGGGTTGCTGCTCCACTGTTAGGAGCCCTGTGTCAGAGGAACCTGGAAGGTTTGTGTCTGCCTGCATGCCTAGGCAGATGGAGAGGCCTGGCTCCTAGTCCAGTCATTAAAAAATAATTATTGAGTACCTACTATGTGCCAGGCACAGTGAGATGAAGACCTTCTCAGTCCACCACCTAGTTGGGGAGACAGAGGGCGACCAGGTATTGTGCAGATGTCTCCTTGGGGCCTGTGTGAGGCTGGAGGTTTCTGACCCAGCCTGGTCCTCTGAAGACTACTCTCAGAAGTGACTCCTGAGGGGAACCCCAGAGGACTAGGAGTTTGCCAGGGGAGGATGAACAAGTGCAAAGGTCCAAAGGCCTTTTAAAGAAACAGTATGATAGTCTATGTCCCTCTGGGGCAATGTGGGCTACTGGTGAAGCCCGTGTGTGCCTGCAGCTTTAACACCCTCCACATTTTCCCTGTATACAAACACCAGGCTACCGAGGCCCGCTTTAAGGTGGACTGGACTGCGGAAGGCTGAATTAGGATGACAGCAAATAGAGGGTGAGGGGTTGGTCCCAGATGCTAGGGACTCCTGGAGGAGAGTGACCCGGGGCTTCCCAGGTGGGGTGCGGCTGGAAGCGCCGGGCCTAGGTCAGAGGCTGTGGGGGCCACCTTAAGTAAGAGGCTGGTCTCCGCACCGCGTGAGGCTGCGAGAAGGAGGCCCCGGCAGGCGGCAGAAGGGTCCTGAGAGTGAGCTTCAAGCCCAGGCCTGCCCAGGCTCCAGGGCTAGGCCGATCTCCGGCCCTGGCTCCGCCCCATATGGAGGGGCGTCTGAGGGCGGTACGCTCCGCCCTACACCCCGGGCTCCTGCCGCTACTGCAGCCCTAGGATCGGCCTCTCTCCTCTGCAGAAGCGTTCCCTTTAAGTCTGGCCAGGAGGCAGCCTTAGTTCTCGCGGGATTCGACGCTCCAATCATCGCGAGAGAGGCTTTCGGCACTCATTGGCTGTGAGGGTTGAATGTAAGATGGCGCCCAGGGAGCTGTGAGGGGAAAATCCTGTCGGTCTTGGAGCGGCGACGGCAGAACCGGGGCCCCGAGCGGTGCGGCGGGGCCGGCGGGTAGAACGGCGGCGGCGGCGGCGGCGACGTCGCCGGGTGAGGGCTCCAGTGGGGGCAGGGATGTGGCGGGGTTGCGGGCCTGAGACAGCGGGCCCACCCCACACAACGGCGGGCGGGGGCGGGCGGGGGCAGGCAGGCCGCTGCCGCTGGGCCCAGGAGACCTCGGGGCGGCTCCGGCGCCGAGAACGACCCAGGGCTCGCACGCCCCCGCCCCTTGGGTGGGGGAGGGGCGGTTCGGGGATTCGGGTGGGCACGGCGCGCGAATGCGCGCTGGTGGGCGCGCGCGGCCGGGGCTGTTTATATGTTCGGGGGCGCGCGCGCTGTGCGGCCCTCCCGGGGCTCGTGGCCGCTGACGTGCGCGTTCCCGACCCGGATATCTCGGCTCCTGGAGCTGCAGCCCGTCGGCCAGAGCGGCTTTCTGGGGCGCGCGCCCCGAAGTCGGGGGTCGCGGGCAGGCGCGCGGCCTGCTGTTGGGTGGCGGCACCGCTGCGCGGGCGCGCAGGACACCCCTGCTGCGAGGAGGGGCGGCGGGCGGGCAACTTGCAATTTGGAGAAGGTTGTGGGTTGGACCCTTCCTGCTCAGGTGACGTCCCCGGACCAACGGGGCCTAGGCCTGAGGAGAAACCAACCTGCTTTGCGGTCTGGCTTGCGGCCCCGCTCCTCTGCGAAGTGGGCGAGATTGCTGGTTCTCTAAGAATGAGGTGTCCCGAGGCCCATGTGCAGGGTGGGTACTTGGGAGGGTGCTACCCTGATTCTGAAACCGAGCGCTGTTCGTTTGTGAGGGCAGCGAACCCCCTCGACTTACGCACCTTGTTTTGATGCTTTGTGCTGGAGAGGGAAGGCAAATCCTAAAAGGCCCTTCAGTGGTATTTGTTTTCTTGTCATTAGAAAGTAATTCTTCATTAAAGCGCAGTTCTTAGACGTCACATCTGTGCGCTCCGTAAGGGGATCCACTTCTATGGACGCTGTGAAACTGCCCAAGCTGTAAATTGCCACTTTAAATCCTGAAATGCAGCCTTTTCCTCTGTTTGGTTGGGAGGGGCTTACTTGTACTCTGTTAGGTTAAAGGGCCCGCTATTGCTCAGCCAAAAAGTTGCTCAGAACGAAATTGGACAATCTGATAAACAGTGCTTTGCCTTCTTTTGTAAGTCCGAAGATCCCCACCAGATCTGAAATCTGCCTGCAAAAGTCACTTTTGATACAGGATTTCAGTCCTTTTCAGCTTTTTTATTTTTTTAAATCCCAGCACTGTGTTCTGGTGCCAGGGGAGTTCTAGGTTTGTTCAGAGAAATAGGTACTTCTTTTTTCTAAGACAAAATATGTGCTAGTTTACGTTTTACAGTCTTGCTTCATTAAATTTAAGGAAAAAGAAACTAAGTGGAACTAAAATTAGCAATTAAATTTGAAAATTGTGGGGGTAGAAAACTACCTAAAAATATTGTATTATTAGAAAACTCCTAATATACTGTATTATTTTAAGAACAAGTTTAAAATTTAAAAAGAGGCTGAGGATGGAAGGAACTTCTTTGTTCTGTCTTCTTTAGAATGTTACAGGTCTTTAGAACTCAGGACAAGCACCAGAAATGCATGCAACATGGTGACTGGTGAGTTAGAATTATTCATATGCTGGAAATATGTGTGCAGTTTTTTTCCTGGTAATACTGAAACGTTAGAAATCCTGCCAGTCATTCTGGGTGCTGGCTGCCAGAAATTAGTAGGTGCTGGAAAATTGACTATGTGGGAGAACTGCATCTTTGAAGCCAGCCAGTTTGCTGCTTGAACAGTTTTTTCCTCTTAAAATGTAAGTCAGTGCAACTTTCAGGTTTTAGCATGACTAGGCATCAGCTTTTCTAAGGATCCAAATGGTTCAAAGACAAGCAGTCAAGTTTATCTAGGATACACTTAAAATATTAATACACCATTTAGGCCTGCTTTTTCTGGAATTTTTAATCCTTACGTTTGAGTTCTGCCTTTTAAATTGGTGTCTGTAGATAATATTTTTTCATAAGCTCATTAACTAAGATTTCCCTATTAAAAGATGTCCTGCTTCCAGTCCTCTGTGATGAATAATTTGTGTACCTCTCTAAGAACCTCTGCCTTTCCACAACCCCTTTCCACTTATGTTGCCATTTTAAAGGAGAGATCAAATTGTGGTTGAAGTTTTATGTAAATTTGAATTGCTCCAAAAGGTAACCAAAGTTAGGGGCTCTGGGTGTGGCTATCCTCCATCATGACAGCTTCAGAATCAGGGATTTCTTCCTTCAAGCTTGCGTGCCTTCTTTTAATTTAATCAAGTACAAGTTTGTCTTTGACATGCCATGCTTCTTGCTTGTGTACTTTTTATTTTAATTTAATTTACTTATATTTTTTATTAATTAATTAATTTATTTATTTTTGGTTGCGTTGGGTCTTTGTTGCTGTGCGCGGGCTTTCTCTAGTTGCGGCGAGTGGGGGCTACTCTTCGTTGCGGTGAGCGGGCTTCTCATTGCAGTGTCTTCTCTTGTTGTGGAGCACGGGCTCTAGGCGTGTGGGCTTCAGTAGTTGTGGTTCCCGGGCTCTAGAGCGCAGGCTCAGTAGTTGTGGCGCACAGGCTTAGTTGCTCCGCGACATGTGGGAATCTTCCCAGACCAGGGCTCGAACCCATGTCCCCTGCATTGGCAGGTGGATTCTTAACCACTGCGCCACCAGGGAAGCCCGCTAGTGTACTTTTTAAATGGCCACCCTTTATCTATAATGGTTTTTTATTTCTCAGCCTCAGAATGAAGTGTTATATGAACACCTGTTCTTTTCAATTTCTTTGTAGGTAGTTGCCCTGCATTTTGTTCCAGAGGTTTTAAGTCCTTTCCAGGCTTCACTTAAATGCTCCACTAGTTTTTTCCTAATTGTCACATTGGATTGTGATTTCTAATTGTAGCTGCATGAAGAATGATAGATTAACCCCTTGCTTTGCTGAAAAGGGGAAAAGAATGGTCCTTTGTTGTCACACTTTAGGCTAGGGCAAAACTGTAGGTAAAGCTGGTGGACTGTGTCAGAAAGCCCTTTTTTGCATGTGCGTTTGAAATATCTGTCTATACTTATTAATTCAGTAGATCTGTATACAATTTAATGAAAAATTATAAAGTGAACCACTGTGTAACTAGCACCTCTTCAAGAAATAGAACAATGCCAGCACTTCTGAACCCTTCATGGGTCCCTTCCTGGTTACAGCTTCTCATTCCCTAGAGACAATGACTATTCTGAATTCTGTGATAATCATGTTCTTTGTTTTTCTTTTTACTACCTTCGTATCCCTCAACAACCTAGTTTTATTTAATTTTGAATTTTATATAAATGGAGTCATGCTGTTTTGTATCTTATTCTAGCATTGTGCTTGTGACATTCATCCACGCTGTGTGCAGCTGTAGTTCATTCATTCCAATTTCTGTATAGTAGTCTGCTGTTTGAACAAACCATAATTTATTCACTCTATTATTGATAGACATCTAGATTCCTTCCATTTTGGGGCTATTAACAATGCTACTATGAACATTCTTGGTTAAGTACATTTGTATAGGTGTGTGTCATGTACATATAGGGATAGAATTTGCTGGGTCATATGGAATGGACGTTTTCAAACTTCACTAGATAATGCAAACAGTTGTGCCAGGTTACAGCTCATCAGTCATTGGTAGGAATATGAGTTTAAGTTTCTGGTTGAAAGTGTGTTGTTCAGAACTAGAACCATGGTGAAAATGCCCCTATATCAGGGATTTCTCTGTCTGGTGAAGGCATGGGGCAGGTGGATGTCCTAATGGGATAATTTCTATCACAAACCATGTGGTGGGTTAGTATCTTTAAGAATAGAACTGTGTTCTCCCCATCTGCTTCTTTGAAATGACTCCTTATGTTAATTAGGACAAATGTGACTGTGACTCCTTAAAATGGAAATTGATGTTTTTTTCATGTGAATGTGTTCTTCAAACCAGAACTAAGCTATGAGGAACTATTGCTAGTAGATGTGAGCCTTAAGAGGGGCCCAAGAGCATGACCATTGGGTAAACAGGAAGAGGCAGGGCTCTGAGGCAGCTCCGAATGTCTTCTCTTAGTTCATCACATATTCAAGACCCACCCTGCAGAGTTGCATGGGGGCCGGGAAGAGGTACCAGATTCAAGGGGACCCAAGAAGGGATGACTCCCCTGAGTACTTAGGCCTTCCCTTAGTACTGAAATAGAAAAAAATTAGCAAACAGAAATGTAATAGATTGTTGTTTTGGAGTAACCTTTTCCTCTTGTGTACTAGAGATAAAATAATTAGAATAATGATAACTTTGGTATACTGAGGGCCTGCTCTTTGTCAGGCACTGTGCTAAGCTCCAGTAGAAGGAAGTACAGGGGAAATAACCAGTAAAAATGTGTGCGGTTGTAGTGAAAATTTCCTGGGTCTGTTGGTGGGGCAGTTGGTTTGTCTATTGCTTTGCAAAGCAGCTATGCTTGAAGTATTCAGAAGCAAATACTTGGCTACAGACTCCACCCTAAAGAGTCCCAGAGTGTTTTCCCCTCCATTTCTGACTCCCAGAAATTGGGAGTACTCAACTATCCCTCCAGCTTCATGTTTTTGAGAAGTATTTTAGTTCATCAGTTTACTTAATGCTCCTCATTGAGTCTTTGACTTGGGGCTAATTAAGAATCTTCTTTCTTTTGGGGTTATAGAGTGTAGTTTCATTAAGTTTATACATTTTTCTTTCACTGTTACCAAGGCTCAGCCTTAAGTATCTGGTGAGCAACATCTTGAATTTAACAGTCTTCATTATTATGCAAGCTTCTGTTGCTTGATGGTTTTGTCTTTCACAGTTTCAGATTTTGAGGGAAAAATCAAACTATGAACAACCAGAATTGTTTGTGTGTCTGTTACTGACTGTTATTGTGGTATAACCACTATGCAAAAAGGATTACTTTTTAACTGTCTTTTTGGTTTAATACAAATTGCGGAAAATACAGGAGTGTATTAAACAGGACGAAATTTAAGTCCTCTGTTATTCCATACTACCCAGGCATAACTGCTGTTATGCCAGTTTTTCTTCTTGGGTACATAATTAAACCATACTGGGATAGATAAATACGATTGTATTGGCCTCCCTTTTCCCACGTAATGTGTCTTCTGTGTCACTAAATTTTTTTAATTTAAAACCAAACGTTTTGTTGGGGGAAAGTGGATCTTCTAGGTATTAACATGCTTTTTTTTTTTTTTAAGTTACTGTTACAGAAGGATCTGTGGAATCACACAAAAAGCTTGGAAGCAGACCTTCTTTATATGAATTTGATATACAATCACAGTGGCATTTTAAATCAGCGGGCAAAGAAATTTCAGTAATTCAGTAAATGATACAGGGTTGTTGGGTCTTTGGAAATAAAATTAGGCTTTTACCTCACACTATGCAAAATAAATTCTAAATGGATCAAAGCATAGTATAAATAATTACACTGTAAATTTAAAAATTGTAAGTGAATGAGTTTATGGTAAAGGCATACTTTTTCTGAGCATAAAAGCAAAGGAAGAACCTATCACCACTATTGAGAATATGTTTAATTTTTCTCAGTGTTGTTTTTTACTCACTGACTGGACTCAAATATTTAAATGTATTTCTGAAGGCCCCCCCACCCCCCGCCCCGCCAAGCAGCACTTTTGTGTCAGGTCAAATGCTGACTTAGTGTACTTTCATTATTGGGATGTGTCAGTCTGGTAGATACTGCCAAGTGAGCAGGTTAAAAGGACAAGAAATGAAGCCTTGTGTATAAATGAGCAGATGGGAATATTCTTTCAAATTGGCCTTCTCTGTTATATATTTTTTTAAGTTCTCCATTGAATTTGTTATTTGTTAATATTTAGCTTCCTCTGATTTAGTGGTTCTCAGATGATTCTGTGGACTTGTACAGGCAGTGAAGAACCTCTTAGGGGCTTAGTGAAAGGAAAAAGCAATGGGAATTGGGAAGTAGTAGCTTCTGCTTAGAGCCAACAGTAGACTGTAAGGTTGGAGCACTGCAGAACGTTTTATAACTTTGGAGTCTCAACTACTTAAAATACATGGCTAGCTATAAACCAGAAGGTGATTTTGTCATAGGATATTTCAGATATTTTCATAAGAACAGAGGAGAATATAGTGAACCTGTGTATGAACCTTTGTCAACGTTTTCTAAGTTTTATAGAATTTTCCCTACTTAAAGGTGTGTGGTCTTTTCTTTTTTTGATGAAAACTTAAAGAATGAACTTTGGGGCTTTATAGCAGATACTTTTCCAAGCTTTTATTCCATTCTTTCTGAGAACTGAATATCCACCTTATTTGCCATTCTGCTCAGGAAATAAATTTATATTTGGACTATTCTTGTAGTGACTGTTTTGAATGTAGTATTCTAGAAGTACTGACAGGTAGGATTTATTTGGAGCAGAATGGTTTTTATCATCTTTGGAACCTTGATTTTTTAAAGATTATTATTTTTTTTGGCTGTGCCAGGTCTTAGTTGCAGCACGCGGACTCTTAGTTGTTTAGTTGCGGCATGCATGTGTGATCTAGTTCCCCGACCAGGGGTCGATCACCGGCCCCCTGCATTGGGAGCGCAGAGTCTTACCCACTGGACTTACCAGGGAAGTCCTGGAACCTTGATTAAAAAAAAAAATAAAAGTTCTGAGTTTGATTTGGTATGAAATGCTGTGTTGTTAAAACTAAAAGATTGATTAAACAGAAGCTATACTCACTTAGCTAAATGCTTGTCAAAAATAGAGGGCATGGAACTTTAATTTCCTTATCTTACATGGTGGGAAGTCCAGAGATACTATAGAATTAGTGTGCCTACAACTAGAGGTTTAAAGCTATGAAACTGATCATGACAAAAATTAAAATATGATTGGCAGGGGTTAGTGAGAGGAAGGTGATTAAAATGCCCTAACACCTTTCCTAGAGGACAGACCAGTATTTAAAATTGGTAGATCAGAAAGAGAAAAACAAATACCGTATGCTAACACATATATATGGAATCTAAAAAAAAAAAAGAAAAAAAATGATCAGAAGAACCTAGGGGCAAGACAGGAATAAAGATGCAGACAGACCTACTAGAGAATGGACTTGAGGATACAGGGAGGGGGAAGGGTAAGCTGGGACAAAGTGAGAGAGTGGCATGGACATATATACACTACCAAACGTAAAATAGATAGCTAGTGGGAAGCAGCTGCATAGCACAGGGAGATCAGCTTGGTGCTTTGTGACCACCTGGAGGGGTGGGATAGGGAGGGTGGGAGGGAGGGAGATGCAAGAGGGAAGAGATGTGGGGACATATGTATATGTATAACTGATTCACTTTGTTATAAAGCAGAAACTAACACACCATTGTAAAGCAATTATACTCCAATAAAGATGTTAAAATAAAATAAAATAAAAGTAGTACTTAAAACTGGGAGTTAGTTAATTCAGGAAAGCATAAATAGTTATTTTGAAATGTTTAGGTAGATTTTTAAAAGTCAATTAAATTGTGGTTTTTCTGTTAGAACATATGAAGCCTTCTTTTAATAGAGCAGGATTTTCCCTCTATTTATGGTTCACTTATATTCTTAATTTGGAGAAAGCGGTTTAAAATTTTAGAGAGGAATTTTTTAAACATTTAACTTTTGATTTAAACATTAACATTCTGAACTGTGCTATAAGAAAAAAATAAGAGTTGTCTTGCAGTCTTTCACAGTTTTTGGCCACTTATAAAACCCCCTCCTGGGGCTTCCCTGGTGGCGCAGTGGTTGAGAGTCCGCCTGCCGATGCAGGGGACACGGGTTCGTGCCCCGGTCTGGGAGGATCCCACATGCCGCGGAGCAGCTTGGCCCATGAGCCATGGCCGTTGAGCCTGCATGTCCGGAGCCTGTGCTCCGCAACGGGAGAGGCCACAACAGTGAGAGGCCCACATACCGCAAAAAAAAAAAAAAAAAAAAAACCCTCCTTCCTAAAAAAAAAAAGAACCAGAGGTCACAGCATACTTAGCTGTTGTTTTTTTTTTTTTTTAATTTATTTATTTATTTATTTATTTTTGGCTGTGTTGGGTCTTTGTTGCTGTGCGCGGGCTTTCTCTAGTTGCGGTGAGCGGGGGCTACTCTTTGTTGTGGTGCGTGGGCTTCTCATTGTCGTGTCTTGTCTTGTTGCAGAGCATGGGCTCTAGGCGCGCAGGTTTCAGTAGTTGTGTCACATGGGCTCAGTAGTTGTGGCTTGCGGGCTCTAGAGCTCAGGCTAAGTAGTTGTGGCGCATGGGCTTAGTTGCTCCACGGCATGTGGGATCTTCCCGGGCCGGGGCTCGAAACTGTGTCCCTTGCACTGGCAGGCAGATTCTTAACCACTGCGCCACCAGTTTTTACTTTTCATTTTATACCTTGCTATATTATTTGAACAGTTTTTCTAAAAAAGTAAATGTGTTACTTTTACCCTCCCCACCAAAAAAACAAAGACACCCCCCAAAAAAACCCAACTAGGTGAAATTCTACACTGAAAACTGAAGAAAACTTGTTTCTAGGAAGAAAAATTGGTATAATTCTGCTTTGTACTTAATATCAGATGAGGCTTAAGCCTCCTCGGTTACTGAAACTTAAAAGAGTGAAGGGAAATAAGGTCACTAGGAAGATTCTGTGGACTGCCTTTACTGAGCAATATTTGTGTGAAGGTTTTCTGGTTCTGTAAACTTAACTTTCAGTGTTTCTTTGTGCTTGGTCATATTTATCTTCTCCCAGATTTGAAGCAGAAAAAGTTTTTTGGTTTTTTTTTTTTTGCATGATTTGCATGGTTCTCTATACTTAAAAAAAATGCTTTGATACAGTAGCTACGATTCTAGCACAGACAAAATTCAAGCAATCTCTAAGTATTTTACATGAGTGCAACTAATTACTGAAGAAAATTAATTTGGGGAAGTATAAATTTCAGTTGCCCTCTGCTGTTCTTCTATAATGGAGGTGAAAAACTGAAATATGTGCCAACATGGTAGAGAACTGGTTAATGGTTGTTCACACGATCTCTCCTTTGTCCCTTATGAGCAGAAGGGTGTATGTAATTGATATTAGAATCACATATTGTGAACTTTGTAATATTAGTGGGTCTATATTATGAGAGATGCTTCCTTCCTTAAGAGGGAAATTTCAATTGTGATGCTGTTATCAGAGGGAAGCTTTGACACATTCTATGCCAATGTGGTTAGTGACTGTTTGTGGGTCACCTATACTGGAGTGGCCTGCTCTGAGTATGAAGTGCTTGTCCTTGATGCTCCTCCTACTCTATGTGCCATGGATATCATTGATAGCTTAATCTTGAAGTCTCATAGAAGATCTTCTAATTTTCTGTCCTGAGAAAGATAACTGAGAGCCTCTGCAATGGAGAGAAGGGAGAACTGGGCAAGGGAGATGGTTAGAAGAGAGGTGACAAAGGGACAAACAAGTGTTAAATTTCCAAAGACAAGAGGCCATCAGCAGCAGCTTCACCTTGCACTCACTCCCCTGACCTGTACTTGCCGTTCTCTGTACTCTCTTGTGCTTGGGGTTTCCTAAGAGGTGGAGGCTTTCCTGAGAGTAGTGCTCTAGGCATTTTAGACAGGATAAGGTATATGTAGTATTCTTTATTTATGGAAAAATATATTTATAATATATTATGGGCATCATAATAAAAGGTTTATTGCTGGGTCTATTCTGTTTGAAAGTACCTGAATATAATTTGTATACTATACTTAAACAGCCTCCCACAGAAATATTGCCGGTGTCAGTAAATTAATAGCAGTAAGGATCATATTTTTCCTTTAGTCTCTTGCCCTGGATATATAGGGCTTTCCCCCCGCCCAAGGTATAGATTAACCATTTACTAGGGAAAAGCATAACATTTTATGGTTGTAAGTTATAGATGTTACAGGAACAGAGTCATAATCCTTTTTGTTCCACATTGAATTCCAAGTGCAACAGATATATACAAAGTACCTACATGTATCAGCCATTCAGAGAGGACCAGGACACAGTCCTGTCTACTAGAGTTTAGAGCCAGGTGGAAGATATATGATTACCCACACACCTTATATCTGTTAACAAAAGACAACATCTGGGCAGTAAAAGAGAGACTGATATTTCTAGTCGGATGGCTCAAGGAAACAAATCACTTTTCTAGACATTTGAGATTGACTGAGAGTCTTTTTTTGGCAAAGAGATTCACTTGGTTTGTGTTACTTTCATATCCTGCCATTGCTTTTGTCCTGGAGGTGGTACTGGTAAAGGGAGTATGGTATGAAAGCAGCAGCGACAGGGCACTCAGCAGTTCATGGATAGATTGAATGGTTGTCTCCCAGGTGATTGAGAACTACAATCCACCCTTGCAGATTAATTCTTTTTTAAAATTTTTTATTTTTTTTTAATTTTATTTATGTTTTTTCGGCCGCGTTGCGTCTTCATTGCTGCGCGTGGGCTTTCTCTGGTTGCGGGGGCTATTCTTCGTTGCGGTGCACGGGCTTCTCATTGCGATGGCTTCTCTTGTTGCGGAGCACGGGCTCTAGGCACAGGGGCTTCAGTAGTTGCAGCACGTGGGCTCGGTAGTTGTAGCTCTCAGGCTCTAGAGCGCAGGCTCAGTAGTTGTGGCTCATGGGCTTATTTGCTCCAAGGCATGTGGGATCTTCCCAGACCAGGGCTCGAACCCCTGTCCCTTGCATTAGCAGGAGGATCCTTAACCACTGCGCCACCAGGGAAGTCCCCAGATTAATTCTTAAGGTAAATACCCTGATGAAAAACTTGCAGAATTGATTTTTGAAGTGACCTAGTTGTTTAAGGTACTATTCAATTTTCTCCCCCCACTTACCTTTAATAGAATTAGTTAATAATTATGTGGCACTGTATATATGTCAGGTACTTTTCTAAGTGCTTTACATATATTTAATTCTCAAGTCAACTTTTCGACGTAAATGCTATTTTAATTCCTATTTTATAGACAAAACTAAAGTTAACTGACTTGTCCAGGGTAACACAGCAAAGGAGAGTTCCAGCTGTTTTTTTTTTTAAAATAAATTTATTTTATTTATTTTAATTTTTGGCTGCGTTGGGTCTTTGTTGCTGCGTGCCGGCTTTTGCTAGTTGCGGCAAGTGGGGGCTACTCTTTGTTGTGGTGTGCGGGCTTCTCATTGCGGTGGCTTCCCTTGTTGCAGAGCACAGGCTCCAGGCATGCGGGCCTCAGTAGTTGTGGCTCACGGGCTCTAGAGTGCAGGCTCAGCAGCTGTAGTGCCCGAGCTTAGTTGCTCCACGGCATGTGGGATCTTCCGAGACCAGGGCTCGAACCTGTGTCTCCTGCATTGGCAGGCAGATTCTTAACCACTGTGCCACCAGGGAAGCCCTCGAGCTGGGTTTTAAACTCAGGAAGGCTGGCTCAAAAATCCATGCTTTTAACCAGTAAGCTATGCAGCAAAAGAATGTGAGCAGTATATAGCAAAATGGGGTTTTTGGTGTTTCTGGTGGGAAATGAACTCATCCCTTGTCTCCAGGGTCTTGCCACAGCTAGGTGGCATACATGTCCCTTCACTGTAAAACATAGTTGGCAGTGGAAATAGAACATGTTGGTAGGAATCCTGGCTCCTACGTTCCTTGATAGTCCTCTCTGATGGTCACAGAGCAGTGTTGCATGTGACTTCTATTGTCCATTGCTTGGCTCTGCAGAGAAGATGGGATTGGCCTAGTGCTGGGTGGAGAGTGTATCTGCAGCCCGTTTCATCCAGTACTGTGACACATGCTTTTGTTTTTTGTTTTCAGTGTGATAGTTTGATTTAAGAAATGTTTATGGAAACAATTTTCAGATGCCATTAACTGAAAAAAAAAAGGTTATTTAATAAAATCTTACTTTGGATTCCAGATGTATACAGCTGCCCTGAATATTCCACACTGATGCAAGAGTGATTGCTCTGTGCATTTCAGTATGTTAAAACAGTGGCATAGTTTTGACTTCTGTCCATTTATTTTATTTCTAGGAACCCTAAGGACTCTGCAATATGAATAATTCTCTGGAGAACACCATCTCCTTTGAAGAGTACATCCGAGTGAAGGCGCGGTCTGTCCCGCAACACAGGATGAAGGAATTTCTGGACTCACTAGCCTCTAAGGGGCCAGAAGCCCTTCAGGAGTTCCAGCAGACGGCCACCACTACCATGGTGTACCAACAGGGTGGGAACTGCATTTACACAGACAGCACCGAAGTGGCCGGGTCTTTGCTTGAACTTGCCTGTCCAGTCACCACCAGTGTTCAGCCACAAACCCAGCAAGAACAGCAGATCCAGGTTCAACAGCCACAGCAGGTTCAGGTAGAAGGGAGATAAATGTTGGTGCATGCTATTGAATAGACTTTTTTTGCCATCAGGGTTTTGGTTAGTAGAGCATCACGTCTATATACAGATGTCAGAGATTATTTTCACCAAGGGGAATATTCTGGTGTTTTTGAAACATTTTATCTTACACAAGGGCTTTCATAGTTAACATAGACTAAAAATATTTGCAACTACTGTAAACTTAAGAGGCTACAGATACTTGCCATTTGCCTTGGAGAACTGAACAGTATAGAAATTAAGAGGTCTTTTGGGACTGGATTTGGATGTGTCACACTGTGTGTGACTGAAGTTCCCCTTCTGTCTGTGTCACCCTGAGCAGATCAAGAACATAGGAGGGCTAGTCTTAGCTCATTACTAAAAGCATATTTGGAACTTTTTTTTTTTAATGGAAAGGCTCTTATTCATGTAGTTGTATGGTTCCATGACTGAACGTCACCTGTAAATTTCTAGGCCGGCATTTGATATTTATAAGCCTCAAGAAATAATGCTAATTGATAATATGCTTACTGAAAGAGGAGAAACTTACTATATTTGCCGAGAAGGTAAGTTTTCCTCTTTAGGGGTCCTTATGTGAAACTAAAACTCTCCTATAGTTACAAATGCTGCTTTCTTGCTACTGTCTATTGTGGTTGCATTTCACTTTGCCCTCCATGACTTCCACCAAGAGAATAGGAAAGGGAGTAGAACATGATGGAGAGGGAAGAGTGTGAAGAGGTATGTTTGGTGAGATAGAAGGTTTTGCCCCTTAGCAGTGTAGGTGAGTATATTGGAAGGACCTGGGCTTTGGAGTTGCATTCTTGGGTTTAAATTTGACCTGACTTCTTATTTGTTGATATTTTCTTAATCTTTTTAGTGCTAGTTTTTTCATCTGTCAGTAGGGATAATACTATTTATTGAGACTGAATGAGATAACAAGAAAGCATCTGGCACATGGAGGGATGCAGTTGTTTATTCTAGTCTCTATAAGGAAGGAAGGGTACAGGAAAGGTAAAAAGAGAAGGCCTGACTTTTCAGTTGAAAAAGTTATTCTGTTTTTTACTGCTTGGATCTTCTTTTTCGTAAGATTAAAATAGTTTGGGAATTGAGTTTAAAGTGTTTTTTGAGACTTTACGTTCAAGATAGCTAATTGAGATCGCCTATTTTCCCAAATCCCTTGTAAATGGAAGAAGAAATAAAATAATAAATCCATGAGATAGGTTCAATATGGTGGACTCATAAGAACACATATTTTCCCATCCTCAGTGACTGAAAAGATACTTAAAAAATTTTTTTTCTAGCAGTGCTGGGAAAAAAAAAAATGCCATCAAAACCCCACTAAATCTTAACCTTTAAAAATTGTGAATCACTATATTGTACACCTGTAACTTATAAAATTGTACGGCAGCTAAACTTCACTAAAAATAATAAATACGGAATGATTTTTTTTTTTTTTTTTTTTTTTTTTTGTGGTACGCGGGCCTCTCACTGTTGTGGCCTCTCCCGTTGCGGAGCGCAGGCTCAGCGGCCATGGCTCACGGGCCCAGCCGCTCCGCGGCATGTGGGATCTTCCTGGACCGCGGCGCGAACCCGTGTCCCCTGCATCGGCAGGCGGACTCTCAACCACTGCGCCACCAGGGAAGCCCTGATTTTTTGTTTTTAAACCTGAATTCCACTAAATCTGAGGAATTGCTGCAAGAGAGGAAGCAAACAGAATCAGGTGATAGAGGAATTCATCTAAGAGAGAAACTTTTAGGAAAGGTGGAGCAGTTCTCAGGGTCCCCTAATCCAAGAAGTAAAGAATACAAAGAGTAGAAGGCTCCTCTGGGGACCCATGTGTTGGGAGTTGATCAAGGACTTTAAAACGTATACACACTCATGTGTCTGCATACATTATGAATAGGTACCAGGTATAGGATGAAAGTGGCTCTGCTGATCAGTGAGGAAAGGATGTATTCCATTAGTGGAGTAAGGCAGTCTACTCCTCTTTTGGAAATAGTCAGATACCTCTCATAATACAAATAAGGTCCAGATGGGTTAAAGAGTCAGAAAACAAGAAAACAGTGAACTATGAAAAGGCAGTATAGAAAGTTTTTGTAATTTTAGGTTGTGGAAAGCCTTCCTAAGGAAAGAAGTAAACTCTGAGATAGCTTTTCCCAATCTTTTTTTACCCTGAAAGAATCTTTGAACTAATTTTCAGGTCTCAGGGGACCGCTGCATAAAAATTACTATATTTACAGCCCATGGAATGTTAGCTTGATCAGCAAGTGATATAATAATTCAATAATAATTATCAGTGCTCTTTTGGTAAGAATCATATTTTTTTTCTACAGGTCTACATTTTAGCCAACCTGTTAGGGTACTTTTGTTTGTTTGTTTTTTTGTTTTGGTTTTTTGCTTTTGCGGTACGCGGGCCTCTCACTGTTGTGGCCTCTCCCGTTGCAGATCACAGGCTCCGGACGCGCAGGCTCAGGGGCCATGGCTCACGGGCCCAGCCTCTCCGCGGCATGTGGGATCTTCCCAGACCGGGGCACAAACCCACGTCCCCTGAGTCGGCAGGCGGACTCTCAACCACTGCGCCACCAGGGAATAGGCTACTTTTTATGTGTGGTTCCCTTTCCCACACAAGTTATCAATTTTAATTCAAGTTATTTGTGTAGGTAGAGGAAACCTCATTTTTTCCTTTAAAAAAAAATTCCCTAGTTGAGGGTTTTTTTTTTTGCTTTATTCAAGTAGTTCTAAAAAATCTTACCACAAATTTCTACCGTACAAGTTGCCGAGATATCGTTTGTGGTATATGATATGTGCAAAAGTAGTTTTTATCTCCTTTATTTAAAATTAAAAATGACTTTTTAGGGAATTCCCTGGTGGTCCAGTGGTTAGGACTCCATACTTTCACTGCCAAGGGCCCAGGTTTGCTCCCTGGTCAGGGAACTAAGCTCCCACAAGCTGCGTAGCGTGGCTGGAAAAAAAAAAAAAAAGACTTGCTGGAGGAAAAAAAAAAAAAGACCTTTTAGCCGAGCATTCTTGGACCAAAGGTTAGTTAAGCCTAGCTTACCTTTCCTGAGACTAATCTTTCTTTCCTTTTCATAAATTAAAAAAATTTTTAAGACAAATATATGTTCATTAATAACTGGCTTAAGCCAAATGGAATTTAATTTTTCTAAAAGTTGGCTTTGTAGATTTAATTTAAATAAAGATTGTAAGTTGTTATTAATGTTACATGAAAGTTGACAGTGTTGATAAATCTAAAGCTATCAAAATCATAAGCCAGGAAATTCCCTGGCAGTCCAGTGGTTTGGACTGGGCACTTCCAGTGCAGGGGACCCAGGTTCAATCCCTGGTGGGGATCCTGCAAGTTGCGCAGCGTGGCCAAAAACAAAAACCTAAGTGTCTTAAATACAATAAAAACTTGTTTTAAAAAAAATCATAAGCCAGACAATATCAATAAATATATGGCTAAAGATACAACTTTATATAAGACTTCGGAAAAACATTTTGAGTGACAGAAAATATGGGCCTAGCAGTTACAAAATTATTTTATACACATGTTTCTTGATCTGTTTTATAGGTCTGTATATTCTTTCTTTAAAGGTATAATTAAAAAATTTTTTTAATTTAATTAATTTATTTTTGGCTGCATTGGGTCTTTGTTGCTGCGTGCGGGCTTTCTCTAGTTGCGGTGAGTGAGGGCTACTCTTCATTGCAGTGCGCGGGCTTCTCATTGCGGTGGCTTGTCTTGTGGAGCACGGGCTGTAGGGCGTGCAGGCTTCAGTAGTTATGGTGCGCGGGCTCTAGAGCGCAGGCTCAGTAGTTGTGGCACACGGGCTTAGTTGCTCCATGGCATGTGGGATCTTCCCGGACCAGGGCTTGAACCCATGTCCCCTGCGTTGGCAGACGGATTCTTAACCACTGCACCACGAGGGAAGCCCTAAAGTTATAATTTTTGAAACTAAAAATAGCACATGAGGTATAGGGAGGTTAACTCATCTTCTGATAGCTAGCATTTGCACCCAAGCTGTTTTAACTCGAGCCTGTGCTCCTAACTAGTGTTTCTAATACACAGGGAACTTACAAAATAGGAAAAAAAAATGATCTAGTGGAAAAATGAACAAAGGATATAAATAGATAGTTCATGGGGGAGGAAATACAGATTGTGCTAGTAAGTATGTCAGAAGATGCTTCATGCTTCTGGTGATTATGGAAGTGTAAGTTTTAAAAATGAAATATGTTTTATTTATTAGATAGGAAAACAGTTATAAAGATTTCACCCAGGGTAGCAAGCGTATAAGAGGGTAAATTAGTGTGATTTTCTTGAGAGTGAATTTGGCAATACTTGCAAATGTTTAAATGTGCGTACCTTTGGCCTTGCATTTGTGTTCACAGATAAATGTGTATATAAGGATATTCACTGCCACATTGCTTATAGTAGTAACACTGGAAACAAGTCACTCTTTCAGTAAGGGAAATAGCAAATAATGATACAACTGTAGTATATTGTCCTGTGCAGCCAGAAGAATGAGGTAGATCTATGTATATTGACAGAGCAGGATGTTTAACAGATTATGGAGTGTCAAAACCAGTTTAGTATCACTGGCTTTTAACATGTGTAGAATGTAGTGGTCCTTAAATAGTAGTAATAAAGCCCAAAACAGTAATTGGGCGGGGTAGTGGGGTACTAAGGAGGAGTGCTTGAATTTTTTTTTTTTTTATTAAACATGAACTACTTTTGTAATTAAAAAAAAAGTGTTGCTTGGGAATATTTTGCTTTGAACTTATATAGGACTATGATTCTTAACCTTTTTTCCCCTATCCCAGACATCTCCATATGTTTGTGTTTATGTATGAAGCCCTTTGCTAGATGTTTAGGTACAGCATTGAACAAGACAGAAAGCTCCCTGACCTTGTGGAACATACATTATAGCTGGGAGGGGTTAGATGATATATAAGATTTTTAAAAATCTTGTTATATAGTGATAAATGCAAAGGAGAAAAACAAAGCAGATGGGGGTGGCCAGGGTAAGCCTTAAAATGCTGGTGACTTTTGAGTTAAGACCAAAGAGAGCTGGTGAATGAGCCATATGGTTATCTGAGGAAAGAGCATTCCAAATCAGAAAGCCCTAAGGTGGGAGCCTGCTTATTTGAAAAATGGCAGAATGGCTGTGTAACTAGAGTGCACTGAGTGAAAGGGTGAGACTAGAGAGGTGACGTGTACACTGAAATATGGAGCTGAACAGACCTGCCTTCTCAATTCAAATGTTAAAAGGCTCTTTGGCTCATAGTATTGTGTCTCAACCTAACCCTTTTGATAAGAATGTAAAATTAGGCCTATATTAATGTTATTTGAAATTTCAAAACAATTTATTACCTTGAAGGCAGAGAGTTTTCTAAGTTGCTTTTTTAAAAAATTGCAGTAAAATTAGATTGCTTTTTTAAAACCATCTGTCGCCATCCCAGAGAGTTTGTTCTGTTCCCAAGAATTTCTCATCTTTCCAGCCTAGAAGCAGCCACATAGCCTGTTAGATTTGACAAAGTAATAATATCCTTAGAACAATGTTAGTGAATTGATGGGAGACAAAGGTCTGTGTCAAAAGTTAATTAGAGTAGCTGTCTGAATAAAACTCACTGTGTCCGTTTACTCTCTGCTACTACCACACTCACACTTTTGGCCCCCAAATGTGTGTTTTTTCCCCCACAATGACCAATTCTTCACACCAGCTGGCTGGCCTATAATTCAATTCAGTTCTGACACTATCTGGAGTTAGCATCAGGTCCCCGCAAGTTAAGGGATCAGTTTCACAAGACTGCCCCCCACTTCTGACACTAGTTGCAAGTCCCAGGTTATCTCACCTGTACTTCTGACTAACTGGCTATAAATTGCGGTTCTCACTACCCCTCCTTGGGTTTGATGATTTGTGAGAAAAGCTCACAGAACTCAGGGAAACACATTTACCAGTTTATTATATAATTAAGGAAATGATAAAGGATATGGTTGAACAACCAAATAAAGAGATATATGGGGCGAGGTTCTGAAGGGTCGTGAATACAGTAGCCTCTGTCCTCATGGAGTTGGGGTGTACCACCCTCCCAGCACGTGAATGTATTCACCAACCCAGGAACTCCCTAAACCCCAAACTTTTGGGATTTTTATGGAGGCTACATCATATAGGTATGATCGATTAGTAACTCAATTTCTAGCCCTTCTTCCCTTTCCAGAGAATGGAGGGTGGGGCTGAAAGTACCAAGTTTCTAATTATGGCTTGGTCTTTGAGGTGACCAGCCCTCATCCAGGTGCCCACCAAAGTTGCCTCATTAGAAAATAATATGGTCCTAGCATTTATATTATCACTTAGGAAATTACAAAGGTCTTAAGAGCTCAGATCAAGAAGCAGAGAAAAGACCAAAAATTATATTACAGTATCACAGTAGCATATGTTTATTTAAGATAGGGAGGCACTTTCTTAAGGCAAAAGGAAGAGCTGTCATGTAAATACCTTCACAGTTTGTACAATACCAGGAAGGCCTAAGTTTCCTGTTGTTGATAGGTCTGCCTGAGCTAGGTGAAGGTGGTTCATTTGGAACTTCATTTTCAAGAGCCCTCTTGAGTTGGGTACTTCCTAAAGCATCCACATGGAGTTAAATGTGTATGCCAGAGAGAAGACCCTCTGATGGTGAATTCTAGGAGTCCGGTTTCACTTTGCACCCATAGAATTTCTTGTTTCTTCTCTGTACTTCTATAGGGCAGAAACTGAGGCTTCTTACAAGGCTGGTTGGTCAGTCTGGTCCTGCTAAGTGAAGGATGCTTTGGGGAAGGAGATTTCTCAGCACTTGATTCTTTTGTTGCTAGAAGTAAAGATCTCAAGCCTTCAGTGGATCAAAGTATAGTTCTTCCTCATTTGTCATCTCAACTTCTGTCCTTCTTCCTCTTTTTGCTGTTGCACATTCCCTCTGTGCTGGGGCAGTCAGTCCCTAACCCCTTACCTCAGTGTAGAATTGCTGAGAGTGAGGAAGGAGGTAATCAAGACCCAGACTGCCCTTAGACAAACATGAGTTCGATCTGCCTCTGATTCTTTAGATATGTGGTTATAGACAAGTGACTTAACCACTTTGAGTCCGTTTCCTTATCTACATCATGGAAATAAAAGAATTTATGTTGTAGTTACTTTGAGGATTCCATAAAATGCTAAGTCCTAAGTACACTGCCTGGCACGTAGTAAGCCCTCAATAAATAAATAACAGCCACTGTTGTTTTCTTCTTCCTCTCCTTCTCCTCATTAGTGCCATTCCTACCTAGGGCCCCAGTTGCTTTTCAAACATTTGAAAAGTAAGTATCCAGACAAATATTTAGAACAAGTATTCCTACTGTGTTGGCAGTTTGCCATTTTTGCTTTTTTAAAAAAAACCATAATGTTACAGATGCAGTTCAAATCTCTAATACCCCTCTGTACATCTTTCTCTCCCAAGGTAAATACTATTTTAAAGTTTTCAACTTGTTTTGATATCTTTTGTATCAATCTGAGTTTTGGTTTTTAGAGAATGTGTCTTGGAGGCTGCACAGCCAGGAACAGGACTCAGGTCACATTGCTAGCCTGCCTTGGCAAAGACCTTCAGCCACACCCCTGGGCACAGGTCCTTGTCCTACCATAGTCTCTCATTGGGATTTATGCCATCCTGTTCCTGTTCCATTTCTGCCGCAATCTTCCACTCTCACCAGAAAATGGAGGTTGTGGTTCCTGCTGCCTCATGTAGCTCCATTTTGAGTCCAGATTTCATGCAGTGTGTCTAATTTGGGAAGCCTTGGTCACACGCCTGCACTCTAGCTGCAGGAGAGGTTGGGACAGTGATTCCAGCTTCTGCCTTGGGGAGGCAGAAGTCATAATGTGGTGTATTCTGCAAACAAGGGTTTGCAGCCAAAAACCGGACTGAAATCAGCTATTCTCTCACTGGCACTTTGTGGGCTGATTGGGGTCCTGATCATCACTTCAGATTGGTAGACTGTTTATTGCTGCCTTTTCTGGCCCTTCATGTCCAGTCTTTTTTTTTTTTAATTTTATTGAAGTATAGTTAATTTACAACGTGTTAATTTCTGCTATACAGCAGAGTGACTCCATTATACATATATATATTCTTTTTCATATTTTTTCTTTGGCTGCATTGGGTCTTTGTTGCCATGTGCTGGCTTTCTCTAGTTACAGTGAGCGGGGGCTACTCTTCGTTGCAGTGCACAGGCTTCTCATTCTGGTGGCTTCTCTTGTTGCAGAGCATGGGTTCTAGACGCGTGGGCTCAGTAGTTGTGGCTCATGGGCTCTAGAATGCAGGCTCAGTAGTTGTGGCGCACAGGCTTAGTTGCCCCGCGGCATGTGGGATCTTCCCGGACCAGGGATCGAAACCCTGTCCCCTCCATTGGCAGGCGGATTCTTAACCACTGGGCCACCAGGGAAGTTCCCGTATTTTTTTCCATTATGGTTTGTCACAGAATATTGAGTATAGTTCCCTGTGCTGTACAGTAGGACCTTGTTTACCCGTCCTATATATAATAGTTTATATCTGCTAATCCCAAACTCCCAATACTTCCCTCTCCCACCCCTCCTCCCCCTTGGCAACCACAGTCTGTTCTCTATTTCTGTGAGTCTGTTTCTGTTTTGTAGATAGGTTCATTTGTGTCATACTTTAGATTCCACATATAAGTGCTGTAAATTGTATTTGTCTTCCTCTTTCTTGATTTACTTCCCTTAGTATGATCATCTCTAGGTCCATCCATGTTGCTGCAAATGGCATTATTTCATTCTTTTTAATGGCTGAGTAGTATTCCATTTTGTGTGTGGGGGTGTGTGTGTGTGTGTATACACCACATCTTTTTTATCCATTTATCTGTCAGTGGACACATCCAGTCTTCTACCCATGTTTAAATCTCTTCCCTCACCATATCTACATTCATTTGTATAATAAGAGTTTGGTAAATGTTTGATAGTTGGATAAAGATTTCACCACTTTCAGAAGAGCATTTTTTGAACAGTGAAATTCTACCAACGTTTTGCTGACTAGTTAGTAAAAGGCACAGATATGTTTGGATCCCAAGTGCTGTGATTCCTCACTTAGTGGGGTCTTCTGGCACATTGAGCACTGTTCTCAGTAGTTCCTCCTCAGTGAGACTCAGAATATGAAATAGAATGTAAGCTACATATGTTATTCTAAATTTTCTAGTAGCCCCTTTTATAAAAGGGGGAAAAGAATGAGGTGAAATTGACTTTTTAAAATCACATTTTATTTAAACTGATGTATTTCAACATGTACTCAGTCTTACATTATTGATGAACTATTTTACCATTTTTTTTTTGGCACAAATCTTTGAAATCTGATTGTGCTTTGAACTTGTAAGCACATTGTAATTTGGAGTAGCCACATTTTAAGTGATTGCCAAGTACATGTAACTAATGGATGTTGGACCAAAATTGTTTCTGAGGTGGAATTCAGAAATTGACCCAACACACTGACCCAGTTTATTCTTGTTTAAATAAAATACTGGTTTTATACTCAAAGTAGCCAAAAACAAAAAAAAATCCAAAAATGGTATTAGATATGTATTTTTTTTAGTGTCAGTGATTGGAAGAAAACATTCCTAAGAGGGGTAATATATATGTTACTTCATGGTTTCTCATTGTTCCTTAGCTGGAGTACTTAGTCCTTCTGTTGTGTTGAGCTCTGTATTGCTTAGGTACTGAATGACAGAGGAAAAGGAAATAGATTATTCATCTGCAAACAGGTTAAGAACCTAGACAAGTGAGGTCCAATAGAACTTATACACGAATGGTTATCAAACTTTAGGGTACATTAGAATCACCTTGAAGGTTTCTTAAAACAAAAATGGCTACCCCCCCCAATTCTAATTCAGTAGGTCTGGGGTCACTCCTGAGAATTTGCATCCCCCCTGCCCTCCAGTTTTACTGAGATATAATTGACATGCAGCACTGTGTAAGTTTAAGGTGTAGAGCTCAATGATTTTATTTACATATATTGTGAAACGGTAACCACAGCAAGTTTAGTTAATATCTGTCATCTCATATACAGAAAAAGAAAAGAGTATTTTTTCCTTAGTGATGAGAACGCAAGGATTTACTCTTTTTTTAAAAAAAAATATTTATTTATTTATTTTTAAATTTATTTTTGGCTGTGTTGGGTCTTCGTTTCTGTGCGAGGGCTTTCTCTAGTTGCAGCAAGCGGGGGCCACTCTTCATCGTGGTGCGTGGGCCTCTCACTATCACGGCCTCTCTTGTTGTGGAGCACAGGAGACGGGCAGGCTCAGTAGTTGTGGCTCACGGGCCTAGTTGCTCCGTGGCATGTGGGATCTTCCCAGACCAGAGCTCGAACCCATGTCCCCTGCGTGGGCAGGCAGACTCTCAACCACTGCGCCACCAGGGAAGCCCAAGGATTTACTCTCTTTTAACTTTCATGTTCACCATAAAGCAACCTTAACTATAGTTAACATGTTGTGCTTTATATCCCTAGTACTTAGTTATCTTATGACTGGAAGTTTGTACCTTCTGACCACCTTCATCCAATTCCTCCTCCCTCTGCCCCCTACCTTTTGTAGCCACAAATCTGATCTCTTTTTCTGAGTTTGGTTGGGGTTTTGTTTGTTTTTTACATTTTACATATATTGTAAACGAGATCATGTGGTACTTGTCTTTCTCTGTCTGATTTATTTCACTTAGCATCATGCCCTCAGCATCCATCCACGTTGTCACAAATAGCAGAATTTCCTCCCTTTTTATGGCTGAATAATATCCATGGTATATATATATATTCCAGAACTTCTTTATCCATTCATCCATTGATGGATGCTTAGATTGTTCCCATGTCTTGGCCATTGTAAATAATGCTGCTTTGAATATGGGGATGCAGATATCTCTTCAACAGTCTTTTCGTTTCCAGAGAATGTGCATTTTTTAACAAATTCCAGGTTGATGCTGATGCTCCTGTGCTGTGGACCACATTCAGACATACTTTCTGAAAAACTTATGTACTCAGTTAAATAAAGAATCTAGGAAAGAAGTCATGAGAACAAAAGAAACAGAACCAGCTCAGAGGTGAGATCGAAATTCCAGTCTGTACAGAAGACCCAGAATGCAGTCTGTCCAGGTTGAAATAGGAAGTTAGAATGCTCAAGAAGAAATTAATTAGCACTGTACATACTATGTGATCAAGAACGCAGAAGTATAGTTATTTAAAGTATATCTCTTCTGATCAACGGGTGGGAGGGAAAGCAGTTAAAAACTCTGGAAAAGGTGGTGGAGAGAGCTGAATGAGAAGTAACAATTCAAATGTGAAAGGAACTTGAAATATAATGTGACTTATGAGGGATCGATAGAAGGTAAGAAACAGTGCTTTTGGAAACAGTGAAACCAAATTCATTCCCCCAGAAATGTCCCCCTCCTCCATTGATGTATCACTTTTCTAGCATATACATGTCTTTGGGATGATCTTTTTCCTTTTTGTATTTCTTTAGAATCCTTTTAGATCTAGGCTTAAGTTTCAAACTGCCTTTTTTCTTTAATTTTTTGTTTAGTTATCAGTTTGTTTTCTGTGACAATTTACCTAGGTGTTTTAACCTTGTAAATTAAACAGTTAATAAAGCACAATACCAACCTCTGAATGCCTTTCTTAGATTTTTGTCTTTTCTTTCTTTTTTTTTTAAAGAGGAATCTTGTAGGAGCTTTTTTTTAAAGAAAAAAAAATTTATTTATTTATGGCTGCATTGGGTTTTCATTGCTGTGCGCAGGCTTTCTCTAGTTGTGTCGAGCAGGGGGCTGCTCTTCGTTGCAGTGTGCAGGCTTCTCTTGTTGTGGAGCACGGGCTGTAGGCGCGCGAGCTTCTGTAGTTTTGGCACACAGGCTTCAGTAGTTGTGGCTTGCGGGCTCTACAGCACAGGCTCAGCAGTTGTGGTGCACGGGCTTAGTCGCTCCGCAGCACGTGGGATCTTCCCAGACCAGGGCTCGAACCCGTGTCCCCTGCATTGGCAGGTGGATTATTAACCACTGCACCACCAGGGAAGTCCTTAGGAGCTTTCTTAGTGTGAAGAAATACTCAAAGTTCAGCTATTCCGTCAATTCACTTTAAGAAAAAATTAATTTATTTAATTTATTTATTTTTGGCTGTGTTGGGTCTTCGTTGCTGCATGCGGGCTTTGTGTAGGTGCGGTGAGCAGGGGCAACTCTTCGTTGTGGTGTGTGGGCTTCTCATTGAGGTGGCTTCTCTTGTTGCCGAGCACGGGCTCTTGGCACGTGGGCTCTAGAGCACAGGTTCGGTAGTTGTGGCGCACGGGCTTAGTTGCTCTGCGGCACGTGGGATCTTCCTGGACCAGGGCTCAAACCCATGTCCCCTGCATTGTCAGGCGGATTCGTAATCACTGCGCCACCAGGGAAGCCCCCTTCAATTCACTTTTAATTTTCTGTCCTCCTAAGTTCAAGTAAAATTTAAAAAAAAAAAATTTTTTTTTTTACTCCACTGAGGTTACAGATTTTCACTATGACTATGCAGTAATTATCTAACCAGATAAAAAATTATGTTTTTATATAAATAAAAAATATGAAGGAGGTTAATACAAATAACGTTCAATTTCTTATTGACTTATCCCTATGGGGAAAGGTTATAAACACATAATTGATACCTTATCCAATATCTTGACATTGGTAAGGAAATGTCAGAAAGTGCTTTAACTTTTACTCCCTTAATTTTAATTTCTAACTACTTTGGATATAAAGTGGCATCAGATTATTTGTGCCTGTTTGTTGTGTAGTGAGGGGTAAATGCCTTCAGTTCTGATTCCTTAGTATTTTTGCTAACTTGTTTCTTTTGGAAGATTGAATTTTGATAAATTGTTTCTAAGAAAAGTCAATTTAAAGAGATACAGTAAATGAATGAACTACAATAACTACAATAAGATTTTTGACATCTTGTTTTTAAGCAAGTAACAATATAGTTTAAAAACATATTGTGTTGGGACTTCCCTGGTGGCGCAGTGGTTAAGAATCTGCCTGCCAGTCCAGGGGACCACGGGTTTGAGCCCTGTCCGGGAAGATCCCACATGCCTCAGAGCAACTAAGCCCGCGCACCACAACTGCTGAGCCTGTGCTCTAGAGTCCACAAGCCGCAACTACTGACCCCGTGTGCCACAATGAATGAAGCCCGCGCGCCTAGAGCCTGTGCTCTGCAACAAGAGAAGCCACTGCAATGAGAAGCCCGCGCACCTCAACAAAGAGTAGCCCCCGCTCTCTGCAACTAGAGAAAAGGCCGCGCACAACGATAAAGACCCCACGCAGTCCAAAAAACAAAACAAACAAACAAAACCCATACTGTGTGTTTAACTCTGCAACAGTGGTTCTTAAAGAGTAGTTCAGGGACTGGTAGTCCTCAGCTCCCTTTCAGGGTTCCTCAGAGTTAAGGCTGGTTTTTTTAAAAATTAATTAATTAATTGATTGATTGATTGGCTGCGTTGGGTCTTTGTTGCTGTGTGGGCTTTCTCTAGTTGTGGTGAACAAGGGCTACTCTTTGTTGCGGTGCGTGGGCTTCTCATTGCAGTGCCTTCTCTTTGCTGCGGAGCACAGGCTCTAAGGCACTTGGGCTCAGTAGTTGTGGCTCACGGGCTCTAGAGTGCAGGCTCAGTAGTTGTGGTACACGGACTTAGTTGCTCCACAGCATGTGGAATCTTCCTGGACTAGGGCTCGAACCCGTGTCCCTTCCGTTGGCAGGCGGATTCTTAACCATTGTGCCACCAGGGAAGTCCAAGGCTGTTTTTATTATAATATGAAGATGTTTATTTGCCTTTTTCACTCTCATTCTCTCATGAGTGTACAGTGGAGTTTTGCAGAGGCCATGTATGATGTGTCACAACAGATTGAATGCAGAAGCAAGTATGAGAATGCAGTTGTCTTCAGTTAAATCATCCATTAAAGAGATTTGCAAAGACGTAAAATAATGCAGCTTTTATTATAAATTTTTTGTTTTGGCAAATAAAGTTATTTTTCATAAGAATATGTTATTTATGTTGACATTTATATTGGTTTATGTGGTGATTTTTTTGGAATTTTGGAATTTTATTTTTTTATACAGCAGGTTCTTATCAGTTATCCATTTTATACATATTACTGTATGTATGTCAATCCCAATCTCTCAATTCATCACACACACCCCCACCCCCCACACCACTTTCCCCCCTTGGTGTCTATACGTTTGTTCTCTACATCTGTGTCTTTATTTCTGACCTGCAAACCGGTTCATCTGTACCATTTTTCTAGGTTCCACATATATGCATTAATATACGATATTTGTTTTTCTCTTTCTGACTTACTTCACTCTGTATGACAGTCTCTAGATCCATCCACGTCTCTACAAATGACCCAATTTCATTCCTTTTTATGGCTGAGTAATATTCCATTGTATATGTATACTGCATCTTCTTTATCTATTAGTCTGTCGATGGACATTTAGGTTGCTTCCATGTCCTAGCTATTGTAAATAGTGCTGCAATGAACATTGGGTGCATGTGTCTTTTTGAATTATGGTTTTCTCTGGGTAGATGCCCAGTAGTGAGATTGCTGGTTCATACGGTAATTGTATTTTTAGCTTTTTAAGGAACCTCCATACTGTTCTCCATGGTGGCTATATCAATTTACATTCCCACCAACAGTGCAAGAGGTTCCCTTTTCTCTACACCCTCTCCAGCATTTGTTGTTTGTAGATTTTCTGATGATGCCCATTCTAACTGGTGTGAGGTGATACCTCATTGTAGTTTTGATTTGCATTTCTCTAATAATTAGTGATGTTGAACAGCTTTTCATGTGCTTCTTGGCCATCTGTATGTCTTCTTTGGAGAAATGTCTGTTTAGGTCTTCTGTCCATTTGTGGATTAGGTTTTTTTTTTTTTTTTTTTTTGTGGTACGCGGGCCTCTCACTGTTGTGGCCTCTCCCGTTGCGGAGCACAGGCTCCGGATGCACAGGCTCAGCAGCCATGGCTCACGGGCCCAGCCGCTCCGCGGCATATGGGATCCTCCCAGACCGGGGCACGAACCCGTATCCCCTGCATCGGCAGGCGGACTCTCAACCACTGCGCCACCAGGGAGGCCCCTTTTTTTTTTTAATATTGAGCCGCATGAGCAGTTTTTGGAGATTAATCCTTTGTCCGTTGATTCGTTTGCAAATATTTTGTCCCATTTCGTCGTTTGTAGTTTCCTTTGCTGTGCAAAAGCTTTTAAGTTTCATTAGGTCCCATTTGTTTATTTTTGTTTTTATTTCCATTACTCTAGGAGGTGGATCAAAAAAGATCTTGCTGTGGTTTATGTCAAAGAGTGTTCTTCCTATGTTTTCCTCTAAGAGTTTTATAGTATCCGGTCTTACATTTAGGTCTCTAATCCATTTTGAGTTTATTTTTGTGCATGGTGTTAGGGAGTGTTCTAATTTCATTCTTTTACATGTAGCTGTCCAGTTTTCCCAGCACCACTTATTGAAGAGACTGTCTTTTCTCCATTGTATATCCTTGCCTCCTTTGTCATAGATTAGTTGACCATAGATGTGTGAGTTTATCTCTGGGCTTTCTGTCCTGTTCCATTGATCTATATTTCTGTTTTTGTGCCAGTACCATATTGTCTTGATTACTGTAGCCTTGTAGTATAGTCTGAAGTCAGGGAGTCTGATTCCTCCAGCTCTGTTTTTTTCCCCTCAAGACTGCTTTGGCTATTTGGGGTCTTTTGTGTCTCCATACAAATTTTAAGATTTTTTGTTCTAGTTTTGTAAAAAATGCCACTGGTAATTTGATAGGGATTGCATTGAATCTGCAGATTGCTTTGGGTAGTATAGTCATTTTCACAATATTGATTCTTCCAATCGAAGAACATGGTATATCTCTCCATCTGTTTGTGTCATCTTTGATTTCTTTTTTTTTTTTTTAATTTTTGGTTGCGTTGGGTCTTCGTTGCTGAGCACAGGCTTTCTCTCTCGTTGCAGCAAGTGGGGGCTACTCTGATGCGGTGCGCTAGCTTCTTATTGCGGTGGCTTTTCTTTGTTGCAGAGCATGGGCTCTAGTCGCACGGGCTTCAGTAGTTGTGGCTCACAGGCTCTAGAGCGCTGGTTCAGTAGTTGTAGTGCATGGGCTTAGTTGCTCTGTAGCATGTGGTATCTTCCTGGACCAGGGCTCGAGCCCACATCCCCTGCATTGGCAGGTGGATTCTTAACCACTGCACCACCGGGGAAGCTTCATCTTTGATTTCTTTCATCAGTGTCTTATAGTTTTCTGAATACAGGTCTTTTACCTCCTTAGGTAGGTTTTTTCCTAGATATTTTATTCTTTTTGTTGCAGTGGTGAATGGGATTGTTTCCTTAATTTCTCTTCCTGATCTTTCATTGTTAGTGTATAGGAATGCAAGGGATTTTTGTGCATTAATTTTGTATCCTGCAGCTTTACCAAATTCATTGATTAGCTCTAGTAGCTTTCTGGTGGCATCTTTAAGATTCTCTATGTATAGCATCATGTCATCTGCAAACAGAGACAGTTTTACTTCTTTTCCCATTTGTATTCCTTTTATTTCTTTTTCTTCTCTGATTGCTGTGGCTAGGACTTCCAAAACTGTGTTGAATAATAGTGGTGAGAGTGGACATCCTTGTCTTGTTCCTGATCTTAGAGGAAATGCTTTCAGTTTTTCACCATTGAGAATGATGTTTGCTGTGGGTTTGTCGTATATGGCCTTTATGATGTTGAGGTAGGTTCCCTCTGTGCTCACTTTCTGGAGAGTGTTTGTCATAAATGGGTGTTGAATTTTGTCAGAAGCTTTTTCTGCATCTATTGACATGATCTTATGGTTTTTATTCTTTAATTTGTTAATATGGTGTATCACATTGATTGATTTGCATATATTGAAGAATCCTTGCATCCCTGGGATAAATCCCACTTGATTATGGTGTATGATCCTTTTAATGTGTTGTTGGATTCTGTTTGCTAGTATTTTGTTGAGGATTTTTGCATCTATATTCATCAGTGATATTGGTCTCTAATTTTCTTTTTATGTAGTATCTTTGTCTGGTTTTCATATCAGGGGTGGTGGTGGCCTCATGGAATGAGTTTGGGAGTGTTCCTTCCTCTGCAATTTTTTTTTTTTTTTTTTTTTTTTGTGATATGCAGGCCTCTCACTGTTGTGGCCTCTCCCGTTGCAGAGCACAGGCTCCGGATGTGCAGGCTCAGCAGCCATGGCTCACGGCCCCAGCCGCTCCGCGGCATGTGGGATCTTCCTGGACCGGGGCACGGACCCGTGTCCCCTGCATCGGCAGGCGGACTCTCAACCACTGTGCCACCAGGGAAGCCCCTCTGCAATTTTTTGGAAGAGTTTGAAGAGTTTGAGAAGGATGAGTGTTAGCTCTTCTATAAATGTTTGATAGAATTCACCGGTGAAGCCATCTAGTCCTGGACTTTTGTTTGTTGGAAGATTTTTAATCATAGTTTCAATTTCATTACTTGTGACTGGTCTGTTCATATTTTCTATTTCTTCCTGCTTCAGTCTTGGAAGGTTATACCTTTCTAAGAATTTGTCCATTTCTTCCAGGTTGTCCATTTTATTGACATAGAGTTGCTTATAGTAGTCTCTTATGATGCTTTGTATTTCTGCCGTGTCCGTTGTAACTTGTTTTTCATTTCTAATTTTATTGATTTGAGTCCTCTCCCTCTTTTTCTTGATGAGTCTGGCTAAAGGTTTATCAATTTTCTTTATCTTCTCAAAGAACCAGCTTTTGGTTTTATTGATCTTTGCTATTCTTTTCTTTGTTTCTATTTCATTTATTTCTGCTCTGATCTTTATGATTTCTTTCCTTCTACTAACTTTGGGTTTTGTTTTTTCTTCTTTCTCTAGTTCCTTTAGGTGAAAGGTTAGATTGTTTATTTGAGATTTTTCTTGTTTCTTGAGGTAGGCTTGTATTGCTATAAACTTCCCTCTTAGACCTGCTTTTGCTGCATCCCATAGATTTTGGATCATCATGTTTTCACTGTCATTTGTCTCTAGGTATTTTTTGATTTCCTCTTTGATTTCTTCAGTGATCTCTTGGTTATTTAGTAATGTATTCTTTTTCTTTTTTTTTTTATTAGTAGTAATGTATTCTTTAGCCTCCATGTGTTTGTGTTTTTTACATTTTTTCCCCTGTAATGGATTTCTAATCTCATAGCAGTGTGGTCAGAAAAGATGCTTGATATGATTTCAATTTTCTTAAATTTACCAAGGCTTGATTTTTGATGCAAGATGTGATCTATCCTGGAGAATGTTCCATGTGCCCTTGAGAAGAAGGTGTAATCTGTGGTTTTTGGATGGAATGTCCTGTAAATATCAATTAAATCTATCTGGTCTGTTGTGTTATTTAAAGCTTATGTTTCCTTATTAATTTTCTGTCTGGATGATCTGTCCATTGGTGTGAGGTGTTAAAGTCCCCCACTATTATTGTGTTACTGTCGATTTCCTCTTTTATAGCTGTTAGCAGTTGCCTTATGTATTGAGATGCTCCTATGTTGAGTGCATATATATTTATAATTGTTATATCTTCTTCTTGGATTGATCCCTTGATCATTATGTAGTATCCTTCCTTGTCTCTTGTAACATTCTTTATTTTAAAGTCTATTTTATCTGATATGAGTATTGCTACTGCAGCTTTCTTTTGATTTCCATTTGCATGGAATATCTTTTTCCATCCCCTCGCTTTCAGTCTGTATGTGTCCCTAGGTCTGAAGTGGGTCTTTTGTAGACAGCATATATATGGGTCTTGTTTTTGCATCCATTCAATGAGCCTGTGTCTTTTGGTTGGAGCATTTAATCCATTCACATCTAAGGTAATTATCAATATGTATGTTCCTATTACCATTTTCTTAATTGTTTTGGGTTTGTTTTTGTAGGTCCTTTTATTCTCTTGTGTTTCCCGCTTAGAGAAGTTCCTTTAGCATTTGCTGTAGAGCTGGTTTGATGGTGCTGAATTCTCTTAGATTTTGCTTGTCTGTAAAGCTTTTGATTTCTCCATCAAATCTGAATGAGATCCTTGCCGGGTAGAGTAATCTTGGTTGTAGGTTCTTCTCTTTCATCACCTTAAATATGTCGTGCCACTCCCTTCTGGCTTATAGAGTTTCTGCTGAGAAATCAGCTGTTAACCTTTTGGAAGTTCCCTTGTGTGTTATTTGCCGTTTTTGCCTTGTTGCTTTCAATAATTTTTCTTTGTCTTTAATTTTTTTTTTTTTTTTTTTTTTTTTTTTTTTTTTTTTGCGATACGCGGGCCTCTCACTGCTGCGGCCTCTCCCGTTGCGGAGCACAGGCTCCGGACGCACAGGCTCAGCGGCCATGGCTCACGGGCCCAGCCGCTAAGCGGCATGTGGGATCTTCCCGGACCAGGGCACGAACCCGTGTCCCCCGCATCGGCAGACGGACTCTCAACCTCTGCGCCACCAGGGAAGCCCCTGTCTTTAATTTTTACAAATTTGATTACTGTGTATCCTGGCATGTTTCTCTTTGGGTTTATCCTGCCTGAGACTCTCTGCACTTCCTAGACTTGGGTGGATATTTCCTTTCCTGTGTTAGGAAAGTTTTCGACTATAATCTCTTCAAATATTTTCTCAGGTCCTTTCTCTCTCTCCTCTCCTTCTGGGACCCCTATAATGTGTATGTTATTGTGTTTAATGTTGTCCCAAAGGTCTCTTAGGCTGTCTTCATTTCTTTTCATTCTTTTTTCTTTATTCTGTTCTTTGGCAGTGGATTCCACCATTCTGTCTTCCAGGTCACTTATCTGTTGTTCTGCCTCAGTTATTCTGCTATTGATTCCTTTTAGTATATTTTTCATTTCGGTTATTGTTCATCTCTGTTTGTTTGTTCTTTAATTCTTCTAGGTCTTTGTTGAACATTTCTTCTATCTTCTTGATCTTTGCCTCCATTCTTTTTTCAAGGTCCTGGATCATGTTCACTTCACTATCATTATTCTGAATTCTTTCTCTGGAAGGTTTCCATCTCCACTTCATTTAGTTGTTTTTGTGGGGTTTTATCTTGTTCCTTCGTCTGGTACAAAGTCCTCTGTCTTTTCATTTTGTCTGTCTTTCTGTGAATGTGGTTTTCCTTCCACAGGCTGCAGAATTGTAGTTCTTCTTGCTTCTGCTCTATGTAGTGATTTTTAATGAATTAATATTTTTTTAAGTTTCCTAGTTTAATTTTCTAATACAGTAAGAATTGTTATCTGTGCTTGTGTAAACAAAAGCTCTTTGGGGTTGGTCCTCAATCATTTTTTGAAAGGGTGCTGAAACCAAAGGGCTTGAAAACTGCTTTTTTGTAGTAATTGGCTTCATCGTTTCCTTTGGTCCTTGGTGTAAAGCGCTGATTCTCAAACTTGAGCATGCATCAGTCACCTGGAAGACTTGTTAAGATACAAATTGCTGGGCCCATTCCCTAGAGTTTCTGGTATAATAGTTCTGAGCTGGGACCTGAAAGTTTGTATTTCTCATAATTGCCAGTGTGATGATGATGATGGCCTGGAAACTACATTTTGAGACTCACTGGTGTAAAGAAATATTGCTTATGAGGAAGAAAACCTACTTTTTGAACATCTACTATGTGTCAGTAAATATTATTTTATGCTCATGACAACTCTGTAAGGAGGTAGGCATTCTCCCCCTTTTTATTGTACCTCAGGAAACTGAAACTTAGAGGACTCACAGCCAGGAAAGTACATCATGACTTCAAGTCTGTTCACTTAAAGTCTGTTCTTAAGGCCTATGCTATTTTTTTAAAAAAATATTTATTTATTTGTTTATTTGACTGTGCTGAGTCTTAGTTGCGGCACACGGGATCTTCATTGCACCATGTGGGATCTTCATTGCAGCACACGGAATCTTTTAGTTGTGGCATGCAGGCTCTTTAGTTGTGGCATGCGAACTCTTCGTCGTGGCATGTGGTATCTAGTTCCCTGACCAGGGAATGAGCCCAGACCCCCTGCATTGGGAGCATGGAGTTTTAGCCACTGGACCACCAGGGAGGTCCCAAGGCCTATGGTCTTTACACAGCCTCCTCCTTGCTTTTTTTTTTTTTTTTTAAATCAGTAGTGGCTTTAATGAGATACAATTCTCATATCAAATAATTCACTCATTTCCATGTAAAGCGTACAACTTAGTAGTTTTTAGTCTATTCACAGAGTTGTGCAACCATTACCACATCAATTTTAGAACATTCTCATCACCTCCAGAAAGAAACCCTGTAGCCATTAGCAGTTACTTCATATTTCCCCCAATCCCTGTCTCCTGGACAACCATTAATCTACTTTCTATTTCTATAGATTTGCCTATTTTGGACATTCATATTAATGGAATCATACAATATGTAGTCTTTTGTGACTGACTTCATTTAGCATAATGTTTTCAGGGTTCATCTGTGTTGTAGCATTTTATCAAAATTTTATGTTTTTCTTACTAAACAACATTCTGTTGTATGGAAGTACTACATTTTATTTATCCATCAGTTGATGGATATTTGGGTTGTTTCCACTTTTTGGTTATTTTAAATAATCCTGTTATGAACATTCATGTCCAAGTTCTTTTTTTAAATATTTACCTATTAATTTCTTTATTTGGCCATGTCGGGTCTTAGTTGCGCATATGGTATCTTTCGTTGCGGTGTGCGGGCTCATCGTTGTGGCACCTGGGCTCAGTAGTTGCAGCACGTGGGATCTCGAGCTCATGGGTTCGGTTGCCTCGCCACATGTGGGGTCTTAGTTCCCTGACCAGGGATCGAACCCAAGTCCCCTGCATTGGAAGGCAGATTCTTAACCACTGGACCATCAGGGAAGTCCCTCATGTCCAAGTTTTTATGTGAGTATAGTTTCTGTTTCTCTTGAGTATATAACTAGGAGTGAAACTGCTGGGTCATATGGTGTGGTTTTCATATGTTTAACCTTTTGATGATCTGCCAGGCTTTTGTTTGTTTTTTAAAGTATTTTATAAATTTATTTTTATTTTTGGCTGAATTGGGTTTTTGTTGCTGCGTGTGGCCGTTAGTTGTGGCTCGCGGGCTCAGTAGTTGTGGCACATGGGCTTAGTTGCTCCACGTCATGTGGGATCTTCCCGGACCAGGACCAGGGCTCGAACCTGTGTCCCCTGCATTGGCAGGCAGATTCTTAACCACTGCACCACCAGGGAAGTCCCTGCAGACTTTTTTCCAAAGCAGCTACACCATTTTACATTCCCACCAGCAGTGTATGAGAATTCCAATTTTTTCACATCCTTGCCAACATTTGTTATCTTTTTTTTTTAAATTTATTTATTTTTGGTTGTGTTGGGTCTTCGTTGCTGTGCGCGGGCTTTCTCTAGTTGCAGCGAGTGGGGGCTAACTCTTTGTTGTGGTGCGCAGGTTTCTCATTGGGGTGGCTTCTCTTGTTGCAGAGCATAGCTCAGGCTGTAGTTGTGTGGGCTTCTGTCGCTGTGGCTCACAGGCTGTAGAGCACAGGCTCAGCAGTTGTGGCACATGGGCTTAGTTGCTCCGTGGCATGTGGGATCTTCCTGGACCAGGGCTCGAACCCGCGTCCTCTGCATTGGCAGGCGGATTGTTAACCACTGTGCCACCAGAGAAGTCCCTGTTATCTTTTATTATTTAAAAAAAAATTTTTTTAGCTGTATGTTTTGGCTGTGCCACACGACATGTGGGCCCCTGCATTCGAAGCACGGAGTCTTAACCACTGGACTTCCAGGGAAGTCCCTATTATCTTTTTTTTTATTATAGTCATCCTCCTGGGTTTAAATCATATCTCATTTTGCTTTTGATTTGCATTTCCCTGACGGCTAACGATGTTGAGCAACTTTTCATGTGCTTACTGGCCATTTGCTTATCTTCTTGGGAGAAGTGTCTGTTCAGATCCTCTCCCATTTTTTGTGTATGATGTGAGGATGAGGTCCAACTTCATTTTTTTTACATAGATAGCCAGTTGTCCCAGCACCATCTTTGGTTATCTTTTGTGATGTATATAATCACTGATCTACCTTCTTATTTTATACCTTCCTCATTCCTACATGAGTTCAGAGTAATTTTTTTTTAAATTTATTTATGTAGGCCGCACTGGGTCTTAGTTGCTGCACATGGCATCTTCGTTGTGGCGTGTTTTTAGTTGTGGCATGCGGACTTTTAGTTGCGACATGTGGGCTTCTTAGTTGTGGCATGCAAACTCAGTTGCGACATGCATATGAGATCTAGTTCCCCAACCAGGGATTGAACCCAGGCCTCCTGTATTGGGAGCGTGGATTCTTACCCACTGGACCACCAGGGAAGTCCGAGTTCAGAGTAATTTAGGTATGTGTGTCTGATGGAAAAATCTTCTCTTTTTTTAAAATTACATACTATACATAGCATCTTTTCATGCTGTTTTGTATGCTGAAGTAGCAGCAATAAGACATGAGCTGCATTATTATCAGAAATGCATGGTTCAGGATATAGTAACCTTAGATTAAATTATCAGGAATCTGTGGCTTCTCTATTAAAACAATGCTATCCTAAATAAGCACTCTAAAGAATCATTCAACAGTGCCCATATTTTAGCAGCAAAGTTGGAGATATCTCCAAAAGAGATTTCAAACGTTTTGTCTCTACTGTGTTTTTTTTACTACTTGTCTGTGGTGGGGGTAGTTTTGATCCTGAGTTGGGAATTGAATGCCTTCTGACCTTTTAGAACAAGATCTCCACACTTTTTATTACTAACCACATGGATAAACTATTTTTTTTTTTTTTTTTTTTTTTTTTTTTTTTTTTTGCGGTACATGGGCCTCTCACTGTTGTGGCCTCTCCCATTGCGGAGCACAGGCTCCGGACGCGCAGGCTCAGCAGCCATGGCTCACGGGCCCAGCCGCTCCGCGGCATGTGGGATCTTCCCAGACCGGGGCACGAACCCGTGTCCCCTGCATCGGCAGGCGGACTCTTAACCACTGCGCCACCAGGGAAGCCCGGATAAACTATTTTTTGAACATACACCTAAGTATATATTTATAAATTGTATACTTGTACTACTATGTCAGTATGCAAAAACAAAAGGGGTTACTTTTAAAAAGGAAGTCAAGAAATGAGCAAAAGTTTTGATATTTCCCACTTGATAGTCTTGCTTGCTCTCAGGTGGATATGTGTTGCTCTGAATGCAACACATTCAGAGTGTGAGGCTGGAGAATTTTGCCTATGGTTTTGGAGATTATGGCCTCCTCAGAAGCCTTGGGTATGGCGGCCCCTCCTCTTCACATTACCCAGGGTTCCCGTCTGAGATCTCTTCTTCCCTTCGGGGCTGGATTCTCGATGTTGCCCTATTCACTCACTGGTGAATCTTGTCGCTGCAGGTACAGGTGCAGGTACAGCAGTCTCCGCAGCAGGTCTCGGCTCAGCAGCTCTCCCCGCAGCTCACCGTTCACCAGCCTGCTGAGCAGCCCATCCATGTCCAGGTGCAGATCCAAGGCCAAGCAGCACAGCCGACAGCCCCCTCCATCCAGACCCCATCTCTGCAGAGCCCCAGCCCTTCGCAGCTGCAGGCGGCCCAGATCCAGGTGCAGCACATGCAGGCGGCCCAGCAGATCCAGGCTGCAGAGATCCCAGAGGAGCACATCCCACATCAACAGATCCAGGCTCAGCTGGTGGCTGGCCAGTCTCTTGCTGGGGGTCAGCAGATCCAAATCCAGACTGTGGGTGCCCTTTCCCCACCACCGTCCCAGCAGGGCTCACCTCGGGAAGGGGAGCGGCGGGTTGGCACGGCCAGTGTCCTCCAGCCAGTGAAGAAGCGCAAAGTGGACATGCCCATCACTGTGTCCTACGCCATCTCAGGGCAGCCGGTGGCCACCGTGCTGGCCATTCCACAGGGCCAGCAGCAGAGTTATGTGTCTTTGAGGCCCGACTTACTAACAGTAGACAGTGCCCACCTGTACAGTGCCACTGGGACCATTACTAGCCCTACAGGAGAAACTTGGACCATACCTGTTTACTCTGCCCAGCCCCGGGGGGACCCTCAGCAGCAGAGCATTACTCACATTGCCATTCCCCAGGAAGCCTACAACGCAGTTCACGTCAGTGGCTCACCCACAGCCCTGGCAGCTGTAAAGCTGGAGGATGACAAGGAGAAGATGGTGGGCACCACGTCTGTAGTGAAAAACTCCCATGAAGAGGTAGTGCAGACCCTTGCAAACTCTCTCTTTCCAGCACAGTTCATGAATGGCAACATCCACATTCCAGTGGCTGTGCAGGCCGTCGCAGGCACATACCAGAATACAGCTCAGACTGTCCATATATGGGACCCTCAGCAGCAGCCACAACAACAAACCCCCCAGGAACAGACGCCACCGCCACCACAGCAACAGCAGCAGCAGCAGCTCCAGGTTACTTGTTCAGTAAGTGAGACTTATCTGTAGGGCAGCCTGCTCCCTCAGGGCCCAGTGCAACACAGAACTTGCCTGGTAACCTCTGGCACCTCTGGCTTGTTTACAGGAATGATGTTGGTCTTGTAGTAATACAGTATTTAGTATTTTAATTAGAGTTGGGGAGATGGGACAGGAATGGCAAGTGAAGCTGTGGAACAGGCAGGAGTTCTAGCCTGTTATCGGGAGGTAAATGAAATGACCAGTAACTGCTTTGGGGGTAGATGCCTGGAGTGCTTTTTTGTGATCTCTTTAGGAAGGGTAAACTTCTAGGTGGAGACTAATGGGTCACCCCAAGTGTTATCTTTGTCCCAGAAGCTGCTTTCTGCATCACAAATGAACAGATATAGTGGAACCCCTGTAGTTTAGCACACAAGCTCTAAACTCATCACAGTTGAGAGGGTGTTAAATTGTTCCTCCTTTAGTTGTCATCTAAAGATGGACTACACTGGACACAGTATAGGTGAATTATGAGATCTAAAATACCTTCCAGTGGGCCTGTTAAAAGTGATCATCTTTGGGGAATTCCCTGATGATCCAGTGGTTAGGACTCCACACTGCCACTGCAGGGGGCATGGATTCGATCCCTGGTCGGGGAATTAAGATTCCCTCAAGGCATGTAACATGGCCAAAAAAAAAAAAAAAAGTGATCATCTTGGGAGTCTTGAATAAGCCCCCTATGCAGTGGGACTTTCCAACTGTGTTTTTATGTTCCTTAAAAAATAGTTAAGACAAGCCATGGTTAATTGAGTTTTCTGTCATGGCAGCTATGCTGAGCTAAGTTTTTTTTTTTTTTTTAATAAATTTATTTTATTTTTGGCTGCGTTGGGTCTTCATTGCTGCACGCGGGCTTTCTCTAGTTGTGGCGAGCAGGGGCTACTCTTCATTGCGGTGCGTATGCCTCACTGTGGTGGCTTCTCCTGTTGCAGAGCACGGGCTCTAGGCGTGCAGGCCTCAGAAGTTGTGGCTCATGGGCTCTAGAGCGTAGACTCAGTAGTTGTGGCACACGGCTCAGCCGCTCCATGGCATGTGGCATCCTCCCGGATGAGGGCTAGAACCTGTGTCCCCTACTTTGGCAGGCAGACTCCCAGCCACTGCGCCACCAGGGAAGCCCTGAGCTAAATTTTTTAACTTTTTATTTTGAAATGATTTTAGATTTGTAGAAAAGTTGCAAAAATAAAACTGTTGAAAATTTTTTTTTAAAGAGGCACTTTTTAAAAATTTATTTTTTGTCTGTGTTGGGTCTTCATTGCTGTGCACGGGCTTTCTCTAGTTGCAGTGAGCGGGGGCTACTCATTGTGGTGGCTTCTCTTGTTGCGAAGCACTGGCTCTAGGCGCACAGGCTTCAGTATTTGTGGCATGTGGGCTCAGTAGTTGTGGCTCATGGGCTCTAGAGCACAGGCCCAGTAGTTGTGGCACACAGGCTTAGTTGCTCCACGGCATGTAGGAATCTTCCCGGACCAGGGATCGAACCCGTGTCCCCTGCATTGGCAGGTGGATTCTCAACCACTGTGCCACCAGGAAAGCCCAGAACTGTTGAAATTTTAACTTTAAAATTGCTTGGCTCTTTTTTCTTTTCTAATTGTTAATCTTCTTAAGGCTATCACAGATCCACCTTTTAAGACTGTTAGTAAAGTTTCTGGTCCCTTGTCTAGCAGACATTTAGAGTGGATGGGACTGATGAAGGTAGTGTGCCTCAGCACAGGAGCTCTGGGAATGCACGTGAGGGAGCTGGCACAAACAAAGCACTGTTAGACCAGGGACCACACTCAGAAACTCAAGACGTAAATGATTGGGTAAGCAAAAGCTGGCCGAGTGGTTTCATAGAGGCAACAGTATGTTAATATTAAGTGACTTTGTTAAGGACCTATTCAGTATCCAGCTGTCAGGTCTAGAAGTAGAACAAGACAGTGTCATTGCTTCGGGTAGCTTATAGTCTAGTGGAAGTGAGAACATATGATTTGTTTCTGTAAAGTATAAAGCAACATAATCAAGTGTGACAACGTGTGCTACACACACAAAGTCAGGCTGGGAATTCAGAAATCAATCTAGGTTAAATGTCAGTAGAGGCATCTTTGTGGAAAAAATGGCATTTGATCTCTAGTTTATAGCTTAGATTGACAGAAGGATGGAGCAGGATGAATAAGAGCCAGGGGTGGACACAAGTGATATGGCCTAGGTTAACATGAGAGGAGGAGAACCATGGGAGAGGAGTTAGTACAGGGGGCAAAGGGGCTATCTTCCCGAAGTGAAGAGTTGATATGATCTGTGGTAGGAAAATTTTCCAGAATCCTAAGAGTCGTGGTAATAAGAAGAATCAATTACTGGTGTGTAGAACTGATTGCATGTAGGAGAGACCAGACAGGAGATTTGTAATGGTGCTCTGTGCTGAGCTTTTGCTCACAGGGATGGAGCACATCAAGCCTCTTCTCTGCTCTCCTGGGCCTGATGTTCCAATTTGCAGTTCAGGACTCTTGTTGCTCATTGGGCTCTGCTTGTAATTTGCACATCTGGGCCCTTCAGCGGGAAAATCTTTTCTAGAGTTCATTTTAGTAAGTTCATTTTAGTGTTCTTCATGTTTTTCAGAGGCTGTGTCTCCTTTGGCAAAGTCTTATAGGGACATATGTCAAGGGTTATTACCAGAAAAAGAAAAATTGGGAAGAATACCCATCATGCAGGAAAGATGAGTTTGTCCATTTACACCACAAATATCCCTCTGCCTTCCTTATCAGGCTCTGTTCTAGGTGCTGGGAAACAGAGGTGAATAAGACAGTCTGCCCTTGGAGTCCTCGTAGCCCATGGGAAGATAATTGTGCTGTGATGTGAGTTGAACCCTAAGGAGAGCTGATGTGTTCCTTCACCTGGCATACCCTTTTTGAAAGCTCTTTTATATCCTGTCTTTAAAACCAGATTTGTGGCTAAACCTCCCTCCCTTGACCTCACACCCACCTCCATCTGTTCCCCCTATTTCTCCACTTTACTTTATTCCCAGAGTTCTCAAAAGGATTATCTGCACAGGTTGATTCTCCTTGCTAACCAGTTTTCCCTTCAACTCATGACTGGGTCTGCTCTTGTCAAGGTCATCAGTGACCTACCTCCCTGTGGCCAGATCCAATAGACGTGTCTGTTTTTATCTCACTTATAGCAACACACAGCACAACAGACCATGCCTGCCTTCTTGAAACTCTCCTTTGGATTTCCATGTTATTATGCACTCCTGGTCTTCCTCCTGCCCCACTGGTTATTTTTCCTTCTCAGGAGACTTTGCTGAAGCCTCCTTCTCTTCTGTCTGAGCCATACATGTTGTTTCTCAAAGCTCTGTACTAACCCTCTTTTCTCCCTAAGGGATTTCTCTCCATTGTCATGATTTTCAGAATCCTCTAGATGTCTGCTGCAGAAGGTGATAATCACTGACACTATCTGCCAAGCACTGTCCTTAGTGTTGCATATATTAACTCATTTAATTCTCACACCAACCTTAAGAGGTGTGTACTACTATCTCCATTTTATAAATGAAGAAACTGAGGCACAGAGATTAAACAACAAGGCCAAAGCCACCTTTTAGTAAGTGGCAGAGTTGGCATTCAACCTTGGACAGGCTGGCTCTAGAGCCCATGTCTTAAACCATGTACTGCATTGACACACAGATCTTTATCCCTAGACTGTACCTTTCCCCTTAGGACCTTTCCCATACATTCAGCAACCTACTTATTTATTTACTTGCATTTGTTAAACATATCTCAGTGCTTCATTAGCATCCCCTCTACTACTATCAAAAACTATCCCATCTCAAAAAGTGATACCATCATCCACCCATTTGTTTAAGCCAGAAACCCAGGAGTCATCCTTGAGATTCTTGAGTCTGCTTTACCGTACTCCTCACAGTCAATTCATCAACAAGCCACATTGATTCTACCACCAAACTTCTCAGAATCTCTTAAATCATTTCACTGCCACCATCCTGGTCTTGGCCACCAGCACCTACTTCCACTTTTGCTCTTTAATCCATTTTCTACAGCTCAAGAATAATTTCCTTAAAATGTAAGATTATGTCACTTCCCAACTTAAAACTCTTTTAAGGTCTCCATTACAAATAGGAAAAACTCTGCACCAAGTGTAGAAGGCCTTACTTGAATCAGTAGTTTTCAACCTGGATGAGACTTTTACTTCCCCTACCCACTGATAGACATTTGAACATGTGTAGAAGAATTTTCATTGTCAGGATGATTAGGAGAGTTACATGTAGTGGGTGGAGGCACACAGTGAAGGGACTCTGGCTAATAAAACAGAGAAGCACTGCCCCACATCCTCTGGCCCCCACCTACTTACCCAGACAGACTCCTACTAGATTTCTAGCTTGGGTAGATGGTGTTGCCATTGAACAAGGTAAGAGAGGGAACTCAGGAGAATACTTCTGGATGGGCAAAGTGATGAATTCTCTCCATAGATGTTAATGTGAGGTGGCTTTCAGATGTTCAGCTGGAGATGTACAGTACCCACTGGGTATATTAAGGGACCGTCTAGCTTAGAGTCACAGAGTTAGCAGTCATTTCCACAAACATGGAGATCTAAACTGGGAAGGTGGTTGAGACTCACCAAGGAGAATGGTAGTTGAACTGAGAAGTGTGTCTAGAGGGGAGCTCCAGGGTTGACAGACATTTAAGGGCCTAGCACTGGTATTTCTTTATTTCCTTGTTTGATCATGTATCTTATATCAAAGCTAGTAGGGTAGTTTTTATTTTTATTTATTGATAAGCAAATTTGTGTCATTAATAAATTATTTTGCCTTCAATTTGAATGATTTGGCATTCTTCAGCCCTTTAGTAGGCCCTGGCATGGAAAATTGCTCAAGGGAATTTGTTCACAATGTAGATAGATGTGTGAGACCCAAGAACCTGTGCTTTGTATCTGTGTTGGTGTCTATCCTGCCTGATGGGGATTGTGATTGAAGGTCATGGACATTCTCTGCCCCTTTGGCTGCATGGTTTGGCTGTCAGACCATTGAGGATGGGACTACTCTTCCTTTGGAGGCAGGAAGATAAAACAGTGCCTCCTGTCTCTAGAAAATGTTCTTATAAGCCAAAGCAGTATTATTGAGAAGGAACATGAAGGATGATTCTCAACCATGACTGGACATTAGAATCACCTGGAGAGCTTTTAAAAATACTGCTGGCAGGCTTCCGCCTCGACCAATTAAATCAGAATCTCTGTGGATAAGGCCCAGGCATGGGTGTTTTTTAAAATCAGCCAGATGATTTTAAGGTGCAACCAAGTTTAACAGTTTGGACACTTGGTACTCAAAGTATAGTCTGCAGACCAGCTCCCTTATTTGGGAGCTTGTTAGAAGTGCAGACTCTCAGGCCCCACCTGAGATCTTTCTAATCAGAATCTGCATTTTAATAAAATCCCCAAGGGGTTTATTTGCACATTGTAGTTTGATGAGCAGTGCTTTGTGCCAGTAGTTCTGAGCAGTGACTAAACGTTAGAATTGCCTTTTTACATGGGAAGGTTTTAAAAAGACTGATACCTCTTTAAAAAGAGATTCTGGGGTGGAGCTGAGGTATTGTGTTTTTAAATCAGAGATTCAGGGCTTCCCTGGTGGCGCAGTGGTTGAGAGTCTGCCTGCCGATGCAGGGGACACGGGTTTGTGCCCTGGTCTGGGAAGATCCTGCATGCCGCGGAGCGGTTGGGCCCGTGAGCCATGGCCGCTGAGCTTGCGCGTCCAGAGCCTGTGCTCCACAATGGGAGAGGCCACAACAGTGAGAGGACCGCGTACCGCAAAATCAGAGATTCAAAAGTACAGCCAAGACTAAGGAGCTTTGCACTAGTCTTTGCTGTCTCTGGAGTAAAGAATAGAACTCCAGAGGTTCTTGAAAGTAGGACAGCAAGGAGAAGAGAGGTTTTTTAATTAAAAGAACTATAAGTAACATTTTTTTGAGTTTTAAAAAAAAATTTTAGAACAGTTTTAGACTTACAGAAAAATTGCAGAATTTCCATAAACCCCACACCCAATTTCTGCAGTTATTAACATCTAACATTAGTATGGTACATTTGTTTTTTGTTTTTGTTTTTTACTATAAGTAACATTTTTCTAGCAGTTTTGCCAAAAGGCCTTTTGACACATTTTGATGGTTTCTCTCTCATAGGCTCAAACTGTCCAAGTTGCTGAAGTTGAACCACAGTCACAGCCACAGCCTTCCCCAGAACTTCTGCTTCCAAATTCTCTGAAGCCAGAAGAAGGGCTTGAAGTATGGAAAAACTGGGCACAGACCAAGAACGCTGAGCTAGAGAAGGATGCTCAGAACAGACTGGCGCCCATTGGGAGTAAGTGTTTGGGAGGGAAAGGGGGTTGGACTCTGTCAAAAATGCAGTGGTACTTAAGCAGCAGGAGGACAGAATGGCAGGAAAGTGGTGTCCCTTGGCTCTCTGGGCACTAGGGAGCACCATCTGAAATAGTATGCTGAATTCAAGACAAGCAACAAACAGGCTGGACCTACTATAAATGAGCAGAATTTGTGGGGTTTGCCCAAGATCAGGCATTTCTGTACACATGGATTTCTGGGACAGAGAGACTTCTGGGAGGAGATATGGATTAGTGAGTGCACTCAGGGGCCCTCTTCCTTAGCATTATCCTTACATACTTCCTCATATTACAGAGGGTGGATTTTGTGTTTTTACTTTCATGTCTTGGTCCTAATAATTGGGGAGATACGTGAGGTAGGAAGGATTGTGGTAAGGAAACCCTTTGTGTAATAGGGCAAACAGGATAATTGTCTTTGTAGGCTAGTTCTGATCGTAGATACAAGTGACCATTTTCATCCCAGCACCTTCATGGGTGGTGTCTGCTCTGAAACCTCCTTCCAGGGATATGAACAACCAGTAAAGAGACGGCTGTTGCCAGGACCCTCACTCACCTCTGGGGCTTGTGTTGCAGGGCGTCAATTGCTGCGATTCCAGGAAGATCTCATCTCTTCTGCTGTGGCCGAGTTGAATTATGGGCTCTGTCTAATGACACGGGAAGCTCGAAATGGAGAAGGTGAACCCTATGACCCAGATGTGCTGTACTATATTTTCCTGTGTATTCAAAAGGTAGGAAACAGAACTTCACAGGAACATGTTTGAGCTGTGTTCCCATTGGGTGTTTGCTGGGTAGTCAAATTAGTAAAATGACAAGCAAGTAGTTACAATAAAGACATTCTCTTTCAACTATATAGTGAATTTTTAAATGTATGTTTTTTAAAATTGGAAAAGATCTACATATTCACTTTAAAAAATAAAATAAACATCATCATAATCCCACTATCTAGAGAAACATCTATTAAAATATTTGATATATTACCTTAGAGCCTTTTTTTTATCATGGAACATTTATATAACACTTTTCATTAAAGTAAACATGTAGTTTGCAGAAAAGCAGTTTATCCAGAACAAAGTCTCGTGCTGACATGTAGCTTGTCTTCTCATTGTTTCCTGCATTAATGCAAAATAATTATTTGGAAGTGTCTAGCTAGAATATACAACTGTAGTTAGGTTTTCAGGACATCTAAGATGAAGATTAACAGAGAAATTCATTTTAGGACTGGCAGTTTAGGAGAGCAGAGGTGGATTTCTTAGTGTTTGAATGCTATTGTGGAGAAGCCCACAGTATGATGGAAGAATACTTGCTAACTAGGACTCACCCTGTTGCTTAGGCCTGAGAAAAGCCCATCTGCCACTTTGTTCCTCTTTCTTAACCAGTCACCCAGAGCACTGGGTGAATTGCTCTACATGCTTTGTCTCATTCCATGCTCTCTCACTCGTGGAAGGCAGGCACAGTCATCTCCATTTACAAACAAGGAAACTGAGCCCCCAAAGTTAAAAGACTCGCATGAGTTACTAAACTTACACCATAGCTAATAAGAGGCTGGCCCTGGAGCCCACATCATGATTTTTGCTACCACAAGACAATGCCTTGCTTGGGTGAAATAGCATTCACAAAATCTGCCCCATTGACCCAACTCTTAAGAGTGTTGTGAGAGTCAGTTCACATGCTGAAGTATACTGTGAAAATGCCACACACTGGACAGTTTTTTTTTAATTTATTTATGTGGCTGCGTTGGCTCTTTGTTGCGGCACGTAGGATTTTCGTTGCAGTGTGTGGGCTTCTCTCTAGTTGTGGTGCATGGGCTCAGTAGCCCCGCAGCATGTGGGATCTTAGTTCCTCAACCAGGGATCGAACCCAAGTCTCCTGTGTTGGAAGACAGATTCTTTTTTTTTCTTATTTATTTATTTATTTTTGCTGTATTGGGTATTCGTTTCTGTGCGAGGGCTTTCTCTGGTTGTGGCAAGCGGGAGCCACTCTTCATCGCAGTGTGTGGGCCTCTCACTATCGCTCCCTCTCTTGTTGCGGAGCACAGGCTCCAGACGCGCAGGCTCAGCAGTTGTGGCTCACGGGCCTAGTTGCTCCGCAGCATGTGGGATCTTCCCAGACCAGGGCTCGAACCCATGTCCCCTGCATTGGCAGGCAGATTCTCAACTACTGCGCCACCAGGGAAGCCCGGAAGACAGATTCTTAACCACTGGACCACCAGGGAAGTCCCTGCTGGACAGTTTTGACTTGGTGTGTTGGTTTGTTAATGGGGGAGGAATGGGTAGGGAGAGGTGAGGGTACTGGTAGAAAAATGTTTGCTTCCCCACAACAACTTGCCCAAGAGACTACCAACATCTTTTATTGATTATTTTTCTTTTAGTATCTTTTTGAAAATGGACGGGTTGATGACATTTTCTCCGATCTTTATTATGTTCGATTCACGGAGTGGCTGCATGAAGTTCTGAAGGACGTTCAGCCCCGAGTCACTCCACTTGGTAAGAATCTTCCTCATTCTTGGATGTCTTTAGCACCTGGGTTTTAAAAAGATCAGCTGTGGGGGGGTGGAAAGATGAGCTACTTGTGTGGCTAGCTGTGATATAGCATGTGGGTGAGGAGGCTATAAATCCCAGGCACCAAACATCAGTCTCTGTGCTGCTTGGCCTGATGTGGAAGGGGCACGGCTCACCAGACAGAGAATCTGGCTGGTCCCAGTGTGGCAAGGACACAGGGGCATGCAGAGTGTGAGGTAGTTACTCTTATTTTTTTTCCCTATTAAAATTTATTGATTCAAATTAGAATCCTTGCAAAAATTAAGAATTATGAACTATTTCATCTGTAGGTTAATTATATTACATATTGAGTTTTTTTCCCCTTATGTTTAAACATACGTTCTACATATATAGAACATAATTTTTGCTTTACCCATGGATAACCTGGGCAGCATGTTGTGTTGGAAAGAACATGAGTTTCGCAGTAGAATGTTTGAGGTGTTTTTTGTTTTTAAATAAACTATTTTTAAGAGCAGTTTTAGGTTTACAGGAAAACTGAGCAGGAGATACAGAGAATCCCATATACTCCCTCACACAGCGTTTCCCCTATTATTAGTATCTTGTATTAGTGTAGTGTATTTGTTAAAATCGATGAGCCAATGTTTGGTACATTATTATTAACTAAAGTCTGAAGTTTACATTAGAGTTCACTCCTTGGGTTGTATATTCTGTGGGTTTTGACAAATGGATAATGACATGTATCTACAATTCAGTATCAAACAGAAGTTTCACTGCTCTAAAATCCCCCATGTTCCACTTATTCATCCCTCCCTCCTTTCCCCTGACTCTCTGGCAATCTCTGATCTTTTTTACTGTCTCCATAATCTTGCCTTTTCCAGAATGTCATATAGTTAGAATAATTTAGTGTTAATTTCTTTCAGTAACTTCATTTAATGTTCCTGCGTGTCTTTTCATGGCTTGATAGCTCATTTCTTTTTTTTGCTGAATAATATTCCGTCTTATGAATGTGCCACAGTTTGTTTATCCATTCACCTATTAAAGGACATTTTGGTTGTTTCCACGTTTCGGTAATTATGAATAAAGCTGCTGTAAACATTGTGTGCAGGTCTTTGGTGAAAGAATAGACAGATCTGTGGAACAGAATAGAGAGTCCAGAAGTAGAACCACACGAATATAACCAATTTATCTTTGACCGGGGGCAAAGGCAGTTAAATGGAGAAAGGATAGTCTTTTGTTTTGTTTTCTTTTATTTTTTTTGGCCTCGCCATGTGGCTTGCGGGATCTTAGTTCCCTGACCACGGATTGAACCTGGGCCATGCAGTGAAAAGCGCCAAGTCCTAACCACTGGACCACCAGGGATTCCCAGGATAGTCTTTTCAACTAATGCTGCTGGAACAACTGGACATGCACATATTTTTTAAAAAAATGAATCATAGACCTAAATGTAAAGCTATAAAACTCCTAGAAGATAAAATAGGAGAAAATCTAGGTGACCTCAGGTTTGTTGGTAACTTTTTAGATACAACACAAAAAGCACAATCTGTGAAACGAAAAAATTGGTAAGTTGGACTTTATTAAAATTTAAAAAACAAACAAACAAAAACTTATTCTCTGTGAAAGACATTGTTAAGAGAATGAAAAGACAAGCCACAGACTGGGAGGAAATCTTTGCAAAACACGTATCTGATAAAGGACTGGGATCCAAAATATATAAAAAACCCTTAACAGTCAACAATAACAAAACAAAGAACCCAATTAAAAAATGGATCAAGGATCTGAACAGATGCCTCACCAAAGAAGCTGGCAGATAAGTATATGAAAAGATATTTATCATATATCATCAGGAAATGGCAAATTAAAACAACAGTGATGGGAGTTCCCTGGTGGCCTACTGATTAGGATTTGGTGCTTTCACTGCCGTGCCTCGGGCTCAGTGCCTGGTCGGGGAACTGAGATTATGCAAGCCACGTGGCACAGCATGCATAAATATATACATACATACATACAGTGATGTACCACTGTATACCTATTAGAATGGCTGAATTCCCAAGCATTCTCTTACCTTAGGATCCAGCAGTCATGCTTCTTTGTATTTACCCAAATGAGTTGAAAACCTTATGTCCACACGAATATCTGAGTTTTAATCCTGGCTCTGGATTTAATGTATGTTGTTTAACTTTTTCTTAATCTTTTTTTAAAATTGAGATATAATTGACATATAACATTATATTAGTTTCAGGTGTACAACAATGATTTGATACAGTATATATATATATTGCAAAGTGATTTAGTCTAGTTAACATTTGTCATCATAGTTACATGCTTAACCTTTTAAAAAAATATTGTTTAAACAAATATTTTTTGAGTGCCTACTATGTGCCAGGCAGTTCCAGGTGTACATAATTCAGTAGTGAACAAAATGAAGCTTACAGTCTAACGGGGGAGACTGTATAAATAATCACATTAATTTATGATAATTAAGTGCTTTGAAGAACAAAGCACAGAGAATGGAAAGTATTACAGGTACATTAGGAGGGAGGCCTCTCTGAGGGAATGTCATTAGAACAGACACCTGAGTAAGTGATTCACTGTACATGATTTGCAAAATTTCAAACCAAGTGTAGCTATATAAAGTTTGCTTTTTAAAACTTTTTATTATGGAAATTTCAAGCACATACAAAATAAACAGAATAAATTAATGATACTCCCATGTACCCGTGGCAAATCTTGTTCCATATATACACTGCCTGTTCCGCGCACCATGTTATTTTGAAGTAAATCCCAGACACTTTATCCATAAATATTTTAATGTTATTGACATTCCACAATGCCATTATTATACTTTTTAAAAAAAAAGATAAGTCCATAATGTCATCAAATTCTACCCTTTGTTGGGATTTCTAATTGTCCCATAAATATCAGAATTTTATTTGTTTGAGTCAAGTTGCAGATAAGGTCTGCACGTTGAAATTGGTGTTATATACCTTTTAATGTTTAGCTTTAATCTTTAATTTCCCCCTTGATTATTTTTCTTGCAATTTATTTATGGAAGAAACTAGCCTTTTAAAAAGTCTAATTTTTGCTATTATATCTCCATGCTGTAATTTAACATATTCTTCTGTCCCCTGTATTTACAGTTAATTGGTAGTTGCATATGAAGACTTGATTAATCAAGTTTTGTTTTTTTGTGTGTTTTCTTTTTGGCAAGGTTACATCATAGATGGGTTACTTACTTCCATCAGGTGCCCATAATGTCTGGATCCATTAATTCATGAGGAGTTGCAAGCAGTGGTATTCTAATGTTATTACTTCATTATTAGCTGAAATACAAAAATACAAAGAGAAACTTTCCCTCATCAACTCTTTGAATTCCTAGCAATATAGATTGTATAGAAGAGACAGGATAAGGGCTTGTTTCTTCTTCTTTGTTTAGTAGTTTTCACAGTAATGAGTTGGTTCACCAGCTTCCTCCAGCTAGGGTTTTTTTGTTTGCTTAAAGAATCATTGTGAGCTAATTAATTTAAATATATTTAATATGATTCAATTCATTGCACTTGTTATCTTTAATGATGTACAAATTGTCCCATCTTTGGCCATTTGGAGCCTCTTTAAATTGGCTCTTGAGTTCATTTGACATAACCCTACTTCCTTGATTTCTGGTTTGCCAGAATATTCTGGGCTTATCCTGGACATTTTCTGTCTCCCAATGTGGAATTGATCAGTTCTCCATGGAGCCTGGTACTTTTCAGTGTTAAATGGTATTTCGTTATCACAGTCTGGATGGTAGGAGTGCTGATTGCTCCTTGGGTTTCTAGGCCTAACTAAAAAAATAATATAAAATAGATCATTTTGATGCTTTGCAGTTCAGATTCAGAACTATGAGACTTTTATATGTTGTTCCATCTGTGTCTCCTGTTGCCCGTGCCAGGAGTTCTGGTTTTCAGGCATTAAAGTTCACTTTAAGTTGTGTTGTTAAGAAGTGATTATAGGGAGGTGACACCAGGTGGCAGAGTGAACCCAGGGAAAATAGGGCATGCCACCGTATGCCTGGGGCCACTCTTAGGGCTGGCCTTCCCTCCTCCCTGAGAAGGGCTATCTTCTGTCACTCATCCTGCTTAAGATTTGTCTGAGAGCAAGGAAGTTTATCTCATTGCCATTGGGCCACAAAATAGAATAGTAGAGGCAGACATTCCCTAAAGAGATGGAAGTGCGCTAATGGAGTCAGAGGGCCAGCTTTGGCAAGAACAGAGAAAAGGAATGTATTGGGCAGAACATTCCCCTGCTTCTAAGAAGTGCCACCCTCACTCCCTGCCTGGAGAATCCTGAAACTCCTGCAGGAGAATGCTGGTGTCTGCTGCTGTTTCACCATGCCCTCAGTCCCTGGCACACATACACTTGGACATTGACTGTTGAATGAACATATGAAGGGGGCTTGATGATCAGTCCAAGCGTCATCTTCCTTTGGTGTAGACCTGCCTGCCCAGGGCTCTTGATCAAACCACTGCCTTAGCCCCGTCCAGCTTTCAGTTAGCTTATGAACCAGGGTCTTACAGTAAAACTTGCCCTATGGAGGAAACCTATAATAGATCTGAATATCATTCTCCCCTTTTTCCAAAGGGGATGAGAATGGGTTTGCTTTCCAGAGATGGAAGACATGAGAAGTTTAACAAGGGCAAACGGGCATGTATACCAGTTCTTTGGGGCCTGGCCTGGATACCTTTGAAAGTATAATGAAAGCTCTGTACCCTCTTTTCAGAGAAGTTTGCATATATGCAGAGAGGTTGGCTTATACTTTTGGGTGTTTCTCTGAGGGATGTCCTTCTACCCCATATTAATCTGCAATTAGAGAAGAATTAACATCAGGTGGGAGTGATCATGTAGGGCAGTGGTTCTCAAAGTGTGGTGTTAGGAACTTGTTGAAAACACACATTTTCAGGTCCTGCCCAGAAACTTGGGTTGGGACTCGGCTGTTTGTGTTTTAACAAGCTTTCCAGATGATTCTGCCGTGTCCCAGGAAGACTTCTCCAGTTAAGCTCGTACTCCTGTGTGGTCCTTGTTGTGCTTCACACCTCCCATCCTGCACCTTTGAGGGGCTGCCTGCCATCCTCTTGTTGTAGCAGTACTTTGTTCCTCCTAGGCTATGTCCTGCCCAGCCACGTGACTGAGGAGATGCTGTGGGAGTGCAAGCAGCTCGGCGCTCACTCCCCTTCCACCCTGCTGACCACCCTCATGTTCTTTAACACCAAGTAAGTGTTCTAGAGGCTCCATGCTTAGCCACTGCTGGCATCTGCCCAGTGAAGAGGGTAGAAACTATCCAGATGGACTTCTGAATACCTTTGACATATACTTGAGAGCCTTTGAGCTACTGAAAGCCCTCAGCCCCACTTGGCTACATTTTGTGTGCTGACCAGTGAGGCAGACAGCCTTGCCAGATCCCTACCATCAGTCTTGATGAGATTCCTCCACTAGACAGTGTGTTTGGGTGTGGGCCTGCCCAGATTCTGGGAGTGTGGGCAGCGGCTCCTCTGAAGCCCTGATGGCAGAGGGTAAGTCACGGTCTCCTCCTGGCACCCCTCCCTTTGCCTTGCTTTCACTTGTGGTGCAGATACTTCCTGTTGAAGACAGTGGACCAGCACATGAAGCTGGCCTTCTCCAAGGTCTTACGACAGACAAAGAAGAACCCCTCTAATCCTAAGGATAAAAGCACGAGTATTCGGTACCTGAAGGCACTTGGGATACACCAGACTGGCCAGAAAGGTAGGGGAAAGAGGTAGGGGTTGCAGAAACAGCTACTACTAGTCCTGCCCTGCCCTTGTGCCTGGGGGGCTAGTAATGAGTGTGAAGATTGGGATTTGCTGGATAGGAATTTTCCATTCCCTTCTCCCAGCCAGCAACTTCAAACTCTTCTAGAAGCAGAGACGCCCCAGAAATGATAGCTGCCTTTTCCTTTCATACTCACTGCCCATGCCTCGCACCCTTTTCCTTCCGAGTATTTCCTAGTTGGGATGGCTGGAAGCCTAAGGTTTCTAATCTGAGCCTGAGTAAAGACAGTCTGATGCCATGTCTGTGGTGGTGGTGGGGTATGTTTTATAGTTACAGATGACATGTATGCAGAACAGACGGAAAATCCAGAGAATCCACTGAGATGTCCTATCAAGCTCTACGATTTCTACCTCTTTAAATGGTGAGGAGGCTTTATTGTGACTGGGTGACGTGTGTGTGTGTGCGTGCGCGCGCGCCAAAGCATTCTCTAGTCACAGGCAGAGTAAAAACACACTTCTGAAAAGCTAAATATAGAAGCAACCTTATTGGTTTTCCCAAAGCATGTGCCCAGCACTGCTCCCTGATGGTCCACGTTCATGGAGAGAGGATGAAGGTAGAGGGAGGACGGTACAGAGAGGCTGCCTCTGTCACATATTGAGCATAGCCCTTCATCTTCCTGGCCTTGACCTTTTTTCACCACCACTGTCAATCTAAGGGGAACTCCTTTCCTTGGCTTTCGTTCTCTCTTGCCCCTGCAGTTTAGTATATCATCTTAACAACAATGCCAGAAGATCTTTCTACATTGTAGGTCTCTTCGTGTTACTTAGATTAAAACCTTTAGTGGTTTCCTTTTACTCTACAGAGAAAGACCGTAATCCTGATGTGGCCAGCAGGGCCTTTCATGTACTCTCCCTTGTTAACCTCATGTCTGTGTAGCTCTTGGCTCTCTAGCCACACTGGCTCTTCTCCACTGAAGGGCATCATGCTCTCCTTTCCTCAAGACCTCTGCACAGAACTTTTCACTGTTGGGCAAACCCTGCCACCCCCTGCCTGTTTAGCTAGTTAGCTCCTATCCATCCTTAAAAGAGCTTTATTAGGGAAGCATTTCCAAATTCCCTGCCTGTTCCCTCCGGCTGTTTCTTCTGTAACCCTTACCACTGTTTGTTATTTTCTTTGTCTTTATATAACTGTTTAATTGCTGTCTGTCTCCCCTCTTACCTGTAAACTTAATAATATAGGGACTCTTGGGTCTTATTCATTTCTTTTAATATCAGCACCTAGTGCAGGCCTGGCACACAGTAGCCCTTTGATAAATCTTGAATCAGTGGATGAATAGCTGTTAGAGGATGGCATGTGCTCAGTACTTAAGAGAAGTACAGCACAACACTGAGGGGGTGTGAGTCCAGGTAAAGGCCCCAGCATCATAGCCAAGCTGAGAAGTCAGAGTCCCTCAGATCAAGTTGAGGAATTATCAATGGATGGAGTAGAGGAAACAACATAAGCAAAGACTTGGAGATAGACTTTCTGGGTGCTGAAATTGATTCAGAGTGGGATATGGTTGGACTCAAGTAGATGAGCCCCAGGAGCCCTAGTCAGAGGAATCACACCTCGCAGTGTGTGAGGGAGGAGCAGAAGATGGGCAGCCTAACACTGGCATTTGCAGTAACTCCAAAGGGACGTCCTAGAGGTAGTGTGCGTTGACTGCATGGAATTTAGGAGCTGTGCCACCATGCTTTCCAGAGCTTCCCATCTTTTGCAGATAGCATCTGTTCAGGAGGTTCATGGTGGGAGGGTTGAGATCATGGTGGTTTTACCCAGCTTTTACCCATGTATTCTTCAGCCCCCAGAGTGTGAAAGGCCGGAATGACACCTTTTACCTGACGCCCGAGCCGGTGGTGGCCCCCAACAGCCCAATCTGGTACTCAGTCCAGCCTATCAGCAGAGAGCAGATGGGACAGATGCTGACTCGGATCCTGGTGATACGAGAAATTCAGGAGGCCATTGCGGTGGCCAACGCAAGCACCATGCACTGAGATCCCTCAGCCATGGTGCAAGGGAGACCATCCAGGAAAAAATGGACACTTTCACACTAAAGAAGAGGCCTCCATTTTTCTTTCTTTTTTTATTGGTGTAGTTATGAACCCTTTCAGACTGCTTCTATTTCAAATGTAAAAGGAAACTTTGCCCCCCTGTGCATCTTCATAAACCTGCTGTGGCAGACTTCTCAGCCCATGGGGGCTCTGGGTTTTCTGAGAGCCAGATGTCCTAGACAGTTGCTGGCTGACTTTTTTTGTGTGGGGCCTGAGGAAAGGGCTTGGACTGTTAAGAGAAATGTCGCCCCTTCCCTTCCTCCAGAAAGATGGAATTAATGATGGATGGACCCTCCAGGGAATCTCCCCAGCTGGCTTCCACTCTGACTGGCAGACTTCGCTGACCACAGGGGAGCCATGGTCTTTTCTTTCTTCATGCTCAGACATAAACCTAGCATCTTAATGGAAGGAAAAATGAGGGGAACTTCAATTATGATTTATTAAAGACAATTTCTATTACACCTTCCTTTATGACAAGTGACATTTTAGATGTTAAAGTAAAAACTTTACCATGTCTTTTTTTTTTTTTTTTTTTTTTTTGGCCTAACATTGAGGCCTTAAACCTGAGGCTTCTGTGCCTGATGGAATTCTTGTAACATACACTTGTGTATCATATAAAGATACCACTCTGTTTCTCTTATGTATTCTTAATCTAGTTGTTTATTAAGAATGACAAGCACGTCTTTTCAACATGCTAGTGAACAACGCCTCTTCATTTGGGAGGAGCCAGGCGGGACAGTGGCAGCAAAGCTTTGCCTGTTCGTTGGACGGGGCGAGGTCCTGCGGGAGGGGGTAGCAACCGGAAACAGCCCTAGGGCGTGCTATGCGCCTGCGTTCCCTCCAGCCAGCCCCGCCCTAGAGGCTTACGAGCTCTGTACGTGCGTGCTGCGTCCTGACGTCGGCGACGCGCTGGGCGCGGTGACGATATCGGCGGGTTTATATTGGCGCGGCCCAGAAGGCGGAGGCCTCTGCGGCGACGTCTTCGGAGACGCGCGGCCTTGCCCCGCGCTAGCCATGGCCGACTACCTGATTAGCGGGGGCACGTCCTACGTGCCGGACGACGGGCTCACGGCACAGCAGCTGTTCAACTGTGGGGACGGCCTCACCTACAAGTGCGGGCCTAGCGGGCTCACCTGGGCCAGGAGAGGAGCGGCGCGCAGGGTTGGGAGGCCGGGTGGGGCTTCCATTGAGCCCGCTTGGCTCGGGTGTGGGGGACAGGTTCCGGAAACTCCCCACCCATCTCAGGTTCAGTTTGACAGGTCTGAAGCGGGCGGGATGGAGGAGGCATCTTGGTAGTGCCTGAGATTTCCAGGTTAGAAACTCCGTTCTCTGGGCACATGGAGTTGTCAGGATGCCAGAGGCGCTGATGACAGCTAGGTGGCAGAAAAGGTCCGCTGTCTCCATCTCTACCTTGTTCTCTGCCTTGCCTGTGATACTCGGGCTAGGTCATTTCCCTCTCTGCCGGAACGCCTTAAGAGATGATTTATGAGGATGGCGTCTCAGGCTGCCATAAGCCTGACCCTTACTCCCAATTCCCCTCCCCTCTAGTGACTTTCTCATTCTCCCCGGGTACATCGATTTCACTGCAGACCAAGTGGTGAGTATGGACAGGAATTGGATCCTAAGTATCAAGGTTGGATAAAAGTGCTGCTGTCCCCTCTCGGCTATCTCAGTAGATTGCTTTTGGGGGTGGATGCTATGGAATGGTCTTACTGGCATGCAGGTCATACAGAGCACCTATTTTGCGGGGAACATGGCACCGCCCTGAGGTATATGAGGTGCTTTTGCACATTAGTTGGCCTTATTTCTTTAGGACCTGACCTCTGCTCTGACTAAAAAGATCACTCTGAAGACCCCACTTGTTTCCTCACCCATGGACACAGTCACAGAGGCTGGGATGGCCATAGCAATGGCGGTGAGCACTGTGGCATGTGAGGGCAGAAGCAGGGGCCCCATTTCTGTTTCCCACAGGCATACAATCATGCCACTCTTCTTGTCACTTTTCCCATTTTCTTTCTGTGTATCCTGCAGCTTACAGGTGGTATTGGCTTCATCCACCACAACTGTACACCAGAATTCCAGGCCAATGAAGTTCGTAAAGTGAAGGTCAGAAGGGAAAAGATCACTGTCAAGAGCTCCTGGGAATTGCACTGAGGTGGAGTGGGGTGGGAGTGGGGGAATTATTCTCCTGATTTAGGATCCTTTCTTTCCCACTGTGGGGGTTCAATTCCTGAGAAGAGCCTGAGACCCTGTGTCTTAAAGCAACAGAAGAGGGCCAGGTGGACAGTGCCTGCAGTTCACTCATGTCTCCTAGCTCTGGGTTTGAAGTGTTTGTGTGATTTGATCCTGTGGCACTGCCAAAGGGGGAGTTGCAACAGATCCCAGGCTTCAGACCAAAAGTCTGATGAAAGTGGTTCAGAAGTGCCCTTTCTCACCATCCCTTCCAGAAATATGAGCAGGGATTCATCACGGACCCTGTTGTCCTCAGTCCCAAGGATCGAGTGCGGGATGTCTTTGAAGCCAAGGCCCGGCATGGCTTCTGTGGTATCCCCATCACTGACACAGGCCGGATGGGGAGCCGCCTGGTGGGCATCATCTCCTCGAGGGACATTGATTTTCTCAAGGAGGAGGAGCATGACCGGTTTTTGGGAGAGGTGGGTGCCACTGACAGAGCACAGGCAAACTCTGACAGCCCAGGCTAAAGATAAAAGCTTCTGTTCTGTTGTCTGAATGGCAACTCGGAGGGCCTCTGCTGTCCAGGAAAGATGAACACCCGGCTAAGTTTCTGACCCTTTCATGGGGTTCCTGCATCCCTTCCCCACCAAAGGCTTTCAATCTGCCCCAATGTTTGCCAGCATACCCAAACTTTTTGCCGCACCCAGAGTGGGGGCTGTGCTCAAGGACCAACTTCAGCTTCCTCTTGTCATTTCTCCGGTGTGGCTCTTTCTCCACAATGTGCTCCATGTACCTGATGTCCTTTCTACTAAATTCTCACTCTTGCCACTAGATTGTTGCAGACTGTTGGGTTTACTTGAGGGTAGTCTGGGTGCAGGTGTGTAAACATGGTGGTCTTTGGAACCTCACCCCTGAGTTAGGGCAGGGTCTGTTGGGAGGCCTGATCTACTGCCGTTCCTCACAACTTCCCTCTCTTCTAGATCATGACAAAGAGGGAAGACTTGGTGGTAGCCCCTGCAGGCATCACATTGAAGGAAGCAAATGAAATTCTGCAGCGCAGCAAGAAGGGTGAGTCCTAGAGGTAGGAAGGGTTCTGGAACCAAAGACCAAGGTCCTGATTTATGTCCTGCCCTGCCCCCAGGAAAGTTACCCATTGTAAATGAAGATGATGAGCTGGTGGCCATCATTGCCCGGACAGACCTGAAGAAAAACCGAGATTACCCACTGGCCTCCAAAGATGCCAAGAAGCAGCTGCTGTGTGGAGCAGCCATTGGCACTCATGAGGATGACAAGTATCGGCTGGACTTGCTAGCCCAGGCTGGTGTGGACGTGGTGGTTTTGGTGAGCTGCTGCACAGGCAAGGTGGGGGTGGTGGTGGTAGGAGCAGCTGTCATACCACAGTCTCATTGGGACTACCTTCCTGTCTCAGGACTCTTCCCAGGGAAACTCCATCTTCCAGATCAACATGATCAAGTACATCAAAGAGAAATACCCCAGTCTCCAAGTCATTGGAGGCAATGGTGAGACAAGACTGGGCACTGAAGGATGTGGGGCGAGAGTGGGGGAGCTAGGCTCCCACACAGACCTTCATGTGAGCCTTTTCCTGTTCCTCTCTGCAGTGGTCACAGCTGCTCAGGCCAAGAACCTCATAGATGCTGGTGTAGATGCCCTGCGGGTGGGAATGGGCAGTGGCTCCATCTGCATCACTCAAGAAGGTAATTACAAAGACGTTTTGGCAAGGCCCTCAGAGACCTGGCTTTAGCAGGGCCCTTAGCCCCACATGCCCTGGAGCCAAGCTCTCTTACGGGAACTACATTGAGTCCTCCAGTAGGGGCAGCCCCAGGGCCAAACAGGCCCCTTGGATGGGTAACATGCTGGAAGTAAGACGAGCTCTCGTCAGTCTTCACCTGCCACTCCCCCCACCCCACCCCTCGCCTAGCCTGGCCTCCCCGCTCCTGCTCCGTGCCCTCTCTAAACTCTGGTCTGTTTGTTTTATTTAGCGGCTCCCAAGATCCCTCCAGACATAAAGTCCCACAGCCCCAAATGCCCTTCTACTGTCACGGGCTGCTATAGTAAGTCCGGCCCGGTCCACTGGCCCGGCCCAGCTGCCCACTGCCCGGCTGCTTGGTTGACTGTAGCTGTAGCTCCCGGGGTTTGTGGTGCTGACGGGTGGGCAGGGCAAACTGAATGACAGACCATGGTTTTGGGAGCTGCTCAAGAACACAGCTCCCTCCTCTTCCTGGGGTGTTTGTAGGGCAGGACCTCCACCAGGTAGGCCCTGCTCTGCCCACATCTCCTGCAGTAGGCACAGCTTAAGGACCCAACTCTGGGGTCCTCTCTTCCTTCCACACGACCACTGCCCTGATCTTGCCTGAGCTGCCCACCATGCAGGGAGCAAGGGGTGGGTCTCTGGGTACTAACTGCACGGTGACCCCTACCCCACCTGATATCAATTGGGCGGGGCTATCCCGGCTGCTGACTGCACGTGCCTGAGGCTGCCCTGGGCCATGCACATATGCACGCGCACATGCCAAGGGTGAGTGGGGGCCATCACAGCTATTTGTACTGTTTAAGGCTGATGGGGCAGCAGCCATCCCAGACAAGACTCTTTCTCTACCAGGCTGCAGTCCTGGTGCAGGTGTAACTGAGAGCTCCTGGGTGCTGATTTGTGGCCACAGAGCCTCTTGCCTGTCCCCACTAACGCCACCCCCATTTGTTCCTCCATGTCTCAACAGTGCTGGCCTGTGGGCGGCCCCAAGCAACAGCAGTGTACAAGGTGTCAGAATATGCACGGCGCTTCGGTGTTCCTGTCATCGCTGATGGAGGAATCCAAAATGTGGGCCATATTGCCAAAGCTTTGGCCCTTGGGGCCTCCACAGGTGAGGCCCAACATTCAGGGAGCCTAGGGGGGTCTCCTTCCCTAATGCCACTCAGGGTCTTCCCCCAGCATTCCTTCTGTCCATAGTTATGATGGGCTCCCTCCTGGCTGCTACCACTGAAGCCCCTGGCGAGTATTTCTTCTCTGATGGGATCCGGCTAAAGAAATATCGTGGTATGGGTTCTCTCGATGCCATGGACAAGCATCTCAGCAGCCAGAACCGATATTTCAGGTGGGACAGGCAGGTCAGTTGCCCTATGCTAACCCTGCACTGGCAGCAGCATCCATGTTTCGACTTTGCCTGTATTTCCTGCCTCTCCCTGCAGTGAAGCTGATAAAATCAAAGTGGCCCAGGGGGTGTCTGGGGCTGTGCAGGATAAAGGATCCATCCACAAATTTGTTCCCTACCTGATTGCCGGCATCCAGCACTCCTGCCAGGACATTGGTGCCAAGAGTTTGACCCAAGTCCGGTAAGCTTAGGGAGCTGGGACATTGGGTAGAGGGCCTGGTCCAGGGCCAGCTACCCACATCTGACTTCTGCCTCTCTTCAGAGCCATGATGTATTCTGGAGAGCTCAAGTTTGAGAAGAGAACATCCTCAGCTCAGGTGGAAGGTGGTGTCCACAGCCTCCATTCGTAAGTGACCAACCCTCTCCACTCCTCTGTCCTTGGGGTGGAGGTCTCTTCCATGCCTCCATGCTCCTGCCCTCACCTCACAGCTGGTCCTTCTGCCAACAGGTATGAGAAGCGTCTTTTCTGAAAAGGGATACAGCACACCCTCGGTTTTTCAATAAAAGTTTGAAAAAAAAGTGTTGCCTGATCTTTGAGGTCAACAAGTAGGTGGGGCTCTGCAGCTGCCACCATCACAGATACACAAAAACAAAGCACCTTCATTTCCAGAGAAAGCCTCATGCCCCGAGATAAGGATGCTTCAAGGAACTGGAAGTGGGGGGTAGTACTAGATTCAAAAAGCCCCTCCTGAGGCATCTCAAAAGGCAGCTCAGACCCAAGGGTTTGGTCTCAGAAATTGCCTGTGGCTGCTTAGGAAGGGTCACAGAACAGTCCATGGGGCTTTGGACTGGCATCCAAGGGGCCTCCTGCTAGCCCAAAGTTTGGCCACCATGGGATCAGGTTGAGACCCACATACATATCCTCTAACTTGAATCTCTAAAAGGACCTCGTGGAGAAAACACAGAGGTTCCCTCAAATCTGCATGTCAGCAAGTAGATAGATATACGGCTTAGAACAGGTGCCTATACTGTCTCCTGGCCTCTGAGGCCAAGCAGTGTAGACAAATAGATGACCCCTTGGTTCCTTCACAACCCCCTCCAAGAACTCACTGAGCCAGCAACTCCTGGCCAGCAACACACCTAGTACAAAATCAGAGGAGTGGGTTAAATTATTAATTTGCTGGCAAACAAGACAAGTGTTACAGTGACAAAGGGGGAGGGGCTAGTGAAAGCTTTGGGAACCACTGCATTCTGCAAAAGGTGCTAGGGCCCTCCTGGACGGGTCAGGTAAGTTCCTGGTGGTTCATTCTGCAGCTTGGGCCAGAGATGTGAGTGCAGCCCCACCAGGTGGGGGAATGAGAGCAGCTCCTGTCACTCGGCCTTCATGACACAGGAAGTTGAAAGTGGCACAGGCATTGGGCTGCAAAGAGAAAGCCAGCATCAGCTGGGCTAGTGCTAGGCTTGGGCTCCCCTCCGCATTCTCAAGTCCCAGACATACTGTGTCCTGCACTTCCACAGCGATGCCCCGCTGCCTCATGGCTCGCAGCAAGTGGGAGTGCAGCCGTTCAGTCCGGTCTCCAGTGCCCACCACAACAATCTCTAGGGAAGGACAGACATGGCTAGTCTACAACCAGGTCTGTCTAGAGGGTGGCTTTCTGGGGCTCAGCAGTTCAGCCCTCCCCTCCTCCAATACCTATTCGGGGCTCCAGCATCCAAAAGAGAGAGAAGCTTTCCTCGGTGATGTCCTGGTGAGAACCTACCTGTGTGGGGAGGAGACAAGTTAAATACAAGTCCACCTAGGTTTCCCCAGAGACCCTCTACTTGCTCCAGTGCGGGGCAAAAGAAAAGCCAGGTGTGCCAGGGACAGAATCAGGGGGCAGGCCTGTGACTCTGGCCCTCGGTTTCCTCACTGCAGGGAAAGGCTCACGTTCCACTGCACCACCGAATGTGGGAGTAGCGCACAGGGCCCAAGTACGCGATTTCCGTTGACCGTGAAGCCGCGGCTGTTGTAGCTGTCGATGTACATATCGTGCGGGGACTCGCGCTGCAGCAGAGAGATGCGCGTCCGCTGGTACAGTTCGTCATCCGCCGGCGTGAGCCGATGCCCACGCCGCGGGGCCCTGCGGAGAGGTATGGTCAGGGTCTAGGGGGCCGGGAATCGCCGGCCGTAGGAGCGGGTGGTCCGGGACGCTGGGTCCGGGCTCACCATGGCAGCTGCGCGGGCGGACAGCGAAGGGCGAGCCGCGGTCGGTACAGACTCCGTAGCACGAACGCGGCGGCCATTGCGGACCGACGTGCAGGGAAGCTGGCGCAGGCACAGTGGGGTCGTGGCGTCACCAAGCCTAGCGCGGCTACAGCGCCCCCAGCGTCGCGGAGGGCACCGCGCAGCTCGGCCGGCCCAGCGCGGGAGAGAGGAGGGAGCGGGCCAGGGGCCTCGGTCCCATGAGGGCGCGTCCCCCAGCGCGGCTCCGGTGTCAGCACCTGCCGTCCGCCCCTCCCCAGACCCCCACAGGCTGTCCTGGGGGAGCCGGATACCTGGTGGCGTGGCTGGCCTCAGGACACTGCCTGGGCCCCAGCCGCGGCCTGGCCCCCGGCTCTCAGCCATTACTCCGGCCTCCCGGGGCCCGGGGCGGGGCGGCCGAGCACCTGTTCGACTCCCGCACACCTGGCCAGGGCGTGGCGTCAGCCCCAAGCCGCTAATCCCGGCTTTAGAGAGTCGGGTTCCGAGGGCGGGGTGGGCAGCTCAAGTTTCCCTCGGTTATCCCCCGAGTCCCGCCCCTCCCTAACCGTCACAAGCGCGACCGTTGGCGCCGCGGCCGCGAGTCGCACGGGGCGTGGTTGAGCATGGATTGGCCTCTCCAGAGCGCGAGGGGGCGTGGCTGGTTGGTTTCGCCTTAAAATGGCTCCAAATCTGCGGCCAGAGCAAGCGGAAGGGGACGCCTTGGTAGGGTACTTCTAGGTGCTCTGTGGCCGACCGGGCCTAAACCGGACCAGACGTTGAACTAGACAGCGGCTGGAGCATCGCCCTGTCCTCGCTCACTTCGCTTACGTCCCGAGAATTCCTTGCGCCCCGTCTTGAGCCGAATCAGAAGGCCTACTGGCATGAGAATCGCTGGCGCCCGCGCAGGTTCTGGCATCTCCGCGTGCCCACCGTGTGTTGGCCTCAGGGGCACGTTGCCGCGTCTGCCACCCTCGGGACCGGGCTGGCGGGAGGCTCGACACAACCGAGGACGGTCGCAATGGATTTCCGGGAGTTCCGTCGCTGCCGTGCGGGCCCACTGGGCCCCTAGCGCTGCGGGCACTGGCAGCGTCACCGGACAAAGGGTCCCGGGTGCCGGGGTGTCCCCGAGGAGGGTTTACTTCCCCTCCGATCCCACGGGCGCGCTTCCCTCTTGGTTGATCCCGAAGCCCGCCCCGCCACCGTCACTGCAGTGGCCCTGACTGCATGAGACCAACAGGACTAATCCTACCCCGCGGATCTAATCCGATCGGGACCTGGTCCCGGGGAAGGCCCCCACCACCCATATTGTTTGGGGGCCTAGGTGAGCGGCTCGTTCCCACTAGACTTGGTTTCACCTCCTGAGTCCGCTGACTGGGAGTGGGGGGTTTTGATCTGGCCCTAGGGCTAGGGATAACCCCCTCAACCCCCCCCCCCCCCACGGCTGGACAGCGGGCAACGGAATCCCAAAAGCAGCTGTTGTCTCCAGAGCATTCCAGCTGCACTTGGATTTCGTTCCCTGCTCTCCTGCCTGAGCAGCGTCCTGACCCAGATGGAATGGGCTAGCCCCTGATTCCCAGACATACTTTATTGGGTCGCTCTGGTTTCCGTCCCTCTCTCAGGTGCGCCCTCAGGCTAGAAGTGACAGGCGTAGACGTCGGAGAGCCGAGGCGGTGGCCATCTCTGGAGCCCGAGGTACCACTGGCAAGGGAGGGAGGACCCAGGGCCTCCGGATAGGGCTGCAAATGGCGGTGAGTCCCACAGGGCAGCCCCAGCCCGCAGCTCGCTAAAGATAGCCTTTCACTTCCTGGGGTAAAACCACCCCCAACCGTCTTCATGCACCCAGAGTAGCTGAAGTCCCCAGCTCCGCCTCCGGGCCCCCAACCCTGTTAGCAGCTGTCCCCGGGTCGTGCGCGTGACGCATGGAAAGCGCTTTGGAATGACACGATCACTCCCGTTGAGTGGGCACCCAAGAAGCCATCGGGAATGTCGTGTCCGCCCAGTGCTCTTTCGGCACTTCCCAGCAGGGCCTTGCAGCCCTAGCCCAGAAAGGGGCCTTGCCAAGCTCTTCCTGCGCCTAGGCTTCTCTCCTTTCTGAGCTCTGGTTATTCTCACTGCTCCAGGGCGGAGATCAGGGGTTTGCCAGTGATCTGCTGCACAGCGCTCTACTGCGTTAGGTTCAATCCCCATTAAAGAAAAGAGGAAAGGGTTATCTAAGTTACAGTGAAGTGAAGACATTCAGGAGCCCTGGTGGGACAGAGGAAAGAGCATTCTCACTGGTAGAGGAGTGGGGTGCTCAGAGAACTGTTCTTAAGCTGGGTCTTCTCGTGGTCACATTGTTTATTTGACCCACAATGGCTGGTTGCCTAAACCAGGAAGTGGGAGGATCCTTGTTAAAGTACACCAGGTTCAAGGAGAAGCATTAAGAGCTTCTGGAAACCATCATGATGGTTCTAATTACTCAAGATTCAAGAGGAGAAAACCGTCAATTCTATCAGTGGGCATTTATTAGGAATAAAGACAACTCATATGTCAAAGGAGGGAATGCTTGCAAATAACCCGAAACTGGAGAACACAAATTCTCTTAAAAATGTGACTTTTTCAGTAGGTCATGAAAGTGGCTTTAATGTTAGCCGCCCTATTTCAGTGAGAATCCACTTGGGACTTTTGCCGTTTTGATCATGTGTAAATGGAGGAAATGAAACGTTATCACAAATACATAAATGTAAGACTTAGGTTCTTTCCCTGGTTGCTACTGCGGGCGACGGCGAGAGAATCCTAGGCCCGTAGCGTACCCAGAGATTTCGGACCCGGAGCCGAGCCAGGCTGGTGGGCCACGCGGAGGTAGCACTGGAGTCGTAGGTCGAGCGCACCTGTCCACTCACGGGCCGCAGCCAGATCCCCGCCCCAACCAATTGGCTCTCCTGGAAGCGACCTCGAAATTTTGCTTCCGGTTCCTTGCTTCCGGTTCTGCCTACTCCTTCCGGTCGCCATGCGCCTTGGGGTAGAGGAGACGCTGGGAGCCCTGAACGCGGCCCTGGGGCCGGGCGGCCCAGTATGGTTCAAGGAGACACGCGCCCGCCACCTGCGTGTCCGAGACTTCTTGGCACCGCGGCGCGCTCTGCAAGCGCGCTTCGGGGATGACCAGGTGGGCGCGAGCAGGGCGGGGACGTGCGGCCCGAGGTAGCTGGGAGCGCGGCGACCCGCTCACCAGCTTGTCTTCCCGCAGGTGCCCGAGCGCGTGGTTCACGCCATTGTCGGCCTGCAGGGTCCTGGCGTGGCCCCGGTACTGAGCTGCGCGCCAACCCCCGCGGGGCTGGCGCTCCAGCTGCGGCGGTCCGCCGTCTTCGAGCGCGTCCTCGGCGCCGTGGCCGCCTATGCCGCGCCCACCGTCCCCGCCGCCCCGGGCCCGCGCGTCGTCCTGCACTGCCCGGCGCTGCGCGGCAGCCCCTGCGCCCTCCGCCTGAGCCAGCTGCGTGCCGTGCTCGTGGCCGACCACCTGGCGCGAGCTTTGCACGCTCACAGGTGAGCTGGGGCGCGGGCCCACAAAGGAGAAAGCGCGCGATGGGGGCCCGAGAGCCGCTGCGGGTGGAAAGTGGGGCATAGCTGAGCCCGGTGCTCGAGCTGAGGCGGCCGCCTCGCTTCGCAGGGTGAGTGTGCGCCTAGTGCCCGCCGTGCGGGACCCGCACATGGCGACCTTTCTGCAGCAGCTGCGGGTGGACTGGCCCGCGGCCTCAGAGAGAGCCGCGACCGAAGCCCTGAGGAGCCACGCGCTTGCAGAGCTCACCCCTGCCCGTAACGCGGAAGCCCTGCCCCCTGGTGCCCTGGGCCGAGTGTGCCTGAAGGAGCTGGTGGACGAACGGGGACGCACAACTGGCTATGACCCCACCCTGGACAGCTGTCTGGGTAGGACCCGGAGCCTAACAGGGCCAGAAAGTAGTCGGGCCCCGCACTCCCCGCCTGCCTCAGCCCTGTGTGTTCTCTTCGCAGTGACGGAGGATCTGCTCGCTGTGCTGGCGGAGCTGCAGCAGGCTGTGCAGGATTGGGCTGAGGACAGCTCCCTAGGCCTGGTTAGTGACTGACACCCCACCCTGCAGGCCTCTGGCAAACCAGGTGTCTTGTATCCCCGGCAGTGACTGTCCTACCCTATAGGCTGCGGCCCCAGATGCTGGTGCAGATAGCTGCATGGTTGTACACGTGGTGAGCTGTGAGGAGGAGTTCCAGCAACAGAAGCTGGACCTGCTTTGGTGGAAGTTGGATGACCAGGCTCCTCTCAGACAGGTAGGTTAGTGATGGTGGCTCCCCACACCAACCTCAGAGGGCCCTTGAAACCCACTTGTTAGTTGATGGGTCCAGAAGGTGATACTTGACCTTGGGGAGATGTTAGGCTTGGTAAATGGGTACATGCAGCAGGTGCTGGGAGAGGGGTCTCTGGAGGCATCATAGCCCAGAGAATATTGAAGAATAGGTTGAGGAGGCTACCCTGAGGGGATGGAGGTCTTAAGGTAAAAAGCTGGGAGAGTCCAGGAACCAAATTTAGGTTCCTGGAGGGTATCGCCAGCTGGCTGAGCCCCTGCTATCTTCCTGACAGAAGCACCTGGTCTGTGGCCCAGTGAAAGTAGCTGGTGCACCTGGCACCCTGACTGCCCCCGAGTACTACGAGTGAGTGAGGCTGGAAGGAAGGCCACCAAGCCAGGGTAGTTGCGGTGGGGGACTCTGCCCACTGGTCCTCCTCTCACTCTTTTCAAAATGCAGGCTCCGGCATGCCCAGGTTTGCAAGGCCTCAGCACTGAAGCACGGTAGGGACCTGGCACAAGGTGCGCCTGGGAGACCCTGGCTGTGCTTTGGGTAGGGGAAGGTCATTTGCACCCCTGCCCCCCTTGTTCCCTGCCTGTAGAGACTGATTAACTGATCTGTACTCCTTCAGACTCAGCCTGGATGGAAATCTTCAGGGTTCTCTCTGTGGCAACCATTAAGTTTGAGATGCTCAGCACAGCCCCACAAAGTCAGGTGAGCCTGGGCGCCTTGCTGGGCCAGGGCTGGGGGGGGACAGGGTGTGCAGTGGCTGTCCTCCCTCTGCAGCTGTGCCCTCATTCCTCAGCTTCTCTTGGCCCTGGCCGACAGCATTTCCACAAAGGGCACCAAAAGTGGCACCTTTGTCATGTATAATTGTGCACGTCTTGCCACACTCTTTGAGAGTTACAAGTGCAGCATGGAACAAGGTCTGTACCCCACTTTCCCACCTGTGAGCACTCTGGATTTCTCCCTGCTACATGATGAGGTGAGTGCTCCTCTTGGGTAGCTGTCATGTGTGGGAAGTTCAGGCCTTTCCCTCCCAGCACCCTTCTCCCCCACAGGGTGAGTGGTTGCTGCTCTTCAACAGCGTCCTCCCCTTCCCAGACCTGCTGAGCCAGACAGCAGCCCTGCCCTGCACAGCCCCAGGGCTCCACATGACTGCACGCACAGAGATGGTAAAGGCAGAGGACACTGGGATGGACTGCACACACTATTCTTTATTCTGGGGCACAAAGAGAGACAGGCCAGTGACTCAATCTCTGTCTCTAGGTGTGCAAGTTCCTGGTACAACTCAGCATGGATTTCAGCTCATACTATAACCGGGTACACATCCTAGGGGTAAGTGCACAGCAAAAGGGCATATGTGGGGGGTACAGGGGAAGCAAAGGATGAGACCAGCAGGCCCCTTTCTCTCCTCCAGGAGCCTCGACCACACTTGTTTGGTCAAATGTTTGCCCGTCTGCAACTTCTGCGGGCTGTGCGTGAAGTGCTCCACACCGGGCTGGCCATGCTGGGTCTCCCTCCACTGAGTCACATCTAAGGCCACAGAGGCCCCAATATCTGGGAATGTCCACAAAGTCACCAACTGAAAGGGAAAAAACCCACAGATTTTGTTAGAGACCCGGAGCCAAAATAAATTGCTTCTGTGACAAAGTTTTGTCCCATTGTGGGGAGTGGGGCATATTCTTGGTCTGCCCAAGTGGCTTTCAACTCACCTCCAGCTCCTGCTCTTGAGTCAGGAACCCGCGGCTGCCTCTTCCTCCCCTCAAAGCACACTGGGCATGGGCACAGACAGTCACTCTGTCTGTGAGCAGGCCCCATGCCCAGCATGCCGGCCACCGCGGGACATCTCAGTCATACCAGTTGTAAACCTCAAGGCCCTGGCCCCCAAGAGCACAGCGGTGGCCAAACTCAGGGCTCACGGGCCAGCAGTCCATGTCGGCCACATCTGCTACGTGGTACACTGTACTGTTCATAAAGGTGGGCTCACCATGCCCCAGACGCCAGAAGGTAAGCCGTTGGTCGATGGAGGCTGAGACCATGAGGCTTGGGCTTAAGATCTTGAGGCCTGTCACATGGGCAGCATGTGCACACGGGAGAGAGTATTCTTCCAGCACTTGCAGCTGGGGCACCAGCTCAGCGCCTCCCACAGCCTCTTCCAGCTCTGGCACCTCGACAGTAAGCACAAAGACATGGAGGGAGCCATCCTCACTGCCACTGGCCACAAGATGGCCCTCATGTGTGGGCAAGGTGTGCAGGCTGTTGACACCACAGCTGTGAGCCTGGAGGGTCAGGCAGGGGCTGCCCAGCCCTGGAGGAAGAAGATGGTTGTCACTACCCAGCTCAACACTTGGCTGAGTGCACTGGGAGGTGGGGGGACAGCCACAGTGGCACTCTAGCTACTCACGGTAGGGAAGCCCAGGGTCCGCTGGAGGCTCCAGGGCAGGAGAGCCATGGTCCAGCACAGTGGTGAGATCCCAGAAGGCCAGGCTGCCATCCGTGGCTGCACTGCACAGGAACAGTCTCCTGGTAGCCAGGAAAAGGCAGCTGGATCAGTGAGGGGGATGGAAAGCAATAGGAGCCCCCACCAAGCCCATGCAGGACCACCATGCAGCCCCTCTCACCGCCGCTGATTGGCTGCCTCATGTGTGAAGGAGTGGACCTTGAGCACACAGCGCTTGTGGTGGAAGGTTTCAGCCAGGAGCTGTAGCCGCTGCCCAGAGTCCTGCAAGAGAAAGAGCCTGGGGGGTGCAGAGGATGGCCCAGCTCAGAACCCATTCTAAGCATCCTTACATCCTTTTGTCTCCAGGCCCCCTGGGTCCCATATGCTCACCTCACTGCTCCATCGCTACAGGCTGCAGCCACAAGGGGCCCAAGGCCAGGCCGGTCGAGCTCACACACAGCTAGGGACATGTACCTGCAAGGACAGTACACAGCCATCAGGCAGAGCCTGGGAGCAGCGGCACAGGGCTTGCCCGGCATGCCCCCCCACCCCATGCTGCTCCTGTCTGACAGTGCACCTCACCTGGTCTCTGGGTCCACCTTGATCATCCGGTGCCGATTGCGCTGCCGGTCCCAGTACTCATCCAGCCGGTGAGATGAAAGGTGCATGACGTGGCAGGCAAGGCGGCTTGGGGTGCTGGGGTCTGGGTTGACCATGATTGTGAAGCAGTGCATCTCAGCCCTGCCCCCCGCAGATACCACATGGGCAGTCAGGCCCGGCCGAGGATCCTGAGGGCCACCTGGGGTGCCAGTGCCCCACACAGCCACTGCACGCACCGAGGAGATGTGGTTACAGACAGCTGTAAGCGCATGGGCTGAGCCTGTGGCTGTGGGGAGTGCCAGGATACAGACGGTGGTGTCCTCGCTGCACGTTATCACAATGTCGATCAGGCCAGGGCCCTCACTACCGGGCTCCAGGTGGTCAGGCTGCATGAAGCTGGGCACCCCAAATTCAGGCCCCAGGGTGATGGTGCCCACACGCTTTACACAAGTGATCTCACGGCCATGCAGGCTCTCCCGGAGAATCACATGTGGCCGCGTGCAGCCACCAAGAGCTCGGTACAGCATGACATCCCCATCCTTGAGGTAGGCAAAAGCCATAGCTGCCTCGGTATCAGAGAAGGCCCAGGAGCGATGCCCTCCACCACAGTTGATAATGTGCAGCTTCTCATGCGACCGGGGGCTCCACACCACAAACTCGTTGGCGTGGAAACCCAGGATGACCATGCTCCCATCAGCCACCATTCGGAGCCCAGCCACCCAGTTCATACCACGACAGGATTTTTGCCTTAGGACTGGCTGGAGTTGGCCACCTCGCACCAAGAGCTGGTAGTAGGCACCATCACGCCCTGTAGTGTACACGTAGCCACCATGGCAGGTGACCGAGGTCACACCCTGTTTCCCATGCAGAGAAGGGAGGGTGGACACAGGGCCCCACTCAGCCAAGGCATTCTCACTCCCACCACTGCCACTACCCGTTCCAAGTGCTCCAGTACCAGCCCCAACTTTGCCTCCGACCCCAAGATCCTTGAGCAGATCTGGTCGGGAGGGGAACAGCAACACGGAGCCCCGGCGGTCCCCGCACACCAGGAAGTCGCCCGGGGGTAGGAAGGCACTGCATGTGTGCCATCTCTGCTTGCTTGGAGGTAGGAGGTACCGGCAACGTTCCTTGACGAAGATGGCCTTGCCAGAGGGCGCAGCAGAGATCTCTAGGCAAGCCACCACACCACCAGGGCCCGATGCTAGCAACAGAAGCTCCTCGTAGCCACGCAAGGCCCAGCTCAGGCTGTGCACCTTCCCATGGAACAGGGTCAGGTCCACAGCTGCAGTTGGAGTGTTGATGGGGACAACCTTGACATGACCTTCCCCATTGGCCATGGCACACAGTCCGAAGCCCTCAGGACCAGGGGCTGCCTCCAGGAGGCAGTAGGACTGGAAGCACTTGTCCTCCAGCAGCTGCTCCCAGCACTTGACCTCGAGGTCATAAAGGTACAGGGCCCCTGTATCAGTCACTGCCAGTACTCGCCATGAGCCAGCCAGCGTCACAGCCTTGAGGGCACCTGGCCTGCTACGGGACTTGAAGCAGAGGGCGGAGACCCCCGAACCCGGGTGCCCACGCCCCACCAGGTGCCATAGCCGGATGCCTGAGTCATCACCCCCAGTGATCACCCAGGCCTGTCTCTCATGAGCAGCTATGGCCCGGATCCCACGGCCCTGGTGGCCCCGAAAGGCCTGGAGGATTTCGCCTTCGTGGCTCCATACCAAGCAGACGCAGTCTTCTCCTGCACTGATAAGGTAATTTTCTAGGAGCTTGACCTGCCATACACGGGCACTGTGCCCGAAGCAGTGCCCAATATTCTGCACCCGACCCCCAGGCACCCGCAGGTCACCCACCTTCCAGATGCGAACACTTCGGTCTTCTGAAGCTGTGGCCAACAAGCCCTTGCTTTCCAGGTACGACATGCTGAAGATGACACCCACGTGCCCACTAACCCGTCGGTCGGGGGCTACTGGCTTATTGTCTATTAAAGCAGCTGCTGGGTACCAGACCAGGAGCTGGTTGGAAACGGCACCCGCCACTATGGTCAGCTCCTTCCAGGTATCTCCAATCAGACAGGCTGAGGAGAGGGTGCACCTGTCCGTGCAGGGCACATCCTGCAGCATGCACCCTACCACAGGGTCATACAGCACCACTGAGTTGTGGCCCAGGGCCAAGGCCATGTTCCCCTCAAGCCAACGGGCATCCCAGATCCAGTCAGACATGTTCCACAGGCCAGAACGCCAGAGCTCCCGGAAGCGGCCCTGTCCCCAGCCAATTTTCACAATTCGGAGTCCCTTGCTCCCAAACACCGCCACCATGGCCTCCGAGTCAAGGTCTCCGTTGGGCTCTGGTCGCACTCGGAACCCATGGATAAGATAGTGGCCAAGCAGGTTCTGCACTCGTTTCATCATCCGCAGATGTCCACCAAAATCCAAGGTGTACACCAGGACATCTGGCCCCTCACCTGGACAGAGGCAAAGAGCTGCATCAGAACCCCTCACCTAACTCTGATGAGCCATGAAGAAGAGACAGGGAGCAGGGAAATTCTCAGTATGTAGCTTATGAATATATTAGGTCACTCAGTCCTGCAGGCTTAAACCTTGGAAAATCCTTGGTCTCACCTTCTGCTGTACCTTCAGTGCTGACTTTCTGATCTGCTCATCAGTCACCCATCACATTCAATTCAACCATGAATTCCTCAAACTCAGTCTCCTCCTCACCCCACCTAACTTCTCATGCTTCAGACAGGAACACTCTCAGCTTTAGTCCCCAAATCCTTGGCCTCATTTACCTCTACATGCATTCTTCCCACTCCCACCTCCCCCAGGGGAGAGGCAGACCCAGTAAGTCAATCTTTCCACCTTGGGTCCACAGCAGAAACCCCTCCTGATTTCCAGGAGCTTCTCTGTATCTCAGAAGATGTGAGTATGTTCAATATCAATGGGGAAAGGCAGCCCACACTTTGGCAGCAGATGCTGCTGTGACCCTCAGCTGCCCCCTGGCTGACCTGCAGGCATGTCCTACTCTACTAGCTCATCCTCAAGTTCGCTCCATGCTCCCCACCCCAATGACCATTACCATCTTTTGCCCAACCCCAGCCCCAAACTGTGAAGCCCATTCCTTTTAACTTCCCACATCTTGTCTCCAAGTTCTGCAGATTTCATTTTCTAAAGAATTTGTAAATCCAATCCCCCGCAGTGACTTTGATCCAGGACATCACCTCTTAACCTGAGATGACAACAGCAATCCCTCATGCTATTCCCAGCCTGTGATCTCAATCTTTTGACATTCAATAAACATTTATTTGGGAATTCCCTGGCGGTCCAGTGGTTAGGACTTGGCTTTCACTGCTGGGGCTCGGGTTCGATCCCTGGTTGGGGAACTAAGATGCCGAAGGCCCTGTAGTGCGGTCAAAAAAAAAAAAAAAATTGCAGAACATCGATTATAAACCAGACAATGAACTATATGCTGGAGTAATGAATAAAGACCCTGCTCCTGTGGATTAGGAAGACATTAAACAATATCACACAACAGATGGCCAAAAAATACATGAAAAGATGCTCAACATCACTAATTATCAGAGAAATGCAAATCAAAAGTACAATGAGGTATCACCTCACACCGGTCAGAATGGCCATCATCAAAAAGTCTACAAACAGGGAATTCCCTGTCGGTCGTGGTTATGACTCCACGCTCTCACTGCTGAGGGCCCGGGTTTGATCCCTGGTGGGGGAACTAAGGTCCCACAAGCTGCGAGGCACGGCCAGAAAAAAAAAAAAGATACAAATGAACGTATTTACAAAACAGAAACAGACTCACAGATTTCAAAAACAAACTTATGGGGCTTCCCTGGTGGCGCAGTGGTTGAGAGTCCGCCTGCTGATGCAGGGGACACGGGTTTGTGCCCCAGTCCAGGAAGATCCCACATGCCGTGGAGCGGCTGGGCCTGTGAGCCATGGCCGCTGAGCCTGCGTGTCCAGAGCCTGTGCTCCGCAACGGGAGACGCCACAACAGTGAGAGCCCCGTGTACCGCAAAAAAAACAACAACAACAAAAAAAACAACTTATGGTTACCAAAGGGGAAACGTGGCAGGGAGGGATAAATTAGGAGTTTGGGATTAACATACACACATTACTATATAAAAAACAGATAACCAACAAGGACCTACTGTATAGCACAGGGAACTCTACTCAATATTCTGTAATCACCTATATCGGTAAAGAATCTGAGAAAGAATGAATATATGTATACGTATAACCTAATCACTTTGCTGTACACCTGAAACTAACACAATATTGTAAATCAACTATACTCCAATAAAATTAAAAATAAAACTATGGTTACAGGGTTGGGGAAAGAGTGGGGGGAGGGATAGATTGGGAATCTGGGATTGACATGTACACACACATATTTAAAATAGATAACCAGGGGCTTCCCTGGCGGCGCAGTGGTTAAGAGTCTGCCTGCCAATGCGGGGGACACGGGTTTGAGCCCTGGTCCAGGAAGATCCCACATGCCACGGAGCAACTAAGCCTGTGCACCACAACTACTGAGCCTGCGCTCTAGAGCCCACGAGCCACAACTACTGAGCCCATGTGCTACAACTACTGAAGCCCGCACACCTAGAGCCCGTGCTCCGCAACGAGAAGCCACCGCAATGAGAAGCCCTCGCACCGCAACAAAGAGTAGCCCCCACTCACCGCAACTAGAGAAAGCCCATGCACAGCAACAAAGACCCAACACAGCCAATAAATAAATAAATAAAATACTTCAAATAAATAAATAAAATAGATAACTAGGGGACTTCCCAGGTGGCACTATGGATAAGACTGCACACTCCCAATGCAGGGGACCCGGGTTTGATCCCTGGTCAGGGAACTGGATCCCACATGCATGCCGCAACTAAGAGTTCACATGCCAGAACTAAGGAGCTGGCAAGCCACAACTAAGGAGCCCTGGAGCTGCAACTAAGACCCAACGCAACCAAATAAATAAATATTTTTTAAAAACCAAACAAATAAAAACAGATAACCAAAAAATATATAAATAAATATTCTAAAAAGTAACAAAATAACCAACAAGGACCTACTGTATAACACAGGGAACTCTGCTCAGTACTCTGTAATAACCTAAATGGGAAAAGAATTTGAAAAAGAATACATACATGTATATGTATAACTGAATCACTCTGCTGTACACCTGAAACTAACACAACATTGTTAATCAACTATACTCCAATATAAAATAAAAATTAAAAAATAAATAGGGACTTCCCTGGTGGTCCAGTGGCTAAGACTCCACGCTCTCACTCCGGGGTCCCGGGTTCCATCCCTGGTCAGGGAACTAGATCCCACATGCAGCAACTAAGAGTTTGCATGCTGCAACTAAGAGTTCTCATGCTGCAACTAAAAGATCCTGCATGCCGCAACTGAAGATACCACATGCAGCAACGAAGACCCGGAACAGCCAAATAAATAAATATTAAAAACAAACAATATCACACAAGTAAACTACATAGTTATAATTTTGGTAAGTTCCAAGAAAGAACTATATAGGTTGCTTTAAAAATATAAAATGAGGGGGGAAAAAAAAGGATATAAAATGGGAAAGTCTACTCCAGTGGTTCTCAACAGAGGGGCAATTCCCCCCCCAGAAGACATTTGGTAATGTCTGAAGACATTTTTGGTTGTTACAACTGGGAGTTGTGTGTGCTACTTGCATCTAGGAGTGTAGGCTAAATGATGGTGCTATACATCCTACAATTTAGACAGCCCCTCACACAAAGAATGATCTGTTCCAATATATCAATAGTGCTGAGACTAAGAAACCCTGGTCTGATCTAACCAGACTGGGTGAGTGTCTGGGGAGGCCAACTGGAGGACAAAACATTTAGGCTGAGGAATCAGGGATCAGCAGCAGTTAACCAAAGGAAGAGCAGGCAGGAGTGAGAGGGGGTGAACCTTTCCTAGCAGAGGAAACAGCAATTCTGATGGCCCTGAGGTGAGCAAGAGCTTTGGGTAGTGTGGCTAGAACAGGAAACAAAGGGCTCAAGGATGGGCTAGACAGAACACTACTGAGGGGGTCAGGGAGGCATAGGTGCATGGCCTCAAATTTGATGGCAATAAAGGTAGAAAAAATAGACAGATGCCACATGTATGAAGTGCAAATCAACCAGACTGGCCTAGGGAACAAGGTAGATTCTTGGGCTTGGGCACCTGAGTGGCTGGTGTTCCCTCTGCTGAGCAGTATTTCAATTTGTAGGCACCTGTGCACTTGACAACAAGGGCTGGGAATTCAGATTGTAGATACACATTTAGATTATTAGTACACATGGGTGGGATTTGAGAACTGTCAACATAAAAGTCACTTTGGAAGTCACAGGAATAGGTGAATTCACTTTAAAAGCTTTCTGATCTGAACTTCCCAAGCCATTCCCACGCTTAATACCTTACAATGGGGCTTCACCACTGGGACCTTATGCCCTTAGAGATAAAGTCAAATCTAGGCCTAAAATGGTCTGGCCTCTGTTCATTTCTCCAGCCTCTTCTCCTAGACCACCCTCCCCTCCTACTGAAGCCTCATAAGAATTCCCTCTTTCACACAAAGTGACAAACTCAGTCTTAAGGCCTTTGGCTTGCTCACCCTCTGCCAGGAACCTTCTCTTCTAGTTTACTTTTGCGGTTCTTCAGCTTTCTGCTTAGCTATCCTCTCCTCCAGGAGCCTTAGGAGTTTAGCTCAGTGTAGGAACCTTGGGCTCCCAGAGCCCCCACACGACATCAAAATTGGGCCATCCCTCGCCCCATCCCCCACCCCCATACATCCATTCCCGTTAGGATTGGTAGCAGCTCACTCAAGGCTTGACAGCCAGCGCTCTGCCTTGGGACCCTTATCAAACTCAGCAGCACCATCATCGGTCACTAGTGGCTTCTAGTCGAGCCTCACCGCTCCCCAGGTCTCTGCCGCCTCAGATCCCTGGCCTCTGCTACCGGAGCCGACCTTCCTCGGAGGGGCATCGACATCGGACTTCCTGGAACCCAACCATCTCGGGAGAGACCTCAGCCTCCGCACTGGCCTACTCAGAAAGGTCTCGTCCTCGGCTTCCCGCGACCCCATCCTGGTCAGAGGCTCTTCATCCCCACCTTCTAGGTAAGAGCCTCACCCGCAGCACCCTCACACCGGAGAGGCCACACCCCCTTCTGGGCCTTGCCCACCACCGAAAGGCCACGCCCCGGGCTCTGGACCCGCCCACGGGGGGGTCCTCATCGCTGACCTACTCGCTGAGCCCCCTCGGGAGAGGCCAAGGCCCCGCCCAACCCATCGAGGCGGTCACAGGCGTCTCTCATTCCCTTCCCCTGCCCCCGCCGACCGAGTTTCCCCGCTCCTTTTTGCCGTCCCACCCGCACTCTCCGCGTCACCTGCAGTTTATGAAAGGCCTCGGGAGCCACCTCAGTTCTTTGTTTCCTGGGCTCCCCGGGCCGCGCTTCAGCCCCGCCATCTCCGGGCTCCCGCCCGCCGCCCGTCCTCCTCCTCGGGGCATCCCTTTGTTCTTAAGGCCGCTCCCCAGGCGAGCGTTCAGTTTCTTCTCCGCTAGCGCGCGCCTCAAACCAAAACTCACCCGCCAAAAGCCGCTCCCCCACGCACTCCAGACCCGTGACCGGGAGGAGAATGAGCTCCGAGGTTGCCCTCGGCCAAACGTAGTCCTCGTGAGCGTCCATGTCAGTCCCAGAACCGCTGCAGCTGCCACGGTCAAGAAGGGAGCCGAGCTCTCGCGAGACGAGCCTTCCCGCGCGCCTCGCTGCAGCTCTACAGCGCCCGTAGCAACAGGTAGCAGAGGCAGGGGCGCCTGCCGCCGAGGCCCAATGACTACCGCCCTCCGCCCCACGCCGTCCGGCTGGGATTGGCGGGGCCGAATCGCCCTCCCCCTCACGTGACGTCGCAGCATGCCCCCGGCCGCGGCGCCCCGCCCCGCCCATTATGCCTACAGCCTATTCCGAGGTTCTCGGCCTTGCAGCTCCAAGCCGCGTAGTTTTATTTGTTGGGGAAGCACGGGGCTGTACACAATAAATAACATGGATATAGGAACTGTGCCCTAATCGCGGCTGGAGGTGGGGATGGGGCAAGACATCGGCCAGGCCTTTGGCCTGCAGCTGGACAAGGGTAGGGCCCCCAACCTCGGGCAGCAGGCGACCTGCGGCTGGGGACCGCGACGGACACTCCCCTCAGAGTTCCACGCGAGTGTCGCGGTAGGCCCGGTCCAGGGCCCACTCCGGCTGCGAGTCGGCGCCACCTTCGCGGGCCAGGCGCGCCATCTCCTGCTGGAACAGCGCCTGCCGCGCCCGGCTGGGGTCCACGTTGATCCAGTTGTTGGCGATCCACTTAGTGCCGCGCGTGACCAGGCAGCCCCCGTGCAGCGAGTAGTCGTCCACGTCGCCCACCCAACCTAGGAGAGGAGGATGGTGTGAGCAAGGGAGGGAACCAGAGGGAATCTAGGCAGGACTGAGCTGAGCTCGTGGGCTGACCTGAGCTTGGCCTCATATTGCCCAAGTGCATGGCAAGGGTAGGCCCAGCTGTGCACGCCTTCCGTGGCAAACATCTGGCCACAAGGCCTCCTTGGGGGCTCAGCATCTTTCTTCAGCGAATGCCTTATCAACACCACTGGCTCTGTGAAATCAGCTTTCTTGCTGCTAGGCCTGTCCACAGCCCTTCCCAGTCTGGGCTACTAAGGTGCACGTGTCCCCCGCCCCAGTCAGCTGGAAGGCTGGGGCATCAAGGAATGACAGGGTTCCAGAGAGCCCAGGAGGCTGCGCAGGTACAGGCTGCTGAAGTCACTGAGGATGGTCTTTGGGAGGCACTAGGGGCAAAAAAACCATTTGAAGGGCAGCCAGAAACAGCTCACCAGGATGGCAGTCAGGGCTGGGTAAAGGGAAGCGTCCTTCAAGGCAGCCCTGGCCTGGCCACAGGTCCTCACCTTGCCCATCAGGCAGGTAGTTGTACCAGAAGACTGCTGTGCCCTGGCGGGGCTTGACACGCAGGTTCCCCTTGTCACAGTGCCTCCGAGTGTCACGGAGGTCAACATCATCCTGAATCAGACTCTGTGGGCAGCAGAGTGGTGGGGTTTTCAAGCTGCCCTGACTATATGGCCAGGAGCCTAAGGACAGGCAGTCAAAGGTGGCCAGAGGGAAACCAGTCAGATGTCCCCAGGGGACTGTTTAGGCCTCATCCCAGGTCTGGAGGGGTATGTACTGTTTGCCCAAGGCCCTGCCATCCCACCAGAGTAACAGCCCGGTTGGCCCTTACCATTTCGTCATAGGTTCTGTTGTCTGCTACAGGAAAGACAGTCTCGCCCCCACCGGTGACGTTGTTCAAATAAAACAGCACTGTCATGTAGCTGTAAGGCAGGGGGACTGTTGAGCAGGTTCCCAGCTGTGGATGCTTCCCAGGGGCTTACCTGTGGGCAGGATAAGCTGCCCAGGTCCCCAAGGGCCAGAGGGGCAGGCTGGGATCAGTGACAACAGGGCAGGTCAGTACCAAGATGTCCCTAGCCCATTCTTCTTCCCACAAACCCAGTCTCTTTCTGTCAGTCACAATGTTTTTTTTATGGCCAAGATCACAGGTGCACTTAGCTAAATTACATGGCCCTGAGCAAGGGCCAGCTGGGAAAGATAGGCTAGCAGAAGCAGCAAGATCATGCAGAGGGCTGGTTGTGACTGGAAGGGGCTGAGCCAGAGCAGCCACATGAAGAGGAGAGACCTGCCACCATGCCTTGGCAGGGGAGGGGGGCATAGCTTCAGAGGGAGAAGCTGAGGTCCCCAGCAGTGCCAGCAGGATCAACAACCAGGGAGGGAGCGGAAAGAATCAGGGGTCCAAACTTGCCCCTTGCCTGAGAATTCTGGGGGCGGGTTTCAGTGTCTGTGGGTACCTCAGTCTGGCCACTGAGACAAGATGACCACCCCTTTCGGGCCACTTGGTAAACAACCTGAGGGGAGAGATGGGGGTATCCTCGACCAGGATGGCCCAGCACTCTCCTGGCCGCATACCAAGGGGCAAGCCCACAGGGCAGGGCTGTGCTTGTGTCATCGGGGTGCCTGGTCTGGGAGTTGAAGGCAGCCCTCAGGTGGGAGGTACTTGCCGGCAGGATGTCTCGAAGGGTACAGACTCATTGGCTACCAGCTTGGTATGGGAGCAGATGGTCTCTGGGTACACAGGCCCGCTGTCCACATGGGCATGGTAGTGGCCTCCCTCGCCATACCGCACGACCTGCAGCGGCTCGCTGAGCTCCACGATCTCAGGTGACAGGCGGGTGAGGCGCAGTACCCTGGTGGGCAGCAGGCATTCAGCTGGGCAGCCCAATGCCAGGTGGCACCCTGAGGGAGCTGGCAAGGTGGACCCTGGGCCTGCCACAAGCTCTGCCCCTATTTCCCCTGGAAGCTCCTTAAGCCACCCCAGACTGGCCCTGTAAGAGCAGGAAGGGGTTACGCATGACGAGCCCTTCTCCCTGGATGCCAGAGACATTAAGTTGGGGGAGGGGGAGACACTCCATCCAGGAAGGAGGCTGTTTATCTAAAACCCCTGACTGCTCAGGGACAGGGGGTCCTGTGGACAGAGATAAGAGATCACTTCTCTAATTAGCAGAAAACAAACATTCACTGTTTCTAATCCCAAATGTCTACTGTTTCCCACAATCAGGGCTAATTTGCTTTTGTTAATTGTCTGTCTCCTAATGAGTCCCAATCCTGGTCTAACAACTGGAACTTAATCCTGAATTGGCTAATCAATTCCGTTTTCTCAGTCTCAGCCAAGGACTTCTATGGGGGCCCTGCACCAGGGAGGACAGCCTCAGATGCTCACCTCTGGCGGATGGCGCGCATAACGTGGTGGGCACCTTCGCCCTGGTAGAGCCACGTGTGGTGGCTGTTCCGCACCAGCTGGCTGGACTCTGCCTTGTGGCTTCTCATATACTTGTGAAAGTCGCGAAGGTCCATGTTGGAGAACTCCTGCCGGCTCAGCACTCCTGCACAGGGCACCCACCATTAATGCCCACCAAGCCCATGTGGGGAGGGCATAGTGGGGAGCCTGCACCTTCCTACCTACCCCTGGCCTCAGGCACTGGGGGGCCATGTGCACCTGTCCCTCAACCTGGACTCGGGTCAGATGAAATTGGCTTCTGTCACATTAGGCCCTACGGGAAGACCCAGAGAAGCTCATTTCCTCAGTTTAAGCCCTGATTTGGCCCCCAAAAGGATGAAGCCCAACCCCTATTAGACTGGCCAGAGAGCAGGGTCTCCAAAGTAAGCTTAAGCCATATGGCCAGGACCCTAGGCCAAGGACTTCCCTTGGCCCTCCAGCCTGGCTCTGTAGAGCATGATGGCCACCTCTGGTCCTGTAGAGAGTGAAGAAAGAGAGCATTCAGTGTTGGGTTTTGTCCAGGGCCTTCCACACTGTAGGGTGTAAGCTGGGATCAGTCCCCAGGAGTTCCCTTGTGACCTCGGGTCTCATCCTGAGTGGAATACACCTGGCCAGTCCTGTCCACTGGGTAAACCAGTCTACCTCAGCAGAGAAAGCCAGGCCACTCTCCCAAATGAGAACACTCTCCCCTGTTCCTGCTCAACCCACAAAGCTGGGCTGTATCCTCTTACGGTTCTGGAAGAACAGCTGGTGTCTTTGCTACATGTTATCCTGGCTGACCCAACTGACACACTTCCATGCTTTGGCCCAGATTTCTCTGAGGGTGGGGGCACTCGAGGGCTGTGAGTCTGTCACGAGCTCTGCACATAGGGGCAGTAGCAGCATGATGCCCCTCCAGCCACAGGTCCCAGTCAGATTCTTCACTGTGGGCTCACCAGCCACAAAGCCATTCTTCCAAATCCTATTTCCTCAACTGGTCCAGAACTTGGGCATGAGGGTAATGACTACACCTCAGAAACTTCCTGGGGGTTATTACCAAAGGCGAGGGTGCTTACAGGACAGCACTCCTGCCCACATGACCCCAAGCAGTTAGTATGACTCCACATGGGCAAGAGGAAGGCAAGGGGGACCTTGGTTAGACCAGAGAGGCCGACTGCTGGGGCAAGACCGTGTGCCTGGCTGGAGAGAGGCAGATGTGAAGCTGACCTCACTGCTCCTTTGCTCCCGCTGTACCACTCTGCCCTCTGCCAGCCAGCAACCATACCTCCTGTACCCCAGATTCTGCCTGGTGAGGTCAAAAGAACCTCCAAGAACTGCCCTCTAGACTGTCACCAAAGGGAATGGGAGAGTCTAGCTCCTGCCTACTTCCCAGGGGTAAGGGCAAGGCTGGATCCTCACCTCCTCATCTCTGGCTACTCTAGAAGCTGGGCATAGAGGCTGCCTGGCTTGGGGGGCAGGAGGCTCACAGCGACAGAACTGTGGCAAGGTATGAGCTCACCATCACCATCAGGGTCAGCCTTGATCGCAGAGTACATCTCCTGAATGTTCTCTGGAGTCATCCACCGTCCATTTCCCAGGCGAGTCTGGGCCAGGACCTAAAGCACAAGATGGTGCCTCAGTGGGGTGGCCCCAGTGATGGAGAGTCACCAGAGCACAGACAGCTGCCTAGTTCCTTCTGTAGGGCTGAGGGTTCAGGTGATAGGGCATGGATGAGGACAAAGGACAGAGCCCAAGCTCCCTGAGCTGAAGTGAGGCTAGGCAGGGAGGTCTAGAGGCATCTGGGGAGGAGGCCAGAAAGACAGTCAGAAGACCTGTGGGCCATGACCATTCTCAGCCCTGGTGGGACTGTGGCTTCCATGGGGAGCACTGTCAGCCTACTGGAGGCAGAGCAAAGGACAGGCCTGTGTCCCACCCAGATACCCCAGGTGAGGTGGGGGAGGCCAGGGCCTGGGTGCGAAAAGGGAAGAGGCACCACGGGGAGGCCTGGCCAGTGAATGACCACCAGGCCCCTTAGGAAGGTCGGGCTCAGTGAGGCACTCTATATAGGCAAGGGACCCTGCACCCCACCAAGACCTCTCTCAGAAGCCTGGGTGTGAGGGGCATGCAGAGAGATGCAGACTTCTGGCTTCCTCTGAGCTGCCACTCCATCCACCATGAATTCTGTGGGGCTCCCAGCAACGGCAGCAAGGAATCCAGACCACAGACAGCACGCCACCTGGGAACTGTGGCAATAAATGCCATCACCTCCAGGTAGATTCTCCTGCCATCCTCTGGGGTTCCCAGGGCAGCAAGGGGCTCTCTACCCTGGGCATGCCCAAGTTGATCTGAGGTGGCATCTGACTCTTGGGGCCAGGGCTGAGCAGTACAAGTGACCTGGACACCAGAAACAATTTTGGGCATTCCCACCCTGGTGCCTACTCCAGGCCCCAGGATCCCAACCTCATGGAGCTGCAGGCGACCATCATGGTTTTGGTCCAGCAGCTGGAAGAGGTCCAGCTGGCTGATTTGCATTGTGCCCATTGCTTCCTCATACTCTTCGGTGGGCAGGATCTGGCTGCGTTGTAACCCCTTCATCTGTGCCAGGTGGATGATGAGCCGACACTCCTCATCACTCAAGAAGCCAGGGATTTCTGCCAGAAGAGGGGCGGGGGGTAAGGCCAAGGACCGGACCAGGACGCTGATGCACCAAATAAATACCTTCCTCTCTGCAGGGTTCTTGGGGTAGTCCCTGTACCCTGCTGGTCACCAAGTCAGGAGGACTTCACATCTGCTCTAGACTGTGACCCCAAGGTCAAATTGTCCTGCAAAGGTTAGCCAGCGTTTGGAACATGGGGCCTCTCTTTATGACGCTGAGCGCACACAATTTCCAGGGGAGTCCTGGGAGGTGAGCCAGAGCAAAGCTGGGGATGGGCTCACCCACCCTGGAGTGGGACCAAAGGCCAGGGGGCGGACCTGAGGAGTGGAGGGTTGACCTCCACTCCTTACTGGGTATATATTTTAAAAGGGCGGGGGGATGTTGGCAGGTTTTTGCTTTCATTATTGCTTTTCAGCATTGTTCAAATAAAAACAAAGTGAATACATCCAGCATTCTAGGCCTTGCCCTCCATTCCCCTGCACAAGTGGGTGCTGGTCATCCGTCCACTACTGAGTTGCCCAGCACTGGGAGATCAGTGGGGGTCACTCAGGTTTTTAGCAGATGCTCTGAGAAGATGCCCCAGTGTCCTTTGCTTTGGGAACAAATGCACACTGAATGCCCACTCCATGCCTCTAAGCCCAAGTAAAAGCCAGTCAGGCCTGGGGCTTAGCTCCAGTGGCTGGATGACCCCACACCAGCTCCACAAGCAGCTCAGTGGAGCTGGAACGCGAAGCTCACACCTGGCGAGCCCACATCCCAGTGACTCCAGGCACTTCCAGGGCTGGAGCCTGGGCCTTGCTTCATTCTCTTGTTCCTGGGAGAGAGGACTTCCTTTGACGGGGCACAAGAGGCCCACACAGGAACTGACTGGAGGAAGGGCCATGCCGCCACTGTGACCCCTCAGAACTCCTGCAGAGTGGTCTGCCACTTTTCTGGGTTATTCTCTCAGCATGAAGTTCCAGTCATTGCTAAGAGGAAGGAAAATGGCCACTCGGAGCCAGGATTGGAGCAGTTTTTAATAGTAATCACAGCAGATCGCACTTAGGGAGCACAGACTCTGTGTCCTGTCCTAAGCATGTCATCAACTCCATAATCCGTATACTCATCCTAGAAAACCAGGCCCCATTAATTCACCCTTCCTCTCCCTGAGGAGCCCCCAAGCACAGAGACATCAGCAACTTGGCCAGGGCCACACAGGCTGTTGTACTCCAGAACCCAGGCTCACAGCCAGATTCAGCTTCCACAGGTAGGTGACCCAGATGTGACGACACTGAGGACAGGACAAAAGCCACCCCACCCCACCCCCACCTCCAGCCTGCCTGATCCCCTCAACCTGTCGAACCCAGAAAGGGTGTGAGCCATCCACTGGGGAGGCAGCGCTGCTGGACAATGGGTTAGACCCAATTGCTAATCACCAGTCACCTCCTGATCATTTAAAAAGATAAACAAACAAGAAAAGTAAACCAGAAAAAGAAAACACAGGCCCAGGTTTCTTCAGTTTATTAGGTGCCAGTCATTCACAGGCCCAAAGGAGATGCCACCCTCTCTACAGCCCCCTGCCATGTGCTAATCAAATGCAAACAGCCCAGGCCAGCACACTGGGGCCTAACCAGGTGGGTCTGAGCACATGGGAGCTGGGCAATCATTGGCTCCTGGGGTGTGGGTATAGCCCTATAAAGCCCCCAACCTCAGTCCACTGAGACCAAGGCAGAGAAAGCAGGTGATGGATCAAGGGCTGTGGCTGCTGGTGGCACTGGTGGTGCTGTCGGGTGACGGCGGGGCAGGGGCTCCCTGGGGCCCCACGCGGTGCATGCCCATTCCGCAAGCCATGGCGCTGTGCCACGACATTGGCTACACAGAGATGCGGCTACCCAACTTGCTGGACCATGACACAACAGCCCAGGCCATTCAGCAGTCAGTCAGCTGGTTGCCCCTGCTGGCCAGGGAATGCCACCCTGATGGGCGCCTCTTCCTCTGTTCCCTCTTTGCCCCGGTGTGCCTCGACAGGTAGGGCAGGGGCTCCCAGGTAAGGGTGGGGGCCTCTCCTCAGCCAGGGGCCTGTTCTGGAAGCTCTTCACTAATCATTGCTGTGTACCTATCAGTGACAGGAGGATGAAGGATTGTTTTGTCAGGGTATTGCTGGCAGAGAGCACAGATGCCCATGGGACACAGGAGACATAGGCAGGGGACTATCAATGGTGCACACCCTTGGTCTGGATCCACAAATCAACAAGGGCTCTTAAATGTCAAGGTAGGGCAAGTGAGCAGCCTGCTCTAGGCTAGGGGCTGAGAACCCCTCTCCAGTGAGGTGTGGCAATTCTGTCTGCCCAAAGGATCCTGGCCAGAGATGGAGCCACGGCTCATCTGGTGGCTTTTTCTCTCAGAGCCCAGAGATTGCAAGGCTGATTCCTCTTCCCCAGCCTAACCTACCCCGTGAACAACAGCTCCCTCAGTTTCTTCTTTGCAGAGCCAGGGCCCTTCCTAGAGCCTCAGGGTGACCATGCCTGTAGCAGCAAGAATGGGCTCTTTCAGAAACTGAGGATCGGGCCCCTTTGCTCTTGGCCAACCCCAGTCCTGGCTAGAAACTGCAGTGTCCTGCAGGGCTTTCAGGACAAGAGGGAGGGCCCTGTTTTCTCCCTCCCTCTTGGGGGAGGGCCCAAGAGTGAAGGCCCAGAGTGCAGGGCCCCTCCCACAGCCCTCTCCCAGGCACTAGGCATCCACCGGAGCTGTAGGGGGAGGTGCACTGCAAAGGTGGAAAGCAGCCTGGGCCAGGGCAGGGGTGGGGCTGGGGATACAAGACAGAAGGGCTGGGAGACCCAGGGCTGAGGGCTAAGATTTCAGCAAGCAAAGGAGCAAGAAGCCCAGCTGCAGGGCTGTTGCTAGGTGACCAGGGTGTCATTGCCCAGCAACCGTGGAGTTTCTGGCCAGGCCTCGCGCTAGGAGCACCCAGAGGCCCCAGCCTGGAATCCAGGAACCCTGGTCCTGAGCACCCGCTGCCCCTGACACTTTCCCTGCCCTGCAGGGTCACCTACCCGTGCCGCAGCCTGTGCGAGGCCGTGCAGGCCAGCTGCGCCCCCACACGGCCTGCTACGGCTACCCCTGGCCAGCCATCCTGCACTGCGGATGCTTCCCCGCCGGCCACGGCCTCTGCGTGGCTGCCATCTCCAACGGCTCCCGCCCGAGCCGCCCACGTGAGTCTCTGCACAGCTTCTAGGCTGATCTAACCCTTTCTCAGCCCCACAGGCTGCACCCCACCCTTTCAAATCACAACTCTTGGGGATCAGGTAACTGGGTCTCTCTGGTGGGAAAGAAGAGGAACAACCCACAGCAGCCATCCATCTCAAAAAGGGTAAAGAACAAGGGAAAAGTGGGAGAAACCCCTGCTGATGGCTCCTCTCCTCCACCCGGGGCCCAGGGGAAGCCTCACTCGGCTCCTCCCACCAGTGCCCCGTGCCAGCTGCAGGGACTGTGAGTTGCAGGACACCAGCTCGTCCAAGGAGGTCCTGGACACGCTCTGCGCTGGCGATTTTGGTCAGGCCTGGTGCCCAGCACCCCTTACACCCCCTTACGAGTGGGTTCATTACAACTCCTGGCTTGGTGCTAAGACAAAAGAAAGAGGGGACACCCAAACATTATGCCTGAACAGAACTAAAAAATAAGTTCCTTTAATAATTGCTAATAAAAACAACATCCCAGGAGGACAGGCCTTCTCTAGGACCCTGATTCCAAGAGCAGAACATCAGACAAGAGGGTTTGGTTTACCAGGTGGAGGGGAGGATGGGGATACTCAGAGGGGCCAGGCTCATCATCTCGGCCCTCTGATCCCATTCAGCAGTGAAGCTTAGGCTCTCCTGGCGCAATGGGTCATCCTCCGGACCCTCAGACTGCGACCGGGACTAACAGCTAGAGGTGCTGAAGGCGGGCCCACTGCCCCCTGGGGAGCTGGCACCTACTCTGTGACGCTGGCTGCAGCTGGATACAAGCTCCTGCGTGGAAGGTATGCTGGGACCTACATGCTGAGTGGGGAGGTGCAGGGTCACCGTCTGCTGGTAACCACGGCCTATGGTTGGAGCCAGGGCCACCGAAATGTGCAGCTGGCCATGCGCAGGTGGCATCGTCACCAGTGCCCAGAATAGAGTCAACCCAGGTGGGGAGAGCCTGGGACTTTATAGCCACAGCCTCTGCACTGGCCACGCAGACCATGTGCTCCCCTGGACACACATAAAACCCTCTTTCTGCTGCCCTCCATGGATATTTGCAGACCAGAGTCCAGAGTAACTCCAAGGCTCCCCCAGGACCAGCACAAGCAGGGCAGAAGTCCACTTCTGTGGTCCTTTCTCCTGGAAAAAGGCAGCTAGCCTTGTGTGCTGGGCAGGCAAGACTACCTTTCTGAACTTCCCAGACCTGGGACGCCAGCCTGGCTGATGCCCTGCTCCTGCCCACAAGCCCCAGCACCCCAAGCTGAGCCTCAGGGCAGGCACAAAGCCTCAGGCTATGCTCACGCAGGCACTATGCTGCTTGTCAAGCCCCAGACAGACTCAATTATATCTTCCTGACCTTTACTGAGTCCATAATTCTGCCAAGCAGCGGGCCTGTGGAACAGCAGGGGGTTCATACAGAAAACTGCATTAAGCTGCTTACAAACCTGAACTAATATGCATACTACAATTCTTTCTCTACTTCTGCGCTTCCAGTGTTTGTCAAGAGAGCACAGTGGTCTTATGTAACTGCTTTATTGTTTTTTTTAAGCTGAAAAAGAATAGGTCTGGAAATCCTGTAATAAAGCAGTTATGGTTTTAATATACATTGTTTTGTGTACTGGTATCAATTACTCATTTACCTTAAATAGTTAAGAAAGTGGACTAAAACTCTTGCTGGCCCACTGGAAGTGCCCCCTGCTGCTCTTGAAGAGGGTGCCAAATCAGGAGGCACCTGCCCAGGGTGATGGTGGAGGCCACCCTGCACACAAAGACAGGTGCTGGACTGGCTGAGAGTATCTAGTAAACCCCTCCAGCTGGCCAATAATTGTCAGCAGTAGACTCTGGCCGCTGGACACACAGCCATATCAAATCAGGCCTCCCACACATGCAGCTAACCTTTAGGGGCAAAGACACAACTGCCAAATAAATACAGAAGATAGTTTCCAATGATGCTAAACGCTGAAAAGAAAACCAAGCAGAGACACAACAGAGAGCCTGGAAACCTCTTGAGACCAGTCTGAGGTGGAGAGAGGTCTCTGAGGAGGGGAGATTTGAGCAGAGCCCTGATGCGGGGGAAGGCACCCTCGGTGAGAGCCAAGTCTGAGCCTTTTGGTGGAGGGAACTGTGCATACAAAGGCGCCAAGGCAGGACTTCCCTGGTGGCACAATGGTTAAGAGCCCGCCTGTCCCCATGCAGGGGACACGGGTTCGAACCCTGGTCTGGGAGGACTCCACATGCTGCGGAGCAACTGGGCCCGTGTGCCACAACTACTGAGCCTGCGCTCTAGAGCCTGCAAGCTACAATGACTGAGCCCACGTGCTGCAACTACTGAAGCCCGCGCGTCTAGAGCCCGTGCTCCACAGCGAGAGGCCACCGCAATGAGAAGCCCGTGCACCCCGAGGGGTAGGCCCTGCTCACCGCAACTAGAGAAAGCCCACACGCAGCAACGAAGACCCAACACAGCCAAAAATAAATAAATTAATTAAAAAAAAAAAAGGCGCCAAGGCAGCAATGAGCTTGGTGTCTGAGAATCAACAGGGGGTGAGTGAGGGAAGGGTGGTGGGAGATGAGGTCTGAGAGATGAGAGGGTCTTGGGGCACCAAATGAGACGTAGAAGTGGAATGGGAAATCATGGAGGCTTTTAAGGGAGGGAGTGATGAGATCTGATCTGCTGTTTAAATACAGAATGAGTGTGAGGTGGAGGGAGAAGTGAGCCACATGAGAGAAAGCAATGTCCCTAGAGAGGCGACAGTGAGTCAGAACTGGAACACCTCCCTTCTGAACTGAACAGGACAACGGTCCAAATCCTTGGGAAATGCCTACCACAGTCAAGCAGGTATCTGCCAGGAACTCAGGGGGGCCCTTTTGGGACCCAGGTCGCACTTACCAAATGTCTCTAGGAACAAAGGTGGGAAACAGGAAATTTCCCCCAAAGGGAGAGGCTGAAGGTTACGTGCGGATTTCCCTGTGAAGTGGTGGGGCGCCCTTCCACAGAGATGGAGGCACCCTAGGGTAAAACACAGTCCCCTTGCCCCAGCTGACACCCTGAACACCTACCCCGTGAGCCCTGGCATCTTGGGTCCCTGATGGTGGGTCACAGTAGGGCAAGGTGGCAGAGCCCATAGCGGGCCCATTTTCCTTGGGCCCTGCCTGCCTCTTTAGGGCGACAGTAGATGGATGGACAGGCAGGCACAGAAAACAGAGACACTGCTCCTTATTGGGGTGAGGCTTCCTTCTTTGGATTCATCCAGCACCACATTCAGGAACTGCCCCTCTTTGGACACCCTCTCCCCTGTGGTTAGCCTGTCTCACAACTGGACTTCTTATAGTCACTGACCTCCTCCTCATTTGTCTCACCTCATTTCACCAAGCAGCAAGCCCCAGGACTTTCTGAGTAAAACCTGGGACATCCTTCACCAACAGACTCAAAGGTAGTGTAAGAGTTTTGGAGGAAATGAGAACAATTAGGAAGGTCTTGCTGCAACTGCCCAGTTCTCCTAATCATGCCCTTTGTCATTTATCTGCACAAACAGAAACCCATCTGATGGCTTAACTGGAATCAGTTTACCTTTTGTCAAATCTCTTCTGCTTCCCGTAATGTACTCTTGGTGACTTCGGGTCTGGGTTTCTCATTCTCTGCTTTGTAGGACTTTGACGCAACAAGCTGCATGTTAGGGGGTTAGGGTTAGGGGTTAGGCCTCATGGCTCACTTAACCTAACATATGTCTGAATTAAGTATATACGGGTCCAAAAAGGCTGATGAGAGAAAGTACACCCACCTCAATGTGTCTGTCTCACAACAGTGGAGTAGTAATGGGGAGAGCTGTTCCCTTGCCTGGATCACCTGTTCCTTGACAGCCACCTGGCTTCATCCCACAGCTCCTGCGGGTCTTTGCTCAAATATCCTTCTCAGGGAGGCCCACCCTGACCACCTTACTCAGTTTCAACCCCAGTTGAAATTCTGCCTTACTTGTCTGTGATCACTTATCACCATCTGACACACGATGTGTGTTTATTTGTCTGTAACCTCATTCGACTGTCAGCTTCAGGTGTTTTTTGTTTTCCTATTTTGTCCAATTCTATATTCCCAGCACCTGAACTAGTGCTTTGCTCAGACTTCAACATTATGCAATAATAATAATAATCTTTTAGTGCCTTCCCACAACAGGACTGACATCCTAACCTATGTGAAATCATTCTCACAGGTCTAGGCATAATCCCCAACCAGGGACCTCCGCCCTAGGGTTAACAGCATGCGCTCAAATGCTCTGCTTTGGTTCCCAGTCCCCTCCTGAAAGCCCCTTACCCCTTCCATCCCCCAGCAGCCAGGAACACCTCAGGTCTGCAGGTAAGTGTGTCACTGAGGCTGGGTACCCAGGACTGGGGTGGGAAAACCTATCCTGGGCAAGGTCATGGGTCTGGGGACCCCCATCTTGTTGGTACTGGTAGTCTTTGAAGGACTTCAGGGTCTTCACAACTAGCATGTTGGCTTTAGAGTGCAGGCCGTAGAGAAAGGCTGCCTTTTTCTAATCCTAGCTTCACCCTGAACTAGCTGTGTGAGCCTGGCCAAGGAACGGGGGCTCTCTGTGCCTCACTTTCTCACCCACTAGCCTGACAGCGGGATCTACACCCACCTCATAGAGGGGTTGTGAGAATTAAATGGAACGATCACATAAGTCTAGCACATAACAAGAGCTCAGAAAATGTGAGCTATGATGCTGGTTCCAAATGAGGTCACCCTGGAAGGCTCTGCCTACTGTAATGGCTGAACACAAAACTCCATCCTAAGAAGAATCCCAGAGTGCTGGTAGCAAAGGCTGGTGCCCTTGTGGGGCAGGTTTGGGGGCACCAGCTTACCCACATTTGGACAGCCTGCTTATCAGACCCACTTTGGGAGTGGAATTTCCCCTCACAGGCCCTGAAATCGGCTAGGACCTGGTTATCAGTCTGTCCGACCCTCCCCCCATTCTAGAATGTGACAGAATTAACCATGGCAGGGAGCCTCCAAAGACAGTTTCAATGAAATGTTTAGACACTAGCTTCTAGATCACATTGCCCAGCCCCGTGATGGAAGGATCAGCTGCAGAGAGTAGGGGTCACAGAGGGGAGTGTGGAAAGGTCAGCCTGTCACCCTATATTGGAGATGGGGCGGGTACCTCACTTGGGGCAACCTCTGGGTGGAAAAGAAAGGGCTACTTTGAAGCAGCCATTTTCAAAACAGAAGTCACGTGGTCAAATGAGCCTCAAGGCAGCCACCAAATCGTAGCCCCTGACCCTTCCTGGGGGTGCCCAGCGAACTTACCGAAGAGCAGCGGCTTGAGGCTGAGGGTTCGGATGAAGTGATCCCTGTCGGCGACCAGCTGGACCTTGCGCTCATACCCCACCTAAGGGAAAGCGGCAGAGCGGGCAGCTCGGGCGCCAGGCCCCTACGTGCGAGAAAGGAAAAGACGCCCCGGCCCGGTGGGCGGCGGCGGGCGAGTGAGGGGGTGCGCGCGGCAGGCCGGGACGGCGCAGGGAGCAGCGTGGAGCCCCGGGCTGACTACCGGCCGTCCCGGGCTCGGCGGTGCAGGGCCTGGAGCGCGCCGCGGCGGGGGCCTCACCTTGATGCCCTCTAGCCGCGCGAGAGGAGCCAAGGTTGGCGCGGGCCCGGGGCCCTGGGCCCGGCGCTGGGGCCCGGGGTCGCTGCTGTCGTCGCCGTTGCTGTAGTGTACGAAGAGCAGCAGCGCCAGCACGTTGCCCAGGTACAGGTGCACGAACACCATCAGCACCAGGAAGTAAGCGCGCGAGCAGATGCCGCGAGGCTTGCACAGCGGCCGGACCGGTGTGTCCTCACAGTCACCCAGCCCCGCCGCTGCCCCAGCCGGGTCGTGCTGGGGCGGCGCCCACTGCGGACTCACAGCCTCAGGCCGCCGGCCTGCCGCCGCCACCGCCGCAGCCGCTGCCGCCGCCGCCGCAGCCGCCGCCATGGAGCCCAGGTTGCGCGCGCACCCAGGGGAGGGGCCGCGGGGTTGCCAGCGCCGCGCCGCGCCGTAGCCAGAACCACCGCCGCCGAGCCAGCGCGCGCGGTGGTCACCAGCAGGGGGTTCCTGGGGATCCCGCGCCCGCGCTGCACTCTAGATCTCCGCGCCTTGAACCCCGGCCCACACTGAAGTTTCTCTTCCCGAGCTGGGTTATCGTTAGGAGGAGATACACACTCCCCAGGGCAGAAGCCGCCCCCCAAATGTAGATGCAGACAAGAGCAGCACAGTTACAGGAAACCCCACTGGTATTTCCTCCGTTCCCCGGTTGAGACGCACTTCCCTCTTCCCGGAACTGTATGGTCTGCATTTTCTCGCTCCCAGGAGTGGGATGGCAACAAGGAGGAGGCAGTGCCAAAAGATGATTCAATACTGCGGCGGGTTGGGGCGCCGCGGAATCCGATGACTGCGCACATTGTGGTGGCGTCGGACCCAAGGCATTCGGCACTGACACTCGCCAGTGTAGGCGGCCAAGAAACGCCTTGGAGGTCTGCTCTGCGGTCGGTCTGAACCTCCCGGGGAGGGCTGCAGGAGTCAGGTCTTAGGAAGCAACTGCCTGATGCGGGGTCGCATAGACGGGTGACCCAGTCGGAGTGGTCAGAGAGGGCTTCCTGGAGGAGCCCTGACACCCTAACAGTAACCTGCAGGAATGCTGCAGGTGCTCAGGTTCACAGGAACACTCCTTGCCTCAGCGCTGGCACATATGAAAAGGGAGAAAGGGACTTTTCCATAATTGAGACACCGCCTCAGAGGAAAGTTAAACCCAGATTATCCCCAAATATGGAGGTGGGAGGACATACCAGTGGCCAAGTGCCAAAGCCTGGTCTTTTTCGTTCTCTGCTCGCCCCCCCGCCCCGCCCCGCGAGGTGGACATGCAGACAAAAGCAACATCATTGAGGCAGGTCCCACCGGTGGTTTGTCTTTACACTGTTAAGACCCCCTCCCCCTCCAACTTCCTCCCAGACAAGTAGAGTGTGCATTTTCTGGTCTCCTCAGTAGGGCAGCCCCATCTTCTTCTCGGAGATTCTACACACAATGGCAGGTTTCATCAGTGCCCAAGTATTGGGTTGGCCAAAAAGTTTGTTCAGGTTTTTCCATAAGATGTTGCTGAACTTTTTGGCCAACCCAATACATGGGTTCATCCAGTCACCTTTAGGGACTATCTTGTCAATCTCCTTAGGAAACTAGAGAAGCACTGTCCAATAAAAGGAGAAGTTCTGGATGTTTTCAAGGGGGGGGGCGGGGCAGATGGCAATGCGAAACTTTGGGGCTCAGCCAAAGCTGGGATGCTGACCAAACACCTCCCGTGGTCCAGCATCCTGCTTCAGATGGAGTAGGAACTGAGCTCTGTAGGCAACTGGCAAGTCTGGACTCTCCCAACATGAAGGCAAAGACAGAGGCAGCGCGGACCCGGCCCTTCTTCCTGAAATGAATTCCAGATGTCATGGTTTTCTGGTATCCATGAATGAATGTTGAGACCATTTCCTTTTTAGCTTTTTAAAACCTATAATTAGATCACCACAGAGTGCTCATGTTCCTTAAACTATTTTCCTGAACTCCATTCTCCTAAGTTCCTATTACCTGTATCCAATTGAGTTATGCTTACTGCTATGCACAGCTAACATCACCAGAGGGCAAGCAGGTTGGGTGGGAAGTGGGGGGCGCCTCACCCCCTATTTCTGCTCTGCCTGTTGTTGGCTATGGGAGTTTCACAACCACAGCATAAACTATAATTTCTTGGCCTTTTAAAAGCTATGGCCTTTTTGATATCTAAACCTCTCACCACCCAGGCTGGCTCACCTCATGGGGGTGGCAGTCCCATCTCAATCATGATACATAGTCAAATCTGGGTCTTGTGCTGAGCTGTGTTTTAATCTCTATTACAAAAGTTGGATTTACTTTCCAGTTTCTAACAGTGAATGTTTTTTGTTTTGCCATTTACTAGAATGATGACCTTGGGCAAATTACTCATTTTGGACGGTGACAGCACCTACCTTACAGGGCTGCTGTGACGACTAAGTGAATATGTGCTCAGTGACCATTAGTGTGATTATCTTCTGGGGACAGGAACTGGTCTAACAAATTAAATGGCTATGTCCTCTGTGCCCAAAACAGAGCTCAGTATATAGGTAATGCTCAGATTGTTGCAGGAAGCCCTGAAGAGTATGTGGGAAATCCCTCCTCCAGATTTTGCTAGAATGTGCTATCTTCTCTTGTTCTAAGATCACCAAGGGTATGGTGCCAAGGCCACTGGTATCCTGCCCACTGATCTTCAGGAGTAGCTCTTCACCCCTGGCCTTGCTGCCTCAGTGAAAACATTCACTAGTGACCAGTTCTGTGTCCTCCATGTTCTGGAGGCTCCTAGAGGGTAGAGACCATGTATCTTTTGCACACTATTGTATGCCCAGGTGCTGAGCATGGGGCTTGGCACATCTGAGGTCCAAAGAGGAGCAGTTGTGGAATTGACTAGCAGTGTCTGGGATCTCCCCGGCCTTGGCTGCCCTGTGCATGCTGTGCTGCCCACAGCGCTGGAGCCTTCACCCCTATCAATGAAGTTGCCGCCACTCCTGACACCACAAGTGCTGACCCCCTTGTTCAGAATCCAAGCTCTGTTTCCTGTCCTCGGCCTTTGGGATTAAACTCCAAACATTTCCAGTTCCTGTCGAGAGTCCTCTCTTCCTAAGCCCAGGGCCCCTGTGAAGCCACAAGTCCCACTTCCATACTCCATGGCCCTTTGCTCCCACATCTGCTTTGGAGGGACCCAAGGATCTTCTGAATAAGCAGCTCAGGGACTCAGCAGGGCTGTAGGGCATTGGAATCAGTTCATTACCACATCCTGGGATCTGTGTTTGGTGGGGAATCGTTTGGCCTGCACCAAAGGAGGGAAAGGAAAGCCAAAAGTACCAGGATATTCCACTTCCCTCCACAGATGACCTCTCCCCAGAAAGGGAAGAAAGGCAGAGCAGTCAGGCCAGTGGGGCCTTCACAGCCCTCTGGAAGAGGGGACTGGCCAACAGGAAGGCCCCTATTTGGTGCTCACTGGCCTGAACCCCCGGGGGCATTGGCTCAGAAGGCTACTTGGATCCTTTGAAGAATGACTCTGCACACACTTTTATAATCAGAAACTTGCAGTTTATTTTAAATAAACCACTCAAGGTTGAGCAGATGACATCACCTCAACTTTTTCTTTGAAGAAAACAAAGATATATGGTAAATTCATGAAAACACTGTGCCTTCCTTTGCAGGGCAGAAAAATTCTGCCTGACCTTTTCCATCTTCCTGATGTTAACAAGAGACAGCCACTTGAGGCACAAAAGAAAGCTCTCTGCAGATCAAGGGCTGCAGGCTGCAGTCTGGGCACAGAACCTCCTGCAGCTCCAGTGGTTGGGGCCACAGCTGGATGCAAATGCACTATGTGGTAGCTGTGCAGTCCAAAAAATGCCCAGGGCGCCGAGGGTGTGACTTAAGGTGCAGAGCTGCAACTCAGCTCCTGCCGCTGCCGTGGCAGTGACACAGAAAGGGTTCAATGCACAGGTAGAAGCTCCAGACACCAGGATCTTCTATGGGCCAATGCACCACAGTCACACCCCACCCCTAGGTCCCACAGCAGGCACACTCCTCCTTCAGTTAGCTCAGCACTGTCCAACTCTGGGTTCATCTGCTATACTCCTAACTTGTCCTACCGCTCCACCCCGTGGTCCCTTCCTTGCAGGAGATGACAGGAAGAGGCAAAACCTGATCGGGGAGAAAGGGAGCCTGCAGCCGGCTATGTACCCCATGACTCCAAGAGTTACAGCTGTCCTCTGCCTTCAAGAGTGATTCAGTTTACAGCTTACATGATACCTGGGAAATTACCGACTGAGGTGAAAATGTTTGAATATCAAAGAATTTCCAACACAATATTTATTCACAGATCTCCCAAGCAACTCTTCCAGGAGGTCAAGGAGGCCCTATTGAGTATGGACAACTCTGCCAGCCTCAGAGTGGAGGCACTGAAAAAAGCCATAGAAACCCCAGGAATCACAGATGTAACTTCTGAGAGGCCCACAGGACCAGGTTCAGGACAGGTAGGACACCATGCAAACCACTTGTTCCTCTGCACTGTGAAAAAGCTGGCCCTTTTCCCTGGCCCGCCCCTTGTGGTACAGGAGCTGGGACCACAAATCAAGAACCGTGCTGGCCTCAGACTCCCAGACCCTAGAGGTGCTGTCCTCCAATAGCTGAAACCAGGCAAGGGGGAGTGCAACCAACCCCTAGAGTGGGTAATGGAGACATACACTCCAGGTTAACATGAAAACAATTTGTGCAAACAAGGTCCCTGAGCCAGGCAGACCAGAGTCCTTGGGAGGACCATGCTGAACTCTGACCCTAACGTTCACCAGAGGAAAGTGTCGCAGGACAGTGTCAGGTATGGCTGTGTGTGAACCTGGTCAGAGTCACACCACGGGAACACTGGCACAAAAGAAGGAACCAAGGTAAAACAAATTTAGTTGGGGGAACAATTCCCTTTAAAAGTGGATCTCTATCTTTAGAAAACAAAAGAAAACTGTGCTGAACTCACATCCCCTGGTCTGGAGGGCCACAAGCCCACCTACGTGTTCTGCTGTGGGCTCTGGCCTGAGTAGCCAGACCCAGGTAAAGCTCACTTTCAAGAATTAAGATGAGTCCACAGACACACAGTGCCATCAGACAGGATGACACCCCATGGCAAGACTCCGTTCTGTATTGTCTCCTCACTGCCAACGTAAGGCAGTGCACCTGACCACAAAAGGGTCTACAAGGACCAGGCAGGAGGCACGATGTGATTCCCTGCACTCCATGCCTATAACTCAGGCCAACTCAATTTTCCACCATCTGCCACCCATGCTCTTCCCTTGGGACTCTAGCTGTGGCCAAACACATATGAATCTGGCAAGCAAAGACCACCGGGGCCCTCTTGCAGTAGAGATTCTGAGGCAAGGTGAGCGGGCAGCATATGTTACATTCTAAGTAAAATAGCTAGAGGTTAAAACACTCCAATGCCAATTTATTTTTTAAAAAGGGTTCTGTGTAATTCTATGGTTTGCCCCCTCTTTTTTGTATAATTGTACAACCTTTGAAAATTATAAGTTGTAATGATCTAATCCTATTAATAGTCATTCAGAAAAAACTTTCCCTCCCTCCCAACAACCATCCAGGGGGAATTAAAGGTCCTGAGAAGAGGCCAATTCAACATGGCCTCTACCCTGGGAAAAACAAAAAGCAAAAAGATGAGGGAAAAAAAAAAAACAGAAATCGACTAAGAGGTGTGTGGCCAGTGTCTCTCAGGAGTGGGGCCCTGGCTGTTGCCTGGGGTTGTGAAAGGCAGAGCCTGCAGCATGCAGTACAGCAGCCGGGAGACCTCGCAGCCACATCTTCCTCACTCTGGCACGTCCATGTCCCAACCTAGGTGTCATGGAAATCCTTCAGCAGGGTTCTCCTCCGCTGCTCTGCTATGTGCATCTGGTTCTCTAAGTCCTGCATCAAGGAAGCAAGATAGGTGCTTGCATGGCCCAGTCCCGAGAGCAGGGAGCAGCTAAAGCCACCCCGACCCCTGCCCCCCCTGCCACGGACTCCAAGAAGTCAAAAGCACTGACCTTCCCACCCTTCTCAGCAGCAGCCTCCAGTCCACATGCCAACCACCATGTTACCTATTACCACACCAGCCCTCCTTTGCCTGCCAGAGGATCCAAGAGGACAGCACTTACCCCTCTGTCATAGCTGTCTGCACGCTCCACCTTCCATGACAGGTTTTCGATCTCAGCCTCCAGCTGAGCCTGCTGGTATTCAAACTGTATGGGTAGAGCAGGAGGGTCAAAAGGAGAAGGGGCTGTAGCCGGGGCAGGGCCTGCAGATGGGAGGGGCAGATGCAGCACCTCAGGCTCGCATGAGCTATAGACAACCCTGTCTCTGATCCTGTCCTCAGAGAGCAGTGCTACTTCCTGTACCCAGAGCCAGAATCCAATCAAAAGGCTACCTATGGAGCACAGCCATGTGGCAAGGCCACACTCACCCTCCGCCCCCAAAGAAAAGGGAAGAACTTAAGCCACTGAAGAGAATGCTCCCAACATACAGGGAAATGGATGCTGCAAAAACAAGTCAAAGTGGATATTCACAGACACTGTATTCACTGAATACTTCGTTTTTTCAGCCCTTCTGAAAATCAAGAATCTTAAAAATTTTCAAACCATTTGACTTAGTAATTATATACCCACTGCACAAATCAGTTGCACAAAGAGGTTTCCCAATGTCTTATTTATGATAGTGAAAAACAGAAACAATAAATGCCCCAAATGTTGGTACAACCATATACTGGAACATTTATGCAACTATTACAAAATGGCATTTTCCAGCCTGGTAAATAACGACAGCTGCAAAAACAGTTAGTTGTAACAAAAAAATGTTATATATATAACCTTGATTATAGAAATAATATTAATTTTAAAAGGCTGGAAAACGCTAACAGCGGTCATTTCTTTCTGGTGGGATGATGAATAATGTTAATGTTTTTCTAAGTTTTTCAACATTTAAACAGTAAGTGTGAATTACTTTATAATTGGGGGGAAACAACCCAACATCTAAATCAAAATTAAACCAAGATGCAAAAAAAGTCCACTATATTTACGAACATGCAAGCTGCATATCCTCCCAAAGCATGGGCACTGGCTCCCAAGTGGCAACAGACATTTTCAGCCAGTCACCCCAAAAATATAGTTGTTCACAGGCTTCAGTATATCTGCCTTCCTATTACACAAAATACCAGCACCTGAGATCTACTTTGGAAATGCCTAGGGGAGAAATAAAATTTTACAATTGCCAGTTTTGATTCTGCCCTCCCAATAACCAGGCATCTGGTCCTTGCTCTCCTGCAAAGTGCAGGTAGAGGAGGGCACCTCTGAAGCTAAGAGAGCAGAGAAGAATCGCTTTGGCTTACCAGCTTCTTCCTGGGTCCAGACTCCATGTAGTATGCATATGGGTACGTGTACTGCAGGGTGTATCGACACTGCAATAGAGAGAAGAGAAGGGACCTGTATCTATGACCCTAACTACATGGATCTCAGGTGGCTTTTACAGTTCTTACCCCACCATGCAAATTAGCCTGGCTCAACGGGTATGGGCCTGAAAGAAATGAGGCCAAGGCAAATAAAAGATGAATTGGGGGACAACATGGCAAAAACTGAAACAAAAATGGTCACAGAACACCCACAGTTCCTTTTTCACACTGTGATTTATTACCAGCAGCTGCCTCAATGGCTCTTCCCTCTTGAGTCGGACATCAGAGTCCACACATCTATCTCAATACTTGTCCAAAGACAATCTCTTATTTTCCTTTGAGTGATGCATGGATGGGACAAAAGAAGAAAAGGGCTCTAGTTTTCCCTGCAGTTCTTTCCCTGCAGGCAGAGGCACTGGAATACTCTTCTTAAAATCCCCTGGACATCCACAGAGGGCTGGGTCCTCAGTGGGCACAGCCCAGCAAAATGTGGACCCATAAGCAGGAGCATGCAGGACTACAGGACTGCTGAGCCCCCTGCCCCCTACAGTGCCTCCCACCCTCAGAGGTCTGGGCCTGACAGGGCTGGGCATCAAACCAGGGACTGGAAGAGTGAGGGGGTACAAACCTTGGCCAAGAGCTTGGCAGCATTCTGTAGGTACTGCCAGTCGATCCACGTCCCCAGATTATTCATGACCCTCTCCTGAATCTTCTCGTGAATCCGCTGGTATGTCTGTGCCTCCAGCTGCAAGCTCTTGTTGTGGTTCTCCCACTACAGGGTTCAGAGGAGGGAGAAAGCTGCAGGAGTCCCAGGAAGGTGGAGATCCAAAAGGAGTTCAGCATGGCCACAGCCTCATCTAGCTGATGGGGACTGTGTGTCCTTGGGATTGCAGGAGGGGGGCTTCCTCAGTCCATGCTACCAACCCTGTCCAGAGCAGCTGTCTGCCTGCCAGATCACTCTACCCCCCTGCGGCAATAGGACTCGAGCCCTGAGGATGAAGCAAAGCTAGGTAACTACAGGTCTCTTGTGCTTAGAAACCAAATGTCCCATGCTCTGTGGGCTTCTGAAGGGTCTTCCTGGGATGAACTGCCCTCTGAATCTGACTATTAAAATGGCACTGGATTACAGGGAGGGGCAAGATAGGGGTAGGGGATTAAGAGATACAAACTACTATGTGTAAAATAAGCTACAAGGATATACTGTACAGCACAGGGAATATAACCAACATTTTATAATAACTATAAATGGAGTATAACCCTTAAAAATTATGAATCACTATGTTGTACACCTGAAAATTATATAATACTGTCAGTCAGTTATACCTCAATTAAAAACAAACAACAAACATGGCACTGGATGGAAAAGACTGTCTGATGATCCTTCATTATCCTTCAATTCATCATCCAAACAAGGTCAGCATGTCCTTCCTTGTTGGCTGTGGCCGCCCTGTGGAGCCTGAAAGCCATATCTATGGAGGCACCACACAGGCCACTGCAGGAGTTCCACTTCCTGACTTCTGTGTGCACATGCTGGCTGTGGCTACCAGTCACTGGGAATTTCACCCAGCAGGCCAAATGGAAGAAGCCCACCCTCCGGGCTTCTGGATGCCTACCCTCTCGAAGTAGAACAAGTACTTCTTGAGGGCCTCCCTGGCCTGGGCTTGCTGGCTCTGATTGACAATGTCAGGGTTCTCCTTGTACCGACTGCACTCATAGTACTCGCTGCCGTGGGTCTTCCAATCTCCTAGACACATCCAGCAGAAGTCTACACAGAATAAGAAAGAAGTATTTACACACACAAGACAAGCCCACATTCCTCCAAAGTCTTAGGCAAAGCAGGAAAACAGACAGATCCTGCTCTGGGTGGGGGGTGGGGGGTCACCTATCCAGAACTCTCCAAGGGTGCCTCTTTACAGAGGGAATGTATACCTCTCATCCCTGTCACATCCCACTATCCCTGTAAGCCTGTCCTTGCTGATCTGAACAACAGCCTATGGATAGTCTCAGTTTCATGAACACATATGCTTTGTGCTGTTTAATCCAACACAAGCAGATGCTGACTGTACAAGGCCACTGGTTTGCTGTGTCAATGCCTTTGTGACAAGCAGGAACTTGTCCAACTGAAGCCCACCTGGTCATTCAGAAAACACATTTGCCCTCCTGACTATCTCCCACTCTCAACACCTGTCCTAGGTATTGTACAAGAAACTGGAAAGAAAGACTTTTCCCCCTTTTCTTCTGTCGTAAACAGCACATTTTTATGGGAATTCCCTGGTGGTCCACTGGTTAGGACTCGGTGCTTTCACTGCCATGGCCCGGGTTCAATCCCTGGTGGGGGATCTAAGATCCCACAATCCACAAAGTGCGGCCAAAAAAAAGAAAAAAAGAAAAAGCACATTTTCATAAAACCCACCCAATAGTGCATACCCAGAATTATGACTCTGTTTCCATACTGAGGAAGCAAAGAGGGAAAAATAAAGATCCCCTATGGATGCTATACATCCGAACAATTATTGTGGCCTAATGGAGAGGGGCCAACCACAGTTCTATGTTCTGTCTCTGCCACAGACCCCGACAGTGGTAAACCCTGTTTCCCAGGAATCACTCCATATGACTTCCCAAAAGGGACTTCTGTAAAATCTGGAGAAGCTAAAGCTAAAGCCAAATCAAGAGACCCAGAGGTCGTTCACTTCTCTTCTCCTAGGAGGCTTCATTGAACAGTGGCAATATTGCTTTCTCCTCAGTCAGCTAGGTTGTGTTTGCTACTGTTTTAAATACTACTGCATTGCTTAGGGTTGCCTGTACAGGTAGTAAAACTATACAGCAATGTGAGGGATGGAAGTTAACTCTGGGCAGTAAGGGATGGGGAGACTATGACTGAGGAGGGACACACAGAGGACTTTCTCAGTACTAGGAATGTGGTGGGTACTCGAGTGTTCACTTTGTCATTTCTCTTTAAACTGTACATATGTCTTGTGCACTGTTCTAAGTGGATCATACATGTCCCTCTCATTCAAACATGCAGAAAAGCTAGGGTGGGATATCACTGAGGAAATATGCCACTACTTGGCCTATCTTCATTCTACACTTCAGGGTCACCACTCCAGTCTAAAACCTTGCCTCGTCTTCTCTGATTACAGTGTGCTCCTGGGAGAACACAGGAATAGCATTAGTCAGGCTCTTACAAAGAGAAACTCTCATGGCCTCCTGGTCGCCATCTAAGCAGCTGTGTAAGAAACCTATCTAGACATATTTTCTACCTGAAGGAATTTTCTTTCTTTACTTGATCTGGCAGGAAAGGAAAGCAAAACCAACAGGTTCTATGTAACCTACACCTCATAGATGATGGAGGCCTGAAAGGCCAAAACTCCCTCTGAAAACTTTATAAAACCTCAGAGGAGGACTTCCCTGGTGGCACAGTGGTTAAGAATCCGCCTGCCAATGCAGGGGGACATGGGTTCGAGCCCTGGTCCGGGAAGTTCCCACATGCCACGGAGCAACTAAGCCCGTGAGCCACAACTACTGAGCCTGCGCTCTAGAGCCCGCGAGCCACAACTACTGAGGCCTGCGCGCCTAGAGGCCGTGCTCCACAACAGGAGAAGCCACTGCAATGAGAAGCCCGCGCACTGCAACAAAGAGTAGCCCCCACTCGCCACAACTAGAGAAAGCACATGCACAGCAATGAAGACCCAATGCAGCCAAAAATAAATAAGTAAATAAATTTATACGTATATAAAAAAAAAACCTCAGAGGAAAACTACTATTTTACTGCCTCCAGTAAAACCATGTACAGCCTGCTTAAAAGGTATCTGTAAGGCAGCACAGATAAGCCCCATGCTACTTACCTGCCTTGGCAAAAATAAAAAGAACACACTGAAACCTTCTTCTTGGATGACTGAGGATTCATGAGGGTCTAAGAGTCACCCCAAACTTGACTTCTGACTACATGTGTCAGCGAGACGGCAGTGGGATTATAAAAGGGACCGAAAAATAATAAATCAAGAAATCAAGAAATGCTTTAATCTGGTTATCATGACTATAAGTGACTGAGGCTGCCCTCTGTTTTATCACTTCACCACAAAAGCACTCACTAAACAAGCAGTGGAGACCCGTGCACAAGAAACAGAGACTGTGCCACTGGGCCTTGTACATCAAGCCTGGGACTCACCGTGTTTACACTTGGAGCATTGCTGTCAGAGGGAAACAGAAGAGAACATGTTAAGAGCATGCTGACCAAAGGCTCCATGTCACATAAGCAAAACGTACAGGCGTCCGCTCACCATGTGATTGCAGCCTCCATTCTTCTCAATGCAGATGTTGCACTTGGGACACTGAGGAGACAGAAGGGTGCCATTAGGCTCACGCACCATCAGGCCGGTTCTAAGACAAATTACACAAAGCTCCCGGCACCCGTGCCCAGTAGCTCATCGTGCGAGCACTTCTGGGGAGGAGCATCTCACTTAAATGTGGCGGGTCGCTGAGGCTGGAACAGCAATTCAAGGAAATGAGGTCAGCATGTTTGGCTCTGAAACGCTCCAAGCACCATCTGTCCCTGCCACGAGGCCGCTCAGATTAAGCACAAGCTGAGTCAGTAGAGAGCTTGCTTGCCTGCTTGGGAGGAATGCCAAAGCAGCATAAGAGCTGCCACACTGGACTAAGTCCTCATCAGCTTGCCTGAACTTCTGCTTCCAGGAGAGGCCAAGGAAATAACCTCTACAGCTCGCTCTCATTTGAGAGATGCCAGCAACCCCAGGCAGCAATGCAGAGATCAGTCTGATGCTATGCTCTTCCATCGCCATGAAAAGGACTATGCTTAATGATGTCATGGTCACAGCTGTGCTTGTGGGTGCATCAACTCAGCGTGTGACTGGCACAGGGTACAGCCTTGAGTGCTGAGTCATGCAGAACTCAAGGGGCTACAGGCCATGCTTTCCCATGGGAAGTTTCCAGGATGAGAATTGGGCAGGCCTGGGCTTGTATTAGAGTTCTGCTATTTATTAGGTGTGGCTATCAACTACCTCCCTCCCAGGGCTGTTAAAGTTTGGGAGGCATTCAATAAAACCTAGTCTTCTTCTAATTAGTTTTCCTAAGGGTCAAACTTCTCCAAGCATTTCAGCAATTTATTAAAATAAATGCACTCGGTGCATACTATGATAAATTGTTAGAAACTCTGCCAGGTCTGGGCAGCCTCCATCAAGAGCCCTGAGGCCCTGATCAAGAACCTCCATCAAGAGCCCTGTTCTGCTCTCAGATGGTACATCTCCTGGGCAAGGCCCTGGGCAGCACTAAGGAGGGCAGATCCATGACAGGTAAGATACAGTCCTTACGTCTTTAGTGTGAGCACTAATGTAGTTGGCTGTTTCAGAGTCGTCTGCACACTTCGTGAGCCATTTCCGAATTGTGGCGCAGTCTGTGGGGGCGTGATACATCTGACGACACTTGAAACTTAAAACCAGAAAAGATAATCGTTAGGTCAGATCCTGTGTTCTTCATTTTCCTTCTGTCCAAGCCAAGAGATCCTGAATTAGAGCTTTTCAAAGAGGTAACGTCACCTATCAAGGCATCTGAGACCTTTTCTTACCCAGGATTATACTGAAGTACTGTGTGAATTTCTCTCACTAAACTCAAATGAATGTTTGTTTTAAATATCTTATGTGGTGTCAATCCTTCCTGACAGGATATCAAATTCAGAATTCAGCTTCCCAAAGGGCACGGGGATGCATTCTGAGAAGATACCTCAATTCAGGCCCAAGGCAGGAATGAGATCCAGTTCTGGGAGCCTTGGCTTATCTCCAAGTCAGATGTGCACACAGGATGCACAATGCCAACACTTATGCTATCTGTAGGGGGCATGACACATCTGACAATGCTTGAAACTTAAAATCAGAAAAGAAAAACACTCCAACATTCATCAGGCCAGGCTCCCATGTTTTTAATTTCCCTTTTGTCCAAGCCAACACAACTTTATGGATAAAAGCTCTCAGGCAGGTAGCCTAATACATGTTCCATGGAAAAGAAGTTCATAATGCAGGACACAAAGGATGGAAAGCAACCACATTAGTGGTTCTTAACCTTTGGTGAATCACAGACTCCCTCAACAACATCTTGAAAGGCAGGCACATATGCACACATACCACATTTTCTACATACTTTCTCTGAAGCCCCACCATGAATTTTCCAGGGAGGCATGAATTGGGGACAGGTCTGGACCTAAATTATGGCTCTGCCATTACCTTGCACTTGAATTTCCTCACCTATAACATAAGAGTAACAACAGTACAATCATACACAGTTGTTGTGATAATGAAGGTAAAATGATCAGGACAGAGCATTTCCTTTGGTAAGCCTTCAGTATACTTTAGCTATTCCCATAATGTCTACTGAATAGAGTAAACCCCAGGTAAATATAAACACATTTATGGATTATAGTGTTTTAAAATTAGCAGAAAGGCCAAGAGAAAGATTAAAACGTTGATGGTTGTTGCTTTCAAATACAGTAGTATGTGAATTATCTGTGCAGGTAGATACACACCCATAAAGACATGCAGTCTCTGGGCCATGAGTCTCAGTAGCATAAACCACAGCACATTCCCCAAGAATCTGTGCCCCTTTCTTGTCTCCAGACTGACTATTATCAAACATCTCATGGAACATGAGATGCTAGGTACAAACCCTGCCCACGTGGAACAGAGCTGCTCTTCTGGCTCAACGACCCTGCCTCTCCCAGCCCCACCCTCACAAGAGCAACAGCAGTGGTGCTTTAGAGCAGGAGAAGGCACAAGCCCAGGGCTGCTCAGCACCCACACTCACTCTTACCAGAAGACCTCGTTGCACCGATTGCACTGTACTCGGCGAGCTCTGGGCTCCTGTACCCGGATAACCATGGGGCAGTCTGCACCAGGGCACAGTTGGAGCTGGTAGTGACTCTGTGAACACACCAAGCGGGGGAATAATGAGGACATCCCCTAGTTGGTGCCTCCAAATTAGACCTCCCTGAGTACTCAAACATCTTCTGTTCTTCCAGCTGATGACTTATATCAAGGGGCTACAGGAATTCAAGATGGATGTTGTGAAGACCAGACATTAGGCAGGTAGTGCAAATGACCTTTGTTTGTTTGCTTGTTTTTAATATTTATTTATTTGGCTGTGTCGGGTCTTAGTTGCGGCACATGGGATCTTCGCTGTGGCATGCGGGATCTTTCATTGTGGTGCGTGGGCTCTTCGTTGCAGCGTGCGGGCTTCTCTAGTTGTGGAGCACAGGCTCCAGAGCAAGCAGGCTTAGTTGCCCCACGGCATGTGGGATCTTAGTTCCCCAATCAGGGATCGAACCCGAACCCCTACATTGGAAGGCAGATTCTTAACCCCTGGACCACCAGGGAGATCCCTGAAAATGACCTTTGAATGCTTAGCTTAAACTAGGTAGCAACTCACTAGAATGCTCTAAGATTAGATGACAAAATGGAATACAGAAGTGTGTCTCTGAAATTAAAGGGCATAGGGACCAGGGTTGGAAAGGAACACAGACCACTCAGCTGTGCATAAGACTCTGAGGGGCTCAACGACCCTCAGGCATCTACCAAAGGCAGCAAACAGCACAAGGAACAAGGCTTTGCTTTTCCTGTGGCATGTGCATGAGACGACCCAGACCATCAATCAATCCAATAAGCTTGGGCATGAAAGACAAAGATGAAAATTATGCTGCATGGAACAACAAGCCTGAACAGGTAGCACAATAGAGGGGAAGGACTCCAAAACTGACCATGCTGAAAACCTGAACAAGTTTTCAAATTGCCCAAAAAGCAACACCTCTTCTTTGTGCTGAACCATACAGTGAACTGAACAGAACAGCAACTCCTGAGATATGCCCGACTTGTGTTTATCCCCTGACATACAATAGCTTGTTTAAGCAACTTTGTATAAGGCGGGGATGCCTGACCATTCTATAAGAGAAAACCAAGGCTCAGAGAGGTAAAACAATGGGTCAAGGGATACATAACAAGGAAGCAACAGACCTGGGATTCACTAGCACTCTAGTAGTTTTCAAACTGTTTTAAAGCCGTGGAGCTCTTTCTTCAAACGAAAGCATCTACTGGCAGCCTAGTCTATAAAGTAACTGGTGAGCATCTGATGAAAAGCAGGCCTGGGAAGACAGAGGGCACAACAGGGGCTGGGCATACCTCCACATAGTCCCTGAAGAGGTAGCGTCTGTATTTGTCTCTCAATTCTTCATTGGGCAGCAATGGAAACACGAAGTCCTCTGGTGTTCGAAGCGGGCAGTCCTGAGCCATGCAAGATACACCTGTTGAACAAAGATAACCTGATGGACAACTGTATCACAGAAGACATAACGATAATATATTTGCTGAGTTCAACCAACAAATTCAGATTCTACGTAAGGAACTCCTAAAGCATCAAAATTTATTCAAAGAAGAGAGAAATTAATATATTTGCACAGTGATGCAACTAAAATATTATTCCAAATTAAATAGGATAGGGAATTCCCTGATGGTCCAGTGGTCAGGACTGGGCATTCTCACTGCCAGAGCCCCAGGTTCAATCCCTGGTCGGGGAACTAAGATCCCATAAGCCGCACAGAGCCACTAAAAAAAACCCCAACAAAAACAAAACAAATTAAATCATATATATCACAAATAGCACCAATAAAAAACAAAACTATTTAAAAAATCCTATAGGGTGGGCTTCCCTGGTGGAGCAGTGGTTGAGAGTCTGCCTGCCGATGCAGGGGACAGGGGTGCGTGCCCTGGACCGGGAAGATCCCACATGCCGTGGAGCGGCTGGGCCCGTGAGCCATGGCTGCTGAGCCTGCGTGTCCGGGGCCTGTGCTCCGCAACGGGAAAGGCCACAACAGTGAGAGGCCCACGTACCACACACACACAAAAAATCCTATAGGGTTATTAACTAACAATTTAGTTTTGTGATGTTTAATATTACATGCATGTGATTACCGTCAATACAATGAGATTTTGCAGACACAATTAAAGTAATGCTAATTTAGTTTCAAATATCAAGTCATAGTTAAATAGTCCTTTAACTGATCATCAAGTTTGATTTGTGCTTATATTTCCTAAATAACAGCTAACTCTCTAGGTGTTTCTGAGTTATGGCTGCCACTTTGAGAATCAAGATAGATACAGTAGGCAGCTTAAAGGACAGTTCTCCCAAAAGGTAAGAGAAGGTAGCCTTGCATTCACACCAACGTCTACATATATGCCCAAACATTAGCCTTAACTCTCTCATTTTGCTCAGGTCTAAACTTTGCCATTGTTCAGACAGATGTGTTTGGAAACCAATGGTTCTGAAAATAAAAACTTCAATTAGGCTCACAAGAAAACACTCAGTTGACCTGAGAACCTGAAAGGGCAGAGCTAAAGCTAAATACTTCATGCCAGCCTTTTATAAATCCTATGGCAGACTCACCCACACCCACGCCGTCCTTGACAAGTACTGAGCAGTGTTGCTCCCAGCAGCTGCGGCAAAACTGGTGCTGACAGGCCAGAGACAGTAGGTTTTCCTTCCGCACAAACTGCATACACACTGCGCAGTGGTGAGGGGGATGGGTTGTGGGGACCTGGGGAGAGGCAGAGTGGTATGAGCCATGGGAGGCAATTCTGACCCTGCAACAAGTGTCAGAACTCAACTGCAATGTGTGCACTCTGCGAGTTCCAGTTTTGAGCAGAAAGCATATTATCAGGAAGGCTTTCTGAAGGAGGTGGTAACTGAACTAGGCTTGATGAATCACTAGGATTTAGAGAGGCAGAGAGAAGATGGAAATGAGAACTAACAGTAGTTTATAACGTCAGGCTGAAAAGACCAGGATTTCAGAACTGTCAAGGTCCTTAGAGGTCATTCAATCCACCTTCTTTCAGAGACTATTGGGTTTCTTTTGAAAACTGCCCTCATTCAGCACAGCACAGAGTTGCTTCTCAACAAGTACTACAAACCCAGCCATATAGGTGCTTAGAGGCTGAGTGTGAGCCTCTAACATCCCACAATGCAGTTTTACTTGTCAAAGACAGCGGTTTTCCCATATCAGTATGTCCAAAACACACAGTATTACAGTTTTTACCAAGTTACAACTCATCCTTAACATACCAAGGAGATGTCACATACAATTAATTTAGAGAGATGAGGAAGGCTTCTACAAGGGAAGAAACTCTTCTAGTTTGTGGGCAAATAACTGTAAAGTTTAAACTCCAGAATCCATACCATGCTACACAAACTGGCAAAGACAATCTGGGAACCCCAGCCAAAAACACTAACCAATGAAAAAGTCCACTACATGTTTAACATTAGGTTCTTGTTAGTTTACTGGGAATACAAAAAATAACTTGAGGAAAAGGACCGTATTCTCATGTTTGTCCAGTATTCTCCTAGAAATTTTCTCCTAGGAGATTGCAGAAGTTATGTGGTGATCTGAGCCCCAATTCTCCCTCCTGACAGTGCTTTTAACATGGCCCTCATTCATTTGACAAATGCTGACTGAACTCCCAGATACAGAGGAAATTGCTATACATTGACTCCTAAACTTAAAAAGCACTTACAGTCTAGTAGGGGAGCTGAAAAGATATGAGTGAATTACTACAACATACACGTAAAGGTTTAAAGATATAATTAGAGAAGTTTGGAGGGGAGTGGTCCCAGGAGATAGGTTTTGTGAGAGATGGCTTGGATGTGGGTCTCTAAAGATGAGTTCCATTTCCACAAGCAGAGATGGGGACAGAATCTGGACATTCCAGACCAGGGAAGGCACAAGCAGAGTCAAAGAGGCATATGGTGAGTGGGAACACCAAGAACACAGCAGGAATAGAGTACAGGCTGTATGTAAGTGCAAGGAAAAAGGTGAGGCTGGAGAGGGCAGGCAATGATTCACTCATCTATGAGGAAAATTTCCAAACTATAATGGAAATGGAAGATTTAGGCCTATGCTGGAACAAATATCATGGGCATATTGCACTATAAACAAGGCAAGATGGTTCTCAATAACAATGTGAGCCACAGAAAGAGCCACGGGCAACAGGAGAAGCCTTATTCAAGGAGGAGACACTCACATGTTTCGACGGATTGGGCTGAACTCGAGCCTCAACGAGCAGTTGAGCAGAATTAGACTTGTATCTACAAAACAAAAAACAGAAATAAAGGGAATCAGAACCTGAAGACAAATAGTTTTACTTCTGAACAAAAACAGGATAGACCAACAAGTGTTGCAGTCACACTAAAGTGTCTTTGTCTTTTAACTACCTTCTTGCAAAACCAAGCTTGCCTTTTACTTTACTACAAATACTTTCGGCTTTTTCAATTTTTTTAGCTCTCAATTGGTATAAGAATAACAACTCTGTCTTAAAGGCACTGAACTATAAGAAAAATACTTATGAAGGACCATATCTGCTTTAAGTCCCTTTCTGGAATTACAAGCAAATATCTCTATGTCTTCAGAATAGGAAAGGATATCTTCAAGACACAGAAAAAGCAAAACATAAAGGAAAACTCTGTATGCTACATTTAAGAACTTCAGTTCAGGGAATTCCCTGGTAGCCTAGTGGTCAGGATTCTGGGCTTTCACTGCTGTAGCCCAGGTTCAATCCCTGGTCAGGAAACTGAGATTCCGCAAGCCAAAAGAACTTCAGTTCATCAGAAGACAAGATAAAGTGAAAAGCCAAGCTATAAACTGAAAGATAATTCAATACATATACAACTGGTAAAGAACTGATATTCAGAATAAACAAAACAAAAACTCCTAAACGTCCATTTGAAATAAAAAACAACAATTAGAAAAATGGGCAAAAGACATAACAGGCATTTCACAGAAGAGGAAGCACAACTCACATAGGAAAAAATGATCAACCTCCTTAATAACCTGACCATTGAAATTAAAAACAACCAGATGCCATTTACACCCACCAGACTGTAAAACTTTAATTCTGACACTCATACACCACTAGTGGGTATATAACATGGTACAATCACTTTGGAAAACATTTTGGCATTATCTAGTAAAGCTGAAGTAACACATACTCTACAGCCCAGCAATTCACTTTCTGTACTTAACCCTAGAAAAATTATGTGACACTGTAAGTCATGTACAACAGTTTTCAGAGTTGCATTATTTTTAACAGCAAAAAATGAAAACCTCACAAATAGTTTTTGACAGGAGGATGGATAAGATGTCATGATGTTCAACCTTGTTAATTTAAAAAGTTGAAGAATACATATGATATGATTCCATGTCTGTAAAGTTCTAAAAACATACAAAACTAAAAGATATATAATTTAAGAATAAATAAGAAAATGATCAATACCGAATTCAAGGTACTGGTCGCCCTGGAGAAGGAAGAGATTGTAGCCAGGCAGGGATTGCCATCAGAGGCCTCTGAGTAAAGGTCAGAGGGTTTCTTTGTTTGCTTTATTTGTCTTTAAAACCTATATACCTCACACATATGCATGTGAGTGCGCGCTCACACATTTTTGGGAAAAAAATTTCATAATAAAAATTTAATTCCTGGGGCTTCCCTGGTGGCGCAGTGGTTGAGAGTCCGCCTGCCGATGCAGGGGACACGGGTTCGTGCCCCGGTCCGGGGAGATCCCACATGCCGCGGAGCGGCTGGGCCCGTGAGCCATGGCCGCTGAGCCTGCGCGTCCGGAGCCTGTGCTCCGCAACGGCAGAGGCCACAGCAGTGAGAGGCCCGCGTACCGCAAAAAAAAAAAAAAAAAAAAAAAAATTTAATTCCTTTCTGGAATGAGGTGTGGCATAAATACATTTAAAAATAAAAACAGTTATCATGTGGCAATAAAAGTGCCACACAAAGTCCAGGTAATCACATTACCAAGACACCAGGAATCTGAGCAGGGAAGAATTACATCTCATATACATGATTTCCTTACACCGCCTAGTCAGAATGCCTACTTCAATTTTTATTCCTAGTTCTCACACTACTATTCTTAATATCTTTATAGCTATCCAAATTGTCTCCATCCCCAAGTTAGGCTAGAGAGTTTGGACAGTGCTAGATACCCATTACCGGAACCTATGTGGTTCCAGAGTTTTGGATAGCAGTGCAGACAGGGAAGTTCATCTGGAAGTCTACCTAACTGTATTCAGCTCTTCAGAATAGAGAGTGAGAGTGCAGTTAGTGAACCAGGAATGCATTTGCTCTTTCCTGATCAGGCTGAGCTGCTCTAGTTTGGCCTTCTTAGCCTAGAGAAGGAAAGGCATAATGATCTTCCTCTGCCGATGAACAGAATCACACCATACAGAGAAAGAAGACTCACTGTGGTGTGAAAGAGCAGGGGTAGTGACCAGTGCACTGCTCAGCAGGGGCAGTTTTGTTCTCCAGGAGTTATCTGGCAGTCCGGAGGCATTTTTGATTTAAGGACTTCTAGTAGGTAGACCCCGGAGATTCTTCCAAACCTCCTATAATTCACAGAACAGTCCCTTCACAACAAAGAGTTATCTAGCCCAACACATCAACAGTGCTTAGTATGAGAAACCCTGAGCTAGACAGAAGCACATGCCTCTTAGAGGAACCCCCCTAGAGGATGCATGAGGAGGAGGAGCCCCTCCTCCTGACAACTTCCAGGACACCTGAGACTCCAAGCTGTGTGCCCCAAGGGCTCTGGTTCTGGAGGTGCGGGGTAAACTAGCTGACCTTTTCTCTGAAGGTAATATGCACTATGTCATGATGTATTATTCCTCACTTATGTGTCTGAAAGAAATAACTGGAGATACTGTCAAGTGTTATCTAGGAGGGTACTGATTAAAAATTAACAATGGCATAAAAAATTTGACCTAACTTCACTGTACAACAACAGGGGTTTGGAAAAGTATGGAACATCTATATAATAAAATACTGTGCCAGCATTAAAACTGGGGTAGAAAGAATATGCTGAAAACATGGGAAAATGTTCACCATATACTGAGAGAAAAAAGGCTATACACTATGATCCAGTGTTTTAAAAATATAATCTGCACACTGTAAGGATATTCTCCAAAACATAAACAATCATCATCACTGGGCGGGTAGGCAGAGAGAGGAGCTATGGGCAATGCCATCTCTTCTTCCTCCCCCAAACACCTTACCTGTCCATTATCTCTGCGACTTGCCAGTGGAAATTAACTAATATAAGTTTAGCAACTGAATGAGAGACCTAGAAAGAAAAACAAAGAGATCAAATTATCACGTAGTTCCCTTCAGAGTGCTCTGCATGTTGAGAAATGCAGACATTCATCTCTATTGCAGGCCCAGGCTTGACTTTCAAATTCTTCCTCTTGGTTCTCTGTTTCATCTTTTAAGTTCAGACTCTCATAGTCTTAGTGATTTCCTGGATCTCTTGATTTTTCAATCTTTGTTTTCATTAATGACCCTTCAAAGAAATTAGTTTGATTTGAAACTTATGCGAAACCATCCTATCTACAGGAAATAACGATCCAGCATCCAATTTAAGCAAAAGAGCTGTTAGGTTCCCTAATGTGATTTGTTTCCTCAAGCTGCTGTAGGAGGCTATACATGGTAAGTGCACCTCTAGTTAGGCCTGTTACTTGCAGAAAACCTCAGGCTTGGACTTCTTGTATAAACCCAGAAAAACAAAACAAACAAAAAACACCCGTTTAAAATCTCTGAATTCCCGGCAACTAATGAGCCCTAATTGCAAGGAGAATTTAGAAGTCCGTGGGCAGCCTTTCTGGCCCCTACATTCTCCTTTAAAGCACAACGGTTATGGCTATCAAAGAGCCTCAGAAGGTGCATTGAACTAGCAATTCTACCTCTGTAAATTTTTTCTGAGGAAATGATACAGGATATGCAGTCCCTGAAAAGGATGTTGCATAGCTAAGTTTACTGACGCAGAAAGCAGTTCGTATATTAATTTTAATGTAAATAGGAAAGTAAGCTAGTTACAAAACAGAACCCTGAACATCAAGACTTGGGTGGGGGCCTAATCTTTTTCTTTTTGGCCGTGAGGCTTGGGAGGTCTTAGTTCCCTGACCAGGAATTGAACCCAGGCCTCCAGCAGTGAAACACAGAATCTTAACCACTGGACCACCAGGGGGCCTAATCTTCTAGTCCGGCTCGGGGGTCAGAAGATTAGGATGTGTTTGGAGAGAGCACTGCAAAACACGAGGGTGCTACTGAATCAAGGAAAAACAAGGAGCACACTTCAACCTAGGGAGCCAAGAGAACACACAGAACCTTGGTACTCTGCTCACTGGACTGAGTTTTCATACAGGAGCAACCAAGGACCTATAACGTGGTACATGCCTGGTGCACAGATAAGAACTGCAGGAGGGAAGACACACAGTGACCAACATGTGGTCCCTGCTCCCTAGAGCTCAAATCACTCCTGAAAGGAGACACATACATCCCTATTAAACAATAGCATGTCTCAGTGCACCATCAGTGAGTGAGTGCTTTCCTGTCCTACAACCCAGGTACATCTGGAGAAAACCAAGGACTCAAGACAGCTTACTTCACTAAGGGTGGGGGTCCCCACTTTCTTCCATGCAAGGTAAGAGGCATGTGACCCATGCACGTTGCTGTAGTATTTTCTTATTGAGGCTCATGGAGACCTCAGGCCTAGGATTCCTTAGTTATAGCTGACATTTCTTCTAAATGATTCTATAAAAAAACTATGCACCTGGGACTTCTCCGTTGGCGCAGTGGTTAAGAATCCGCCTGCCAATGCAGGGGACACGGGTTCGAGCCCTAGTCGGGGAAGATCCCACATGCCACGGAGCAACTAAGCCTGTGTGCCACAACTACTGAGCCTGTGCTCTAGAGCCCACGAGCCACAACTACTGAGCCCACGTGCCACAACTACTGAAGCCGGGGTGCCTAGAGCCCGTGTTCTGCAACAAGAGAAGCTACCGCAGTAAGAAGCCTGCACACCACAAAGAAGAGTAGCCCCCGCTCGCTGCAACTAGAGATAAAGCCCATGCGCAGACCCAATGCAGCCAAAAATAAATAAATTAAAAAATTAGTTCCTTTAAAAAAAAAAAACTATGCATCCACACCAACCACTGTCACAGAATGAAAACAGAGAAAAAACATTTCGTTTAAAATATTATTATTAAAAATGATGTTAATATTAAAATGTTAAAATTTGCTTGAATGTAGCTTTTGGCTACAAATATATTTTTAAAACCTGAAAATGATAGTTTTAATTTTTTTTATTTTTTAATGTTTTTGGCCGCACTGCGCAGCTCATGGGATCTTAGTTCCCCAACCAGGGACTGAACCTGGGCCCTCGGAAGTGAGAGCACTGAATCTTAACCACTGGACCGCCAGGAAATTCACAAAATGATACTGGTTTAAATGAGCTCCTCGCTGGAACCTTTTCTGTCGTCTCTTATCCAGTGGGGCCCAGTCGGCCACGCACCCACTGTTTTCTGTCCTGACTTCTAAATGTCTCATTGTGAAGTGGCTACCAAGTCATCTCAAAGGCACTGAGCCACTCAGGAAATCCAGAGGAGTCCTGGCTATGTCCAGCAGCCACCTTCTCTTATCACCACAGATGGCTTAGAAGAACCTGTTGGCTAAGAACAGGGATCAGGCTGCCTCTCACAGATCCACAGAGCCCAGAACTGGACTGGAAACATGCTGATCATTAAATGACATTATGTCTTTAATTTATGGATTTTCAAAATTAAATTTCTTCTCTTTTTCTTTTTTTTTTTTTTTTTGGCTGCACAGCACGCGGGATCTTAGTTCCCTGACCAGGGATCGAACCTGTGCCACCTGCAGTGGAAAAAGAGTCCTAACCACGGGACAACCAGGGAAGTCCCAAAATGAAATTTCTTGGTCTTCCTAAAGAAATAGAATTTTAACACCATACCTGGTCTGATCCCTTGATCTCAACAGCACTAATAGCAGCAACAAAGTCTCAGAATTAGCACACCAGATGCAGCCCATCCATCTATGAAAACAACACAGCTATCTGCTGAAACTGAAAATTTTATTGATGACTACAAGTCCACTAATGACCAACTCAGAATATTCCAGTAGAGTTGAGTTCTGGTGAGGACTGATAATGTGAAGAGAGGATGCATCTAGCACTTTATAAAACTGAAGAGATGTGAATCTATGCTTTAAAGCCAACAGCCAAGAATACATCAATATATACAAGGCAGTAGGCACATGCATCAGCTGTATGCACCTCCCACCAGCCTTCTGCAGGAGGCGCTGTGATTGCCCATATTATGTTCATAGTATATCATAAACTATTAGGGACTCTTCCTCAATTAATCCATTATGAACCTGAAGGAAAATGCAGAGTGACGGCACCTTGCCCAGTAATGAACACCAGGTAAGATCTACAGGGAAATCAGGTTCCAAAGGGCCCTCTGAGCAAGAGCAGCACAGGGTTAAAGGAAGAGTACCTAGGGGCTTTGCTGGTGGCGCAGTGGTTGAGAGTCCGCCTGCCGATGCAGGGGACACGGGTTCGTGCCCCGGTCCGTGAAGATCCCATATGCCGCGGAGCGGCTGGGCCCATGAGCCATGGCCGCTGAGCCTGCGCGTCTGGAGCCTGTGCTCGGCAACGGGAGAGGCCACAACAGTGAGAGGCCCGCGTACCGCAAAAAAAAAAAAAAAGGAAGAGTACCTAGAATTTATGCTAAAAGGTAGTCTCGGAAGACAGGCCACGTCCTCCCTGATTTGGGTCACAAGAGACAACTGACTTCACCATTGCCCCCCCAGCAGTCTCCCAGAGGAAGAGACATCAGGTGATTGTAGGGGGGTGGGGCAATACTTAAGCCACCTTCAGCAAGAGGGCCAAGACAAACCTCATGTATGATATTAAAACATTAAAGATAAAAATCTGTCATTCTCAGAGTGCAAACAGCTGAGCTTTCTCAGGAACGAACTACCTGAGTATTCACAGCATTACTGAGTTATGCTCAAAGAGCTTGGCAATCCATCCTGAATCTATTAAAGTCAACACTTAACAGCTGAGGACTTCCCTGGTAGCACAGTGGTTAAGAATCCACCTGCCAATGCAGGCCACATGGGTTCGAGCCCTGGTTCGGGAAGACCCCACATGCCACGGAGCAACTAAGCCCGTGTGCCTCAGCTACTGAGCCTGAGCACCTAGAGCCCGTGTCCGCAACAAGAGAAGCCACTCCAACGAGAAGCCTGCGCACCACAATGAAGAGTAGCCCCCGCTAGCCGCAACTAGAGAAAGCCTGCATGCAGAAACAAAGACACAACACAGCCATAAATAAAAATAAATAAAATAAATAAATTTATATATATATTAAAAAAAACCACTTAACAACTGGGGAAAGTCTTCCACTCTTCTTATATGTCCAATTGTGGAGAACAAAAGTCTTCCAGCAGAACCAAGACGAACCCTTGCTGGACTGTTTTGACAAGCAACTAACAACCTGTTAGTAGTTAGGATTACATATTATCAAGAACGACTTAAAGCTTTCTTTTATTTATTTATTTTTTGCTGCACCACACAGCTTGCAAGATCTCAGTTCCCTGACCAGGGACTGAACCCAGGCCATGGCGGTGAAAGCCCAAAATCCTAACCACTAGGCCACGAGGGAACTCCCCCAAAGAGGACTCACAATGAGAAGGTCAAATCTTTTCCAAAAGAAAAATGGGTCCAAGGTGATAACCACTGACAGCCAAAAAAACTAATGACTTAGGAAGGAACACACATGACCATGTCATGTTCAAGACAAATTTGCGGTTCTATTAGATCAATATGTAATAAGAAGATTAAAAGTCTTATTTATTTATGAGTCTAATCGAGGAAAAGACTAGAAACTAAGAACTAGGAAGTTCTTGCCCCAAAATTTGGAACCCCAAGGTAATTACAGATTAACCTGAGCTTCTCCCCACAAAGATAGAGTCCACCATTCTCTCCATCTCAGGGGTCAAAGAGGGCCCTTCTCGATAGTAATAGGTCGCTATTTCCAGCATGCCTGGGACTATTACCCCTGTCTAAACTGAAAACCCTTAGCTGGTGGAATGTGTCCACTTTGGATACTCACAAGACCATGAGGCAAGAATAGTTAGGATGAATTTAAACAAAGACTCTCAAGAGCAGAAATAAGATGTTTTCCTATCCCCCCACCTCCTCCCCAAAATGTTAGAGCTATTCTCAAGAATCATGCTTGAAAATATATATAATACTTTGAAAGTTCAGTGGGTATAACTGCCAATATGTATTCAATTTTGGTTCACAGTTTGACAAAATGTTGATTTTAATTGCTGAATTTCAATCTATTCGGAATTGCCGATAGTGGATATACTATTCTTTATACACATGTACCAGGCAATATAAACTCCCTTGTCGCCAAATTCAACAAGCCTAACACCCCTCTTGGTCTCTGTGATGAGTCTCGCAGAACCTGTTCAGGTACACTAAATGTGCTCTTCCTCCTGAATGCCCATCTTGTCACTGGAGACATCACACTCCTACACCTGCATCAGCATTTTCCTCTATGTCTCGCTCTTCCTTTCCACTCCACCCTCTTCCATCACCACCATTCCACTGCACAATCTCTAGTCCTGCCTCTCCTAAACACTTCCATCAGAAGGGCTTCACTATCACCTGGACAAAGGAAAGGTATCTTACATACTGATATGCCAGTGTCTATTGTCTGCCCGCCACCCCCCACACCCGCCACCCATAGCCCCCAGGATGCGTTTCCTAAAGCCTGTATGTAACAATTACAATAACAGACTATTCTTAGAGCTTTCACGTCTTACCAGGATCAGTCCCAACCTGTTTAAAACCCCCATCATTGCTCTCCAGTACTGACAAGATGAACCTTAAGCGTTAGTCAAGAGTCATTAGGACCCACTGCAGAACCACTGCCCTGAGGAGTCCAGCAACAGACCAAATGATTCCAGCAACCCCAAGAGGCTCCCTGACTGTTCTCTGCCAAGCATGTCCTTCTTATACAGCAAATATTTGGAAATTAAAGAACATACCTCCATAAAACCTGCGTGTCAAGGAAGAAATCACAAGAAAAATTAGAAAATGTTTTGAACGAATGATAATGAAAATACCACATAATAAAAGTTGTGAGATGCAGCTAATATAATGCCAAGAGGGAAATTTACAAACGTAATTATTTATACTATAAAAGGTCCAAAAATCAATGACATAAGGGCCTACCTTAAGAAGCTAGAAAAAGATGACAAAACTCAAAGTTAAAAGAAGAAAAAAGATAAAAACAGAAATAAAATCCAAAACAAATAGTGAAAATCAATAAAGTCCAAAAGTTGATTCTTTTTTTTTTTTGCGGTATGCAGCCCTCTCACTGTTGTGGCCTCTCCCATTGTGGAGCACAGGCTCTGGATGCGCAGGCTCAGCAGCCATGGCTCATGGGCCTAGCCGCTCCGCGGCATGTGGGATCTTCCCGGACCAGGGCACGAACCCGTGTCCCCTGCATCGGCAGGCGGACTCTCAACCACTGCGCCACCAGGGAAGCCCCAAAAGTTGATTCTTTAAAAAAATCAATAAAGTTGACAAAAACTTTAGCTAGAACAATTAAGAAAAAAAAGAGAATACAAATTGCCAATAACAAGGGTGATAAGAAGGACTATCCCTACAAATCTTACAGGTATTAAAAGGAAAATAAGAAAATATGAATGATCAAATGCTAATAAATTTGATATCTTAGATGAGATTGACAAGTTCCTTGAAAAACTTACCAAAACTGACACACACAAAAAGAAAAACTGAATAGCTCTATATCTATTAAAGACATTGAATTCATGATAAAAATTTTTCTCACAAAATGCCAGACCCAGAAGTTTTTACTGGTGAATTCTATCAAAACTAATCTTAGGGCCTCCCTGGTGGCACAGTGGTTGAGAGTCCACCTGCCGATGCAGGGGACACGGGTTCGTGCCCCGGTCCGGGAAGATCCCACATGCAGCGGAGCGGCTAGGCCCGTGAGCCATGGCCGCTGAGCCTGCGCATCCAGAGCCTGTGCTCCGCAATGGAAGAGGCCACAACAGTGAGAGGCCTGCGTAGCGCAAAAAAACCCAAAAAAACAACTAATCTTAAATAAACACTTTCAGAAACTAGAGCAGGAAGGAATACTTCTTCCAAACTCACTTTATGAGACTAACACAACCCTGATATAAAAACCTAACAAAAATATAAAAAGAAAATTACAAATAAGCCTTATGAACAAAAACACAAAAATCAATCCAAATATTTTAACAAATTAAATCCAGCAATATAGAAAAGGCTGATATAACATGTGAAAACTCCTAAGACAATTCACTGAATTAACAAAATAAAGGCAGAAAAAACCCAAATGACCATTTCAGTAGATGCAAGAAAACCCACTTGACAAAATTCAATAACCATTCAAGACAAAAATTCTTACAAATTAGGAAGAAAAATGGAACTGCCTGAATCTAATATAGGGCATCTATGGAAAACATTATACTCAATAATGAAATAGTGAATGCTAAGATCAGGAACATCACAGGGATGACCACTCTCATCATTTCATTTAACATTATGAAAGCCCTACCCAGGGCAATAAGGAAAGGAAAAAAAAAAAGAAAAAAAAAGACACACAAAAAAGACATAAAAGATTAAAAAAAGAAGCAGCAAATCTGTCTCTATTCCTAAATAAAATGACTATTTACACAGAAAATCCTAAAAGAATCTACAAAACTAGTATAACTAATAAATTTAGTAAGATAAAAAAATAGAATGCCAATATATAAAAATCAAAAGTATTTCTATATAGCAAACAAATGAAAACTAAAATTTATTTATAAATATATTTTATTTAACCCAATATATCTAAAATATTATTTCAATATGTTAATCCATAGAAACTAATGAACTATATTTTACATCTTTTTTCCATCTAAATCTTCAAAGTCCATTGTATTCAGAATTATAGCACATACCAATCCAAACTAGCCATATTTCCAATGCCCAATGGCTACATGTGGTCACAGCTACCATACTGGACAACATAGCTATAGACTGAACACAGCAATCAAAATTAATCAAAATCAGGGCTTCCCTGGTGACGCAGTGGTTGAGAGTCCGCCTACCGATGCAGGGGACATGGGTTCGTGCCCCGGTCCGGGAAGATCCCACATGCCGCGGAGTGGCTAGGCCCGTGAGCCATGGCCACTGAGCCTGCGCGTCTGGAGCCTGTGCTCCGCAACGGGAGAAGCCACAACAGTGAGAGGCCCGCGTACCGAAAAAAAAAAAATTAATCAAAATCAGGGACTTCCCTGGTGGCACAGTGGTTAAGAATCTGCCTAAATGCAGGGACACGGGTTTGAGCCCTGGTCCAGGAAGATCCCACATGCCACAGAGCAACTAAGCCCATGTGCCACAACTACTGAGCCTGTGCTCTAGAGCCCGTGAGCCACAACTACTGAAGCCCATGCACTCTAGGGCCTATGCTTCGCAACAAGAGAAGCCACCGCAATAAGAACCACGTGCACCGCAACGAAGAGTAGCCCCCACTCACCACAACTAGAGAAGGCCCACTGCAGCAAAGAAGACCCAACACAGCCAAAAATAAATAAATAAATTTATTTTAAAAAATTAATCAAAATCAAAGCAGGGGGTTTAACCACTGGACAGCCAGGTAGTCCCCAAAGCAATCTTGAAAGAGCAAAGTTGGAGGACTTATACCATCTGACTTCAAGACTTACTATAAAGCTACAGTAATCAAGACAGTGGGGTACTGGCTTAAGGACAGACATATAGATCAATGGAACAGAATAAAGTCCAGAAGTAAACTCATACACTTATGGTTAATTTCCACAATGTAATTCATTGGAGGATAGGATAGTCTTCAACAAACGATTCCGGAATAACTGAACATCATTATACAAAACACAGAACTTAGATGTTTAGTTCATGTCACACAAAAATTAACTCAAAATAGTTCACAGATTTAAGTGAAACTGAAAACTATAAAACTTCTAGAAGAAAACACAGAAGAAAATCTTTGCAACCTTAGTTTTAGGCAAAGATTTCTTAGATATGATACTGAAAGCACAATCCTTAAAAGAAAAATCTGATAAACTGGACTTCATGAAAATTAAACGTTTACTCTTCAAAGGATGTTATTAAGAAAATGGAAGAGACAGGCCACAAAATGGGAGAAAAAATAATTGCAAATCATGTACCTGATAAAGAACTTATTTCAGAACATATAAAGAACTCATACAACTCAATAATAAGACAAACACCCCAATTTTTCAAGAATGGGCAAAAGTGGGCTTCCCTGGTGGCGCAGTGGTTGAGAGTCCGCCTGCCGATGCAGGGGACACGGGTTCGTGCCCCGGTCTGGGAAGATCCCACATGCCGCGGAGCGGCTGGGCCCGTGAGCCATGGCCACTGAGCCTGTGCTCCGGAGCCTGTGCTCCGCAAGGGGAGAGGCCACAACAGTGAGAGGCCCGCCTACCGCAAAAAAAAAAAAAAAAAAAAAAAAAAAAAAGAATGGGCAAAAGATTTGAACAGACACTTCACAAAAAAAAGTATGAATAGCAGATACACACAAGAAGAGATCCTCAATATTATTAGTCATTAGGGAAATGAAATGCAAATTAAAACTACAAGATACTACTTCACACTCACTAGAATGATTATAATCCAGAAGACTGACGATACTAAGTGCTAGCAAGCATGTGGAGAACCTGGAACACTTATATAATGCTGGTGGGAATGTAAAATAGTAGAGTCATCTCAGAAAATAGTTTGGCATTTTCTTAAAATGTTAAACATACATTTACCATATGACCTAGCAATCCCACTGCTAGATATCTATCCAAGAGAAATGAGAACATGTCCACATAAAACCCTGGATATAAACAATCACAGCATCATATTTCATAATAGCCAAAAACTGGAATCAACCCATATGTTCATCAACTGATGAATGAATGGATAAACAAAATGTGGTATATATCTATGCAATGGAAAATCATCATTGGGCAATAAAAGGAAAGCATTACTGACATGTGATACAACATGGATGAACCTTGAAAACATTACGCTAAGTGAAAGAAGCCAGGCACAAAAGACTACATATTGTATGATTCAGTTTATATTAAATTTCTAGAAAAAGCAAAACTATGCAGACAGTAAGATGATCAGTAGTTTGGTGGGACTGGGAGTGGGGACCAACTACAAATGGATACAAGGGAACTTTCTGGGTGATGAAAATGTTCTATAACTTGGATTGTGGTGATGGCTGTATATTTGTTTACATTTACTAAAACTCTTCTAATGGTACACTTTAAAATGGATGAATTTAATGGAATGTCAGTAATACTTCAATAAAGCTGTTTAAAAATAAAATTGATACAGATATATAATAAATGCAGCAAAAAGTTAGCAACTATATAATCTAAATGGCATGTAAATGGATGCCCACTATACAATTCTTTAAACTTCTTTGTATATTTTAAATTTTTCATGAAGTTGGAGGGAAAGTTTGCCAAATTTAATTCAATGGTAATCATCTGCATAAACAAATGTCACAATAAACGGAGGGTTGACCCTTACACTACTTTATCAAATAGTTCATTTTGATCTTCTACTTACTCTTCGAAATGAAAAACTTCCCTTCAGAAAAATTTCCCTTCAGAGTTTTTAACATAGTTCTGACCAAAGGTTAACCAATTAGGCAATGTGAATTTTAGCATAAATAGGTCTGTAATGCCAATAACTTCACAACACTATGGCTCCCTCTAAACCTCCCACACCCAGCCTTCTTAGTGTTCCATTGGATGCTCTTCTCCCGGTCTGTCAGCTCAAACTGTTGCTGTTCCACAGGGCACAGCTCTCAGGCCTGCCTTCCTCTCACTCCTTGGCCTGTCTCTGAGCAACTGCATTTGTGCCTAAGCCTTGGTCATTGTGAACATAAGCCCCAAAGATAAGAACTTCTCTCTCATTTTCCCCAGGGAGCTGGGGAAGGGAGTGTGACTAATCAAAGTGGGGAAGGGAGGGCAAGTAGTGGTATAAAGTTCATCAAAGACTGAAAGGTGCCCTCACGTCCCTGGGTGGTCTAGAGAAGGTTTTCACAGAGTCAAAGATGGGGTCAGAACAGAGGCCAAGTGTAGCCCATCTTCCCTGCCTTTTTTCCCTCATTCCCTGTGCCCTCAAACCTGACCCACAATGGGTCAGAAGACTCTGAGGAGCTTTCTCTCCAGCTTGAAAGGACTGTGGGGTCACCTCTCTTGTCATCCACCCTGGACACTGCTCTGTATTGCCAATTCTATTTGGCTTTGTTTTGCCATTACATTTACAATCTCAACACCCTTAGATGGTTTTCTGATCTTTATTTTAGGAAGCACTTGGCTACATGCATGTCAAAAAGGACTTTGCTGCTGGACATCACTATTTCCCAAAGGTTGCAGGCAAACTTCTTATGTCATCCTCCATAATGTTTGGAGAAACACTTAAGAAGGTATTTCCCAGATAGAGGCCCTCAAAACATGTTCAGCAGTTACCACCTGTTCACAGATACCTAAAGGACTAGACAGCTGCTGGGGAGTTAAGTTCTCCTTTCTGTTTTTTAACAAAGAATATATAAAGCGTGCACACAATTCTATTCTGGCTTCATAAGCAGGGCTTTGGAGGGTGGGTGGGTAGGAGTTAGACCTGAGGGGGAAAATCCAGGATATGAGCCAATGATGCTAAGATTTTCTCACAGAGATGTAATGAAGTGTACACGAATATTTTAACTGCTGTTATCAGCAAGCAGTTCCTGACATGGTTAACAGCACACAAGTCTACAACCTCAGCATTTCGTTAGATATTCTGTCTGGAGGCACTTTTATTCCATGATCTAAGGGCTTCAGAGACTAGAGAAATGAAATAGTGTAAACATCACCCTGTCAACTTGGAATGGAGACTACCTTGATAAGATAAAACTTCTGCGTCTATGTGGCCTCTGACCCACTCATTACAAGGAGACAGATGCAGGATTACAGGAGCTTAGATAAGGCAACTCCAGCAGCAATCTGGTTATTGGGTTATATTTTAGCATTCTTTTAGCATTCCTATGACTTGCTGCCCCACTCTATGTTTCAATTTCATTGTATGTATTTTCCCTATTAGGTCCCTGAGCAGAAAGCTGACTGTGGTGAAATTATTTTTCAAATCACAGGACCCCAAGTCCACCTGAAGTCTGTTAGTAAATGAGAGCCACACATTTCTTTTCTGGTTTCCACCAAACCCTTCCCCAATAAAAATTCAAGTAAGTCTTTATCAGAATTTTATAACTTAATCATTGGAACAAACATTTTTGATCCCCTGACCACAAAGAACTTAAAATACCAGAGGGAGATAAATCCTGCTACTGAAGGAAACGATAAGTACATACAATATTCTGGACTCTTTCAATACATCGCCAACATCTATCTTTGGGAAAAATGTCTTCAGAATTTCAGGAAATTTAACAGTCATTACTTGACATCCCAGAGAACCTGGATAGTATATTTATTATTCAAAATAATGCACAGGACATGCTAATTTTATGTAAGGATCAAAGCACATACTGAATAGCCTCCATTCCTGACAACAGTTCCCCAAGGAAACCCCTGAGCATGGTCAGTTGCTTCTTCATCTTTTTAGTCTCCTATAGCTGGTTCAAGCTGTCCAGCCCTTGGGGACAAGTTAATAACACAGCTTGCAGATAGATTTTTTTTCCCCCAGAAAAAAGAAATTCAGCAGCCCACCAAAACTGTCACCAGCCCTTCCCACACTTACCAGTGCCATAGGGAGGATGCAGCTGATGGCAGTGAGCATCAACGGCCTGAAAAAATACAGGTGGTAGTTTCAATTTTTATTTAGAATTCTTACTTGCCAACTGCCTGAAATCTTTTAAGGCTACATGAATGGGTCTCCATGCCTCAGCCTGTTGTTAAGCCACTTCATGGTCCAATCACATTTGTTAACAAACACTAGTGGTCATTCACTAAAAGGCAGAGATGAAGGAAAAGAGTGAATTGTTGGCCAGCTTCTGGGCCTGGGGTAGAAAGGGACATGATACAGGAAAACTAGCCTAAGGAGATCAAGATGGATGGATTTTGGTCTTGGAGGGTGGAGGGTGAGGCAAGAAAGCACTGAAGGAATAAGAGAAAGAAGTAAGGTTAAAGCACAGAGACAAAGGAGTAGGTAAACACCAGCCTAGAATGGGGCAAAATCAGCAGTGGTGGTGGTGGTAGTAGGGTCCCAGAGTGCCTCTGACCTTAGCCAAGACCCACCCCTAAAGTCTAATTTAAGTGGTGGGCCTTCACTTCTCCCATACTTCACACCTTCATACTCTCAGCCTCTAAAAGGTCAGCTCTCAGGCACCTGATTGTAACTTTGCTTCCTTTTCTTTCTCTCCATGGAGGGAGGGCTGACTTGTAATTGAGGCACCCATGTATTACAAGTGTTTTAAAAACTCTGATTAATAAACACAAATTTGAAGATTTCTCTCCAGTCTATCCTTAATTTAGTCCTGTTATGGTCTCTGATCATTAAAATCTATACCAAAAACACCTAAAGACCTTACTAAAGTTATTTATGAAAAATACAATAAAGCAAACATACGAAAGTCATCCATTTCTTGACCATGAGGGTAATTTTTTTATTATGAAAAATTCCAAGCATCTATATAAGTGAAGACTCTAATGAAACCATGTACCCATCACCCAGCTCCAACATCAACTCATGGTCAGGTCCACTGTATCTGCACCCTACCTATCCCCTACCCTCTAGATTATTGTGAAGTAAACCCCAGCCAGCATATCTTTTAGGTTTGCATTTCAATGACAATCTTCTGGGAAATACTTAGTACAAAAGGCTGATTACAGCCCCTTCTAGAATTCTAACAGTTTTCTAGGGGGATGCCATACATAGGCAGGATGATTGTAACTTCAGTGAACCAAGGTCATATCCAGTAACCACAACCAAAAGAAATGCAGACAGGAGCTGATAGCCAATGAACTACACATAGTAGGACTAAAAGCCAAGTCTCCTACCATATTCCCGCAGCTATAAGCCCATCTTGTCCATAAGTGATTTCAAACAATGCTGTCTTCTCCAGCTACTGCTACTGTGAGGAGACAAAGGAGAGGGAATACCAAATACCTCTAGGCAGTTCCAGCTAGGTCACCTCACTTCTCCAGAGGACACCTCATAGGCTAGCATCTTAGTGACAAAGCCACAAACACCAACAGCATGTTTCAAAGACAGAGCCACTGACTGCTGTTGTTAGCTATGCTCAAAACATACATCACATTTTTATAACTTTTATGTTTATGTAAACCTCCATCAGAATAGAAGCTCCTCTGTGAGGGAAGAGGTTTTTAAGAACACTTTCCTTCTCTGTCATACCTAAGCACCTAGAACAATGCCTGTGCCAGTACTAGGTCCTATATGCTAACGCTACCCTCTGCCCGTCTCCTATGGTCTAATCTCAAGCCACTGCAAATCCACAGGCTCCTCCAGAGCCCAGGCAGGCACCAAAGCCTTCCAAGCCCTTAGGGGGTGCACAATCTAGCAGGAGAGGCCAGATACAGCTCCAGAAGGGAGGGTTTAAAAAAAAAAGAAAAAGAATGGCGGGCTGAGAAGCCTTCTGAGGGTGACAGGAATGGCAGAGATGCTGACAGGAGGTTTGAGGAGGCAAAAATCAAACATTAGGGAGAGGAGCAACAGGAAAGAAGAGTTCAGGCTGGAATCTGGAGAAACCACTTCAAGTTTTTCAAGAGAGCAAAATAAAATGGTGCTTTTAGTGGGTATATCAGAAAATATGAAATAGAAGTAGAAAAGGTTTTATTTATTTATACCCCCTTTCTTTCTCACCATTCTAAAAAAGAAGGGGGCAGAAACTAAAGGCAAAGAGATCTTTAAGTTATTTTATGGTAGAGGTTAAACTATTCTTTCCCCATCTTTCCTAGCATCTATCTAAAAGTTAAGACAACAGAAGACACTCAGAAACACTTCTTTTATTGGGAATCAACAAATTCTTTACCTATCCCAATTACCACTGAACAAAAAATAAATCAAATGGTTCATAAAAAGCACTTTGATGAAAAGGAACAACACCTGCCCCTCTGTCCCGCCCCACCCCCATCCTCCCAGTCTTCCCATCCAGGAGAAATCTCTCCCAGTCATTCGTCTGGGTTCTTCTGGTTGTTACCAACATCGCTAAGTGGGCCCATAATTCTCTACCAGACTTAGCTTACTTATACCACTCCCTACCCACTCCCATCCAAGCCCCAACTTTTTGATATTAAAATCACTATTTTCAGTTCCTCTATCTGTATGTAGCCTTTGTAATTTTAAGACATTGTTTACAGGACCAGAATTGCATTTTCTACTCCGAGCTTCCAATGTCATGATCCTTGGCCCACTCGAAGAAGAATGTTCGTACATCACGCACAAATACATTATCATTATTAGTCGCTGCCAATCACTCATACTTGTGCCATACGGAGGGTTTGCTTTATATTTATTTGGCTTGTGATTTTTTGTGTGTAATTTTTCTGCTTTGCATGGGAATTCTAATTCCCTTGCCCCTTGTGAAGAGACCTATGGTTTCTTCACCACATCCCAACCATCTTCCGGTTTCTTCATTCTATCTATTGCTGGAATCCACCTCACTCCTATTCCTGAAGACATTTTTCTTGGATCGCGCCAAGTTTCTGTTCCAATCTGGGCTGACCATTTTCCAGGCCTGTTACACAGCTGAACATGAGACTTTTCACTGGACTACTAGGTTAGTTCAATCATTTCTTTTCTTTTTTTAAATTAATTAATTAATTATTTTTTGGCTGCTTTGGGCTTTCGTTGCTGCACGCGGGCTTTCTCTAGTTGAAGCAGGCAGGGGTTACTCTTCTTTGCGGCCCACAGGCTTCTCATTGCGGTGGCTTCTCTTTGTTGTGGAGCACAGGCTCTAGGAGCACGGACTTCAGTAGTTGTGGCTCGTGGGCTCTAGAGCGCAGGCTCAGTAGTTGTGGCACACGGGCTTAGTAGCTCTGCGGCATGTGGGATCTCCCCAGACCAGGGCTCGAACCTGTGTCCCCTGCACTGGCACTTGGATTCTTAACTACTGCACCACCAGGTAAGTCCTCAATCATTTCTTGAATTTTATTTTTCTCTTTTTTGATTTTCATCTTGAAGTAACTACTTCAGAAAAGGTACAAGGGATGTAAATTTTGGGAGTCCTTACACATCTGAAAACGAGTTTATTTTTCAAGGAAAGAATTCTAGATTCAAAACTATTTTCCCTCAGGACTTTGAAGGCCATTGCTCCACTGTCTTCTGGTTGTCACTGCTGCTGCTGAGACACCTGATTCCCATTTCTTTTAGAAGACCTATCTTTATGGAAACTTTTAGAGTTTTCTGTCTATCCTTGTTTTTCTGAAATTTCACAGGGACAGCTCTGGCAATGGGTCTTTCTTTACTCTTCTGGGCAATGAATAGACCCTTTCAATATGAAGACTCTCCTCTCTTTGGCTCCTGGAAATTTCCTTCTTATACTTTTTAATATTTTCTTTCCTTCAATTTTTTGTTCTCACTTCCCACAAATCCTAGTAAATGCTGGATCTCTGGATTGAACCTTCATGTCTGTTTTTTCACATACATTTTTTGCCTGCATGTTGGCTTTACATTGAGAGATTTTCTTCATTTTATCTTCTGACCTATCTACAGAATATTTTTTAACTTGACAAACCCATAATTCACCTCCACAAGTTCTTTTTGTTTTGATTTTCTTCCTGATGGCATCTCTGACTGTTTTATAGATGTCACATCTTCTTGAGTATCTTGGCAAATACTAAATAGTGCACTTTTAAAAACAAGCAAAATTACCTGCTGGTCTGTTTCAGCTAAGGTCAATTTTTCTGTTTCTCTTTCATTTTGCATCTTTCCTGAAATGTCTGGTAATTCTTGGTTAGCCATTCACATTAAAAAATGAAGAGTCACCCAAAAAGGGGGATGAAGTACTGATACATGCTACAGCTTGGATGAACCTCAAAAACATTATGCTAAGAGAAAGCAACACAAAAGGTCACATATTGCATGATTCCATTTATATAGCATATATAGGTAAATCCAGAGACACAGAAAGCAGGTTAGCGGCTGCCAGAGATGGGGGGAGTGGAAAGTAACTGCTTAATGGGTACCAAGTTTCCTTTTGGGGTGATGAAAATGTTTTGGAACTAGATGGAGAAGATGGTTGCACAACACTATAAGTGTACTAAATGCCACTGAATTGTATACTTTAAAATGGTGAATTTTATGTGAATGTTACAATTTTCAAAAAGGGGGCCTCAGGAAATGAATCCTAGCTCTGTGTATATGAACAGACCTGCCAAATGACAGGCTTTTCTTTAGGGTGACTGATTAAGGGCAGCAATTATTCAAGACTCAAAGGCTCCCAAAATGACAAATGAAGAGAACCAAATCTTACATTCTCTAAATGCCCTATTTCTCCCCAGATTATCCAGATTATTTTGCCGAGAGACCAAGTGAGAGCAGGGCTGACTGTTCTACATACAGACCTTTAATTAATCCCCCATCTGCAGCACACTTATCTTTCCCAGTCTTTGTCAGTCAAATCAGAGCCCACAACCTCTTCAAAGACATGTTGGACAAACTGGCTTCCATGTGCAATGATGTCCCACATGCTCCCCCCACATGTTCTCTTTGTTAAACTGTGTTTATAACATATATATGCCTTTACTTTCATCTTCATGGTTATTTAAAAATGGAGGAGCACCTCCATATTTACCTCATGCTCTTTAATAATCTCTCTTCCTGCCCTCCCCCCAGCTCTCCAGGCAACCATTAATTCACTTTCCTTTACGATAGATAAGTTTGCATTTTCTAGCATTGTATATGATTAAAATAATAAATTGTTTATTTTTTCCCAAGTTTCTTCATGCAGCATATTTTGAGATTTATCAATGATGCTTATATGAGCAGCCCACTCTTTTTATATTGATGACAGTACGCTGTTCTATGGGTATGCCACTATTTGTTCATTCATCTGTTTGTGGATATTTGGGTTGTTTCCAGTTTTTGGCTATTGTAAATAGAACTGTTACAGACATTTGAATACTAAACAAACAAAAACAAATGGAAAAGGGACAAACATACGTGAGGGCAGCCAATCATCTTGAAGCAAAGACTTCAGGAGTTCTACTAGTGTCACAAAATAAAAACCCTTTAAAACATTCACATTGTACTTATGATTGCAGATACTATTAATCAGTTTTATAGCTACTCATTATCAACATGGACATAAGAACCCACTTTTATTTTGGTAAGGAAATATGAAGTAATGTTTAGACATCAAAAATATTACAGGAAACCTACCCAATTTGTGAGTATAGGTGGGCAGTTTACATCCTACTCTCATTCTAGTTAAAAAAAACAGTACACTCTGAATGTTGGACATATCTTTTCAGCAGCCAAAGAAAGGATGCACTCCTCTTTCCTCATTTTGTAACCTGAATCATTTCATAATTTTTTGTACTTCCACATGAATATAATGTAAAATACCTCACCTCACCTCTGAAGATTCTGTTTTATTACATCTGCACGAAGTTCAGTCTTCTGTATGAGAACTGCCAAAACTAATTCTGACATGCACACCAAGCTGGGAACCACACGTCCACTAGGTATATATTATCTGAACTCAAAAATCAGCTGGCTTCATGGAAGCCCTTCAACAAGCATGTCTTCTATTTACAAACATGAGCACACAGAGTAGAGCCTTGGGGTTAGATTCTCAACTTTTCCAATTATTGGCCTGGGCTCAGACAGTCAGATCAACAAGCAACACTTACTGAGAACAAAACATAACCTGGCATTTTTTGCTAGATGCTGTTATACAAAGAAAAAACATGGACCTCTATCTCAAAGAGTTCAATCCCTGGCTTACAAACAACTAATTTTCCAAATAGCATAAGTACATACCAAGAAACATGCACAGGGACTTCCCTGGTGGCGCAGTGGTTAAGAATCCGCCTGCCAATGCAGGGGACATGGGTTCGAGCCCTGGTCCAGGAAAATCCCACATGCCATGGAGCAACTAAGCCCGTGCGGCACAAGTACTGAGCCTGCGCTCTAGAGCCCGCATGCCACAACTTCTGAGCCCATGTGTCACAACTACTGAAACCTGCGCGCCTAGAGCCTGTGCTCCACAACGAGAAGCCATTGAAATGAGAAGCCTGCACACCACAATGAAGAGTAGCCCCTGCTCACGCAACTAGAGAAAGCCCACGCGCAGCAACAAAGACTCAATGACGAAGACCCAATGCAGGCAAAAATAAATAAATAAACCTAAAAAAGAAAAAAGAAAGAAACATGTACCACAAAGTTGTATAGAGGCAAGAGTGTCTGTGGAGATCAGAGAGGGCTTCATGGGAGAAGGGAGTCAAGGGTAAATCCTCAGTTTCCAGCTTGGTAGATGGTGGTATCACCAATTAAGATAGAGAATCCAGAAAGCCACGTTTGATGGCATTGGAATATTTCTTGTAAAACGTGGCAAGGCTATATACAGACTGGAAAATGATGGTGAGAGCATTGAAGAAACCAGTAAAAGTCTAAAACAACGGAAAAAGGAAATGAGTGGGTAGAGCGTGTACTGGCCAGGAAAGAAACTGCTCGTCACAGAGAGCAACATTCTCAGATAGAGACCACTCTTTGTTCATGATTATAAGAACAGCTCTGTTCTCCTGTTAAAATCTCCAAACAAACCTCTCACTCTTCCTGCCTGTACTTTCCTCTATTTATGATTGATAACTTGTGGTTATCACAGTAAAACCATTTCATGTTTATAAAGGCTCGTGATAGTTTAAAGAGAACACAACGCAAGCTTCAAATTCTGACAATTCATGACAGTTTAATTAATCAAGCTACAGGCAGACACATTTCAGGACGAGCAAGATGAGAAGCTTCCTGTTATCTCAGTCTGTACCTTTTTCAAATCTTTCCTACAACTCTTTCGAGCAGAGAACTCTAATCCTTTAAATTTTTCCTAGAGCAGCAGGGGAGTGATATTGGGACAGAGTAAAAGTTAAAGTAAGGAGGTGCTTGGGAATTCCCTGGCGGTCCAGTGGTTAAGCCTCCACACTTCCACTGCAGGAGGCACGGGTTCGATCCCTGGTTGGGGAACTAAGATTCCTGCATGCCATGTGGCATGGGAAGAAAAAAAAAGGTGAGGAGGTGCCTTAGTAACAAGGATCCCAAAATCAACTAAGCTAAGCACTTCATTAAGGAGTGCTGTCAATGCAGGCACAAGACCAACCGCTGCAGTTCATCAGAAATGTAGGAACAAGACAGGCTACATTCCCCTATAATCTTTTCCTAGTCCCAATTCAAAATTCAATTTGTGTTATTTTTACTTTTCTTATCAGTCGGCCCCAGGAGAAGGACACTAGAAGCTTTGGATGAAGGCAAAAGAGTCCAAGGTACATGATCCAACTACCACACGCACGCTCAGAAGCATCAGTCAGTAATACGTCACCCAGAACCTTCCACAATGTGGCTCCTACCCTATGACTCAAAATGCACAATCCTGAGAATGTTTTAAGGAACCACAGCAAACATGTGAAAGCAATATTCTCCTCATTCAACTCTTGCCCTGCTTCTACCATGACCATGTTTGAACACTCATGTGCCAGGCACTTTATATGCATCATCTCACTTAATGCTGTGAAGAAGGTATTAATTATCATTATTTTATAGATGAGGAAATTGAAGCTTAGAGATGTTGAGAAACTTGCCCATGGTCATGTTATATTAAATGGCAGAAAAAGAACTGGAACCTAGTTATCTGACACTAGCCCAGGCTCAACAACACAAAGGCCACATCCATGAAAATACTCACAGCAATATAACCAGTCCCCATAACTGTAACACATAAGTACTCACCTAAATGCCCAATGCGGAAAGCTTGAGCAAATTATGGTTCAAGAAAAAGATGGTATGTTATCCCTAAAATAACTAATGAGGATGAAGTATAAACAAGAGGAAATGTTTGAAGTTTACACAAAAAAATAGAATATATAAATATATGTACACAATGATTACTAGAATGTACTGTTGCCCAGATCAAGGATTCTTGTCTATTTTGTTCACAGCTATTTTCCCAGTGCCTGGAACATAGTAGGTGCTCAATAAATATTGGTTGAATGAATGAATGAATTGCAGCACAGTAACATTATCTATGAATAGGGACAAGACCTAAGGATAATAAGCAAGGAAGAAAACTTTTATTTTACATTAATGGAATTATGAATGATATTCTTCAACTGTAGTAACATCTCAGCAATAAACATTTAAATATAAATAAGTTCAGGTTTAGGACAACTGTGGAATTAGAATCACCCCTTGATTACAAATGGTTTACACGGTTCCTAAAGTAGTGTGAAAGTACAAGAAAAGACCAGAATGAAAGCTGGCCTTGAATCTGATGAAGAGCTTCTTTTCTGGAAGGCAGTGAGCATGTTGTGTGTGATGCCAGGTACACAGTGAGGACACAAAGTCAATGATAACAATAACCTTTCTAAGCTGGCAAGACAGGGACAACTCTAGCACTAGCTATACTTAGGCAATTCTCAATGTCACTCTGAACATTTCTCATCTCCCTTTAAAAAATAAATTTATATACCAGTAAAACACAAATCAGACTTCCAGACTAAAGCATGGTGAATTATGTCAACACATCCACTAACAACGAACTATCTGAAACACAGGAATTTAACCTAGATTCTGAGATACAGGCATGCAAAGAAACCTGACATCAGATCATAAAAATAGAAATCAGATGGCTGTTCAGCACACAAACATTCAGTGTTACTAGGCTCAGCTTAAAGATACTTTTCCATGAGTAGTAACAAGAAAACAACCATTACTTGGTTAATTAATGAATGTATAAATAAAAGTAAATGTTCTTAAAATTCAGCTATACCAGAATACAAGAAAGTTGATTTAATAAATAAAGTTAGTCTTTTCCAGATATTATACAAAAACTTAGTGCCACTTGAGAGAAAGGATAAATATAAGGTATTTGTTGTTAAGAATATTAACTGCTTATGTTACAAATGACAAATGCATAGAAACCAGGTTGTTTTGAACAAGGGACTATAAAGACTTCTGCACTTAAAGTCAGAAATCCTGAAAACTCATGATTCATCCACAAAAGGGAAAAATGATCCACAGAAAAAGAGCTCTGAGAGATTTTCCAGCCATATTTTGCTGAATAGCAAGCACTAGATCTTAAAACAAATTCAAGCAAGAGGGTGGCAGAATAGAGTGTTCTAGGGAACATTTTCCCAGTTCTACTACACTTAATACAGCAATTCGTAAAGCAAGAACTGTAGTAAAAACACTCATTAATAACCAGTTTATTTCTCTAACCCTATTTGAGGAAAACCAGGCTTGAGAAAATGAGCAGCACAGTTCAGCAATGAAGTTTAAAAAATCAAATTCTTCCCTCCAACAGTAAAGACACCTTAGGCTGCATTCATGATCCTCTACATTTTATTCCTTTTTACCTATACATCTTAGTCTCCCACTCCAGCCCAGAAGGTAACTTCCCCATCCCCATGCTTAACCGACCCATGGACTTTGGTTACTTGCACTGCTGTTGCACCCTATCTTGAAGTTTATCCTATCAGCAGAAAGCTCAGATAGCTCACGGTAGCTCCATGGACTAGATCTAGCCCAAAATGTACTATTTCTTCTCCTTTCTGAAGCATGAGCAGGACTCTGAGCAGCAACACTCTGCCTCTCCCGCCCACAGCCCTGACATGCTGCTGAGAGAAGGCGCACACAACGTGGGAGACACTTCCAGCCCATCACCAATGAAACCCAGCCTGGGCTCTCTCTGGGGCTCAACCATGCCTAATCTCCTTCTTAGGCAGCCTGACAGCAAATGCCTCATGCAATTCAGGGAACAGTACCAACAGGATTCACTGAATGACAAAATTATTCTAAGTTAACTATAGCACATTTTGCAATAAAAATGCCTGTTATTACTAGAAAAGGCCTCCCCTCATCTATAGCAGCAATAATCTTTGTGTACGTTTCACATAAAAATACAGCATGTAGGGTTTCCCTGGTGGCACAGTGGTTAAGAAACCACCTGCCAATGCAGGGGATATGGGTTTGAGCTCTGGTCCAGGAAGATCCCACATGCCGTGGAGCAACTAAGCCCATGTGCCACAACTACTGAGCCTGCACTCTAGAGCCTGCGAGCCACAACTACTGAACCCACACGCCTCAACTACTGAAGCCCACACACCTAGAGCCCGTGCTCCACAACAATAGAAGCCACCACAGTGAGAATCCCGCGCACCGCACCGAAGAGTAGCCCCCACTCACCGCAACTAGAGAAAGCCTGTGCGCAGCAACGAAGACTCAACACAGCCAAAAATAAATAAAATTAAATTAAAAAAAAATTTTTAAGGTAACTTTGTTTTCTTTAAAGACTGAAATATCACTAAAATATTCGTCAGAGATTTTCCCCCTCTTAAAACACAATCCACCTCACTTGGCAATCATTTCATCTTTCACGACTATTCCATTTGTATAGGATGATAGCTCATTCTCTAAACAATGCTTCTGTTTTGCCGTTATTTGAACATCAGCAGTCCCCCCCGCCACCACCCCATAGCAGATAAGCATTTTCTCTGTTGTCTATCCTCAGTCCAAGATCTGATTTTCTGGGCACTTTCCTTTCTCAATTAATGATCTTACTCAAGGACTGGTCCCAGAATACATACAGGAAGACCCTCTGACACCAAGGGCCCTCACTAAACCAAAAGCCCAGTGTCCCAGGCAACTGGCAATTTTCTACCCAGGCAACTGGCAATTTTCTACTTAAAAGACTTCAAATCCCAAAAGGTAACAGAAGGCTTAGTTTTGTTAGGCTACAGCTCACCCATAGGCAACTGCCAGAACACAATAAAATGAGTAACACAGATCAGTGGAAAACTGATGCCACTCCTCAAACTTAGCTTTTGTTCATGGACACAGCTGCTCATAAGGCTCTAATTTTAAACTACGTACATATCACATTTCCTACTAGCTGAATAACACCTAAATCATATGAAAGAATTAAATATCTCAATAAGTCACAGGGTTGTGCAAACAGCACCATGACCAATGAGGGAAATCAGTACTGACCTGGGTGATGACTACTGAGCTCCATTCTCAGAGACACATGCAACAGGGGAGTGACAGTAGCCAAAGCACCTGGGAACACCATTCTGTAAACTCAGCACTTAAATTATTTCCTCCTGTCTCAAAAAAATTTTAAATACAAAAATAAAACCAATGCTAGTTTTTAGCCAGCCTGAGAGAGGAAGACTGTGTGTGATTCCTTCTCCCTTACTCTTAACCAAGCTATTTCTGCCTGTCGTCTTTGGTCAAATTCCTGAACCACTTAAAACACCAGTGAGCCCCTTTATGTGCAGCCAAGCCACCAAATAAGCCAGAACCTTTGCTGCCCAGCCCCAGAAAGGAAATGGTGTTAACATGCTCCTCAGTGAGGGAGGGAAAAAAAATCCATCTTCTACTTCTACCATCATCTAAAATTTCATGGATTATTTTCCTCTTTGCTTCATTTTCTCTTTAACCAATTCCTGGGGTTTCAACTTTCTTCCATTTCTCTTTGTTCCTTCATCTCTGTTCCAAGTTCTTTTTGTTCTACTCTTCATGATCTTGAGGGACAGAATAATGCCCTTTTACGACAGTAGAGAATGTACAGCAGGGACTAGGGAATCTAGCTCACACCAATAACATCAGCTACATCATCAAAAGTTGACAAAATCCACAAGTATCTCAAAATTATTCAATACCTATTATGGATGAAACACTGTGATAGAGATGATGGGAGCGAGAAGGTAAAATGTAGTTTCTGCCCTCCAGGAAGTAACAATCTAGTTGGAGAGAACATGCAAAAACATGTGAAAAGGTAAAACAACATGAAGCAGTCAGAAGACTGCACTATACGATGTAATAAACATGGGCTGACACCATTGTAAAGCACTTATACTCCAATAAAGATGTTAAAAAAAAAAATGGGCTGTAACATTTGGACACTGGGACCAAAAGAAACAACCACTGTGTTCTAGACGGTCTTGAGGAGGCTCACTCAGGGAAATCACAAGGTAGACTCTGAAGGAGTCCTGAGGGTACTAAAAGGTGAGGAGATGAAGGGAAGGTTTTCCAGGGGGCCAACAATATGACAGCCTAATAAAAAGGAAGGACGTAAAATGGTAAATATTATGGATTTTACTACAATTTAAAAAAAAAAAAGGAGGAAAGGGCCTGTGCCCCTCAGCTGTGCCCCGCTCTAGCAGGTCAGGAAGTCAGCACAAGGGGCTGGACAAACTGAGAATTCCTACGCATAGATGGGAACATCCTGATGAACTTAGTCAATTGATACCGTCCAGAACCACACACCTGACAATTTTTTTGTAATTTTAAATACCAAGACTATGTATAATATGGTTAAAGTAAAAGAAACTAGTTGACCAGATAGGGAGAGGTATGAATAATGAGGAAGGAAAAGATCTGATGCCTCTTTTCTACCAGGGAAATGCCCTTGGAAAGCAGAGGTCCCAGCAGCTTTGTTATCGTTATGGTGGAGAAATCCCAAACCCAGAGGTTCCAATGGGTCTCCATTCTTCAGAGTTTTATGCTGAGCACAAGAGAGGAAACGTGCACACTTCTAGGAGTGAGTCACACAAAAAGCTTTAGCTTTCAGCTTCCAGCTAGTTGCTAATAAAGCCCTGAGTGTCCAAATCCAAGGTATTAGTTAGCCTTTGCCGATCACCTGGAAAAAAAAATTGCCTGAACTAGTAGATAAAGCAACTTTTATAGTGATGACCCATGGCACACCTTAGTTATTTCCATTAAATACCAACATGAAAATTATTTGGTTGAAATCATTCCAATGTGCTCTTGATCTTCAATTTTAGCAAACAACGAAATCCACGTAACAGTTCCTGAAAGGAAGGTCAGGGAAAACAGTAAAGTAGGAGAAATTTCCCCACTTTCACATAATGGCCAATATTAGAGGAGAAACATGCTGGGAAATTGTCTAAATGACTATAATAATATTCACATTCACAGTACATGGTGTTCTACGTGGCTATGCTATGTACTAGTGTAATATTACGTAGTACAAAAGGTACATAGTGAGGACAGTAACTGGCCTGAGGCGCAAGATATTGAAAAGTAAGCTAGTTTAAGTGTTAAAAATAAGGTGCTTGCTAGAATAACCAATTTTGTTAATTACTTAAAATTTCAATTTAACACCCCCCAAAAATCAATGAAATATAAGCTATGAGAACTTGCTTTATTCTTAGTTATTGCTAAAATCTCTTTCAACATCAGACATTAGTCATCAGTATATGAAACAAATGAGCTCATTAGCCCAGAAGCACTGATTATTCACAGCAAACCAGGAGATCTAGGTACCTCTCTTAAGACATTTATCAGTCACCCACACACTGTTGTGTTGAAGATGGTGATTCTGATGCTTATCCTATCTTACCTCATAAAGTTTCATAAGACTTTCTGAAACAAGTGTTAATCTATGCAGTTCTGCTTTCTATGTACTTCTGGTCTATTTTTCCTGAATCCACCCCACCCTTCCTTTTTAATTCCTAGTAGTCTGGGAAGCTGAGGACCGTAGATATGCACATATTAGCAAACAAAGTAAATGCATCAAATGTGTCCAGATGATGCAACATACACTTATATTTGGTTTCAAGCTACAGGCCATTCGATCAGTCTGGAGGAGACGTTAGCAGCAGCTCATATTTAGATTTAATTGAAGGAATTACACTTGGGAATTGACAACACTGCTCACCTTTAAGACAGAGGCTAAGCTGGTCATGTGCTCATTGAGGGCACCCTCGGACTCCTTGTAGGTCAAGCAGGTGAACTGGTACTCCTCAGGATCAAAGGCATCGGCCCCCTGCTGCTCCACATCGCTCGCTACGCCCACATAATAGTCCTCTATGTCCCCAGGGTCCTCGTCCTCTTCCTCTTCCTCACAGTTCGGGTCATAGTCCTCTTCATTGCTGTCAGACCCCTGGCTATTCATGTCCACAGACATCTTAACATCCAGACGAGTTGCAGATCAGGAAAGCAGTTTTTTCCCCTCCCCACAAACTTTACCACTTTCTCAAATGCATTAGTGTTTTTGTCTTCTAAGGGAAGAAAACAAAAAAATAAGTGTTACTTACTTTCACCATGAGAAGCTGTAACAGAAACCATTCAAGAACCAAAATGGCATAGCCCTGGTCCTACCCCCACTATGGCTTATTCCAACTCTCCCCTCATACAAGAAACCTCACCACCATCTCTATGCCCAGGACTTTCAAAGGGAAACCCTTTCCTGGAGGGGCAGAAGCAGTTAACAATGTAACTTCACATGAAGGGTCTGGCATGAAAGAGTAAGGCTATCTGCTCTATGTCAAGGAGTTAAATTCCCATAGATTTGTCCTTCCTGCCAGGGTCCTTAAGAGAGGAGCACATTCCCACAGCTGGCTGCCCACAGAAGAAGCATCCTAAAGGCTAAACAACCAAAGTTTAAAATCTCTTAGCTAATTATGCTCCACTGAGTGGTGACACAGACAGTACATAAATAGGGACACAGTTCTTTCCCTAATATCTAGGGAAAAAGAAAAAATAGTAAAGTATAGTAAAGAAAAAATAAAAACCACATAGCTCTTCAACATCCTCCTCTAGTCTGCAAAGTTAACTGATTTTTCCATTTTAAAGGGTCCTACTAATCCTTTAAAAGAGGAACTTAAGAGGTAAAGAAACTGACGCAACAGTGAAGGAAAACTATAGATATTCTGCCTTAGCAGGATCAAGGCTAGAATCTACTTAGGGTAAAGAAACAAGAGATCAAATGTAACCAGCTACTGAAAAATCCTCACAGATCAAAATATTACTCAATTACATATAAATGAAAAGAGAATACTAGTTGAGAAAGCAAAACAGTCACAAGTCTTAACGTCTTCTCAGAGAGGACTTTGGCAAATGCCCATTAACTTCTCTGCACAAGAACTATTTCAAGTGATCATTTCCAAGGAACAGTATCAAATAGTGATTTAAATCTAAAAATAATAGGACCTTAAAATGCAAGAGCATTTGGATTGAACAGTATGTAAATAATTTACATAACCAAATCTGGATTAAATACTAAGGTAAATTTAAAACCTATTTGAAGTAGATAATATCTCCAAAAAAAAAATTAAAACAAAGATTAAAAATCAATGTGTGCTGAATATGTAACCAGTCTAAGGGATTATAGAGCCACATTCTAATGATATTATAAAAATATCAGTGAATCTACCTCTGATATGTTACCTATAAATGCTCAAATTAAAAAATAAGTCACATTAATGAGAGGGCAGTAACGTAATACTTGCAGTTTGACTTTTAACAAAATTGTTTTGTATGCTAGAACCACCTCATCACAACTGAACTTAACTATGGTATTTTTCCTTTAGGAGAAAAAAATTAATCTTTAAATTAAATTAAAAATACCTGTAATTCTTGAAGATCTTTCAGGAAGATGTTACCCAAATAGTCTATATAATTTCCATCTAAAATGAAAAGAAATAGTTCTATTTATATATTTTAAAATTGGTACCCTGAGTTTGCAAATTTATTTTTTAAAAAGACATTTAAAACGACAAGCAGCAAGGGACCAGAAATTATTTTCTTATAAGTCCCACAGAAATCTATATGTCATAATTATATACTGACAAGAGTTACATGGCCTTCTAAAAAAAGAAAGTACTGAAAGTAAACAGCGCGACTTCCCGGGTTGCACAGTGGTTAAGAATCCACCTGCCAATGCAGGGGACACGGGGTTCAATCCCTGGTCCAGTAAGATCCCAAACGCCACAGAGCAACTAAGCCCGAGCACCATAACTACTGAGCCTGCACCCTAGAGCCCACATGCCACAGCTACTGAGCCTGCACGCCACAACTGCTGAGGCTCACGTGCCTAGAGCCCGTGCTCCACAACAAGAGAAGCCACTGTAATGAGAAGCCCGTGCGCCGCAATGAAGAGTAGCCCCTGCTCACCGCAACTAGAGAAAAGCCTGCGGGCAGCAATGAAGACCCAACGCAGCCATAAATAAATAAACAGACTTAAATAAATAGACTTAAACAAATAGACTTAAATAAATAGATAAATAAACAGCTAACAATAATTCAACCTGGGGTACTTGTGAGAGAAATGGATACCCAGTTCCCTCCCTCAGTTTGAAAGCCCACCACACCTCAATTTTTTTTTTTTAATTTTTATTGGAGTACAGTTGATTTACAATGTTGGGCACCACCTCACTCTTATTGTTAAGATTTCCTAAGTTAACTACCACAATTTCAATCTTAAATGTTACATAGAGGTTGACAAAGCAAATCATAACTGACTTAAACTGGACTTTTGCCATGAAGTCATCTCCGCTAACACTTATAGAATACTGCCAATATTTCAGATCTCACTTTATTCATGAAAAAAATATTTTCAAATAAAAAAGTCCCCAAAAGAAAAGAAAACAAAAAACAAAACAAAAAAAAGAGAGAGAGAGAGAGAGAGAGAGAGAGAGAGAAAACAGAGGGAATTCCCTGGCAGTCCAGTGGTTTAGGCTCAATAAAGAAAAAAAAAATGTCTCCAGTAGAATACCCACTAGGCAATATTAACACCCATTTCCCACCTCTCTTGTGACATGCTCAAGGGCTACCTGACTTTCTCAGAACTACAGATCCCACTATCCAAGACTAAATAAGTACTATTTGCTTACTTAATTAGAAATTTTATGTCCACTTCTTTATACTTTTGAATTTCTTGGAAAACCAGAGCTTTTAACTTTCAAAGAAATACTTCAAACACAAACAGGCAAATTTAAACTAAATGAAAATCAAAGTCCAAACAATGATTGTGGAAGATGATTTCCAAAATAGAAGACGAATAATTGATTTTTTTATTCTGTTTTCTTTTATCTGCATTTTTATGTACGATACTGCTTATTAGGCAAATCTGCATAAAGAGCATTATAAATATTGCTCCCATCTACAAAATATCACTACCAATAATAGCTTTCATTTAATGAGAGCCAAGTTCAGGTCAGACTCATTCTCATTAAATGTTTATAACCCTACAAAGTGGCTATCATCCCCTTCTTACAAATGAGGAAACTAGAGCTCAAAAAGATTAAGCAACTTGCCCAGGACCACACTGCTGCCAACCAGTAGAGTCCAGCGTAATACTTTCACCAGATCCAGGGCCTATGAGGGCTCATAACGCCCCACCACCCCCCCTAGAGAGCCTAATACTCTCTACAAAGCTACCTCCAGAATCACAACAAAAAAAGCACCGTTTTGGGCTTCCCTGGTGGCGCAGTGGTTGAGAGTCCGCCCGCCGATACAGGGGACGCGGGTTCGTGCCCCGGTCCGGGAGGATCCCACATGCCGCGGAGCGGCTGGGCCCGTGAGCCATGGCCGCTGAGCCTGCGCGTCCGGAGCCTGTGCTCCGCAATGGGAGAGGCCACAACAGTGAGAGGCCCGCGTACCGCAAAAAAAAAGCACCGTTTTCACTTTCTCTAGATTTTTCTCCAGGATTTGGGCTTACAGGTTGCCCATAGCCTTCTCACCAACCAAATATTCAAGAAACAGGGGAAAACTTCAGGCTGCCTTCCAAAAAGGAGAATGTCATTTCATACTTACTGGGTGTTCTAGGTCCAAATTTAAATAAAACCTTAATTTTAAATTTTTTCCAAGTTAAATATCCCTATTTGAAAGAGTGCTGACATTGCTTAAAGGGGCCAGTATGTTATTACTATATTAACAGAACTGATGATAACGCTTTGATTTCCTTTGGATATTAAATATTATCCTTACATCCCAAACAGAAAAGGAGTAACAGAAATTACTCCTCCCCCTTCCCCCAAAGTCACGTGTTCAGAAGACCTGCCACCCACCCTGGGCTAAAGAATTCAAACGGAAGACTTCTCAGTTTAAAGATGACAAGAACAGGGCCTCCCTGGTGGCGCAGTGGTTGAGAGTCCGCCTGCCGATGCAGGGGATACGGGTTCGTGTCCCGGTCTGGGAGGATCCCATATGCCGCGGAGCGGCTGGGCCCGTGAGCCATGGCCGCTGAGCCTGCGCATCCGGAGCCTGTGCTCCGCAACGGGAGAGGCCGCAACAGTGAGAGGCCCGCGTACCGCAAAAAAAAAAAAAAAAAAAAAAAGATGACAAGAACAAAACACAGACTTTTTTGTGGGTCTGACAACGTTTACTCCAGACGTAATATTTAGCACTGTAGGGTCAGTTACTAAGTCTACAAGTCCGGAGAAAATTACTTGATACAAAAATATGAACTCTGTCTAATACGGTAGCCACTAACCACATGTCGTTATTTAAATTTAACTTAACTTAAAAATTAAATAAAATTTAACATTTGCTTTTTCAGTTGCACGAACCGTAAGTCAAATGCTCAATGTCCACGTGTGGATAGTGGCTACTCTACTTAACAGCAAAGATACAGAATATGACCATTGTGGCAGAAAGTTCTATGGGACAGGGTCAGTACTGAGGTGAAGTCATCCCAGAACACGGTTGCCTCTGCCGCCGCTAGCACAGCAGCGTCGGGCGAGGCGTCGACGCAGCTCCTGGGCCGCCTGTCCCGTCCGAGGCGCCGGGATATCCGCGAGGACACGGAGCCCACGCGCTGCGGGACCCTTCACCAACGGGCGTTAACTAACCGCGCGGGCGGCACTGCTAAAGCTCCCAACGATGACTCGAGTGGGGAGCCCCGAAGGCAGCGCGTCTGCCGGCGCACCCGGCGGGGAGGGCCCAGATGCGCCGGCGCCAGTCGATCAGAGGCGCTGGCCTCCGACCTCACTGCGAGCTGAGCAGGCGGCGGGAGGAGGAATAACGGAGAGACGCCAGGCGCCGGTTCGCCCTGGCCTCAGCCTTCAGCCGCCCCTCGGCGGGTGGCGGAGTGCGCTGAAACAGTGTAAGAGCTGCCAAGGGCGCCGGGACCTCGCGGGCAGCGACGAAGGCGGAGCCCCGGCCGGGCTAAGGAGGCGCGCGGAGAGCCCACCCCCTCCCCCGGCCCGCCGGGGTAAACAAGGCCTAGACTCGCACCGCGCACTTACCGGGAGCCGTGGCCCCGCGGCCGCTGAGCCCGGGCGGGCCAGACCGGGTCGGGCCGGGCCAGGAGAACCGGGTCCAGGAGCGGCGGCGGCGGAGGCGGCGGGCCAACGCCGGTCAAGGCCCGCGCTGCTTCCTCCGGCGAAGCCGTCTCAGCAGCTCCGGAAGTGCTCAGAGCAGTTCCGTCACTTCCGGCCCGGGGTCGACCCGCGGTCGCCGGGGTCGCGGCAGGCGCTGGGCAGTAACGCCTCTCAGCGGACACTTCACTACAGCCCAGCGCTGCGACCCAGAGGGGGCCCAGAGCACAGCCGGTGCCGACGGCTGCGAGAGGCAGCAGAGGAGAGGATTCGACTTATTGGAGAGTGGTCACGGCATCTCTTCCGGCTTTTGCTTACCAGCGCCGCCCGCCGGGATACTTTAAACCAGGGTTCTTCTGTCGGACTCCTCACTTCTCTGTTTGGAATCGGTGTCCGGCACCGAAAAGACATCCAGACGTTCGTGGAGTGGATAAAGGACTGTTGTTTCCCGGCCGCTAACTAATCGAAGAAGAGCTAGGTCTTCGGGTCAGCGCGCAGGGCCGGGAATTTCTGCGTACGTTCTGAGGCCGTCGTCTGGTGGCCGCCGATTCACAGGACCACGCCAGGCTTCCGCTGCCCTCTCCGCGGCCTAGTTCGCTGCCTAATTCTTTGGCTTCCCATTCACCCAAGATTGAATCTTAACTGCCTGTTGCACAGTTTCTTCAAACAGTATAGGAAGTGCCATTATGACTTTCAGTACCTTCTAGGGCTTTTGTCAAGTATTATGGATAGATAGAGCCGTGAAGTCCCACTCAAGTTGCTGCTGCACAACGTGGAAAAGCCTGTGTGAAGCCAGTGACGTTAGGGAGCCTCCTCGCTGCGCAAGTCCGTAGATAACCCAAACCACTTCCACCCATACATGAGTCATGTATACACTGATATTCAAGATATTCAAGATACCGATGTGTAATGGGCTCTATTTTTTTTAGTTCTTGCTTCTTGCATGTATTTGTGTATTTCTTATACCTGATTTTCAGCTTCCTGTTTAATTCAGAGCCTGTACCCAAGTCAGGTGCATTCGAATACTAGAAAGCCCCACATTAATTTGGAGTGAAAATTAATAGTAATGAGTAACATATTGTAGGGTTGTGAATTTTATGCATTAACAATGTAAAAGCCTATCTATAATCCAATGTACTTACTTGTTATGACAAAACATATAATCCCTTTACATCATGACACTAGTGAAGGACCCAAAATATATCTTCTCTAATGAAATCTCTTTAATTGGAAGCCTTCACTTTGGGTCACTGGTAATAAATCCTCTCCAGTGAATAAAAGGGAACAATCTGTTTTTCTGTATAATTATTGCTTTGCAAAATAGAGAATGAGGTCATTCACATATCAAGTACACAGGTGTATGTACAATATATTGGAATCCAGTGTACAATCCTTATTTGTTCTCCTGTCTTGCCCCTCTTAAAGCTGAGTTTCTTAAGGGCACAGATCCAACCTTGTTTTCAATATTACTCTATTAAATAGACGTTTATTGGGCGGATGCTAATACCATTATTTTTAACTAGTGACAATTTCTCCCCAGGAAATAAAGATTTAAAAATTTGGCGAAAACATTTAAAAATACAGATAAAATTATGTGCACATATATGTGCTTTAGAATGGTGATTCTATAGGAAAAAGTTTGCAGCATCCCATATGTCCAAAAGTAAAGGTTTGTTAAATTATGGTAAAATATACAATAAAGAAAACCATTAACAATTAGGCTGTACTGAGGCATCTATTAACAAGGAAAGGTATCTGTAATATGAATAGGATATGAAATGATGTGTGTAGTATTCTGTTTTCAAAATAAATTTGCACATAAGATATATAAATATAAAATATAATGTCTCTCTTGGTTTCTGTGGCACGGGAATCTGGACAGGCTACAGTGGGAATGATTTGTTTTAGCCTCTTGATGTCTGGGGCCTCAGCTAGAAGACTAAAATTTCCTAGCCAATATCATACAATTTTTCTTTTGTATAAATCTTAGATTCAGAATGACGTGTTTTCACTTTTGAAAATTCACTGGAGAGTGTTGAATTTCTAAGAATAACTTAAGGGTAGTACTGATATCCTCAATATTGAGTCTTTGCATCCAAGGAATATAGTATTTCTTTACAGTTATTTTGTTTTTCTTTTATGTATTTGAATTGTTATAGTTTTATTCACATGGATCTTTGGTTTAGTCTTGCATACATTGTGGGTTTTGCTATTATTCTGAATAGGATTTTTTCTTCATGTTTTCTAATTGGTGATTGTTAACATATCAAAACGTTATTGCTTTCCAACATTGTTCTTGTGTCTGTCTCCTTACTTAGCTTGCTTATTAGTTTTAGTGGATTTTCAACTGATTGTCTTCAATTTTCAAAGTGAGCATTTGGATCATTTGAAAATAGGGATATTTTGGACTCTTAATTTTTAATTTTTAAATTTATTTTCTTCCTTTTCTTTTCTCCCTCTTTTTTCACCTCCCTCTTTAATCCCCTCCCTCTTTTCTCTTTTTTTTTTCTTCCTTGCTTTCCTACTTCCTTCCCTCCCTCCCTTCCTATTGGTATTTTTGCATTAGCTACCATGTCCAGTAAAACGTTAAGCAGTAATCATGATTAAAAAACATCTTTACCTTTGTTCCTGTCATGAATAGGAAAGTTTCTAATATTTCACCAATAAATAATTTTGCTAAGAAAAATATGGTAGTTACTAGTTTGCTTTAAAAAAAAAGGTAGTTACTTTTTGTCTATTACAAGGGTGTTTACTTCAAATCTTTTTTTTTTTTTTTTTTTTTTTGCGGTACGCGGGCCTCTCACTGTTGTGGCCTCTCCCGTTGTGGAACACAGGCTCCGGATGCGCAGGCTAAGCGGCCATGGCTCACGGGCCCAGCCGCACCGCGGCACGTGGAATCTTCCCGGACCGGGGCATGAACCCGTGTCCCCTGCATCGGCAGGCGGACTCTCAACCCCTGCGCCCCCAGGGAAGCCCCTTTTTTTTTTTTTTAGGTGAAGGAAAACGAAGAGAATTTACTGCCTTTAAAATAAATGCTAATTTTTTTTCAAGTAAAAGGAAAATGATAACAGTGAAATCTGGAACTTTACAAATTAAGGAAGAGAAATTGGAATGATAAATATCTGCATTAGTTTCCTAGGACGGCCATAACAAATTACTATAAACCTAGTAGCTTAAAACAACAGAACTTTATTCCCTCCTAGACTAAACTTCTGGTTGCTGTAAGCCTAAGAATTTGTCCATTTCTTCTAGGTTGTACATTTTATTGACATATAGTTACTTGTAGTAATCTCTCATGATCCTTTGTATTTCTGTAGTGTCACTTGTTACTTCTCCTTTTTCATTTCTAATTCTGTTGATCTGAGTCTTCTCCTTTTTTTTTCTTGATGAGTCTGGCTAATGGTTTATCAATTTTGTTTATCATCTCAAAGGACCAGCTTTTAGTTTTATTGATCTTTGCTATCGTTTCCTTCATTTCTTTTTCATTTATTTCTGATCTGATCTTTATGATTGCTTTCCTTCTGCTAACTTTGGGGTTTTTTTGTTGTTCTTCTTCTTTCTCTGATTGCTTTAGGTGTAAGTTTAGGTTGTTTATTTGAGATTTTTCTTGTTTCTTGAGGTAGGATTGTATTGCTATAAACTTCCCTGTCAAAACTGCTTTTGCTGCATCCCATAGGTTTTGGGCCACTGTGTTTTCATTGTCATTTGTTTCTAGGTATTTTTTGATTTCCTCTTTGATTTCTTCAGTGATCTCTTGGTTATTTAGTAGCATATTGTTTAGCGTCCATGTGTTTGTATTTTTTACAGTTTTGTTTCCTGTAATTGATATCTAGTCTCATAGGGTTATGGTTGGAAAAGATACTTGATACGATTTCAATTTTCTTAAATTTACCAAGGCTTGATTTGTGACCCAAGATATGATCTATCCTGGAGAATGTTCCATGAGCTTGAGAAGAAATACACTTGAGAAGAAAGTGTATTCTGTTGTTTTTGGATGGAATGTCCTATAAACATCAATTAAGTCCATCTTGTTTAATGTGTCATTTAAAGCTTGTGTTTCCTTATTTATTTTCATTTTAGTTGATCTGTCCATTGGTGAAAGTAGGGTGTTAAAGTCCCCTACTATTATTGTGTTACTGTCAATTTCCCCTTTTACGGCTGTTAGCAGTTGCCTTATGTTAGCAGTTGCCTTATGTATTATGGCTGTTAGCAGTTGCCTTATGCCTTATGCACCAACTCCTATGTTGGGTGCATATATATTTATGATTGTTATATCTTCTTCTTGGATTGATCCTTTCATCATTACGTAGTGTCCTTCCTTGTCTCTTGTAACATTCTTTATTTTAAAGTCTGTTTTATCTGATATGAGTATTGCTACTCCAGCTTTCTTTTGATTTCCATTTGCATGGAATATCTTTTTCCATCACCTCACTTTCAGTCTGTATGTGTCCCTAGGTCTGAAGTGGGTCTCTTGTAGACAGCATATATATGGATCTTGTTTTTGTATCCATTCAGCAAACCTGTGTCTTTGGTTGGAGCGTTTAATCCATTCACACTTAAGGTAGTTATCAATATGTATGTTCCTATAACCATCTTCTTAATTGTTTTGGGTTTGTTATTGTAGGTCTTTTCCTTCTCTTGTGTTTCCTGCCTAGAGAAGTTCCTTTAGCATTTGTTGTAAAGCTGGTTTGGTGCTGAACTCTCTTAGCATTTGCTTTTCTGTAAAGGTTTTAATTTCTCCATCAAATCTGAATGAGATCCTTGCTGGGTAGAGTAATCTTGGTTGTAGTTTCTTCCCTTTCATCACTTTAAATATGTCCTGCCACTATTGTAAGACTCAATATTGTGAAAGTGACTATACTACCCAAAGCAATCTACAGATTCAATGCAATTCCTATCAAATTACCAGTGACATTTTTTACAGAACTAGAACAAAAAATTTTTAAATCTGTATGGAGACACAAAAGACCCCGAATAGCCAAAGAAGTCTTGAGGGAAAAAAACGGAGCTGAAGGATCAGACTTCCTGACTTCAGACGATACTACAAAGCTACAGTAATCAAGACAATATGGTACTGGCACAAAAATGGAAATATAGATCAATGGAACAGCATAGAAAGCCCAGAGATAAACCCACGCAGCTATGGTCAACTAATCTATGACAAAGGAGGCAAGGATACACAATGGAGAAAAGACAGTCTCTTCAATAAGTGGTGCTGGGAAAACTGGACAGCTACATGTAAAAGAATGAAATTAGAATACTCCCTAACACCATACACAAAAATAAACTCAAAATGGATTAGAGACCTAAATGTAAGACTGGACACTATAAAACTCTTAGAGGAAAACATAGGAAGAACGCTCTTTGACATAAATCACAGCAAGATCTTTTTTGATCTACCTCCTAGAGTAATGGAAATAAACAAATGGGACCTAATGAAACTTGAAAGCTTTTGCAAAGCAAAGGAAAGTACAAACAAAATGAAAAGACAACCCTCAGAATGGAGAAAATATTTGCAAATGAATCAACAGACAAAGGATTAATCTCCAAAATATATAAACAGCTCATGCAGCTCAATATTAAAAAAACAAACAACCCAATCCAAAAATGGGCAGAAGGCCTAAATAGACATTTCTCCAAAGAAGACATACAGGGGCCCGGTGCGCAATGGCTGCAAACAGCAGCCTCCTCGGTAGTGTATGCAGCCTGTTGCCTGTATGGGTTGCCCTAAGGGACCTTGGAGACAGCCCTTCCAGTGGACATTAATGACTGGCATGCTGTCCCCATTCTAGGCTCCAGACAGGTATGCGTGGTGCCTTTGGAAAGCCCCAGGGAACAGTGGCCAGGGTCCACATTGGCCAGGTCATAATGTCCATCCACACCAAGCTGCAGAACAAAGAGCATGTGATTGAGGCCCTCCACAGGGCCAAGTTCAAGTTCCCTGGCCGCCAAAAGATCCACATCTCCAAGAAGTGGGGATTTACTAAGTTTAATGCAGATGAATTTGAAAACATGGTGGCAGAAAAGCGGCCCATTCCAGTTGGCTGTGGGGTCAAGTACATCCCTTATCGTGGCCCCCTGGACAAATGGCGGGCCCTGCACTCATGAGAGCCTTGGTGCTGCCCCCTCCCTACCCATGCCCACCAATAAACTCTACTTTCTTTTCCCTGAAAAAAAAAAAAGAAGAAGAAGACATGCAGATGGCCAAGAAGCACATGAAAAGCTGCTCAACGTCACTAATTATTAGAGAAATGCAAATCAAAACTACAATGAGGTATCACCTCACACCAGTTAGAATGGACATCATCAGAAAATCTACAAACAAGTGCTGGAGAGGGTGTGGAGAAAAGGGAACCCTCTTGCACTGTTGATGGGAATGTAAATTGATACAGCCACTATGGAGAGCAGTATGGAGGTTCCTTAAAAAACTAAAAATAGAATTACCATATGACTCAACAATCCCACTACTGGGCATCTACCCAGAGAAAACCATAATTCAAAAAGACACATGCACCCCAATGTTCATTGCAGCACTGTTTACAATAGCCAGGTCATGGAAGCAACCTAAATGCCCATTGACAGATGAATCGATAAAGATGTAGTACATATATACAATAGAATATTAGCCATAAAAAGGAACAAAAATGGGGATTCCCTGGTGGCACAGTGGTTGAGAGTTCGCCTGCCAATGCAGGGGATGCGGGTTTGTGCCCCGGTCCGGGAGGATCCTGTGTGCTGCGGAGCGGCTGGGCCCGTGAGCCATGGCCGCTGAGCTTGCACGTCTGGAGTCTGTGCTCCGCAGCGGGAGAGGCCACAACAGTGAGAGGCCCGCATACTGCAAAAAAAAAAGGAACAAAATTGGGTCATTTGTAGAGACGTGGATGGATCTAGAGACGGTCATACAGAGTGAAGTAAGTCAGAAGGAGAAAAACAAATATCGTATATTAATGCATGTATGTGGAACCTAGAAAAATGGTACAGATGAACTGGTTTGCAGGGCAGAAATAGAAACACAGATGTAGAGAACAAACATATGGACACCAAGGAGGGAAAGTGGTGGGGGGGTGGGGGTGAGGGGGTGATGAATTGGGAGATTGGGATTGACATGTATACACTAATATGTATAGCATGGATAACTAATAAGAACCTGCTGTATAAAAAAATAAATAAAATTCAAAAATTAAAAAAAAAAGGAATTGCTAATAAAAATAAATAATAAATAAATAATAAATAAATAAATATGTCCTGCCACTCCCTCTGGCTTGCACAGTTTCTGCTGAAAGATCAGCTGTTAACCTTATGGGTATTCCCTTGTATGTTATTTGTTGTTTTTCCCTTGCTGCTTTTAATATTTTTTCTTTGCATTTAATTTTTGATAGTTTGATTAATATGTGTCTTGGCGATTTTCTCCTTGATTTATCCTGTATGGGATTCTCTGTGCTCCCTGGACTTGATTGACTATTTCCTTTCCCATATTAGGGAAGTTTTCAACTATAATCTCTTCAAATATTTTCTCAATCCCTTTCTTTTTCTCTTCTTCTTCTTGGACCCCTATAATTTGAATATTGGTGGGCTTAATGTTGTCCCAGAGGTCTCTGAGACTGTTCTCAATTATTTTCATTCTTTTTTCTTTATTTTGCTCTGCAGTAGTTATTTCCACTATTTTATCTTCCAGGTCACTTACCCGTTCTTCTGCCTCAGTTATTCTGCTATTGATTCCTTCTAGAGAATTTTTAATTTCATTTATTGTGTTGTTCATCATTGTTTGTTTCCTCTTTAGTTCTTCTAGGTCTTTGTTAAACATTTCTTGTATTTTCTCCATTCTATTTCCAAGATTTTGGATCATCTTTACTATCATTACTCTGAATTCTTTTTCAGGTAGACTGCCTATTTCCTCTTCATTTGTTAGGTCTGGTGGGTTTTTACCTTGCTCCTTCATCTGCTGTGTAACTTATTGTGTTTGGGGTCTCCTTTTCACAGGCTGCTGGTTCATAGTTTCCATTGTTTTTGGTATCTGCCCCCAGTGGGTGAATTTGGTTCAGTGGCTTGTGTAGGCTTCCTGGTGGAGGAGACTGGTGCCTATGTTCTGGTGGATGAGGCTGGATCTTGTCTTTCTGGTGGCCAGGATCAAGTCTGGTGGTGAGTTTTGGGGTGTCTGTAAGCTTATTATGATTTTAGGCACCTCTCTGCTAATGTGTGGGCTTGTGTTCCTGTCTTGCTAGTTGTTTGGCATGGGGTATCCAGCACTGGAGCTTGCTGGTCGTTGAGTGGAGCTGGGTCTTAGCGTTGAGACGGAGATCTCTGGGAGAGCTCTCGCCAGTTGATATTACGTGGGGCCGGGAGGTGTCTGGTGGTCCAGTGTCCTGAACTCAGCTCTCCCACCTCTGAGGCTCAGGCCTGACACCCAGCCGGAGCACCAAGACCCTGTCAGCCACACGGCTCTAACATTATATCTAGTGGTAATGCAGACTAGAACAGCTCTTCTGGAAACATTTAGCAGTTAAACATACACCTATCACATCTGGTTCCTAGGTACTTACTCAGGCTTACTTGTGAGAGGAAAGTGACTACCTCCTGCGCAGTAAGAGGGAATTTGGCAGGAGTTTGGGGATTGTTCCATATCCTGTTTGTGTGGAGCTTACAAGAATCTGTGCATGTGTGGGGAATTCCCTGGCAGTCCAATGGTTAGGACTCCACGCTTTCACTGTGGAGGGCCCAGGTTTGATCCCTGGTTGGGGAACTCTGGAGAATCCAGCCTGGATGGGAATGGCCAGACACCAGGGGCCACACACAACTGGCTCTTCCTGGCAGAGGGCTCCAGAGGATAAGCGATGCTCACTGCAGCCCTCAGCGGATCGCAAAGGAGGACGGGGTTCAACTGGGAAAGCAGCGTTGTCACTCCCGGAGAAGACAAAGGAGCGCCCTCGGGAGTTTTCTCTTCAATTCTCTGCTGTAGGCAGCCGAGCGGACTACTTCAAATCTTAAGTTTACAGTTTTATGTTCTTTTGCTTTTGGTTTTATTTTGTTTTTGGTAAGGAATGATGTTGAATACTACTGTTGCAGGTTGGACTTTCTGGAAGCAAATATTGAGATGGAGTTTGGGGAGCAAGATATTTATTAGGGACCAACATACGTAAAGCGAAGCAGAATCATATATTTATTTTGTTTATTTATTTTTTGGGTGTGTTGGATCTTCGCTGCTGTGTGCGGGCTTTCTTTAGTTGTGATGAGTGGGGGCTACTCTTTGTTGCAGTGTGCGGGCTTCTCATTGCAGTGGCTTCTCTTGTTGCGGAGCACGGGCTCTAGGCACACAGGCTTCAGTAGTTGTGGCATATGGGCTTCAGTAGTTGTGGCTCACAGGCTCTAGAGTGCAGGCTCAGTAGTTGTGGCGCACGGGCTTAGTTGCTCCGCAGCGTGTGGGATCTTCCCAGACCAGGGCTTGAACCCGTGTCCCATGCGCTGGCAGGTGGATTCTTAACCACTGCGCCACCAGGGAAGCCTGGGAAGCAGAATTAGGCAAAGGCAGAAGTTAAACAGTGTTGCAGACCCAATGAGCTGCCACCAACCTAGCAGAGAACACTGGAGTGAATTTTTTTTTTTTTTTTTTTGCGGTACGCGGGCCTCTCACTGCTGTGGCCTCTCCCGTTGCGGAGCACAGGCTCCGGATACGCAGGCTCAGTGGCCATGGCCCACGGGCCTAGGCGCTCCGCGGCATGTGGGATCCTCCTGGACCGGGGCACGAACCCGTGTCCCCTGCATCGGCAGGCGGACTCTCAACCACTGCGCCACCAGGGAAGCCCTGGAGTGAATATTGCCTGTCAGAGTATCTGATACCAGACCAGACTGGTCAGGCATTAAATCCCTACCTTGCTCAGTCACTGGGTGTGGGCTGTCTTGGGAAGGGTGTGACCTAAGGGGAGGCCCCTCTCATTCATGTTTGATTCCCAGGGTCTAGGAACAAGGCTTCTCATATGAGGTCCAAGGATAGCTTCAGGTTCTCATGAAATTGATAGCAAACCTGGAGGTGCATATGCATGCGTACGTTTTTCTGGGGAGAGGGTGCCAGGAATTCTCCACCCCCAAAATTACTAAGAACCACAGGTTGGACAATGTCTAGCATATGGGCAACTTGGTATCCATCTCCTGCATCAGTGTGTTATGGAGTGGTGAGAGGAAGGATACTCTGTGCTGAAGGAGACAGGATATGTAAAAGCCTGGCTGTCGGCAGTGGGAGGTGAGGTCAGTTAAGTAACAGGTCTGTGTGGTAAACCAGTAGAAGCTCAGTTTGCTCAGAGAGGAAGATACAGTCTAGGGAAAAATAAGTTTGAAGAAGTAAGCTGGCATGAAATTGTGAAAAACCTTGACTGCCCCTGAACCACTTATATTTTATTCTGATGCAATGAGGAGCTGAAGAAGGTTTTTTGGCCAGGGAATGACACAGTCAGATTAAATTTCAGATGAATTTTCTTTTTTTTTCTTTTTTTTTTTTTTTTTGCAGTACGTGGGTCTCTCATTGTTGTGGCCTCTTTCGTTGCGGAGCACAGGCTCCAGACGCACAGGCTCAGTGGCCATGGTTCATGGGCCTAGCCGCTCTGCGGCATGTGGGATCTTCCCGGAGCGGGGCACGAACCCACATCCCCTACAGCAGCAAGCGGACTCTCAACCACTGAGCCACCAGGGAAGCCCGTTCCGATGAGTTTTCTAGCTGTGTGTAAGGCTTATCAGATGAAGAAGCAGGAAGACCATTTGTTTAGTGGATTATCAGTTACCCCATGAGGATTTAATAGAAGCTGGTGAGCTTCAGTGGAGTCCACATTCAGGTGTGTTGAGGTTTACCAGGAGGATTTACCAGGTTTCCCAGGAGGGTTTAACAGGAGGGCGGTTCTATAACAAACACCATCTCTTCCTGAAGCTGCAGATTGACTCTAAATTAGATCCTCTTCTGCAGCCGGAGTGCTACAAGTCACAAGTGAAATAAACATGGTCCCATTACCATCGCCAATCCAGCGATGAGCACCAGGCTCAGTTAATGCCTTTACTGCCTCTCGTTGCACCACTGTAATTTTCCCTTAACTGGTCTCCCTGCTTCCATTCTCTCCCAAGACAAATTCATCCATCCAAAATAGATTTTCTAAAACAAACCTGATCATGTCAACACTGTGCTTAAAATTCTTCCATGGTTCCCCATCCCCATCTAGAAAAAGCCTGTAACACAGAGTAAACAGGCTTTTGGGCCTTGCCCCAGCCTCCTTGCCTTCCACTCCCCTTCCACTTCCCTTCCACTCCCCTGGTGCCTTCTGCACCAGTCAGGCCCACTCACTTCCTGATCCCAATCCCGATCCTGTCACTAATATTTCCACCCCTAGCATACATGGTCCATTCTCCCTATTCTAGGCTTCCTGCTAGCCTGGGAGTGCCTACAGAGGAGGACTATTGTTAGGTTAGCTTGGCAGTGAGGTTCCTGCTGTAGATAGGGGTATGTTTATTGTTCACAGCTTTTTTAAAAAAATTAATTAATTAATTTATTTATTTATGTTTGGCTGCGTTGGGTCTTCATTGCTAGCCACGGGCTTTCTCTAGTTGCAGCGAGTGGAGGCTACTCTTCATTGTGGTGTGCGGGCTTCTCCTTGCAGTGGCTTCATGGGCTCTAGGCGCGCAGGCTTCAGCAGTTGTAGCACGTAGTTGGGCTCAGTAGTTGTGGCTTGCGGGCTCTAGAGCACAGGCTCAGTAGTTGTGGTGCACAGGTTTAGTTGCTCCACGGAATGTGGGATCTTCCTGGACCAGGGCTCGAACCCGTGTCCCCTGCATTGGCAGGCAGATTCCCAAACACTGCACCACCAGAGAAGCCCTGTTCACAGCTTTTAAATTTGATAAATTACAAACATACAGAAATGATGAAAGAGTAATATAGTGAATACCTGAATACCGTCCACCTAGAGTCAATAAGTCAAAAACATTAGCATCATCCTTAACTCCTCTCTTATGTACCTTATATTCTGTTCATTAACAATTCCTGGGCTTCCCTGGTGATGCAGTGGTTAAGAATCTGCCTGCCAATGCAGGAGACATGGGTTCGAGCCCTAATCCAGGAAGATCCCACATTACCACAGAGCAACTAAGCCCATGCGCCACATCTACTGAGCCTGTGCTCTACAGCCCGTGAGCCACAACTACTGAAGCCCATGCCCCTAGAGCCCATGCTCCACAACAAGAGAAGCAACCGCTATGAGAAGCCCATGCACCGCAACGAAGACCCAACCCATCCAAAAATAAATTAGTAAAAGTAAATTTTTAAAAACCACAAAAAACAATTCCTTTAAGTTTTTCCTTCAGAATATATCCAGAATCCAAACACATCTCACCATCTGCTGTGCTGTGCTCTGATGGAGTCCAGCATCTCTGACCATGACCTTTAGCCTCCTCAAGGCTCCCTGCTTCGTAGCCTATTCTCAACCCGCAGAAAGAGGGATTCTATTAACTCATAAGTCAGACTATGTCAATCCCCTGCTCAGAACCCCAGAATAGCTCCCATCTACTTCAGAGGAGAGACTGATGTCCTTACAGTGTCACACAAAGCCCCGCTTGATATGCCAACATTACCTCCATATCTTCCTCTCCCTAACTCTGCTCTAGCCACAAAGGCCTCCACGTGGTTTCTCAAACAGGCCAGGCACAGCCCATCTCAGGGCTTTTGCATTCTTTTCTTTTGTCTGGAAAATCTTTCCCCCTCCCCCCATATCTATGGATATATCACTTCCTCAGCTTCTCAGTTCTTCAATCCAGTCACCTTCTCAGTGAAACTGTCCTTTACTCACCTAATGAAAATTGCAAATTCCTTGCCCCCCAATACTCTCTAATCCTTTTTCCAAATTTATTTTTCTTCGTAGCAGTTATCACAACTTGATACACTATGCATTTTTCACTTATTTATCTTTGTTATGACCTGTAAGCTCCACAAGAACAGGGACCTATGTGCTGTGCTAACAGCTGTGACTCCAGCACCTGGAAGGGCGCCTGTCACATAGCAGAGCGCAATCGACTTCTGTGGAGTGAGTGGAGGAACGGGAGCTTAAGGGAGGAAACACTCAAGTCCGGGAAGTCTTCCCGGAGGAGTAAGTCCACCAGCCGCCGCCACTCCCAAACACCGCCCACGAGGCGTCCGGGCCCGCCCCGCTCCCTTAAGCCACGCCCATGGAGGCGGGCTGCAACCGGAAGCACCTCCCCTCGGCGGAAGCCGGGCCTGGCAAGTGGTCTAGGCCCTCCTCCCGACCTGCCCCGGGCTCATGCCCCGCCCACCCGAAAGTGGGTGAAGGGTCGGCGGCGCTGGCGCCGCGGCTGGGGCAGTGGAGCGGGGCCGCCAGGAACCGACAGGCACGGTGACTGACGGACGGACCATGGCAGACCAGGCGAAGCCCATTAGCCCGCTCAAGAACCTGCTGGCCGGCGGCTTTGGAGGCATGTGCCTGGTGTTCGTGGGGCACCCGCTGGACACGGTCAAGGTGCGAGGATGCTGGGGCGCGGGCTGGAGGGAGGAGGCCCGGGCAGGGCGCGGAAAGTAGGGTCTTCCGCGAGGCTCGGTCTGAGATAGAAGCGGGGCCCGTGGGAGCTTCCGTGAGAAGTCTAGGGAATCTCCCTTTCGGGGGTCGGGGAAACTTCCTGCACCCCAGAGAGCTGGACGTTGCAGAGTGAGCAGCCTCTAACCGCCCACCAAGGGCTCTTGATTTAAAAAAAAAGTTCTCTGTCCGGAAACCTCTTCTGATCTGGCTCCACTTCTTTGAGGATGGTAAAGAAAAAGCACCGCCCCAAAGCTCTGACTTCTGAAAACCCTAACATTATCAGCAAGGTTGAAAAAGGCATCTGTAAATTCCGCTTCAGGAAGAGAGCTAAAGACTGAGGCAAGGTTATTCCAGACATGTCTTTTGACACATTCCTCTGGGCCCAGAGTGCTCCACCACTATCTCCTTTGAACCTTTCTTTTTTTTTTTTTTTTTTTTTTTTTTTTGCGGTACGCAGGCCTCTCACTGCCGTGGCCTCTCCCGTTGCGGAGCACAGGCTCTGGACGCGCAGGCTCAGCGGCCATGGCTCACGGGCCCAGCCGCTCCGCGGCACACGGGACCCTCCCAGACCGGGGCACGAACCCGCATCCCCTGCATCAGCAGGCGGACTCTCAACCACTGCGCCACCAGGGAGGCCCTGAACCTTTCTTGACCATCTTCAGCCTGTCACCCCATGTTAGCCTGAGTGGCCTCCTGTGGGAAGCGATGATGTCCTCAGTGACTGAGCTCCTTTCAGGGAAAGCAAGTGATCAGCTTTCCCAGGGCAAGGCTGATCCCCACAACAACCTGGTGAGGAAGCCATGGTCAGATTGAGGCTCCAGGAAGGGGGAAACTCATCAGGGCTTGTTCCCTGCTTATCCTCACATTATGCATCAACTGTTTCCCCTGCAACACTTTCAGCAAGGCCTTGCTGGAGACCAAAGTCCATACCCTGTGACTTAGCATTCAAAGCTTCATCCTAGTTTTCTAACCTTATTTCTGCACACACTTGTAGGAAATTGACAGATCATGGCCAGGGTGAGCCTGTAGGGAGCAGGCATGAAGCCTGTGTAGGAGACTTATTGGAATGTTGGATTGGGTTTCCTCCACAGGGAAATTGCTTTGGGGACATTCTCCAGGCAAGTTTGGGCAGCAAGCTCTTTGCTGCCTTTCATCTAGGAGAGGATCTGGGGTCATTCTATCACAGGACCAGGATTAAAGCAACTGGGCTGGTTTGGGCACTGTGAAACACAAAATCACATGTTTATTCAGTAATTGGTAAATGCCATGTGTGTTAGGGCTTCCCAGACAGTGGTCGTTCTAAGCAGCACTGATGTAAGGGAGAAGAATTGTCTGGCCTCTCTTTCTACTCTTGATCTTGTTAGCTCTAGGCAGCTGGGGCCTCTCTTTAAAGAAAAACGAAACGCTGTTGCTCCCTAATACAAATGTTGCTCCTACCTCCATATCTTCTTGCCCTTCCTCCCCAATCAGATGTCATTACCAGGAAGGGCCCCGAGGACCTCTGTACTGAAATAGAAATGACTGAAAATGCTCACTGCATTTTTTTTTTTTTTTTTTTTGCGGTACGCAGGACTCTCACGTCGCGGAGCACAGGCTCCGGACGCACAGGCCCAGTGGCCATGGCTCACGGGCCCAGCCGCTCCGCGGCATGTGGGATCCTCCTGGACCAGGGCACGAACCCGCGTCCCCTGCATCGGCAGGCGGACTCTCAACCACTGTGCCACCAGGGAAGCCCTCACTGCATTTTTAATAGCCAGAAAGTCTCCTTTTAGCTTAAGCCAAAACCACAAATTGCCGACTACTGTCCTTTTGACCTCAAAGAGCCAGGTGGCCTCCAATCAAAGCTTGGCCTAGAGGCACTTTCAGAGGTCCGAGGCAACTAACTGTGGTCTGGGAAGGCAAGAGGTGCAGCACTTCAGTTTGGAAAGGCTTTATGGCACATGATGAAGGGCTGGCTGAGTTCTGACTGGAGAAGTAGGGAGACCCAGACATTCTGGGTAGGGGGAAGGCAGGAGTGAAAGTGGATATAGGCTTGACAGTGGGAGCAGGCTGTAAAATAAGACCAGCCGTGGAGGACTTTAATGTTCTTGCTGGGCCTGGGTGGCGGATGTCATGATGAGACATATGAGATTTATACAAAATCACAAAAAGGTATCAGTCAGAAGTTTTGGTCTATTTCTCTCTCTCTACTAACTTGGACAGGTTGTGCCTGACCATGGAGGATCTGAAGACCAAATAAGGGATTTTGGATGCAAAACAGCGGGAGCCTCTGGACATTTCTACTGTTGTGTCCCATAAATTCCTCAGATATGCATGTCACCTCCATTGCCTAGAGAGTGAGTTCCTTAGTGTGGGACATAAGGCCCTAACAAAATCAAGAATGAGAAATTTAAAGTAATAGAGGAACAGCATGATGAAAATGGTGTCTTGGAAAAGTTAGTATGATAGCAACCTGAGAAGAATTAGGAAGCAGAACTCAGAGCAGGAAAAATAGCGAGGAAAAAGACTGCAGAAGTATATAACTGGGTGTATCAGTTATATCTGGCGGTGTAACAACTTATCCCAAAACTTAGTGGCTTAAAACAACAGCAATAGGGACTTCCCTGGTGGTCCAGTGGTTGGGACTCTGTACTTCCACTGCGGGGGGCACGGTTCCATCCCTCGTCGGGGAGCTAGGATCCTGCATGCCGCACAGCACGGACATAAATTAATAATAACAAGTGTTATTATTAGGTGAGGATGTAGAGACCTCGGAACTCTTGTGCACTGTTGTTGAGAATGTAAAATTGTACAGTGACTGGAAAACAGTATGCCAGTTCCTCAAAAAATTAAAAATAGGATTACTATATGATCCAGCAATTCCATTTCTGGATACATACCCAAAAGAATTGAAAGCAGGGTCTTGAAGAGATATTTGTACACCCCTGTTCATAGGTTCATAGCAGCATTATTCACAATAGCTGAAACATGGGAGCAACCCAAGTGTCCACAAATGGAAGAATGAATAAGCAAAATGTGGCATATACATACAATGGGGTGTTATTCAGCCTTAAAAAGAAGTAAATTCTGACCTTGCAACCACATGGATGAATACTGAAAACATTAGGCTAAGTGAACTAATTTACTAACTAATAAACTAATTCAGTTTTATAAGGCAAAAAGAATTCTGGATGGTGGTGATGGTTGCACAACGTTATGAATGTATTTAATATCACTGAACTGTACACTTAAAAATGGTTGAGATGGTAAATTTTATGTGTATTTTATGACAGTAAAAAAAAAAGAAAAACAAACTGGGGGGATTCCCCTGGTGGTCCAGTGGTTAAGACTCCGTGCCTCCACTGCAGGGGGCGCGGGTTCGATCCCTGGTCAGGGAAGTTCCACATGCCACGCAGTGCGGCCAAAAAAATAAAGAAATAAAAAATAAAATAAAATAAAATAAAATTGTTAAGGAAAAAAATGGGCAAAGGATCTGAATAGACATTTCTCCAAAGAAGATATATAAATGGCCAATAAACACATGAAAAATATTCCACATCATTATCCATCATGAAAATGTAAATAAAAATCACAGTGAGATACCACCTAACACCCACTATGATGGCTATAATTAAAAATAAATAAATAACAGATGATGGAATGTGGAGAAACTGGAACATTCATACAATGCTCTTTGGAAAACAGTCTGGCAGTTCGTGAAAAGGTTAAACATAGAGTTAGCATATGACCCAGCAATTCTCCTGTGATGGTTAATTTTATGTGTCAGCTGGGCTGTGGGGTGTTCAGATATTGGTCAAACATTGTTCTGGGTGTATCTGTGAGGGTGTTTTTGGATGAGATTAGCATTTAAGGTAGACTAAGTAAAGTAGATTGCCCTCCCTAATGTGGGTGGCCCTCATCCAGTCAGTTGAAGGCCTCAATAGAACAAAAAGCTGAAACTCCTCCCTCCTGACTGATTGAGCTGGGACATTGGTCTTTTCCTGCCTTTGGACTCAAACTGAAGCATTGGCTCTTCTTGGGTCTTGAGCCTGCCAGCTTTTTTTTTTTTTTTTAACATCTTTATTGGAATATAATTGCTTTACAATGTTGTGTTAGTTTCTCTGCCAGCTTTTGAACTGGGATTTGAACCATCAGTTCTCCTGGTTCTCAGGTCTTCAGACTTGAACTAGAACTATCCTATTGACTTTCTTGGGTCTCCAGCTTACTGATTGCAGGTCTTAGGATTTGTCTGCCTCCATAATTGTGTGAGCCAATTCCTTATAACAAACAAACAAATAAATAAATCTACATATCCTGTTCTATTTCTCTGGAGAATCTTGACCAATACAATTATGCTTGGGTAATATAATATCCAAGAGAATTGAAAACATAATATCCACACAAAAACCTGCACACAAAAGTTTATAGCACCATTATTCATAATAGTAAAAGTGGAAAAAATGTAATTTGTCATTATCTGATGAGCAGATAAACAAAACATGGTATATTTGTACAGTGGAATATTATTTACCCATAAAAAGGAATGAAGGACTGATATATTCTACAACATAGATGAACTTTGAACACATTATGCTAATGTAAAAGAAGCCAAGTGTGAAAGACCACATATTGTATGATTTATTTATATGAAATATACAGAATAGGCAAATCCATAGAGATGGAAGCTATATTAGTAATTGCCAGGGGCTGAGAGAAGAGGGGAATGGGGAGTGACTACTAATGGGTGTGGTGTTTCTTTTTGGGGTCATGAAAATATTCTAAAACTGATTATAATGAAGGTTGCACAACTCTGCAAATACACTAAGAAGCACTTAACTGTATACTTTAAATGGGTGAATTTTATGGTATACGAATTATATCTTAATAAAGCTGTTTAAAAAAACCCAGTACTGAACCAAAGACCCTCTCCTTCAACCAAAAGCAACAAAAAGATGTTGGCCAGGACTGTACTAATCTGAAGGATTGGCTTCTGTGTGGTTCATTCACATGCTGGCAGTTAGTGCTGGCTGTTGTCAGGAGGCCTTCTTTCCTCCACACATGACCTCTTCAGACTGCTTGAGTATCCTCATAACATGGTGGCTGACTTTTCCCAAAGCAAATAACCTGAGATGAAGACAGGCAGAAGCTGACCTTTCTGTCACCTAGCCTTGGAGAAGTCACATAGCATCAAAACCACTACATTCTGTTCGATAGAAGTGCGTCACTGAGTCTGGCCCACATCCAAGGGGAGGGGAATTAGGATTAACTTTTGAAGGGGAAGAGAATCAAAGAGTTAGTGGGCATATTTGAAAACCATCACACTGGGTAAGAATAGGTGAGGACTTGGCCTAGGAGAAGACTTCAGTTGGAGAGAGGAAGAATTAGGATTCTGGAAGACTCTTGAAGGAACTCTCCAAAAGCCTTGGTGCCCATGTGAATAAGAGGAGGAGAAGTAACAGGAAGTGGTCAGATGCTAGGGTTTCAAATCCTGAGAAAGAGGGTAGCCTGATGGCTCTGGCACAAATGGGTGATTCATCAAAAGGATGAGATTCTGGAGGTGATTTGAGTAGGGAGAGCTTCTCCAGGCAGTTTGAAATGTAGCCCAAAAGGTGGGGAGAGAAGGTCTGAAGATGGCTGAGTAAAAGTCATCACTGAGCAGAAGCTGAAGCCCTGGAATCTGAGTTTTTTGAAGGGGATAGTGGAACAGATGAGTAGGGTACTTAGCCTTGGAGGACGCCTGGAGTAGAAAAGAAGACACAGGAAGGAGCACCAAGAAGGGATGTTTAAAGAGAGAGACAGTTTGAAGCATTGGATACACCAAAAGGTGGAGAAGGATGAGGACCAAGAAAAGTAGGATCAAATCCACCTCATTCCAAAATATCTTTGTTGAGCACCTTACCTAGCCACCAACAAGGCACTTCAAGTGGGTGTGGAGAGTGCCTAGAGCTGAACTGAGCTTTGCATTCACTGGCACATGATTTGAACTCACTAAACCCAGCCTCCTCATTTGTAAACTGGTAGTACCTATTCCACTGGATCATTGTGGGATCCATTAGATAAGAAATAAATAGCAAAAGTAAGTGGCTGAGGAAATCAGAGGAACTGTGACTCTCTCCAAAAGCATGCTACTAATGACTTGTGAGTACAGGGTTTGAATAAAATGGAGGAAAGAGAAGTCTGAATCCAGCAGATAAAGTGAATGCTGAAGACGTGCACAGAGGGGCAGCTTTTTCTGTTAAGAGTTTAGCAGACAGTTGGGCCATCGCTACCGACAGGCAGTTCTGATTCTGAGAAATGACTGTATTTTAACTTCTGGTTTCAGGTCCGACTGCAGACGCAGCCCCCAAGTTTGCCTGGACAGCCTCCCATGTATTCTGGGACCTTTGACTGTTTCCGGAAGACTCTTATGAGAGAGGTACAGAATCATGGTGCTGGGCATTTCTCTTATTCAGAGGAACAGTTTCACAGGGTTGATTTGTTACTTCTCTGGGGGATAGGGTGACTTTGCGTAGTTCTGTTGGAGGTCTAGCCCACAGCTGTGGCTCTCTCACTGTGCCATCCTATGCCCTCCTGTTGTCATCGCTCTGGAGTCTTTGATAGTTCCAGCTACTGTTTTATGTGAATGACTGAAGCTAATAAAATGGTTCTAAAATGGTTCTCTCTTTTGGAAGGCAGAATTTAGACCACAGGGAATTCATGAGGAATAGTTGGAGATGTGAAATAGAAGAAAATGCAAATCTGGATCAGTCAGTTTGACAGGGATCAGTGTCAGAAGTTCACATAAAATCTGGAGGAAGAGTCAGCCAGTCTGAGGAACAGTGAAAGAGGCCAGCAGAGTCTTCAAACCCCTAGACTAAACTAACTAAAGGAAACTAAATTGGTTTGAGGTTATTGAATTACATAGTAATTTTTCAGATATATCTTAAAGTGAAAACATGGGATTTTAAAAAAGGTTTAATTACTACTGATGTTTATTCCTGACTTCATTAGCACATATGTGACAAGACCTTGTTGAGAACTTTTCCTTTGTTTCCTAAAATATAACTCTAATATGAATAAATATATATATAGTGTTTATCAAATATACAGAAACTGAGGAGCAGGTGTCACCCAGATAAAGAGGGGATGCTGGTGAGTGATGGACTCGGTCTGGGAGGAAAAGTTGTTCCCAGGGTTCCTGCAGGACCCAGGCATGGGAGGAAGATTTTGAGGTGAAGTCTACCCAACCACCCATGTGTGAGACGGTGCTGCCTTTTCTTCTATAAGGCTCTCTTCCCTTCATCAGCCCAGAATGGAGTCTGATCAGTGTCCAGTGGAGGCTTTGGGCTTCAAGTCAGCTAAGAGTTCTCTGCCTTTACAGAGAGGCAGGATTACATGCCTCTTGGTCAGCAAATATTATTGAGGACCTATTCAGCACCTGGGCAGTGTGCTGGTTGCTGGAGGCCTGGTGAGAATGGCTCGTATAAACCCAACTCCCTGCAGAGTTGAATAGGCTTCCTTAGTTTATATTTGTGCTTGTCTCTGGGTTTTGCTGTGCCAGATTGAGCTCTCTGTTTCCTGGTGCTGCCAGACGGGTCTTGGTTGTGCTGCATGGAACTGGGTAGGCCAGACAGTGGAAGGAAGGCTAGTGGAGTTGTTGGGAAGCGTGGGTTTGTTTGTTTGTTTATGGCTGCATTGGGTCTTCATTGCTGCATGCGGGCTTTCTCTGGTTGTGGCGAGTGGCGGTTGCTCTTCGTTGTGGTGCGCGGGCTTCTCATTGCGGTGGCTTCCCTTGTTGCAGAGCATGGGCTCTAGGCACGCAGGCTCAGTAGCTGTGGCTCGTGGGCTCTAGAGCGCAGGCTCAGTAGTTGTGGCACACGGGCTTAGTTGCTCCACAGCATGTGGGATCTTCCGGGACCAGGGATTGGACCAGGAATCGAACCAGGGCTCGAACCTGTGTCCCCTGCATTGTTAGGCAGATTCTTAACCACTGCGCTACCAGGGAAGTCCCTGTAGCCTGCTTTTTTTTCACTTAGTAGTCTCTTCTCATGTTACAATGTGATTTTATGGCTATGTGATAGTCCATTTATGGAGTTTCCAATCTCCTATTTGGGAGTTTTTAGGTTCATTCCAGAATTTTGCTACTTAATAAATTCCTGATGTCTTTCTTTTCTATATCTGAGTATTTCCTTAGAATACATTTCTAGACAGAATTTTCTGATGAAAGTGTAAGCTACATATTTCCAGATTGCCTTCCAGAATAGGAGCTGTTTTCAGTTTCTCCAGCAGTGTATAAGAAGACAACTATTTCTGATAAATATGGAGTATTCTTCCTTTTAAAAGCTCTCCTTGCTTGGAGGGGAAGGGAGGGAAGGAGGCCACAGGTCAGAGGACACACTGCTTCCCTGTTTCAGTGATGTAAAAGTTAGCTGTGTCTGTAAACGGCTTCCACTTCTGTGATTCCTTGCAGGGCATCATGGGTCTATATCGGGGCATGGCCGCCCCCATCATTGGGGTCACCCCCATGTTTGCCGTGTGCTTCTTTGGGTTTGGTTTGGGGAAGAAACTGCAACAAAAACACCCAGAGGATGTGCTCAGGTGAGTACTTTACAAGCCTGGAGGACTCGATGCTGTTCTGCCTGGTGTTGTGACACAGGTTAAGGGAAAGAACCTTGGCTGACAGGCAGTGGCTGTCCTCCTGGGTCCCCAGGGCTAGCTCCTGGTTGCTCCACGTGAGGGAGGTACTTGAGTTTTCCTTTGCCCTGTGAACCAAAAGGGAAAAAGAAAAACTCAGATCCCTCCCCACCCCCTTATTAGGTTGTCATAATTTCTTCTGTGAGGTAGTATCGCTTAACTCTACAGCATTGGGAGGTCTGAATGCTAAAATGTGTGTAAAATGCCATGAAGGTACCTGGTGCTGCAGTAATGACAGCAGCAGCCTTGTTTCCCATCACCTGGTTGGGAGAAGGGAAGGTTCCAACTTCTGTTTTACTTCATTTTTAAAAAAAATTATTTATTTACTTACTTACTTATTTTTGGCTGCATTGGGTCTTTGCTGCTTCACGCAGGCTTTCTCTAGTTGCAGCGAGAGTGGGCCACTCTTCATTGTGGTGTGTGGGCTTCTCATTGCAGTGGCTTCTTTTGTTGAGGAGCATGGGCTCTAGGCGTGCAGGCTTCAGTAGTTGTGGCACACGGGCTCAGTAGTTGTGGCTCTTGGGCTCTAGAGTGCAGGCTCAGTAGTTGTGGCAAACGGGCCTAGCTGCTCCGCAGCATGTGGGATCCTCCCGGACCAGGGCTCGAACCCGTGTTCCCTGCATTGTCCTGCAGCGGATTCCTAACCACTGCATCACCAAGGAAGCCCTTCATTTTAATAACATAATTATTTCAGATATTGGTTTCTCTGGGGTTTTTTAATTTTTAATTAATTAATTAATTAATTAATTTGGCTGCATTGGGTCTTTGCTGTTGCTGTGCACGGGCTTTCTCTAGTTGTGGCAAGCGGGGGCTACTCTTCTTTGCAGTGCACGGGCTTCTCATTGCGGAGGCTTCTCTTGTTGCGGAGCACGGGCTCTAGGCACACGGGCTCAGTAGTTGTGGTGTGCAGGCTTCAGTAGTTGTGGCATGCAGGCTCAGTAGTTGTGGCTTACAAGCTCTAGAGCGCAGGCTCAGTAGTTGTGGAGCACGGGCTTAGTTGCTCCGTGGCATGTGGGATCTTCCCGGACCAGGCCTTGAACCCGTGTCCCGTGCATTGGCAGGCAGATTCTTAACCACTGCGGCACCAGGGAAGTCCCTGGTTTCTCTGTTAAAGTGAAATAAATTAGTATATTTCCTTTCAGTAAACTTTAAGTTAGATTTGGGTATGAAGAGGCAGATGAGGCAGAATTATGAGTTCAGAATTTACAAAGTAGTTAATGAAAGCAGGCTTCTTGGGATGCAGGGGAATTCTGAGTTGAAACATGGGATGACAAGGCACACTCAGCCTGAGCTGTGCAGGCTGACAGCTCTTGGGAGGGGCTGCAGGCAGCACAGGACCCTGGCTAGGCTTGGGATTAGGAGCTCAAGGGAGGCAGCCCAGGGTGCCATGTGGTTGTTTTCTGTCACTACTTCAGGCCACAGCAGGCTGAGTAAGGGTCTGGACATAGATAGAAATGCTCATACTGTGAAACTCTATTTTTGGAGTCCTTGTGACCCTCTGAATGTGACCAGCTTCTATAAAAAGCTGCAGATGGCCCCAAACGTGGGTGTGTGGGGCTTCCTTTTGAAACTGTGTTTGACTGTTGGTAGTCCAAATGTCCTATGGACACATGTCCTCTCTGAGCACCTGGTCTTTTAGCTCATGTACCAGCTCACAAGGGCCATGCACAAGAACCCCCGTGGGGTCACTGCTAGTACTTCAGCCTGTCGGTTATTCCCTATACTATCGCGTCAGTCCTCAGAGAAGCACCCTTCCTGCTTAAGCAAAGGTTGAGACACTCAGGTCCCTGCCCCCATAATCCTGCAGTGCTCTGAATCCTGAATGTCAACCCTGCCACCTTCCCCTCCCTGCAGTAGTGTTTGGGGACAGTATGGAAAGGAACATTACCAGGACCTTGGGTCCAGCACTCACAGATGCTTCCCTCGTGTGGGGGTGAAGGGTGGCAGAATGGGCCACCCATGTAGGGTGTCTGCAGGGTACCCTGTGCACACACAGACCCTGTTCAGAGGAAAGTCCTTAGTCCCGGGAGATGGAGGTATGTCCAGCCTAAGGTCTGGGCATACATGGAAGAACAGATGTTGGTCTCATGAGGGGAAGTTTCATTGCTGAGAGGGCTTTTCTTGGGGACAGCAGTGTGAACTGAGACTGTAAAGGAGGCCATGCATGAAAGCAAGTCTCCTGACTGTTGAACAGTCAGCTTGTGTGCTGGGCTTGCATGCCTGAGGTAGTTGTGTGAGTTCCTGGAAAAAACAGGACCATTGAGACTGGTGCTCTTCCTGGAAGGAAGGACCCGAAGTGGATGTCTCCCTTTCCCCATTTGACATCTGTTCTCCAGGTTTTGGGCTCCTTGTAGGGTGGGACAGGCCTGAAGGCTCAGCTATCAGAGGCTTGGGGTTAGGAGGGGCCTGCGGCCCAGGCAAGAAAGGGAAGTTTTTCAACAACATTTGCTAAATTGTGGGGACACTGTTGAAATGCTAATTGTAGCTCTGTGCTCCACTGCCTCCGGACCAGTCTGGTATAGCTAATCTTAGAAAGAAAAGGAGATGCCAGAGGTGGGACAGACCGTGACGCCAGGAGCCTCCATTTCCTCCAAATATTCAGTGTGGTTCATTCTGTGAGGGCCATGGTGAGGATCCATATCTCTGGCCACTGGGGGACTATTCCCTGCATGGAAGGCCACAGGACCCATCATGTCTCTGGGTACCATCCCTGGCTGGGCCCTTCCCAGCATCTTACAACACATTCCTCACAACTGGCCTGGCTGCCCCTTAGCCTGTGGAAGTGGCCACAGCCGTTCCTCCGGCCTTGACGCCGTCCTTTGTGAATCTTGGCTTAAAATGTTCTCAGGCCCTTGGTGATCCAGAGAGGTGAGATTGGAGGGGAACTGGGGTTGACTGAGGTCTACATTCTGGATTAGAGGCTTTTTTCCCCAACAACCCTGAACTTTACAGATCAAGGCTCAGAGAGGCCTCGAAACTCGTCCATAGTCACTGTGCATGGCAGGCTGGGGAGGAAACTTCTCCCATGGGTGAGGCCATCTGAGTGTGCATGTGGGCCTCGTGACCAAGATCATATTGCTCTTGGCACTGAGACCCCTGCCTTGGGAAATTTGATGTCAGAATATACCTAGACCTTGGGTTTTGTGTGAAATATGCTTTATTTGTGCTGGACTTCTGCCCAGTCCAAGTACTTATTTTTTCTTTCAAAGTCCTCTTTGCTGGGATTGCCTCTGTTCTGGGTGGTTAGTCACAGGTTCTTGCCTCTTGTTTTTGTTTTCAATATAGCTACCCCCAACTATTTGCAGCTGGGATGTTATCTGGTGTATTCACCACGGGAATTATGACCCCTGGAGAACGGATCAAGTGCTTGTTACAGGTGAGGGTGTGATCTGGGGTGGGGGGATATGATTTGGGGGGAGGTGGCTAGCTTTTTCCATTGGGTATACAATTTTGTGTGGATGTTTATGTCCTTTCACCCTTTATAAAGACTTCAGGTCAGGTGTGCAAAACAGTTTCAAGGTTTTCAGGAACATGGAGGCAATCATAGTAGAATCAAGAATCAGGACAGTGTAACAAATCAACCACATGTCACACCTGTGACGGGTCAGCTCAGACTTATCCACCCTAATTAGCAGCTACTTCAGGAACTCTGAAAGATGAGTCATGTCTCATCAGAGGTGGAAGGGAGGCTGCTCCTGCCTAACATGTTATGTCTCTGCCATTTGCCCAAAGGCTCAGTGCCCTTAAAGTGTGTGGCTTGTTCCCAGGCCAAGGGTGTGAACTGACTGCCTGCCTTACCACACAGGGCTCCTTTTTCAAAAAGTGTTACTGCTTTTTTCTTCTAATGGCTGAAGCAATTTAACACACAGTCTTTGCTAGAAAAATTTTGGTAATGCAGAGAAGCACACAGAAAACAATGTGTTTATCACCCATGATACCACTCCACTGTTATGCTTTCTGTGTGAATTCTTCTAGTCTTTTTGGTAAACTTGTATTAAAAAAAGTTATCTTTTGAAATAAAATTGGGGTCACATATTGCAATAGTTTTGTAACCAGTTTTTTTCATTTGATATGTCACAATATTTTTGTGATTTTTTTTCTCAAGCGTCATTTTCTGTATTTTATTTCAATACATGGCTGTCATTTACCCAATAATACCTTATCTGGGGACATGACAAATTATATGCCATAGTGAAGATCTTTGTAAATAAGTCTCTGCATGTGTCCCTGATTATTTTCTTAGGATAAATGTCTAGACTTGAAATTAGTATGATTAAAGGTATGTACTTTTTTTTTAAGGTATGTACTTTTTAAAAAGGTTTTTAATGTATTCTACTAAATGGCCCTCCTATAAAAGTCTGTCATTTTCTATTCCTTTCAATAGTATAAGAGCTCTTACTTCCCAGCAGATTCTGTGGCATCTAATTTACAATCTCTGCTAGTCTGATAGGTGAAAAATTTGCATTGTTTTAATTTTTCTTGGTTTTAATTGTCAGTGAGGTTAATTTTTTTGATGCGTATTAGCTGTTTGTATTTTTCCTTTGTGAAATGCCTATTTGTGTTCTTTGCTCATTTGTTTGTTTTTCTGTTGACTTATAAAAGCTTTGGACATGTTTGAATTTATTATTTTATTTATTTATTTTTGGCTGTGTTGGGTCTTCATTGGAGCGCGGGCTCTCTCTAGATGCCGTGAGCAGGGGCTACTCTGTTGCGGTGCGTGGGCTTCTCATTGTGGTGCTTCTCTTGTTGCAGAGCACGGGCTCTAGGCACGTGGGCTTCAGTAGTTGCAGCACACGGGCTCAGTAGTTGTGGCACGCGAGCTCTAGAGCACAGGCTCAGTAATTGTGGTGCATGGGCTTAGTTGCTCTGCAGCATGTGGGATCTTACCGGTTCAGGGATCGAACCCGTGTCCCCTGCATTGGCAGGCGGATTCTTAACCCCTGCATCACCAGGGAAGTCCCCAATTTATTATTTTAAAAAATTTTTATACAATTTTTAAAGGTTACACTCCATTTACAGTTATTACAAAATATTGGCTGTATTTCCCAAGTTGTACAATACATCCTTGTAGCCTGTCTTACACCCAATAGTTTGTGCCTGTCACTCCCCTACCCCTAAAACCTTTGGACATATTAAGGTTATTAATTTCTTATCATATTTGGCAAGTCTTTTTCATGCTTTGCATTTGTCATTTAATTTTGTGCATTTTTTAAATTAAATTTTTTATTTTGAGATACTTGTAGATTCACATACAGTTGTAAGAAATAATACAAAGGGAAATAAAGAAATAAATAATACAAAAGGATCCCATGTACCCTTTACTCAGTTCTTCCACAGAGGTAATATATTGTAAAATTATAGTACAATATCACAACCAGAATGTTAACATTTTTACAGTCAAGATACAGAACAATTCCATCATGCCAAGGATCCTTCATGTAGCCCTTTAATAGCCACATTCACTTCCCGTACCCCACTCCAGTCCTTAACCACCCCAGCAACCACTAATCTGAACTCTATAAGCCTGTAATTTCAAGACTTATATAAATGGAACTATACAGTATGTAAACTTTTCAGATTGGCTTTTTCAACTCAACCTAATTTTCTGGAGATTCATACAGATTGTTGCATATATGAATAGTTCATTCCTTTTTAGTAATCCATGGTGTGGATGTACTACAAATATGTTTAACTTTTCATCCATTGAAGGACATCTGGGTTGTTTTCAGTTTTTGGCTATTATAAATAAAGATGCTATAAACATTCATGTACAGAGGTTTTTCTGAGAAAATCAGTCTTCATTTCTCTGGGATAAATGCCCAGGAGTATAATTGCTGAGTCATGTGGTAGTTGCATGTTTAGTGGGGTTTTTTTGGGTTTTTTTGGCCACACCGCACCAGCATGTGGAATCTTAGTTCCCCCATCAGGGATCAAACCTGTGTACCCTGAAGTGGAAGCGTGGAGTCTTAACCACTGGATCTCCAGGGAAGTCCCATGCGTGTTAGTTTTTAAAGAAACTACCAAACAGTTTTTTCAGAGTACCTATATCATTTTACATTTCCACCAGCAATGTATGAGTGATCCAGTTTCTCTGCATCCTCACCAACATTTGGTGTTGTCACTGTTCTTAATTTTAGCCATTCTGATAGGTGTGTAGTGATATCTCATTTTAATTTGTATTTTCCTAATAGCTGAAGATGTTGAACATCTTTTCCTGTGCTCATTTGCTATATGTATATCCTGTTTGGTGAAATGTTTGTTCATGTGTTTTGCCCATTTTCTAATTGGATTATTTGTTTTTTTATTATTGAGTTTTGAGAGTCCTTTATTCTAGATACTAGTGCTTTGTCAGATATGTGGTTTGCAAATACTTTCTCCCAGTCTATAGTTTGTCTTTTCATCCTCTCAACAGAGTCTTTTGAGCAAACATTTTAAATTTTGATAAAGTCCACTTTTTTCTTTTATGGATTGGGTTTTGGGTGTTTGGGGCATCAGGTCTTAAGAACTCTTTACCTAGCCTGCAATCCCAAAGATTTTCTTACATGTTTTTTTCCAAAAGTTTTATCTATAGTTTACATTTAAGTCTGTGACTCCATTTTGAGTTAATATTTGTATTATGTATGAGAATTAGGTCAGAGTTCTTTTTATTTTTTCTTTTCCCTAGGGCTGTCCAATTGCACCATACCATTTGCTGAAGAGACTTATCTTTCTTCCACTGAATTGTATTTGCATCTTTGTTAAAAATCAGTTGGGCATATTTGTGTGGGTCTACTTCTGGGTACTCTAGTTTCTTCCATTGATTAATGCATCTATCCCTTCACGAATACTACACAATCTTGATTAGTATAGCCATATACTAAGTCTTGAAATTGACTAGACTGATGCCTCCCACTTTATTCTTTAAAAAAAAAAAACGGGGACTTCCCTGGTGGCGCAGTGGTTAAGAATCCGCCTGCCAATGCAGGGGACACGGGTTCAAGCCCTGGTCCGGGAAGATCTCACATGCCGCGGAGCAACTAAGCCCATGCACCATAACTGCTCAGCCTCTGCTCTAGAGCCTGAGAACCACAACTACTGAACTCATGTGCCACAACTACCGAAGGCTGCGCTGCTTGACAACAGGAGAAGCCACCTCAATGAGAAGCCCCGCGCACCGCAACGAAGAGTAGCCCCGCTTGCCGCAACTGGAGAAAGCCCGCGTGCAGCAACGAAGACCCAACACAGCCAAAAATTAATTAATTAATTAAAAAAATGGTTCTAGCTATTCTAATTCCTTTGTATTGGATTGGCCAAAAAGTTCGCTCGGGTTTTTCCGTAACATATTACAGAAAACTTTTTGGCCAACCCAATATTTCTATGTAAATTTTAGGATAATTTAGAAAATTGAGAAAAATCTTGCTGAGATTATGTTAAACCTATAGGTCAATTTGGGTAGAATTAACACATTATTTTGAGTCTTCCAATACATGGACATGTTATATCTCTCCATTTATTTAGAACTTTAATTTCTTTCATCAGCAGTGTGTAGTTTTCAGCATATAAGCTCTTAATGTGTTTTCTTATATACCTAAGTGCTTCTCTCTTAATTTGCCTTTGTAAAATGGCATTGTAAATGGTATTATAATTTTAATTTTGTTGTTTACATTTTCATTGCTAGTTTGTAGAAATACAATCAATTTTTGTATGTTAATGTTGTATCATGTGAACCTTCCTGAATGCCCTTATTAATTCTAGGATTTTTTTTTTTTTGGTAGATTCCTTGGGATTTCCTATGTAGATAATCACGTTATTTGCAAATAGGGACAGTTTTATTTCTTCATTTCTAATCTGTTTACCTTTTATTTCCTTATTTCACTGGCTAGAATTTCCAGTACTGTGTTGAATAAGAGTGATGAGAGTGGATATTTTTGCCTTGTTCCCAATCTCATGGGGGAAGTATTCACTATTTCACTGTTAAATATGATGTTAGATGTAGTTTTTTGTTTGTTTAGTTTTTTTGGCTGCACCACCCTGCATGCAAGATCTTAGTTCCCCGAACAAGGATGGAACACGGTGCCCCCTGCAGTGGAAGTGCAGAGTCTTAACCACTGGACTACCAGGGAGGTCCCAGATGTAGTTTTTTTGATAGATGCTTTTTATCAAGTTGAGAAAGTTACCTCCTATTCCTCTTTTTCTGAGAGTTTTCTCATGAATGGATATTGACTTTTGTCAAGTTCTTCTTCTTCATTTATTAATGTGATCATGTGATTTTTCTCCTTCAACCTCTTATACAGTGAATTACATCAATTGATGTTTGAATCCTGAACCAATTTTGAATTGCTGGAATAAACCCCCCAACTTGGTCATAGTGTATAATTCTTTTTATATACTGCTGAGTTCTATTTTCTTATATTTTGTTAAGTATTTATGCATCTATAGTCATGAGAGATATTAGTCTGTCATTTTTTTTTCTGTCTTATCTTTGTCTGGTTTTGGTATCAGAATAATGCTGTCTTCATAAAATGAATTGGGAATTGTTCCCTCTTCTATTTTCTGAGAGGGATTATGTAGAATTGGTGTTAATTTTTCTGTAAACATTTGGTAGAATTTTATAGTGAAATCATATAGGCTTGGAGATTTTGGGGGAGGAATTATTAAATTATGAATTCAATTTCTTAATAGTTACAGGGCTATTCAAATTACTTATTTCATATTGTGAAAATTGTGGTAGGTTTTTTAAAAAATATTTTATTTATTTATTTATTTGGTTGTGCCAGTTCTTAGTTGTGACAGGCGGGCTCCTTAGTTGTGGCTTGCCAGCTCCTTAGTTGTGGCATGTGAACTCTTAGTTGCGGTTGCATATAGGATCTGGTTCCCTGACCAGGGATCAAACCTGGGCCTCCTACACTGGGAGCACGGAGTCTTATCCACTGTGCCACCAGGGGAGTCCCTGTGGTAGTTTTTGTTTTTGTTTTTTTATCTAAGTTGTCAAATGTGTGCGTGTAAAGTTGTTTGTAGTATTCCCTTATTGTCCTTTATACATTGGCAGATTCTGTGGTGTTATCTTCTGTTTTATTCCTGGTATTAATAATTTGTGGGGCTTCCCTGGTGGCACAGTGGTTAAGAATCCACCTGCTCATGCAGGGGACATAGGTTTGAGCCCTGGTCCGGGAAGATCCCACATGCCGCGGAGCAACTAAGCCCATGTGCCCCAACTACTGAGCCTGCACTCTAGAGCCGCGAGCCACAACTACTGAAGCCCTCGTGCCTAGAGCCTGTGCTCCTCAACAAGAGAAGCCACTGCAGTGAGAAGCCTGCACACCACAACGAAGAGTAGCCCCCGCTCGCCACAGTTAGAGAAAGCCCACGTGCAGCAGCGAATACCCAACACAGCCAAAAATAAATAATTAATTAATAAAAAAATAATAATTTGTGACTTCTCTCTTTTTTTTCTTTGTCAGCCTCACTTGAGGTTTGTCAGTTTTATTGATCTTTTCAAAAAAGATTTTTCTTTCTTCTTTTTTTTTTTTTTTTTTTGGGCCGTGCCACGCGGCTTGTGGGATCTCAGTTCCCTGAACCCAGGCCACAGCAGTGAAAGCCCAGAATCCTAACCACTAGGCCACCAGGGAACTCACCTCATTGATTTTCTTTACTGTCTTTCTGTTTTCAATTTCGTTGGTTTTTGCTTGTTTTTTAATTATTTCCTTCCTTTTGCTTGTTTTGGTTTTTTTTTTTTTTAGGTGTTTGAGGTGCAAGCTTAGATTATTGTTTTGAGGCTTTTCCTCTTTTCTAACATATGCAGTCAGTGCTATAAAGTTTCCTCTCAGCCCTGCTTTAGCTGTGTCCCACAAACTTCAATATATTTTAATTTTCAGTCAGTCCAGTGTGTTTTCTTTCTTTCTTTCTTTTTGCTGTGTCGGGTCTTAGTTGCAGCATGCAGGATGTTTTAGTTGTGGCATAAAAACTCTTAGTTGTGGCATGTGGGATCTAGTTCCCTGACCAGGGGTTGAACCCAGGCCCCCTGTATTGAGAGCACAGAGTCTTAGCCACTGGACCACCAGGGAAGTCCTAGTTCAGTGTGTTTTCTAATTTCCTTTGAGACTTCCTTTTTTAATTACTTAGGAGAGTGTTGTTCAGTTTTCAAGAGTTGGAGATTATTGATTTCTAGTTTGAGTCCATTGTGATTGGAAAACATATTCTGTATTATTTACATTCTTTTAAATTTCCTGAGGTTTATGGCCTTGGATATGGTTTATCCCGGTACATGTTCCACGGGCATTTGAAAAGAACGTGTGTTCTGCTGTCATTTGGTGGAGTAATCTATAAATGTCAATTATATCCTGTTGGTTGATGGTGTTGTTGAGTTCTTCTCTATCCTTGATGATTTTCTGTCTAGTTGTTCTACCTATTTGTTGATGGAGGAATTTGAAATCTCCAACTGTAATTGTGAGTTTGTTTGTTTCTTCTTTCAGTTGTATCAGTTTTGCTTCACATAGTTTGCAGCTTTTTTGTTTAATGTATACACATTTAGGATTGCTATGTCTTCTTGGTGGATTGGCCCTTTTATCACTATGTAATGTCCCTCATTATTACCATTATATAATATCCCATATTTTTGCTTACTATGTTCTTCCTTCCTTCCTGATGTTCCAGGATTCCTTCTTTTAGAGTTTCTTTTCTATTTAAAGAACTTCCTTTAGCCATTCTTTTGGGGAAGGTCTGTGAATGACAAAGTCTCTCAGTTTTCCTTCATCTAAGAATGCCTGATTTCCCCTTTATTCCTGAAGAATATTTTCACTTGACATAGGGTTCTGGGATTACAGTTCTTTTCTCTTTCTTGCTTTTTTTTTTTTTTTTTTTTTTTTGCGGTACGCGGACGTCTCACTGTTGTGGCCTCTCCCGTTGCGGAGCACAGGCTCCGGACGCGCAGGCTCAGCGGCCATGGCTCACGGGCCCAGCCACTCCGCGGCATGTGGGATCTTCCCGGACCAGGCCACGAACCCGTGTCCCTTGCATCAGCAGGCGGACTCTCAACCACTGCGCCACCAGGGAAGCCCGTTTTCTTTCTTTCTTCTTTCTTTCTTCCTTCCTTCCTTTTTTTTTTTTTTTTTTTGCGGTACGTGGGCCTCTCACTGCTGTGGCCTCTCCCACTGTGGAGCACAGGCTCCGGACGCGCAGGCTCCGGACGCGCAGGCTCAGCGGCCATGGCTCACGGGCCCAGCCGCTCTGCAGCACATGGGATCTTCCTGGGCTGGGGCACGAACCCGCGTCCCCTGCATCGGCAGGCGGACTTTCAACCACTGCGCCACCAGGGAGGCCCTCTTTTCTTTCTTTAGTTGCGTTGGGTCTTCGTTGTTGCATGTGGGCTTTCTCTAGTTTCGTCAATCGGGGGCTACTCTTCGTTGCGGTGTGCGGGCTTCTCATTGCGGTGGTTTCTCTTGTTGCAGAGCTTGGGCTTTAGGCACGCGGGCTTCAGTAGTTGTGGCACGTGGGCTCAGTAGTTGTGGCTCACAGGCTCTAGAGCACAGGCTCAGTAGTTGTGGCACACGGGCTTAGTTGCTCCGCGGCACGTGGGATCTTCCTGGACCAGGGCTCAAACCTGTGTCCCCTGCATTGGCAGGCAGATTCTTAACCTACAGTTCTTTTCTTTCAGCTCCTGAAAGCTACTGTGCCCCTTCCTTCTACCCTCCCTGGTTTCTGCTGTCATTCTAATTGTTTTTTTCAATAGGCAATGTGTTATTTTTCTCTGGCTACTCTTACACTTTTTTCTTTGTCTTTAGTTTTCAACTAAGTTCACTTGTGATGTGTTGTGGCATGGATTTATTTGGGTGTATTCTGTTTAGGGTTCGCTCAGCTTCTTAAATCTATATGTTTATGTTTTGCCAAGTTTGGGAAGTTTTCAGCAGTTGTTTCTTTGAGTACTTTTTCAGTCCTACACTCTTTTCTCCTCTTCTTCTGGGACTGTAAGGACACAAATATTAGATTTTCTGTTACAGCCCCAGGGGTCCCTGAGGTTCTGTTCAATTTGTTTCAGTTTGTTTTCTTTCTGTTGTTCAGATTGGGTATTTTCCATTCATTGTTCTGTCTTCTAATCCTGATTTTTTTTTCCTCTCTCCCCTGTATTCTGCTGTTGAACGAGCCATCCACTGAGCTTTTTTATTTTCTTTTTAATAAATTTATTTATTTATTATTTATTTTTGTCTATGTCAGGTCTTCACTGCTGCACACCAGCTTTCTCTAGTTGTGGCGAGTGGGGGCTACTCTCATTGCAGTATGCAGGCTTCTCATTGTGGTGGCTTCTCTTGTTGCAGAGCATGGGATCTAGGTGCTTGGGCTTCAGTAGTTGTGGCACTCGGGCTCAGTAGTTGTGTTGCATGGGCTTAGTTGCTCTGCAGCATGTGGGATCTTCCCGGACCAGGGCTTGAACCTGTGTCCCCTGCATTGGCAGGCGATTCTTAACTACTGCACCACCAGGGAAGTCCCCACTGAGCTTTTTATTTCGGTTGTATTTTTCTTTTTTTTTTTTCTTTTTTTTTTCTGTACGCGGGCCTCTCACTGTTGTGGCCTCTCCTGTTACGGAGCACAGGCTCCGGATACGCAGGCTCAGCGGCCATGGCTCACGGGCCTAGCCACTCTGCGGCATGTGGGATCTTCCTGGACCGGGGCACGAACCCGTGTCCCCTGCATTGTCAGGTGGACTCTCAACCACTGCGCCACCAGGGAGGCCCTTGGTTGTATTTTTCAATTCTATAACTTCCACTTGGTTCTTCCTCATATCTTCTATTTCTGTGCTGATATTTTGTTTATTTGCTGTGGCTTTCTAATTTTTTTAATCTGTTTCAAGCATATTAATAATTACTCATTGAAGGATTTTTACAATGGCTGGTTTAAAATCTTTGTCAGATAATTCTAACATCTCTGTCATCTTGGTATTGGCATCTATTGCTTCTTTTTTCTTTCAGTTTGAGATCTTCCTGGGTTTGGACATGCTGTGTGATTTCCAGTTGGAACCCGGATATTTGCATACTTTATTGAGATTCTAGATCCTATTTAATCTTTCCATTTTAGTTGGCTTTCTTTTTCTTTTTTTTTTTTTTTTTTTTTGTGGTACGCGGGCCTCTCACTGTTGTGGCCTCTCCCGTTGCAGAGCACAGGCTCCAGACGCGCAGGCTCAGCAGCCACGGCTCACGGGCCCAGCCGCTCCGCGGCATGTGGGATCTTCCCAGACCGGGGCACGAACCCGTGTCCCCTGCATTGGCAGGCGGACTCTCAACCACTGCGCCACCAGGGAAGCCCTAGTTGGCTTTCTTTGACACCACTCCAGTAGGAAGGGAGGGATGCTGCCTCATTACTGCCAAGTGGAAGTGGAAGTCTAGGTGACCCACTCGACCTCTGTTGACACTTGAGGGTGGGGCACTTCTTTTTACTGCTGGGTGGATGTGGGAGTTCCAGTGTCTCTACTGACACCACAGGACAGGAGGGTGATGGTTACAGGCTCTCAGGGATGAAAGTCCTTATTCTGTACTTGGCCTTTTCTGACTCCACCCAGGTAGCATGTTGGGTACCTTGTTACAGCCCTGCGAAGGTGGAAGTCTGGGCTCCCCACAGGGTCTTTGCTGGTGTGGATGAGGGTGAGGCCACAGTTTTTTCTATGGTGTATGGCTGGAGTAGAGTGTTTTTTGTCTAAAGGTTTTCTGTCTTTCTAGGCTGTTCCTTTTCTGGTCCTTTGTCTAGAGAATGCAGGCTTTTGTTGAGGCTTCTTTTTGATCTGTGTTTGTTGGTATTCCTGGATTGCCAGTTTCTTCTGCTTTAAGTCTGAGATATATCAAAAAAGAAAATCCAGGGGACTCACTACTGTGTCATTGCTTAAGTCCCAAGGTCCCTAGCCAGTCTGCTGCTTCTCTCCAAACTTTCAGAGTCCTCTTATATTTGTTTAAAACAAATAATGTCTAGAGTTTTTTGTTGTACTTAGCAGGAGGATTGGGAAAATACTTCTTAGACGTCTGTATATTGCTTTTGAGTTAGGGAATGTTTGTTTTCAGTAGCCTTGTCCCTTAGTCTTTTCCATCATGGCTTCTTCCATCTCTTTTATGCCTGAAGCCCTTTTCTGCTCCTAGATGAGACAGTCCCCATCCATATTCTTCCCTTGCACTCCTCCACTCTGCTGGGTTACTACTTTGTGACTCTCTTCTCTTCTCAAACCCCTACCCTCTCAGGAGATGACCTGGCTTTTTAAATTATTATTATTAATTTATTTATTTATTTTTGGGTGCGTTGAGTCTTCGTTGCTGCACGTGGGCTTCCTCTAGTTGCGGCAAGTGGGGGCTACTTTTCGTTGCAGTGCGCGGGCTTCTCATTACGGTGGCTTCTCTGGTTGCAGAGCATGGGCTTTAGGCGTGCGGGCTTCAGTAGTTGTGGCATGTGGGCTCAGTAGTTGTGGCTCATGGGCTCTAGAGCGCAGGCTCAGTAGTTGTGGCGCACAGGCTTAGTTGCTCCACGGCACGTGGGATCTTCCCGGACCAGGGCTCGAACCCGTGTCCCCTGCACTGGCAGGTGGATTCTTAACCACTGCACCACCAGGGAAGTCCCCTGGCTTTCTACTTCACTGAGAAAACTGAAACCACCAGAAGAGGACTTTACCAGATGCCCTCCACTGCCTCCACTCCCCCACTGGCATCTAACTACATCTGTGGCTGCCTGGCTACTTCCACCACAAATGGCCCATGCTTCTGTTTGACCCCACATCCTATCCCCTCTTGCCCATCCAGAGACCTTGCTTCAACAATCAACAATTCTTTCTCTCTCCTTCAGCATCAGTTTTTGCTCTCCAATGGATTGTTCTCTTCAGCAATAAAAGCATAAACATGCTTGTTTTTTCACCTTAAAAATACAAACTTCTATTTTACCTTCCACATCTATTTCTGTGCTTCCTGTCTTTGCTCCCCTTTACATCAAAAACTCTTTGAAAAAGTTTTCTGTTTTTTTTCCTACTCTTTGTCTCTAGTCCCCCTTCTCTAATTGTCAAACCCACATCAGACTGGCTTTTGCCTCACAACTCCAACAAAAGTACTTTTGTCAAGGTCACCAGTGACCTTTTTTTAAAAAATATTTATTTATTTATTTTTGGCTGCATCGGGTCTTAGTTGCAGTGTGCGGGCTCTTTGTTGCGGCACACGGGCTTCTCTCTAGTTGCGGCAGGTGGGCTTAGTTGCCCCGTGGCATGTGGGATCTTAGTTCCCCAACCAGGGATTGAACCCGCGTCCCCTGCACTGGAAGGCAGATTCATAACCACTGGACCACCAGAGACGTCCCACCAGTGACTTTTACACTAAATCCAATGTTCAGTTCTTGGGCCTGGACATTGATCCATTTTGGTCCATCAACAGAATTGGACTCAGCTGGTCCCCCATCTTCCTTGAAGATCTATCTTCACTTGACTTCTCTCCTGACTTTCCTCCTACCTACTTGGCTGCTCCTTTTCTATGTCCATTGTTGGTTTATCCTCATCTTCTCAATCTTTTAATGTTCATATGCACAAGGCTCAGTCATATTACACTCATCTCATTGATGATTTCTTCTTGTCTCATGACTTTTAGCCACCATCTGTATAATAATGATTTTCCAGTTTATGTCTCCAACTCAGACTTTTCCTGAACTCTGGACTAGTTTATCCAATATTTCCGTTGGATGCTAGTAGGCACCTCAGAGTCACCATGTGCAAAACTGAACTCCTGGTCTTCCTCTATACCTGCTTTACCTACAACCTTCTGTAGCTCGGTTGGTGGCAATACCATCTGTCTAGTTGTTCAGCCCTAAAACCCAGGAGTTCTCCTAGATTGTACACTTTGTCTCACTGTACATATCCCATTTGTTGAACAGTTAAGCTGGCTTTCAACATATCACAAATCTATCCTGTCCCATCACCTCCATTGCAACTACATTGCTCCAGGTCACCTTCAGCACTGGCCTGGATGACTGTGAGGGCCTCCCCACTTGTTTCCCTGCTTACATTCTATACCACACATAACAGTGAGAAAATTCTGTTAATATGTCAATTCCATGCCCAGTCCTCTTTGGCCCCCCAGGTCACTGTGAGTCAGCTCCAGCATCCTCTGATAACATGGGCCTCTGTGCCATTCCTCAGATACACCAGGCTCACATGTGCTGGGATCATCTGGGGAAGTTTATATTTTTTAAAAAGCCATTGATGTTCAATTGACATTGTCTTAAATTTATTATTTTTAGAAAAATTGACATCTTCCTGATTGAAAACTTTTCCTAACCAGAACTATGACTCTCTTTTTATTTACCTCTTCTTTTATGTCCCTTGGAAAGGTTTTAGAGTTTTATTTGTGCAAATCCTATTGCTTGATGCACATATATTTTATTGCTTTTTTCTTCCTTAGAACATTCTTTATTCCTTAAACAAGTCACACCTCCTGTGATTTCATTGGAAAAACAGAAACTGGAAGAAGTATTTCTGTAACTTTATCAGAGGAACACACATCAGTGTATTTAAAGGAATGCTTAACTTGAGTTTAGACATGTAAATCAGTTTAGGAGACATTGTGTACTATCTAGCGTATTCAAGTTTTGCTACTTGAAAGTTGACTATGAATTGATTTTTCTACCTTAATTTAACTAATAAATTTCTAGTCATACCTATTATATTCCTGGCAAGGGGCTAGAGATATCATGATCAACAAGGCCACGTTTTTGCTCTTGGGAATCTCATAGACTGGATTTTCTTCTTCAGTACAAGCGAAGCTCTATAAAAAGAGCTAGTTTAAGACATTGCAGATTTCATGAAGGTAGGCACTCACCTTAAAGAATAGCCTTTAAAACTCTTGAGTCCACGCAGTTATTTTTCTTGTACTCATTGAAGTTATTAGGTACCTGATAAAAAATACCGAGAGGTTGCACGGTAAGGAATATTTCACCTAAATATGCAATATTAGACCAATGAACATGGACTCTCATATTTCTAGCATTATGGAGAGTTCTGGGTTAGGTGCAGGTGCCCCTTCAAGAAAACTTGATATTAATGTTTCAGTATCAGCAATAAAACAGCACTTCATGTGTTACTTATAAAGGAAGATTTATTACCTTCATATCCTCTTAATAATGTATTTCTTCCTTTTATCAGGTATAATCTCATACCACAGCCCTTTGGCCTTAAAGAGTAATTTAATTTTCTTAGTTAAGAAAGCCTTTTAAGCCTTTATTGCTATATATTTTTTATTTTAACATCTTTATTGGAGTATAATTTTTTTTTTTTTTTTTTTTTTGCGGTACGCGGGCCTCTCACTGTTGTGGCCTCTCCCGTAGCGGAGCACAGGCTCCGGACGCGCAGACTCAGCGGCCATGGCTCACGGGCCCAGCCGCTCCGTGGCATGTGGGATCTTCCCGGACCAGGGCACGAACCCGCATCCCCTGCATCGGCAGGTGGACTCTCAACCACTGCGCCACCAGGGAAGCCCTGGAGTATAGTTCTTTATTGCTATTAGAATGGGATTCTTTTCCATTATTTTTCAACTAGTTATTGTTGGTATGTACAAAAATTTATTGGACTTATATATTTATTTTGTAAGTGTTTCTCCTTGGAACTATTAAATCTGAACTCTCTTTCCAGCTTTAACTACTCTTTGGTTGATGCCCTTGTGTGTTCGGATTCCTCTTGACTCTGTACTTGCTGTGGATCCTACATGGGCCTGTCTTTCTCTCAGATCTTTTGTGGGATACCTCCTGCCTGCCCTCAAGCTCTTGGCTCTTAGGCCCTGGAGCCCAGAGACTAGGATAGGGGGCCTCTCCTTGGCCCTCTCCTGGCTCTACACAGGACCTCTATCCAGGCATTTAGAGCTCTGAATACAATTTCCAGTTCACCTTCTTTTAACCAAGCTTCATGATCTGTTAGAGCTTGGAGTGGATTTAGTAGTCAATGGATATTTGTTGAAGGAATAAGTGATTGACTGAAGTATTTGTCTCCTCCTTTCTAGACTGCCAACTAGCTTTTTTTATTTTTTATTTTTCCAACTAGCTTTATTGGGAATGCTCTTGTATTTGGGAACTTATTTTTCAACTTATTTTCCAACTCCTCTGTTGATTTGTTTTTCTAGTCAATGTGTGTATATTTTGTCATATATTCACCTAGCCTTATTTCATAGTAACTTCCACCAATATTGTACATTCTAAATAACTATCGATTTGACAATGATAGTTATATTATTTCATTGGTCTAATGCATAATGACCACTCCCACACTCACTATGTAATCTTCTGTAACCTGCTAGGTTTGTTGACTTTGATGTTGCTGTTGCTGACTTGATGACTCTTTCCTCCCTCTCAGATTCAAGCTTCTTCAGGGGAGACCAAGTACACTGGTCCCTTGGACTGTGCAAAGAAGCTATACAAGGAGGCTGGGATCCGAGGCATCTACAAGGGGACTGTGCTCACCCTCATGCGAGGTAACCTTTGAGGCCCTCCATCTGAGGTGATTTGCCACAGGGGGTCTTGCCTGGATCTCCCGATGAGCCTTGGCACCATACATGCCACAGCTCTGACAGGGCCGGCACTGTGTGTCCTGGGTTTTAGGCCATCTTACCTCTGGCCAGCAGGGGCACACATGAGGATGGAGGGACCCTCCATCCTTCTGATAGGCTGGCCCTCAAGGATAGAAATCATGAGCGTGGCAGTCGGAGGGGAGTAGCAAGCGGAAATCGTGGCTGGAGGGATGAGTGGGAAGAAAGAATGACTTAGGAGCAGTGGAGCTCTTTTTGGCTTGAGAGGCATGTCCTATTGGGGTGGCAATAGAAGAGGCAGAGACAGCTCTACCCTTGTCCTGAGATGACAGCTTGGAGGAAGGCCAGATGTTAGCTCTGGTTATAACTGCTTGGAGTGGGCATATTAGTGGGGACCACTCAGAGGGCCTTTGAAGATGAAATAATGCAGTGCATGTTAGCACTCACTCACACCATGCTCACCCCAGAGCAGCATCTGATCACTGCAAAGTGATTATTGCAAATAGGAAGTGCTGCTGAGGAGCTTCTCAGGAAACCTTCAAGGGTCCAAAGCCAAGCTTGGTTCTTCTAAGATCAGGAAATCTGTGAGAATTTTATATCATTTAATTTACCTCTTTCTTGCCACTAACAGATGTTCCAGCCAGTGGGATGTATTTCATGACATATGAATGGCTGAAAAATATCCTCACTCCAGAGGAAAAGAGGTGAGGAGAACAGAAGAACTTAGAAGCCACTTTGCCCAATCATGGGTAGGTTGCCCTTTCCTGTTAGTGGATCTGAAGGCAGAAGTGGGACTTACTTCTGTCTCCATGTCCACTTTCCTATTGTTGCTGCTGAGGCCCAGCTAATACTAATACCCTTTACCCTGTGCCTCACCCGGTGGAGGAAGTGTTTGAAACAAGTGCATGAGACCTCCTTCAACGAGTGGCAGCTGCCATGTCACAGGAGCTTTGGCCTTGGACCTCCTCCCTCCAGCCAGTTTCTCCCTTCTGTGGCTTCCCTGTCTGCACAGGAGGGATGGTCTGAACACCACTCTCACAGCCTTTGTCTGACTGGGGCTGTTTGGTATTCTGCAGTGTCAGTGATCTCAGCGTGCCTCGGATCCTGGTGGCTGGGGGCATCGCAGGGATCTTCAACTGGGCTGTGGCAATCCCTCCAGACGTACTCAAGTCCCGCTTCCAGACTGGTTAGTAGAGGAGAGTGGGGTAGATGGGGTTGGAGTGGGTCCCAGAACTGGCTGCCCCTGTGGTACAGAGTTCTTAAGGCCCTAGGGATACTGACTCTCCACAGTAGCACTCAGCATCTGTCTGGCCAACATTCTCCCTTGCAGTCATTTGTGTTCTAGGAATGCTAGACTCATTTTCTTTTTTTTTTTCTTTTTTTTTTTTTGTGGTACACGGGCCTCTCACTGCTGTGGCCTCTCCTGTTGTGGAGCACAGGCTCCGGATGCGCAGGCTCAGCGGCCATGGCTCACGGGCCCAGCCGCTCCGCGGCATGTGGGACCTTCCCGGACTGGGGCATGAACCTGTGTCCCCTGCATCGGCAGGCGGACTCTCAACCACTGCGCCACCAGGGAAGCCCCTAGATTCATTTTCTTGTCAGCGTAAACATAAAATAAGTGAGAGAAGGACTTCCCTGGCAGTCCAGTGGTTAAGACTCCCTGCTTCCACTGCAGGGGGCACAGGTTCAGTCCCTGGTCGGGGAACTAAGATCCCATGGTCCGTGCAGCGTGGCCCCCAAAAAAAAATAGTAGAGAAGAAGTCAAATCAACCTTCCTTCCCTCACATGAGCAGAAGGACTGTTTCATTCTTCATTCCCTTCTCCACTCCCTTGGCACCAGTAATCCAGACATTTGTATCTGTTTGTCCCAAGGTGAACTGTGTTGTCTGTGGACTAGTCCCAGATGACCTGCAAGGTGTCCTCTCGCTGGTGCTGTGGCCCTGCAGGAAGATTTGACTACAATATTGTCCCCATGTAGGTCACCATGGTCAGGTCAGGAAGCTTCCTGAAGGCTTAACAGTTGCTTTCTGCCCACAGCACCTCCTGGGAAATATCCTAATGGCTTCAGAGATGTGCTGAGGGAGCTGATCCGGAATGAAGGAATCACATCCTTGTATAAGGGGTTCAATGCAGTGATGATCCGAGCCTTCCCAGCCAACGCGGTGAGTGACTGGCAGGGGCTGTGCTTTCCCTTTGGGGCTCAGAGCAGGGTGCAGGTGGGCTGACTTTTGCTTGCTTCTGGGATTGAATTGGGGGCTCAGTTTTTCCAAATCCCACCCTCAGTCAGAGCCTCCTTATTTGTTCCCTTTCCTGAAGCTGTCAGGAAGATTTGCCTTTGTGATTCTCTGAGGTGAGGAGCTTTGATTTCCTGGCCTGGCCATCGGAAGTGGGCAGTTGTGGGACATGCATTTTCTTTCCCTTTTAGGAATGAGAAAGCATAGCTTGATTCCGTGACCTGGGGTGGGAGATTAGGAAGGGGTTTTGGTCCTGACAGGGCCAGTCAAGCACAGTGCTGGGGTCTCTGTGAATAGTCACAACTCCTGTTGGCTTTTCTCTTCCTTCCAACCCCTTCTCAGGCCTGTTTCCTTGGCTTTGAAGTTGCCATGAAGTTCCTTAATTGGGCCATGCCCAACTTGTGAGGCTGAAGGCTGCTCAAGGCTTCAGGATGCTGGAAGCTGTCATCGAGGAGGAACAGTGGGCAGGACTAGGCTGTCCTGAAGTGTGAGGGGAGGGGCATGGTGGGATGTGAGCTCTGTGCACGGACTCACAATGGTTGAGACCATTGTCTTAATGACATCCTCTTCCTGGTATAATTTGCTATTTTGCAACTTGAATCCACTCTTGTCAATTTAAGGGATCTCATGAGGATTTGGAGGTGGAGTAAGTAGCTTCTAGACCAGATGCTACCTGTGGCCAGAGTGCTGTCTACTAGTTGACCACTGGCCCTACTACACCCAAAATACTCCTCGAGAAAGAGGGAATCTCACCCTCACACTGGAGACACTATGCATGTTTTCAGCCATCTGACCAGGAACTGGGGCCTTCTTTGATCCCTAGCCAGGAACACTCACCAGATTTCCAGGGTATCATCTAATCCTGGCCTGCACGTGGGAATGTGGGCTTGAGGCCCACATCTGTCTGTCCAAGTGGACTGAGCAAATGTGCCTAGGGGCAGATAGCCTGTTAACAGTCAGGTTTTGTTTTTTTTTTAATGCATGCACGTAATCAAAATTAAAACTAGAGTAGCCTAATTTCCAGGAGTAGGTGGAGAGCTTTCCCTCCTACACAGTGAGGAGGAGAATTTTGAACCAACAGTCCCAGCTTGCTAGGGTAAGTGAGAAAGCCCAGGGTGTAGGAAGGCTCTTTTTGCACACTCTTTTCTCATGAGAGCGCCCTATTTTAACAGGAAATAAATATTGTTTCTAATTTTTGTATTGTGTGAAATTTTTTTCTTTTGATTCTGGGTAATTTCAGCAAGCAGCCTCTGTGGCCTTGGTGGAGGCTGTTAGGGATCCAGTATCCTTCCCTGGTTCTTCAGGCAGGGGTTCTAGCAAGAGAAAGAGGAGGAAGTTTTGGCCAGCCCAGCCTTCCCTGACTGCCCCAGCTCCAGCTGCTGGAGGGTGAGGTGGGGTGGGCTGGGATGGGGCAACTTGATTGGTAACTGTTCCCATAGCTCTCAGTGCAAGCCTGGCATGCAGGCCCCCACAGGGCCGAGCCTGCAGCCCATCCCTTCATTCCTTCACCTCTCTCCCCTCAGCCATGTGTGTCTTAGCTAACGGATGGAGAGTCAATTGTTCTAAAAGGCCAAAAGCAATCCTGAGTTTTCATATGCACTTTGGGGTCACTGTGTGATCTGATGTCTGGAATTACTAATCAGGCTGATGATGATGACCAGGTGCAGCTGGAGGAGGTGAGGGAGTCAGAATGGAGAATCACAAGCTAGTCTGTCCTTGGCTGGGGGAGGGAGAGGCTACCAGAGCTGGGCTTCTCTGGTGGTGTCCCATCTGGCAGTCACAGTTCTGGCGCTTCCCGCCTCACTGCAGCTGCACAGAGATCCTTGGACTTTGGCGTTAGAGCTATCACTCAGTGTAAATGGGTGAGAGGGGAAGGGACCCACCCCCATCTGGGAGTGGGTGTGGCCAACCCGGCTGGAAGCTGAAGATTTGGGGGTTTAAGGACGGAGGATTTATTTCTGGGAAGATATTTCTGGATGATGGTCAAGTAAAAAAATAACAGTTTTAGGGATGAAAATTGTGTGCACTCTGCCTGGGAAGATTAATTCAGTGTTATGCTTTTCCCCTCTCATGCTGCAGGATATCTTTGTTTAATCTCTCACTGATTTGGAGATGGCCACATATGTGTCTCCTGGAGCTCTTCTAGGTGCTGCCCAGTCCTTGAGACAGTCCTGAAACCTCGGCCTTTTCCCGGAAGCTCCTGTGAGTGCATTTGCATTCTAACCAAATGCCAGCCATTCCCATGGCTCAGGATCACTTTTACAGCCTCTGCTTCTGGATAATTTACCCTTTGAAACAGCTTCCATTTTAAAATGGAATATTTTGATTCCTTAATATTAGTGGTGGTAGATTCTTCTACTCCTTTGGGTATTCAATAGATGTTAAGTCAAATGAGGAAGTGCCTGGAGGCATATTTGTGAAGGGAGCAGAGCAGATGGTGAGTAACTCCCTCCTGGCTGGCACTTTGTTTATGATGCACTTTGAAATGCCACCTGTTCCTGACATATCTCTTCTCTCCCTGACGGGGGGTACGGGTAGGGGAGAGATTGGGGCCCTCCCAAGCAATTTCTCGGACTGTCACAGACAGCCTTAAGTAGAAGCCAGTGATTGTTACAACAACCAGCCAGTGATAACAGCCTCATCCAGGCACAAAGAAGAGTATAATTGGGTCAGAGGTAAAGGACAGAGGGCAGGTTGTTTTAACCTCAGCCTATTAGAAGCAATAGTAGCACCATTTCTGCTGTAAGGTCATAGCATCTCTACCCACAGTTCTTTCACCACAATTCTTTTGAGGCTAGAACCCCTTACTCGTTTTCCAGTCGCTTCATGGATTCATTCTCATCTCTTTACCCCATGTAACTCAGTGTTTAATGGGTAGGGATTTATACCCCCATTTTCAGATGTGGAAGCCAAAGCTCAGACAGGGTAAACTGATCTACCAAGATCATTGGCAAATTGATAACAGAGTGTGGACAATAGAGTGGTGTCTGGGTGTCCACAGGCCTGAAGAAAGGCTTGTGATGCTATCAGAGGCTGTCCTCAGACTGCTTGACCTAAACTCCAAGAGGCCTGTCTGTACTGTAGGGTCAAAGCCCAGGCAGCTGGCCTGTGAGTCAGGCTAGGGGTGGCACACAGAGTCCCAGCAGGCACTGGGAAGGCCCCAGGGCCAAGTGCTCGCTGAGTGCTCCTTTTTCTGCTTTCTTTGCTCTAGTCAGCATGCAGGCCTGTAGCTCTCCAGCTAGGCTCTCCCTTGCTTCCCAGGTTCTGTCCTTGCCCTGAGATGTCTAGAGGCAGACCCTAGGTCCACTGCAGAGACTGACACTTTCTCAGGACGGTGTCCCGGGGAGGGGCTGGCTCTTAGGTGCAGAAATAGGCAGCCCAGGAATTAACTGCTCCCTTGAGCATGGACGCTTGTTAAAATAACTGGACCAAAGGCAGTGGCCTCATGGGGGCGGCATTATGAAGGCTGAAATACGGCTTGGGTTAGGGCAGAGGAAATATAGCCCACTTCCCCACTCCCCCCTGTCCACTAGAGGCTAATGGACACTTCTAAGGCAAAATAGAAACTGATGGTGGTACATAATAAACATCCTGGTAGGACTGGACCAGGGAGCTGGCATGTAGAGGTGGTCAGGTGACCAACGAGTCCCAGGAGATGGGTGGGGGACTGGAGGGGCATAGAGAAGCAGCCCCTTTGGGCAGAGGTGTTCCTGCTGGGGCGGAGTCCCCCACATAGGTAGAGGGCATCAGAGGGCAGAAAGTGTGTAAACCAGGGGGCCTGGGCCAAGATCAGGCTGTCTTCCAGAGAAGTCTGGGGGAGTATGGGCATCTACCTTCTTCCTGGAAGGAGAGGAAAAAAACCTTTTAAATAATAAACCTGTCAAGAGTACATGAAACGGGGAGGGGGAGGAATAAATTGGGAGATTGGGACTGACATATACACACTACTATATATAAAATAGATAATAAGAACCTGCTGTATAGCACAGGGAACTCTACTCAATACTCTGTAATGGCCTATATGGGAAAAGAATCTTAAAAAAAAAAAAGTACATGAAACAACTGTTTCATTGGAAATAGCAGCTGGTACCCTACCCACATTCATTTTCACCAGACTTACTGCTGTTGGACTAGACATGTGCCCCACCTGTGTTACTCAGCACAGTTGTGAACACTTCTGAGAACTGGCGCCATCGTGTTCATGTCTGCCTGAGGTTGGTGGTGTGACAGTCTGTGCAAGATGATGACTACATGCTGGGTAGTGAGTAGGACTGGGGTAGGCTGAGCGCCTGTCAGGGCTCTAGGGCCTCCTTTTCTCTACCGTGGACGCTGTATTTCTCTTGCTTTCGAGGGTCTCTGCTCTTGACCTTTTCTGCCCACCATTACTTGCTGTTGGCAGCTGTTTCCCGGTTACTGGCTGCCTGTGGGTTTGGTTGCCATGGTAACCCCCAGTGGTGCAGCTGAACAGGCTTGAATGAAGGTGGTCCTAGAAGGGTAAGGGTAGAAGATGGGGGCTCAGGCCCCTCATATTCTCTCTTGTTCCAGGGCCCTATTCTTTTGCCAGCTCAACTGGGCATTCTTGAAGGCCCTTGGGACTCCCCTTGCTATTGAAGTGTTTCCCAGAAGGGGCAGAGATAGATCCCTGCTCTGGGGACCAGGTGCAAGGGGAGGGGAGTCAAGCTGGACCTGGAGGCTGGCTCTCCATATCCTTGCTCTGAGGCTGGTCTGTGGAGACAGGTAAGGAGCAGCTATGGGGTTCCTGATTTCAATGGCCCTCATTTCCTCCAGGTCTAAGGATGCCTTTGAATGCCATGTTTGCTAGATGGATGGATGGCCAAGCTATGGGGTATCTGAGAACAAGTCAGGAGGAGCAACCTTCTGGCAGAGGCTGTCAGGGGTTCCTTGGAGTGACGGGGAGAACTTGCCTGCAGCCAGCTCTGTTGTCAGTCCTGGAGTAGCCTCCTCCTACCCTATTTTGCAACTGAAGTTAGAGTCCTAGCTGTACAGGTGCCCGTCCCCCTGTCAAGCATGTAAAGCCTGACAAATGGGCAAACTAGAGAGTGGAGTTGTGAATTTGCCTTTCCAAAGGGTTAGTGGTAGGACTGCTTGAAGTGGGTCAGATCCCCAGGTGTGGCAGTGCAGTGGGAGTCCCATCCAGGTTTCCTGGGTATTGGCTGACTCCTGGAAAACTTGGAAGGGTCAGTCTACCCACGAGCAGAGAAGGGTTGAGGTACTCTGTCCCTCCAGCTCCTCATTGCTTGTACTTAGTGAAGTCTTTATATTCTGAGATCAGAAGCAGAGCTTTGAAGCAAAGGATCCTAGTTCTGAGCCTGAGGTCAGGAGAGCAGTTTCACTGGCTCTTCTTGCTGTGTGGAAAGTTACCATTCATTCATTCATTCATTCAGTAAATCTTCTCCAAGACTGTGCAGTAAGGACCCAGCAGGGAACAAGTTGGACACTACCCCTTCCCTAACAGAGTTGATGGTCCAGGACTTCTCCCAGGAGTCAAGAAACTTGTTCAGGGAGACACTGCTGTTTAGAATCACAGGCTTACCTGGCCTAGAGCTTGGGTGGCTTCTGCATCAGTGGGGATCAGGTATTCCTGCTTCTAGAAGCTCAGTTCCCAGAAGCACTGAACTCCTGGTTGTGTGCCAAGCCAATATGAGAGGTCCAAGTGGGGATTTTAATTAATACTGGGTAATTACCAGGTGGAGCTTAACCATCCCAAATGCCTTACAGGTTCCCAAGGTTACCTCTAGTCACTTTCTGGCTGGGCCCAGCAAAGAGATGGAGGACTTTGTCCTATGCCTACTGGGCCTTTGGTCAGTACCTAGGCTGTGGTATGGACATACCAGGAAGGTTTCCACCTTTTTCTATTCCCTTCCAATCTGGTGTGGGTGAAGGGGCAGCTTGGGAAATAGCATGGCCTCTCCAGTTTGCCTACGCCCTCTCCCCAGGGGCAAAGGATAACAGTGCCTTGTGGTCTGCTCAACACCATCAAGCATTGCTGGCCCAGGGCCCAGGGTGGAGTATGGGGAGAGTAGGGGTGTGCAGACCTAGTCCTGGGAATCCTGGTGGGAATGCTCAAGAGGAGAAACAGGCACAGTGGTTGTTTCTGCCCTGGGCGTTTATTCCCTTTTCTCAAGGAACATGTTTGGCCTACTGAGTTCTTCCAGGCTTATTTATCTGCCTTTGGCTCCCAAATTACTATATCACTGAAACTCCTACTACCTACAAGGGCTTCCTCCTTTGACATCTCACAGACCTCCTGCCGGACTTCTGAGGGTCCTATGGTCATGCCACTATGCCTCCCAGCGGTCAGGGTGGTTCTGACTTTACCATGCCTTTGCTCTTGCTGTCCTCTATGCCCATATGGCTCTCCTCCAGATCTTCCTGTGGTTAGATCCTGCCCAGGCCTCGGAGTCAGCTTGAATGTCCCCCCCTAAAGTGGGCCCTCTTGTTTTCCACCATAGCCGGAACCACACCGCGGTGGTGATGTGCATGCTTGCATCTGGCTCTTAGCTGTGTCCCTGGAGCCTAGTAAGGGCTGGCAGACGGTTGGATCTTAGAGTGTATTGAAATTAGAAATGAAAGGTAAGAGGCAGTAACGACGCCGCTTAGCGGGTAGACCACTCATTTCCTGCCCCTGGACCAGAGACTGCCGGGGCCGCCGGGCTGGCGGCCGGCCCACTGGCGCACGCGCAGTAAGGGCCGGCGCTCGGCGGGAGCGCGCACGCCCGCGGCCGCGTGCGTCACTACCCGGGCTCCTGACCCGCCCATCCAGCCAGCCCGCTTGTCTGTGCCTGGGGCGGCGGCGGCTGCCTAGTGACAGCGGCGGCGGCACCAGGCCAGCCGGAGCAGTGTAGGGTGGTGCGGCCCGGAAACGCACACCTGGACAACGGGCGGCGCGGCGCGAGGAAGACCCGACCTGGGTCGTGCGTGAGGGGACCTCGCGGACGTGGGGCGAGAGGCCGGCGTGAGGGAGCGTCCAGGCGGTGGCCGCCGGCGGCCGGGTCCCGCCTGCCGCCGCCGGCATGAGCCACATCCAGATCCCGCCCGGGCTCACAGAGCTGCTGCAGGGCTACACCGTGGAGGTGTTGCGGCAGCAGCCGCCCGACCTCGTCGACTTCGCGGTGGACTACTTCACCAGCCTGCGCGAGGCCCGCTCCAGAGCCTCCACCCCGCCCGCCGCCCCTCCTTCCGGCTCCCAGGGTCTAGAGCCCGGCCCTGGCCTTGTCGCCGATGCGATCGCGGACAGCGAGTCGGAGGACGAAGAGGACTTGGACGGTAGGCGGAGGGCTGGGCCGAGGTTCGCGGTGGGGGGGACGGAGGGAGCGGTGCCGAGGGTCTCTAGAGACCCAGGAGGGGCTGCTGGGGGCCACGCCCTTAACACTGGGCCGTGGGACCTTGGAGCCCTCGAGCGGAGTTTGTCCGGATTCCCCCAGCCGCCGGCGTGAGCGCGGCGTGGGCCACTTCCAAATTGAGTTCGGCGGTCCTGCGAGCTCTAGAGCGCACAGAGCGAGTTGTGAGGTTCAGCTCGAGGGAAACGTGCGCGCTTTCGGCCCGCGTGCTGGCGCGGGGCCCGAGGGGCGTGGAGCCCACGGCCGCCTCGCCTTGGCTGGAGACCCTTCACGCAGTTTCGTTCAGAAGAGAACATTCACATCCCCTGATTCGTATTTCCTAACCAGGACGGTAACTTTGGAAAGAATTCATTTTGTGAAAAGTTAATTGTGAAAAACTTTAAGCATAGACAAAAATAGGAAAGGTGAAATGAACCTTCTATATGCCAATACCCACATTACACAGTTGGAATATCTGTCACAAATGTTTCATTTGTACCTTTTTTTTTTTCTCCTTTGCTGAAGAATTTTAAAGCATATCCTAGTATTTCACCTTTGAATACTTGAGTACGCATTTCTTAATGTTGACCCTGGGTGTATATATATATATATTTTTTAATTTGGCTAAAATGATTGGATCAAATTTGGTGAGGGTAAACAATAACTTTTTTTCGCATATGGGGTGCAGGAAAGAAGACAAGTAACACTTGTACATCTGATTTAAGCAAGATTGTCAAAAAGCATTTCCATTTTCCGTGATTGCTTCAACATAGGCTTTGTCAGTTTAATAGAATTACCCTACTTTTGAACAGCCAAAATTTAACAAAACAATGAAAACATTTGAGAGGCAAAGTTAGAGTCTTAGTGTTACTGGATCATACAGAAAAAACCCCCAACAACCTAGTTCTGAGTTGAATCCACATTCAAGTTAGGCTGGCAGAGAGTTAATTATTGGTCATGGCTGTTGGACGTTGTAAGCTTCAGTGTTCTGGACAACTTCCCTAAGTTTATTCATGCTAAGAGTGGAGGTTTCTCTATCTTGTTTCCCTTGACTTAATGCACATTAAATTATGAGTTTTTCATCTTAAACCTGGAAATCAGAAATTATTTTCCAATTCTCTGTCTTTGTGGTCTAAGACAAGCTGTGGAACCTGTTTGATTTTAAATTTACTTATCTTTAAAATAGGGTTCGTGACAACAATCTCACAACAGTCTCAACAATTTCACTGTCATAACAATAAATCACAAAGCTGTAACTTGCTTTGCAACAATTTTTATTTACACAAAACATTAGTGTTTTAGCTATTAGTCCCAGATGAGTAAAACAGAGTTTACAAGTTTTATGTTATGTCTTCATTCTTTGTCATCTTTAATATCTTTTTCAAAGTTGAATTGACTTAAATCTTTGTAACCCTGTGCTTTATTTGATTGGTATTTAAATTTTTTGTTTGTTTCAATTTCTTCAGTGACTTTGCTAAGTATATTATAGAAATCAACACAAGGTGAACTTCTATTTACAGATAGTAACTTAAAAATACATGGGGGCTTCCTTGGTGGCGCAGTGGTTGCGAGTCCGCCTGCCGATGCAGGGGACGTGGGTTCGTGCCCCGGTCTGGGAAGATCCCACATGCCGCGGAGCGGCTGGGCCCGTGAGCCATGGCCGCTGAGCCTGCGCATCCGGAGCCTGTGCTCCACAACGGGAGAGGCCACAGCAGTGAGAAGCCCGCGTACCGCAAAAAAAAAAAAAAAAAAGAAAGAAAAAATACATGGCACACAGTGAGATACCACTTCACACCCATGAGGATGACTATTATGAAAAAAAGAAAGAACACTTGAGGGTTCTAATTCCTCCCCATCCTTGTCAACACTCATTATCTTTATTATTATAGCCAGCCTAGTGGGTAGGAAGTATTATAGTACCTCACTGTAGTTTTGCTTTGCAGTTCTGTAATGATGTTGAGCATCTTTCCATGTGTTTGTTGGTCATTTGTGTATCTTCTTTGAAGAAATGTCTATTCCGAGCCTTTGTCCTTTTTTTTTTTTTTTTTTTTTTTGCGGTACGCGGGCCTCTCACTGTTGTGGCCTCTCCCGTTGCGGAGCACAGGCTCTGGACGCGCGGGCTCAGCGGCCATGGCTCACGGACCTAGCCGCTCCGCGGCACGTGGGATCTTCCTGGACCGGGGCACGAACCCGTGTCCCCTGCATCGGCAGGTGGACTCTCAACCACTGCGCCACCAGGGAAGCCCTGTCCATTTTTTAATTGGTTTATTTGTGTTTTTAGTATTAAGTTGTAAGTGTTCTCTGTATATTCTAAATAAATCCTTTATCAGATATATGACTTTAAAATATCTTCTGTCATTTAGTGGGTTGTTTTACTTTTTTTAAAAATATAAATTTATTTATTTATTTATTTGGCTGTGTTGGGTCTTAGTTGTGGTACACGGGATCTTCGTTGCAGCATGCAGGATCTATCATTGCAGTGTGTGGGCTTCTCTCTAGTTGTGGTGCGCGGACTCTAGAGCACGCGGGCTCGGTACTTGCGGCGTGCGGGCTCTCTAGTTGTGGCGCGCGGGTTTTCTCTCTCCAGTTGTGGTGTGCGGGCTCCAAAGCGTGTGGGTTCTGTAGTTCGGTGGTGGCTCCAGAGTGCGTGGGCTCTGTAGTTTGCTGCACAGGGGCTCTCTAGTTGAGGCGCGTGAGCTCAGTAGTTGCCCTGTGGAATGTGGGATTTTAGTTCCCTGACCAGGGATCAAACCTGTGTCCCCTGCATTGGAAGGAGGGTTCTTTACCACTGGACCACCAGGGAAGTTCCACTTCATTCTTTTATATGTGGATATCCAGTTGTTCCAGCACCATTTATTAAAAAGACTATTCTGGGACTTACTTGGTGGTGCAGTGGTTAAGAATCTGCCTGCTAGTGCAGGGGAAACGGGTTTGATCCCTGGTCCTGGAAGATCCCACATGCCTTGGAGCAGCTAAGCCTGTGCGCCATAGCTAGTGAGCCTGCGCTCTAAGCCCGCGAGCCACAACTACGGAGCCTGTGTGCCACGACTGCTGAAGCCTGTGCACTCTAGAGCCCACGTGCCGCAACTACCAAAGTCCTTGTGCTCTAGGGCCCGCATGCTGCAACTACTGAAGCCTAGAGCACACCTAGAGCCTGTACTCTGCAACAAGAGAAGCCACCACGATGAGAAGCCCGTGCACTGCAACAAAGAGTAGCCCCTGCTCACTGCAACTAGAGAAAGCCCGCACACAGCAATGAAGACCCAACACAGCAAAAAAAACCCAAAAAAACAAAAAAATTAAAATAAAAAGACTCTTCTTTCCCCATTTAATTGTCTTGGTACTCTTGTTGAAAATCAGTTGACTGTAAATGTGAGAGTCTGTTTTGAACTCGCGGTTCTGTTCCATTGATCTATATATCTGTCTGTATGCCACTACTACACTGTTTGATTACCGTAGATTTGTGGTAGTTTTGGAATCAGGAAATGTGAATTCTCCAACTTTGTTCTTTTTCAAAGTTGTTTTGGCTATTTGCAGTTCCATATGAATTTTAGGATTAGTTTGTCAATTTCTGCAAAGAGGCCATCTGGGATTTTGACAGAAATTGCATCGAATTTGTAGGTTAATTTGGAGAGTATTGCCTTTTTACAACGTTAAGTCTTCTGATCTATGAGTATGGGATGTCTTCCCATTTATTTAGATCTTCTTTAATTTCTAAATTAAAGAACTACAAATGTTTGATTGGTTCAATATGGCGGAGTAGAAGGACATGCTCTCCCTCCCTCTTGCGAGAGCACCAGAATCACAACTAACTGCTGAACAGTCATCGACAGGAAGACACTGGAATTCACCAAAAAAGATACCCCACATCCAAAGACAAAGGAGAAGCCACAATGAGACCGTAGGAGGGGCGCAATCACAATAAAATCAAATCCATAACTGCTGGGTGGGTGACTCAGAAACGGGAGAACACTTATACCACAGAAGTCCACCCATGGAGTGAAGGTTCTGAGCCCCACGTCAGGCTTCCCAACCTGGGGGTCTGGCAAAGGGAGGAGGAATTCCTAGAGAATCAGACTTTGAAGGCTAGTGGGATTTGATTGCAGGACTTCGACAGGACTGGGGGAAACAGAGACTCCACTCTTGGAGGACACACACAAAGTAGTGTGCGCATTGAGACCCAGGGGAAGGAGCAGTGACCCCACAGGAGACTGAACCAGACCTACCTGCTAGTGTTGGAGGGTCTCCTGCAGAGGCGGGGGGTGGGGGTCTGTGTCTCACCATGAGGACAAGGACACTGCCAGCAGAAGTTCTGGGAAGTACTCCTTGGCATGAGCCCTCCCAGAGTCTGCCATTCGCCCCACCAAAGAGCCCCGGTAGGCTCTAGTGTTGGGTCGCCTCAGGCCAAACCACCAGCAAGGAGGGAACCCAGCCCCACCCATCAGCAGACAAGCGGATTAAAGTTTTACTGAGCTCTGCCCACCAGAGCAACAGCCAGCTCTACCCACCACCAGTCCCTCCCATCAGGAAACTTGCACAAGCCTCTTAGATAGCCTCATCCACTAGAGGGCAGACAGCAGAAGCAAGAAGAACAGTTCTGCAGCCTGTGGAACAAAAACCACATTCACAGAAAGATAGACAAGATGAAAAGGCAGAGGGCTATGTACCAGATGAAGGAACAAAATAAAACCCCAGAAAAACAACTAAATGAAGTGGAGATTGGCAACCTTCCAGAAAAAGAATTCAGAATAATGATAGTGAAGATGATCCAGGACCTCAGAAAAAGAATGGAGGCAAAGATCGAGAAGATGCAAGAAATGTTTAACAAAGACCTAGAAGAATTAAAGAACAAACACACAGAGAGGAACAATACAATAACTGAAATGAAAAATACACTAGAAGGAATCAACAGCAGAATAACTGAGGCAGAAGAACGGATAAGTGACCTGGAAGACAGAATGGTGGAATTCACTGCTGCAGAACAGAATAGAAAAAAGAATGAAAAGAAATGAAGACAGCCTAAGAGACCTCTGGGACAACATTAAATGCAACAACATTCACATTGTAGGGGTCCCAGAAGGAGGAGAGAGAGAAAGGACCTGAGAAAGTATTTGAAGAGATTATAGTCAAAAACTTCCCTAACATGGGAAAGGAAATAGCCGCCCAAGTCCAGGAAGCGCAGAGAGTCCCATACAGGATAAACCCAAGGAGAAACATGCCGAGACACATAGTAATCAAATTGGCAAAAATTAAAGACAAAGAAAAATTATTGAAAGCAGCAAGGGAAAAATGACAAATAACATACAAGGGAACTCCCATAAGGTTAACAGCTGATTTCTCAGCAGAAACTCTACAAGCCAGAAGGGAGTGGCATGACATATTTAAAGTGATGAAAGGGAAGAACCTACAACCAAGATTACTCTACCCAGCAAGGATCTTGTTCAGATTTGATGGAGAAATCAAAAGCTTTACAGACAAGCAAAAGCTAAGAGAATTCAGCACCATAAAACCAGCTCTACAGCAAATGCTAAAGGAACATCTCTAAGTGAGAAACACAAGAGAAGAAAAGGACCTACAAAACCAAACCCAAAACGATTAAGAAAATGGTAATAGGAACATACATACTAATAATTACCTTAAACTTGAATGGATTAAATGCTCCAACCAAAAGACACAGGCTTGCTGAATGGATACAAAAACAAGACCCATATATATGCTGTCTACAAGAGACCCACTTCAGACCTAGGGACACATACAGACTGGAAGCGAGGGGATGGAAAAAGATATTCCATGCAAATGGAAATCAAAAGGAAGCTGCAGTAGCAATACTCATATCAGATAAAATCGACTTTAAAATAAAGAACGTTACAAGAGACAAGGAAGGACACTACATAATGATCAAGGGATCAATCCAAGAAGAAGATATAACAATTATAAATATTTATGCACCCAACATAGGAGCACCTCAATACATAAGGCAACTGCTAACAGCTCTAAAAGAGGAAATCAACAGTAACACAATAATAGTGGGGGATTTTAACACCTCACTTACACCACTGGACAGATCATCAAAACAGAAAACTAATAAGGAAACACAAGCTTTAAATGACACAATAGACCAGATAGATTTAATTGATATTTATAGGACATTCCATCCAAAAACAGCAGATTACACTTTCTTCTCAAGTGCGCACAGAACATTCTCCAGGATAGATCTCACATCTTGGGTCACAAATCAAGCCTCAGTAAGTTTAAGAAAATTGAAATCATATCAAGCATCTTTTCTGACCACAACGCTATGAGATTAGAAATCCGTTGCAGGGAAGAAAGATGTAAAAAACACAAACAATTCATAACTAAATAACCAAGAGATCACTGAAGAAATCAAAGAGGAAATCAAATAATACCTAGAGACAAATGACAATGAAAACACGACGATCCAAAACCTGTGGGATGCAGCAAAAGCAGTTCTAAGAGGGAAGTTTATAGCAATACAAACCTACCTCAAGAAACAAGAAATCTCAAATAAACAATCTAACCTTACACCTAAAGGAACTAGAGAAAGAAGAACAAACAAAACCCAAAGTTAGTAGAAGGAAAGAAATCATACAAATCAGAGCAGAAATAAATGAAATAGAAACAAAGAAAACAATAGCAAAGATCAATAAAAGTAAAAGCTGGTTCTTTGAGAAGATAAACAAAATTGATAAACCATTAGCCAGACTCATCAAGAAAAAGAGGGAGAGGACTCAAAACAATAAAATTAGAAATGAAAAGGAGAAGTTAAACAGACACTGCAGAAATACAAAGCATCCTAAGAGACTACTACAAGCAACTCTATGCCAATAAAATGGACAACCTGGAAGAAATGGATAAATTTTTAGAAAGGTATAGCCTTCCAAGACTGAACCAGGAAGAAATAGAAAATATGAACAGACCAATCACAAGTAATGAAATTGAAACTGTGATTAAAAATCTTCCAATCTCCAGACAAAAGTCCAGGACCAGATGGCTTCACAGGTGAATTCTATCAAACATTTAGAGAAGAGCTAACACTCATCCTTCTCAAACTCTTCCAAAAAATTGCAGAGGAAGGAGCACTCCCAAATTCATTCTATGAGGCCACCATCACCCTGATACCAAAACCAGACAAAGATACTACAAAAAAAGAAAATTACAGACCAATATCATTGATGAATATAGATGCAAAAATCCTCAACAAAATACTAGCAAACAGAATCCAACAACACATTAAAAGGATCATACACTCTGATCAAGTAGGATTTATCCCAGGGATGCAAGGATTCTTCAATATACAGCAGTCAATCAATGTGATACACCATATTAACAAATTAAAGAATAAAAACCATATGATCATCTCAATAGATGCAGAAAAAGCTTTTGACAAAATCCAACACCCATTTATGACAAAAACTCTCCAGAAGTTGGGCATAGAGGGAACCTACCTCAACATAATAAAGGCCATATATGACAAACCCATAACAAACATTGTTCTCAATGGTGAAAAACTGAAAACATTTCCTCTAAGATCAGGAACAAGACAAGGATGTTCACTGTCACCACTGTTATTCAACATAGTTTTGGAAGTCCTAGCCATGGCAATGAGAGAAAACAAAAAAAATAAAAGGAATACAAATTGGAAAAGAAGAAGTAAAACTGTCACTGTTTGCAGATGTCATGATACTATACATAGAGAATCCTAAAGATGCCAACAGAAAACTACTAGAGGTAATCAATGAATTTGGTAAAGTAGCAGGATACAAAATTAATGCACAGAAATCTCTTGCATTCCTATACACTAATGATGAAAAGTCTGAAATAGAAATTAAGGAAACACTCCCATTTACCATTGCAACAAAAAGAATAAAATACCTAGGAATAAACCTACCTAGGGAGACAAAAGACCTGTATGCAGAAAACTGTAAGACCCTGATGAAAGAAATTAAAGATGATACAAACAGATGGAGAGATATACCATGTTCTTGGACTGGAAGAATCAATATTGTGAAAATGACTATACTGCCCAAAGCAATCTGCAGATTCAATGCAATCCCTATCCAATTACCAATGGCATTTTTTACAGAACTAGAACAAAAAATCTTAAAATTTGTATGGAGACACAAAAGACCCCGAATAGTCAAAGCAGTCTTGAGGGAAAAAAACGGAGCTGGAGGAATCAGACTCCCTGACTTCAGACTATACTACAAAGCTACAGTAATCAAGACAATATGGTACTGGCACAAAAACAGAAATATAGATCAATGGAACAGGATAGGAAGCCCAGAGATTAAACCCACACAGCTATGGTCAACTAATCTATGACAGAGGAGGCAAGGAGGGCTTCCCTGGTGGCGCAGTGGTTGAGAGTCCACCTGCCGATGCAGGGGACGCGGGTTCGTGCCCTGCTCCGGGAGGATCCCACATGCCGTGGAGCGGTTAGGCCTGTAAGCCATGGCCGCTGAGCCTGTGCATCCAGAGCCTGTGCTCCACAACGGGAGAGGCCACAGCAGTGAGAGGCCCGCGTACCGCAAAAAAAAAAAAGGAGGCAAGGATACACAATGGAGAAAAGACAGTCTCTTCAATAAGTGGTGCTGGGAAAACTGGACAGCTACATGTAAAAGAATGAAATTAGAACACTCCCTAACACCATACACAAAAATAAACTCAAAATGGATTAGAGACCTAAATGTAAGACCGGATACTATAAAACTCTAAGAGGAAAACATAGGAAGAACGCTCTTTGACATAAATCACAGCAAGATCTTTTTTGATCTACCTCCTAGAGTAATGGAAATAAAAACAAAAATAAACAGATGGGACCTAATGAAACTTAAAAGCTTTTGCAAAGCAAAGGAAACTACCGACAAGACGAAATGGGAGAAAATATTTACAAACAAATCAACAGACAAAGGATTAATCTCCAAAAACGCATGCAGCTCAATATTAAAAAAAAAAAAGAATACCCAATCCACAAATGGACAGAAGACCTAAATAGACATTTCTCCAAAGAAGACATACAGGTGGCCAAGAAGCACATGAAAAGCTGCTCCACATCACTAATTATTAGAGAAATGCAAATGAAAACTACAATGAGGTATCACCTCACACCAGTTAGAATGGGCATCATCAGAAAATCTACAAACAACAAATGCTGGGGAGGGTGTGGAGAAAAGGGAACCCTCTTGCACTGTTGGTGGGAAGGTAAATTGATACAGTCACTCTGGAGAACAGTATGGAGGTTCCTTAAAAAACTAAAAATAGTATTACCATATGACCCAACAATCCCACTACTGGGCATCTACCCAGAGAAAACCATAATTCAAAAAGACACATGCACCCCAATGTTCATTGCAGCACTGTTTACAATAGCCAGGTCATGGAAGCAACCTAAATGCCCGTCGACAGACGAATGGATAGAGAAGGTGTGGTACATATATATGATGGAATATTACTCAGCCATAAAAAGGAACGAAATTGGGTCATTTGTAGAGACATGGATGAATCTAGAGACTGTCGTACAGAGTGAAGTAAGTCAGAAAGAGAAAAACAAATATCGTATGTTAACGCGTATATGTGGAGCCTAGAAAAATAGTACAGATGAACCGGTTTGCAGGACAGAAATTGAGACACAGATGTAGAGAACAAACTTATGGACACCAAGGGGGGAAAGCGGCGGGGGTGGCAGTGGTGGTGGTGTGATGAATTGGGATATTATTGACATATATATGCTAATGTATATAAAATGGGTAACTAATAAGAACCTGCTGTATAAAAAAATAAATGAAATAAAATTCAAAAAAAAGAACTACAAATGTTTTGTGGTTCTCAGAATATAAGTTTTACACTTCTTTTATTAAATTTATTCCTAAGTTATTTATTCCTTTTGGTGTGATTGTAAATAGAATTGTTTTCTTAATTTCATTTTCAGATTGCTCATTGCAAGTATATAGAAATACAGTTAATTTTTCAAATATTGACCTCGTATCTTGCAGCCTTGCTGAACTTGTTTATTAGTTTTGTAGTTGTTTAGTGGATTCCTTGGGATATTTCCCCAGCACTTTTTTTTTTTTTTTTTTGCGGTACGTGGGCCTCTCACTGTTGTGGACTCTCCCATTGCGGAGAACAGGCTCCGGACGCACAGGCTCAACGGCCATGGCTCATGGGCCCAGCCGCTCTGCGGCATGTGGGATCCTCCCGGACCGGGGCACGAACCCGTGTCCCCTGCATCGGCAGGCGGACTCTCAACCACTGCGCCACCAGGGAATCCCTCCCCAGCATTTTTTATTTCACAGTATATATCACGTAACAGTAGGAGTTGGTCTAAATTGCATTAGTGGAACTTTTTTGGGACTTGCTTAACAATAATATTCCTGTAGTTCACATATCTGGATCTTTCCGCAGGATTTTGACACTGTTGAACCAGCCCCCTTTGAAACCGCCTCCCTCCTTGGCATCTGTGTCTTTATTCCCCTTGGTCTTCATCCACCACTTGGCCTCCTTTCTGCCCTTTAAATGTTTGTTGATGATCCCCAAAATTTAGTTTGTTAACCATTTCTCCCTCAGTGAGCAATTCTCTTCCTGAGCACTTTTTTACTGCCTTGAACCTGAACTTTCAAAATCAAAACTACAGCTCAAATCTTGGTCTACTAGACACACACCTATTTATGCTCATCTTGTTGGCTCGTCACCTCTCATTCATCTGTCAAACTCATGAAGCCTAAAACTGATGTCGTTAACCTGTCACAATGCTGCTTCTTCTAATTTCTTCAGCAAGAAACCCAGGAATCAGTCACTTTCTCCTTCTCTCTCTCTCTTTCTCTCATTTATTTTAATGTCTGTGCTCCCCCATCTTCTCCTTCCCTACTGTCCCTGCCTTGAGTTTGGTTTTTATTGATTCTTAACTGGATGCACCTGAGCATCCCGTAGGTCTCCCACTCATCTCTCCTCCGCCCCATCTATTCTCTACACCATCACCACAATCAGCTTTCTTTCCTTTTTCTTCCTTTTAAAAAATTGTGGTAAAATATACATAATGTAAAATTTGCCATTTTAACCGTTTTAAGTGTACAGTTCAGTGGCATTAAGTACATTCACAATGTTGCGCAGTCACCTTTCTCAGTTAAGTAAACTTTTTCTGAAGTAAGGCATATATGCAAAAGGGGATACAAATCATAAATATGCAGCTTGATTGTTTATAAAGTGTACACACTGTGTATCCCATCAACTAGATCAAGAAATATCAGCTGGAGGAGACCTTCACATCAAGAGCATACATTTTACATAATTGTAACCATAAATACATTTCTGCAATTAGGACAGCTAGCATTTATTAAGCCTTTATTCTGTATTAGTCTCAGTGTTCAGTGATTTATTTGCATTATTTCATTGAATCTTCCTGATCTTTTAAGGTAAGGATAATAGTTATCTCCATCTCACAGATGAGGAAATTGAGGCCTAGAGATTATCCAAGACCATATCATAAGCAGTGTTTGACTCTAGGCTGGAGCTAATGTCATTATACTGTTCATATTATTTCATGCCTGAAATGCTTCTCATTTTTTTCTTGCCTTATTTATTATTTACAGAAAAGGCTGTAAGCATTTAAAAATTTCTTCACATAGATGTCATAATGAATTTTTTATTGTGGTAGAATATATATAAAATTTACATTGTTACCATTTTAAAGTATACAGTTCAGGTGCATTAAGTACATTCATTATTTTGTGTAACCATCATCACTATTTTGTTCTTCTTTTTCAAGATTGTTTTGGGTTTTCAGGACTCCTTGCAATTCCATATGAATTTTAGGGTCAGCTTTTCCATTTCTGCCAGAAAAGGCCTGTTTTCTTAAATTTCATCTTCAGATTGTTGATTGTGAATATATATAGCTACAACTGATTTTTGTATGTTGATCTTGTACCCTGCAACTTGTAGATTCTTTAGGATTTTCTATATATAAGATCATGTAATTTGTGAATAGTTTTATTTGTTCCTTTTCAATTTGAATGCCTTTTAATTTATTTATCTTGCCTAATTGCTCTGTCTAGGACTTTCAATAGTGTGCTGAATAAAGGTGACTAAAGCAGGCATCCTTGTCTTGTTCTTGATTTAGGGGAAATTTTTTCAGTCTTCTACCATTAAGTAAGATGTTAGTTGTGGATTTTTCATAAATACTTTTACCATGTTGAGGAAACTGTCTTTAATTCCTAGTTTTTTGGGTACAAACGGGTGTTGGATTTTGTCCGATGCTTTTTCTGCATCAATTGAGATCATCATGTGGTTTTTTCCCTTTCATTCTTTTAATATGTGGTATATTACATTTTAATTTTTATATGTTGAACCAACCTTGCATTCTTGGGATAGATCCCCCTTGGTCATGGTGTAAGGTATAATCCTTTTAATATGCTGCTGGATTTAGTTTGCCAGTATTTTGTTGTCATAATGATTTTCCTGCTGTATTTTGCAAATTTAGTATATTATATTATTATAAATAATAATAATTATTCCCCATTTAGGTTGCTTCCAAATATTTGCTAGTATAAACTTTTTTTAATGCATACAGCTTCTTTTTTTAAAAAATAAGTTTATTTATTTATTTATTTATTTTTGGCTGTATTGGGTCTTCGTTGCTGTGTGCAGGCTTTCTCTAGTTGCGGCAAGCAGGAGTACTCTTCGTTCTGGCGTGTGGGCTTCTCATGTGGTGGCTTCTCTTGTTGTGGAGCACAGGCTCTAGGCGCGCGGGCTTGCTTCAGTAGTTGTGGCTCGCAGGCTCTAGAGTGCAGGCTCAGTAGTTGTGGTGCACAGGCTTAGTTGCTCTGCTGCATGTGGGATCTTCCCGGACCAGGGCTTGAACCCGTGTTCCCTGCATTGGCAGGTGGATTCTTAACCACTGAGCCACCAGGGAAACCCCAGCTTCTTTTTTAACAACTGACAATTTATTAAAATAGTTGATTTAAGTATCTGCAATGATGACTTCAACCTTGATTCTTGGCTCAGTACTGACAAAAATAATCTGTTTAATTATCTCGGAAGGACTGTGCAAGTCAATGAGTTGCTTGTGAATGCTCATTTGAAAAAGATCCCAAGTCAGTACCTTTACCACAAGGAGTTTTTCTAAGTAGTGATTCTCATAGTCTTGGTAGGCATCCAAACTGATCCTTTCACTTTGAGATTCTTTTTCTTTGCTCCTCTGATCAAGTCAGCACACGCCTTCAACAGAGATTTACGTTGTGGTTGGTTAGGGTAATTCTAGTTTGGTAAATCACCACCTCTGGTTCCATGGGTGATTTTCTGTTATATTTAAGAGCCATGGCTGCAGTGAGGCTTCCTCATAGACTTGTTCCTTGGGGAAAGCCAACAGTGGTGAGTTGGGAGCAGAAGCCGGAAGCAAGAGCCGGCAGACCTGAGTTCTGCTGCAGCTGTGACTGTATCTTCTCAAAGAGTGCATAAGGTGTTTTTTTTTTTTTTTTTCATTTTTGACTTATTTACCTAGAATAGATTTCTAGAAACAGAATTATTGTGTCAAAAGATACATTTTTTGGCATTTAATAAGTACTATGTGGTCATATTGCTTTTCAGAAGGATTGTGTCAATCAATATACACAGTTACCAGCAATATATATGAATACCAAATTTGTTGTACAGTTAAAAAAATTAAAATACAGTTGATGCACCCCAATGTTCATAGCAGCACTATTTACAATAGCCAGGACATGGAAGCAACCTAAGTGTCCACTGACAAATGAATGGACAAAGAAGATGTGAGATACACACACACACACACACACACACACACACACACACACACACAATGGACTACCACTTAGTCATAAAAAAGAATGAAATAAAACCATTTACAGCAACATGGATGGACCTAGAGATTATCATACTAAGTTAAGTAAGTCAGATAGAGAAAGACAAATATCATATTATGTCACTTATATGTGGAATCTAAAAAAATGATACAAATGAACTTACTTACAAAACAGAAATAGACTTACAGACAGAGAAAACAAACCTATGGTTACCAAAGGGGAAAGAGGGGACGGATAAATTAGGAGTTTGGGATTGAAATATACACACTGCTATATATACAAGAGATAATCAACAAGGATCTACTGTATAGCACAGGGAACTCTACTTAATATTATCTTGTAATAACCAATAATGGAAAAGAATCTGAAAAAGAATATGTATATATATATGTATAACTGAATCACTTTTCTGTACACCTGAAACTAACACAACATTGTAAATCAACTATATTTCAATAAAAATTTTAAAAAATACAATTGACATACTGTATTTTGTTAGTTTCAGATGTACTACATCGTGTTTTGACATTCTGCATACATTATGAAATGATCACCCAAATTTGTTGTACACTCGAAGCACAAGGTATTAAAATTTTTTGAAAAGAATTAACTTTTGGAAAAATTTTCTCAGTGTTTTACTTTCAATTTTATTCATTTTAAGAATGTTGAACCTTTATGTTCATCTGATGTCTGCTTATGTTCAATGTGGGACTGTATATTTGAGATACTTATTTTGATAGAGTTGATAAGAATTATTGAATCCCTACTTTTAGAAGGTGAGGAAGAGAAGAAAGTCAGGGTTCACCCTGACCTGGGGTGAACCTGGTATGATTCTTGGAGTACTAGGGGGATATACTGTTAACAAAGATACTAGGTAAAGGAAAAACTGTTGTTTCTCTACTCAAGACACTTCTGACACTAACTACCTGGAGTTAGTGCAGACTGCACAGATTAATGCTCAGTCCCAAAAGACTGCCCTCTACTTCAGACGCTAATCAAAAATCCAGGCCTCCTGTACTTCTAACTGACCAGCTATAAATTTGGGGTTCCCATGACCCCACTTTAAGTTTGATAATTTGCTCAAATGGCTCACGGAACTTAGGAAAGTGCTTTACTTACTGTTACTGGCTTATTATAAAGGATACAACTAGGTACGACGAAATGAAAGAGATGCATAGGTCAAGGTATGTAGGAAGGGGCACAGAACCTCTGTGCCCTCGCCGAGCACACCACCTTCCCACACCTCAACGTGTTCACCAACCTGGAAGCTCTCAGAACCCCTTCATTTAGGGTTTTTAATGAAGGGTGAATTACATAGGCATGATTGATTAAATCATCAAGGATGAACTCAATCCCTCAATCCCGATGGTCCCTCCCTGTAGGTCAAGGTGTAGGGCTGAAATTTCCAGCCCTCTAATCACAGGGTTGTTCTTCTCATAACCGGTCTTCATCTTTCAAGTGTCACCTCATTAGCATAAACTCAGTTTGGTTGAAAGCAGCTTATTTTGAATAACAAAAGACTCTCCTCTCACCTCTATCACTGAGGAAATTTCAGAGGTTTTAGGAGCTCTGCCAGGAATCTGGGCCAAATATATATTTCTTGTTATATCACAATATCAGACTGGGAAATTTAAAAAAAATTTTTTAATTTTTATTTTATATTGGAGTATAGTTGATTTAATTGACATATAACGTATTAGTTTACAGTATATGACATAATTTCATATATGTATATATTGTAAACTGATTAATTAACATTCATCACCTCACAGGTAAACTTTATTGTGATGAGAATTTTTTTTTTTTTTTTTGTGGTACGTGGGCCTCTCACTGTTGTGGCCTCTCCTGTTGCGGAGCACAGGCTCCGGACGCGCAGGCCCAGCGGCCATGGCTCACGGGCCTAACCTCTCCGCAGCATGTGGTATCTTCCCGGACCGGGGCACGAACCCACGTCCCCTGCATCGGCAGGCAGACTCTCAACCACTGCGCCACCAGGGAAGCCCCTGTGATGAGAACTTTTAAGATTTATTCTATTAGCAACTTTCAAATATACAATACAGTATTATTATTATTTTTAAATTTTATTTATTTTATTTTTGGCTGCGTTGGGTCTTCATTGCTGCACGCGGGCTTTCTCTACTTGTGGCAGAGTGGGGGCTACTCTGTTGTGGTGTGTGGGCTTCTCATTGCAGTGGCTTCTCTTGTTGAGGAGCACAGGCTCTAGGCGCGCGGGCTTCAGTAGTTGTGCCACGTGGGCTTAGTAGTTGTGGCTTGTGGGCTCTAGAGCGTAAGCTCAATAGTTGTGGCGCATGGGCTTAGTTGCTCTGCGGCATGTGGGATCTTCCCGGACCAGGGATTGAACCCTTGGCAGGCAGATTCTTAACCACTGCGCCACCAGGGAAGCCCCTTTGGTGTGGTTTTGATTTACATTTCTCTAATGACTAATAATGTTGAACATCTTTTCATGTGCTTGTGGTCTATTGGTATATCTTCTTTGGAGAAGTGTCTATTCAGGTCCTGAGTCTATGTTTTAACTGGGTTATTTGTCTTTTTGTTGTTGAATTGTAAGTGTTCTTTATATATTTTGGATATTAGTCTCTTACCCAATATGTGATTTGCAAATATTTTTCCCATTTTGTGAGTTGTCTTTTTACGCTCTTGTAGCACACGTTTTAAATTTTGATAAAGTTCAGTTTATCTGTTTTTTTCTTTTGTTGCTGTACTTTGAGTTTCATACCTAGTCTGCTTTTTCTGTGTTTCTACCCTAGCTCTCTTCTTTTCCTTGGACAACCACAGAAGTTTCTTATCTCAAATGCCTTGCTCTCTCTAATTCATTCTCCACCCAGTAGCCAGGGAGATTTTTTTTAAATGGAGACCAGATCATATCAATCTTCAGTTCAAATCCCCTCATTGCAAGTGGAATGGAATTCACATATCTTCCGTGGTTCACGCAGTCCTGCAAGATTTGATCCATATTTTTCTCTCTAACTTCTCTCTCTAGCCCTATCCATCCTTGCCTGCTACGCTTGTTGCCCGGCTCTCTCTAAGTAGTCTGTGATTGCTGTTGGTCCTTCCTGAATCTTTCATCTGTGGCTCTGACCAGCTGGCTCCTCTTCTTCATTTAAGCCTCAGCTTTAGAGAGGCTTTTCCAGATTGCCCTGCCTAGAGTGGGTCCCTCTGTTGTTGGGGTTCAGTAGCACCCCACGTGGTTACATTAGAGCTCAAGTAATGAGCTAGAATTATTTGTTTTTTGTTATTTTTCTCTCAATAGAACAGAAGCTCTGTGAGGATGGGGAATTTTCATTTTCTTTGTTTTGTCTTCAGCACTTAGCATACAGCCAGGCCTATAATGTATACTTAAAAAGATCTTGTTGAGTACATGAGTGAGTTTATGACTGAGGAGCTGATTTTGGAGACTGCTATCACAGAGTATATTGTGGGAGCACAGAGACGGGAGCTAAGGTAGGAACTAACTGGGCGTCAGTGGTGTTGCAAGCAGTGAAGAGGTCAAGTTGGGTAAGGCCAGTGTTGAAACGATTGGACCCAGCTGTAATTCCAGGGACAGGATTAGAGGCTTCAGTGGGGTTGTGGTAGAAGAGGTCAGGTGCCAGTGGGTCAGGGAGTTTGTGTGTGTTTGTGTGTGTGTGTGTGTGTATGTGAGAGAGAGAGACAGGGAGGGAGGGAGGGAGATGGGGGCTGCAGAAGACTCAGACAAAGAATGGGGAGTACATTTTGAAGAAGTGAAGAAAGGACCTGGTGGTAGCTTGAAGAAGCACAGGTATGAGGGAAGGTCTTTGGTTTTGTTTTATTAGGTTAGAGTCACCATTAGCATGTTCACATGCAGAGGGAAATGAGCCAGTGGAGAGGTAGCATCTGATGGAGCAAGGTCCTAGAATGGCAGGTGGAGAGGTGGCTTAGAATGGAGAGAAAAACTGGGGACATCTCATATTCAGAAACTGGAGAGGAGTGTTATTTGCTTTAGCTGTTATTTAATTTAAAGGGTAATTTAAGGTTTTACTTCTTTTATTTATTTATTTATATTTGGCTGCATTGGGTCTTCATTGCTGTGCCCAGGCTTTCTCTAGTTGCGGCGAGCTGGAGCTACTCTTCGTTGTGGTGGGCGGGCTTCTCTTTGTGGTGGCTTCTCTTGTTGTGGAGCACAGGCTCTAGATGCACGGGCTTCGGTAGTTGCGGTGCGTGGGCTCTAGAGCACAAGCTCAGTAGTTGTGGCGCACGGGCTTAGTTGCTCCACGGCATGTGGGATCTTTCTGGACCAGGGTCAAACCCATGTCCCCTGCATTGGCAGGTGGATTCTTAACCACTGCGCCACCAGGGAAGCCCTAAGGTTTTACTTATTTGTGCCCTTGATTCAAGGCCTTGTCTTTTACTTACTTGAATCTCATAGAGGTGAATATTTAAGCTAAGGGAAAACAGTATAGAGGTTTTTCAAAAATTTTAAAATAGAACTACCATATGACCCAGCAATTCCACTTCCAGGTATTTTTGCAAAGAAAAGAAAAACACTAATTCAGACAAATAAATGCACTGCTACACTCAAGGCAGCATTATTTACAAGATAAGGACGCAACCTAAGTGCCCACTGATAGGTGAATGAATAAAGAAGATGTGGTATACATTCACAGTGGTATATTACTCAGCTAAAAAAGAGAATGAAATCTTGCCATTTATGACAACATGGATGGACCTAGAGGGTATTATGCTAAGCAAAATAGACAGAGAAAGACAAATACTGTATGATTTCACTTATATGTGGAATTTAACAAATAAAACGAACAAATGTATTAAAACAGACTCATAGATACAGAGAACAAACTGGTGGTTACCATAGGGGAGTGAAGTTGGGGGATGAATGAAATAGGTGAGGGAGATTGAGAGGTACAGACTTCTAGTAATAAAGCAAGTAAGTCACAGGGATGTAATGTACAGCATAGGGAATATAGTTAATAACATTGTAATAATTTTTTATGGTGACAGATGGTAACGAGTTACCATGGTGATCATTTTGTAGTATATAAATATATTAAATTACTGTATTGTATGTCAAACTAATATAATATTGTAAGTCAATTATACTTCAAATTAAAAAAGATAAAAACATGTGGTCTGCTAGGGCTGTTCTTGCGTATTATATCACAATAAGTTTTTCTCATGTATTTTTTTCCTGTTTAGTGTAAAATTTAGTGTATGACTCTGGAATTTTAAAAAAGGTAGGCGTGTTTAGCTTGTAATTTTTCTTTTGCATTTGAGGTTCCATTTAAATGAATTTAAGATTCAAAAATAGATGGCTTGGGCTTCCCTGGTGGCGCAGTGGTTGAGAGTCCGCCTGCCGATGCAGGGGACATGGGTTCGTGCCCCGGTCTGGGAAGATCCCACATGCCGCGTAGCGCCTGGGCCCATGAGCCATGGCCGCTGGGCCTGCGCGTCCGGAGCCTGTGCTCCGCGACGGGGGAGGCCACAACAGTGAGAGGCCCGCGTACCGAAAAAAAAAAAAAAATAGATGGCTTGAGTTTTTCTTAGTCCAAGACCTGATATCTGCCAGGGAATTTGTTAACAACAGTTTTGAGATGTGATACCCACAAGATACTGTATGTGAAGACAGTGACTAGTGATGTCAAAATTTGGATGAAGATTTTTTGGATAAACCAGTGGCTGGAGAATTATTGTTCAGTTTGCAGTGTTATAATTAAACACTTTTTTTGAGGCATCCATTATTTTTAAACAAAAGTAAAATTATGATTAGAGGAGAATTTGCTTCATGCTGTAAATAGATATATTTATCACGTTTTATCATGTTCTTGATGGCTCTTTTCAGAAAGATTATTGAATCTTTTTTGTTTGGTGACTCCATGATCATTAACAGGGCAGCTGATTTGTCTTGCCATCACTAGACCAAGTGTCCAGTGCTCAACTAATGGGTTGGTTTCTCAACCAGAAAGAGAAGCCCCATCTGGTTGGTGATGCTCCAGGGTTTTTTTCTAGCAATCTGTAGATAATTCTCAGAGTATGGTTCAATTTAATGCATACCAAATTGTAAAAATGGTGTATAAGTCTAGTAGATGAGTGGTATCTGAAATGCTAATAAGTGAGAATGGGATTTAGCACCCTAAAATGAGTGGTCTTGCATATCTTTTTAAATGCTTGTCTTTATTTTTGTAAGTTGGCTAGGGAGTTTTCACAGTTTGTTTTTGTTGAATAATAAAGAATATGTCTGGCCTTTGTCCCAGATTCCTGGCACAGAACTTCTAACACTCTTAGAATTTCCCAAGTGATAGGAGTGTTTTTGTTTTTCATGAGCCTTCTTGGATCATACCTGAGTTTATGTTTATGAGATGATTCAAGATGGGGCCTGGTCACCAGAAAGACTAACTATATAATCAGAACACTGGGGCTTTGAGCCAATCTGACCTCTGGGGAAAGGTGAGGGGCTGGAGATGGAGGTTAATCTCGTGGCCCCTGATTCAGTCAATCATATCTATGGAATGAAACCCCAACAAGGCTCTGAACATCAGAGCTTGGTGGAGCTTCCTGGTTGGTGATATGCTAGGAGGGTAATGCACCCTGATTCCTTTTTTTTCTTTTGGCTGCATCGGGTCTTAGTTGCGGCACATGGGATCTTTCGTTGCGTCACGTGGGCTCTTTTTGGCGTGTGGGCTTCTCTCTAGTTGTGGCATGCTAGCTTCTCTCTAGTTGTGGCGTGCGGGTTTCTCTCTCTCTAGTTGTGGCACGCGAGCTCCAGGGCGCGTGGGCTCTGTGGTTTGTGGCCCACGGGCTCTCTTGTTGAGGCGCCTGGGCTCTGTAGTTGTGGTGCCACGGGCTTAGTTGCCCCGCAGCATGTGGGTTCTTAGTTCCCAGACCAGGGATCGAACCTGTGTCCCCTGCATCGGAAGGCGGATTCTTTACCACTGGACCACCAGGGAAGTCCCTGATGCACCCTGATTCTATGAGGAGAGGGCATGGAAACTCTGTGTTCAGGACCCTTCCAGACCTTGCCCTATGTGTATCTTCATTTGGCTAGTCCTGATTTGTATCCTTTCTAATAAAACTGTAATAATAAGTATAGTGCTTTCTAAAGTTCTGTGAGTTGTTCTAGCAAATCAAATCTGAGGAGTTGTGGGAACCTCTGAATTTGTAGCCAGTTGTTCAGAAATGTTGTTGGCCTGTGAACCACCAAAGTGCAACTGGAGTAAGGACAGTCTTGTTGGGAACCATGTCCTTGAACTATGAAATCTGATGCTACTCTGGGTCATTAGCATCAGAATTGTATTGAAGTTCACCAGTTGGTGACAGAATAGTTTTATATTCCTGTTATAATTCAACTTAAATTGGTGGCCAGATGTGAGTTGATGAGATGATGTACCCAAGAAAGGGGGCATGGCTTTTAGTCCTTTCCAGCCCGGGTAATAGGCAGTCATTCATTTAGCCCATTTACATTTAGTGTCTGTGTATGACAAGGTCTGTACTAGACAAAAAGTGGTAGGAAATTCCCCATCCCTACAACTTAGGAGCTTTTTATGTGATGTAGTAGACACATGGGATTTTTGTGTGCTGTGATAGAGAAGGAATGCTCAGCCCTTGGAATGGCGCTGTCTTCTTTAACAGGACATTGGGGCTGGGTTAGAGATGGGTCTTCTAGGCAGTGTGTACTTTAGGACCAGAGAGATGTCCAGTGTACTAGTGTGGATGGGGACAGGGGGTTGTGGGTGCCAATGGTTGTTTCAGAATAAGTGACTGTGTTTACTGGCTGGAAGTATGTGTTAGGGCAGTGCTTTTGCAGAGTGGTAAATGGACCACCTGTATAAGAATTACCCTATCCACCAAGGGGGGAAAGTGGCTGGGGGGTGGTGGTGGTGGGATGAATTGGGAGATTGGGATTGACACGTATACACTAATATGTATAAAATAGATAACTCAGGCTTCCCTGGTGGCGCAGTGGTTGAGAGTCCGCCTGCCGATGCAGGGGACACGGGTTCGTGCCCCGGTCCAGGAAGATCCCACATGCCGCGGAGCAGCTGGGCCCGTGAGCCATGGCCACTGAGCCTGCGCGTCTGGAGCCTGTGCTCCGCAATGGGAGAGGCCACAACAGTGAGAGACCTGCGTACCGCAAAAAAAAAAAAAAAAAAAAAAGATAACTAATAAGAACCTGCTGTATAAAAAAATAAATAAAATAAAATTCAAAACTTCAAAAAAAAGAAAAGAATTACCCTGTCCACTGGTTCCCCTGTCCCCTTACAGAAATGCTTGTTTTCTTTTCTACTTTTTTTCTTTTTTTTTTTTTTTGCAGTACGCGAGGCCACTGTTGTGGCCTCTCCCGTTGAGGAGCACAGGCTCCGGACGCGCAAGCTCAGCAGCCATGGCTCATGGGCCTAGCTGCTCCGCGGCATGTGGGATCTTCCCGGACCGGGGAACGAACCCGTGTCCCCTGCATCGGCAGGCGGACTCTCAACCACTGCGCCACCAGGGAAGCCCCCTTTTCTACTTTTTTTTTATGATGGAAAATGTCGATTAGTGACACTAGTAAGACGAATAGTGTAATACCGCCCCCCATCTACTTATCCCCAACTCCATTAACTCATGGCTGGTGATTCAATTTATAGTGTTTGCTAATTTCTCTTTGGGAGTATTTACCCATTTATTGAATTACTATTCCAGTTTCAAGCTACCACGCAATTTTACTGAACAAGGAGTTAGGGAAAGATTCTCAGAATCAGTTCTCCTGACCTGGGGCAAGGTGGCCCCAGCTCATGACTCTTTCCCACTCAAACCAGCTTCCTCTTTTTTTTCAATTTATTTATTTTATTTATTTATTTTTGGCCGCGTTGAGTCTTTGTTGCTGCACGCAGGCTTTCTCTAGTTGCGGTGAGCAGGGGCTACTGTTCGTTGCAGTGCACGGGCTTCTCATTGCGTTGGCTTCTCTTGTTGTGGAGCACGGGCTCTAGGTGTGCGGGCTTCAGTAGTTGTGGCACACGGGCTCAAGAGCACAGGCTCAGTAGTTGTGGCGCACGGGCTTAGTTGCTCCATGTCATGCGGGATCTTCCCGTACCAGGGATTGAACCCATGTCCCTTGCCTTGGCAGGCGGATTCTTAACCACTGCACCACCAGGGAAGTCCCACACCTTCCTCCTTTTAAAAAAAATTTTAGAAGTAGTTGTATCCATAAGTATTTAGGTTTATATCTCTAAGGACTAGTTTTAAAAATATACCCACAAAACTTTTATTACATCTAAAATAATTAACAGTAATTCCTTAGTATCAAATATTTGATTTGTGTTCAAACTTCTCCACACATCTCCAGATAGGTTCCAAGAATTACATTTGGCTGCTTTATCTCTTAAGTCTCTTTTAGTCTATAGGATCTTTCTTTTTTTTTTTTTTTTTTTTTTTGCGGTACGCAGGCCTCTCACTGTTGTGGCCTCTCCCGTTGTGGAGCACAGGCTCAGCGGCCATGGCTCACGGGCCCAGCCGCTCCGCAGCATGTGGGATCTTCCCAGACCGGGGCACAAACCCGTGTCCCCTGCATCAACAGGCAGACTCTCAACCACTGCGCCACCAGGGAAGCCCTATAGGATCTTTCTTGATCTCTCTCTTTTTTCCTTTGAAGCTTATTTGTAGAATAAAGTTTATTTTGTAGATTTTTTTCACAATGTACAGTTTGCTGATTGCATCCCCATGATGTTTGTATCAAAGTTCCCCATCCCCTGTTTTTCCTCTAATTTCATAATTGGCACTAGAGCAGTGGCTTTCGAATGAGGTTCCAGGATCAATAACATCAGCATCATCTGGGAAACTTATTAGAAATACAGATTCTTGGCTTCACTCCAGGCCTGTTGAATCAGAAACTCTGAGGAAGGGGCCCTGCAGTCTTCTAAATGATTCTGGTGCACCCTAAAATAAAGTTTGAGAACCACTGCTGTATAGGCTTGATCAGATTCAGGTTTGTCCCTCTCCCACCCCACTCCCTTACGCCCACCAGCTATTTCATGGCTGTTTGTGTGTTTTCCATTAGAAGGCACTTAAGGCTGACTGGTCTCTCATTTATGATGCTGATGTTCATGTTGATCATTGCCTAGGCTATATCCGTTAATTCACTGAGGTTGCAAATGGCATTGTTCTAATTGTATCATTCCTTCTTTTTTAAAAAAAAATATTTTATTTATTTATTTATTTATTTGGCTGTATTGGGCCTTAGTTGTGGCATGTAGGATCTTCATTGCAGCATGTGGGCTCTTTCATTGCAGCACGTGGGCTTCTCTCTAGTTGTGGCACACGGGCTCCAGAGTGTGTGGGCTCAGTAGTTGCAGTGCACAGGCTCTATTGTTGTGGGGTGCAGGCTCCGAGCGTGGGGCTCAGTAGTTGCAGCACGTGGGCTCTCTTGTTGTGGTGCACAAGCTCAGTAGTAGTGGTGTGTGGGCTTAGTTGCCCCACAGCATGTGGGATCTTAGTTCCCTGACCAGGGATCGAACCCATGTCCCCTGCATTGGAAGGCAGATTCTTAACCAGTGGACCAGGGAAGTCCCTCTATCATTCCTTCTTCATGCATAAGCTGGAAAAACTTCCCCTCATTAACTCTTAGGTTACCCTGTGGAATAGTTTGTTCAGAAAAGGCAGGAAAAACGATGAGTCCTTGCTTTTATCTACCTGTTTTCAGAATAAGTTGGTTCTCTAGCATCTGCCAAAGATGACAAATGAAGTCCTGTAACAAATCAGTGTAAATTTAAAGATTTAACTGTATTTGATGTTTTATCCATTGTCATTTTGTTCTTATTTGATGCTCATATTATCCTATCTTTGTGTCATGGGAACCTCTTCAGGTTTTCTCCTAATTCCTTTTGACATGATCCTAGCAGTCTTTTACAGTGTCCTTGATTTCTGGTAGAACATTTTCCAGTCTTGTTACATGTTTAGCTCCAGACCAGCAATTAGCAATGTCTTCAAGGAACCCTTTTTCTCTTTAGACAAAAATAGTAGAGATCACAAAATGCATGGTAGGGCTGCTCTTTACTCCAGAGGTTAGTCATATTTCCAATTTAAACTCAGGACTATAATGCTTTTACTCAACCTAATGTATATCCTTTAATGCCAGAAATCCCAGTATTCAGTAACACAATTACTCATTTTCTTTATCCCATAATGCCCACATAACAGTCTCAGAATCGTAGACTAGCAGTATTATTTCTGAAAACTATTTCTTCAGTGCTTGCTATCTTTAGAGTATACCCCGCTAGGATATCCAATTAAAGTCATTCGAAATAGTTCTTTGTGTGATTCTCCTCCCAATTAAATATACAGTTAGTTTGCTTTGTGTTTTGGACATTGCTTTTTCAAATTTAATTTTATAATTATGTAAAATATTTACATGGTTCCAAAGTCAACCAAATAAGGTATATTCAGAGAAGCCTAACTTCTACCCTTGTAGCTTCCACCTGATTCCCTCCACTGTAGCAGTGATTTTCATCCTTGGGAGCTTTTTAAAAATACTGATGCTCAGACTCCACATCCAAGCAATTAATTCATAATTTGGGAGAGGAATTGGAGGAGAGTGAGACCCAGCCATCAGTATTTTTTACAAGTTCCCAGGTGATTTTCAGGGATAGTGAAAGTTAAGTGAAGAACTACTGACATTTAACTTTTTAAATAAAATCTATATCATTCCATTTAAAAACACACACACACAGAGACACAAATGGGATGCATCTATTTAGATTCCTTTCTCTCTTTCTTAAACATAAGGAACTATACTGCTGCACTCTTTGGTGAACAGCATGACCTGGAAAGCAGCTGTAGCACACTGTGCATTTAACCAAGCTCCCAAGCTGCCCTGCAGCTGCTAAAGCTGGAGAATGCCAATGTGATAGATGTTAACGGGACTTAAAGAAAAGCAACAATTCAGTAATTTTTCTTCTAAAATATATTTTTAAAGTATAAAAGTAAGAAATTGTAAACACATATATGTATAATTCTAAAAATTAAGAATCCTGGGACATCATGAACACACATGTGACTTGGGATCTGCATCTTATTGCATGATTCAGATATACTAACTGGCATGGTCTGTGCTTTCCATTTAACTACATGCTAGTCTGTGACATGTCTTGTGTTCTCATTATAACATGAAATTTTGTTTGTAAGAAAGAGAAAATGGCTTAATTTTTCTAATCTGTTTTTTTCATTCAATTACAAAGGTGTTTTTTTTTTCATCCATTACTGATGCCGTTTTTTCCTCTCTGCTCTAATCCAAGCATTCAGTAGATATTGTGAGTGCCAACTGATGGTCTATCAGTTTAAAACAGTTCTGTGGCTACACAGTTTGGGAAATGTTGCTGTGGCTTGGGGACCTATTAAAAAGCTTTATAAAGGGGAGGGATGTTGTCATGTTTGGACCCTAGGAGGGTCCAACAGTGTGGAGGACTGGTCCAAAGCAGGGTGAGAGTGGATGCTGGGACACTGCATTGCAATCCACTGTAATAATACAAGTGAATGGTGATTAGGGCCTGAATTGAGCCAAGTGCAAGAGTTAGTGTTAGGGGCTAGCAGGAATGTTATAAAAAAGGAATATTTTCCTTGAGTTGAATCACCACTTCTAAGGTGTGTTTCTCTGTTTTTCAGGTCCAGAAAGTAGATTTAAATGCACCCATATATGCTCATTACCTTGATGACTGACTCATGTTAATTAAATTCATTGGAAACTGACTTATTCAGGAATTAGGTAGACCCAGCTTTCTATCCTTGCTCTGTCACAGCACAGACCTTCAGTATTTTCATTCTTAAGAAGGGAATTCTTGACTGCTTTTCAAGGGTGGTGAAAATTAAAGATGATATATGCTATATACCTACCACAGTGTCTGGTGTAATAATTGGTTAGGCAGTCTTTCCTCTTGATCCTAGAACTCATATTCCCCAAACCCGGGGAAGCTGCTTACATTAAAATCTTTAGGAAGTTGGATTGTCAATAAGAACTTTGATTAGAAAGCACAGAATTAGAATCAACAAAATAGCAATGGCTGGATTACTATGGTACGTTACCTTGATATACTTATGATGAACCACCCTTGCATGCCTGGGATAAATCCTACTTGGTCATGGTATATAATCTTTATAATGTTGTTGGATTTGGTTGAATTTGCAAGTGGGTTTTTTTGTTTGTTTTTGTTTTGTTTTGTAGGATTTTTTCATCTGTATTCATAAGAGATACTGATCTGTAGGTTTTTTTCTTGTGGTATCTTTGTCTGGCTTTAGTTTCAGGATAATGCTGGCTTCATAAAATGTATTATGAAATATACCCTTTCCTAATTTGGGGGGAAGAGTTTCAGGAGAAGTGGTATTATTAAATCTCCTCTAAATGTTTGGAAGAATGCACCAGAGAAGCCATCAGATCCTGGACTTTTCTTTGTTAGGAGGTTTTTATTTTATTTATTTATTTATTTTTGGCTGTGTTGGGTCTTCGTTTCTGTGTGAGGGCTTTCTCTAGTTGCAGCGAGCGGGGGCCACTCTTCATCGCGGTGCGTGGGACTCTCCCTGTCGCGGCCTCTCTTGTTGCGGAGCACAAGCTCCAGACGCGCAGGCTCAGTAGTTGTGGCCCACAGACCTAGTTGCTCCGCGGCATGTGGGATCTTCCTGGACCAGGGCTCGAACCCGTGTCCCCTGAATTGGCAGGTGGATTCTCTACCACTGCGCCACCAGGGAAGCCCAGGAGGTTTTTAAATTACTGATTCCATCTCCTTACTTGTTATAGCTCTGTTGAGATTTTCTATTTCTTCCTGAGTTAGTTCTGGTAATTTATGTGTTTCTAGGAATTTGTTAATTTCATCTGGGTTATCTGATTTGTTGGTCATCAGTCAGCCACCTTTTCTTTCTTTTCTTTTTAAATTTATTTTTATTTTAAAATATTATCATACAATAAAATTTACTTTTTTGGTCTATAGTTCTGTGAATTTTAACACATATATAGATATGTGTAACCACCACCACAATCAGGAAATAGAGCAATTCCATCACCCCCAAAACCCACTTTGTGGTATTATAGTCGCATTTTCTACTAACCCCTACCTCCTGGCAACCACTGTTGCCTGTCACTAGATCTGTTCTCTGTCACTAGTTTTGTCTTTTTAAGAATGTTATATAAATAGTCATACAATGTGTATATTTTGAGACTTTTTTCACTCAGCATAATGTCTTTGAGATTCATCCAAGTTATGTTATCAATAGTTTATTTTTTTTAAATTGCTGAGTAGTATTTCGTTGTATAGATGTACCACATTTTATTTATTCATCTGTTTCCAGTGTTTGGTGACAATGAATAGAGCTGCTAAGGACATTTCATAGTGTCTTTGGATTCCTGATTGTCCATTCACTGAAATCTTTACGCTTGTGATCATCAACTCTACAGGTTTTCTGGAGGATGAATTTGGTTTTTTTTTTGGCCGCATCCTGCAGCATGTGGGATCTTAGCTCCCCAACCAGGGTTCGAACCCATACCCCCTGCACTGCAAGTGCAGAGTCTTAACCACTGGACCACCAGGGAAGTCCCTGGAAGATGAATGTTTTTATGTACTTCTGGCACACAGTAGGTATTTAATAAAAACACATTCAGCAAATATATACTGAAAATCTGTCATGTGCTAAGCATTGGGAATACACTGGTAAGTAGAAACAGACTTAACTCCTTCCCTTGGGAAGAGTTCACAGTCCTGTAGGGGACACCAACATCAACCAAATAATCACTTAGATTGTTCTAGCATTGTACCTGTGGCTTCACTGCTTTGAAGGAAAGGCACTTTGTTTCCTCAGAGCCTGTAATAGGAATTTGAGCTCACCAGGTAGGTCAAATATGGCTTCCCTGAGAGAAGTGACTACTATCTCAATTCCAAAGTTTGAAATAGGAGTTAACTAAGCAACGTGGTGAGAAAAGCATTCTAAGAGAAGCCCTTGAAGTGAGAGGGAACTTGGTGAGAAGACCGGTGTGGCGGCCAGAATGCAGAGAGTAAGGAGAGCATGATCAGATTTTTGTCCTTATCTGAAGACCAGTGAGAAGGCCACTGAATAATTTTACGTCATGGGGTGTGAGTAATGAGGATTATGGTTAGAAAAGATCATTCTAGCAGCTAGGTAGAAAAGGGATTTGGAGAGGGCTAGAGCTGGTACAGGTAACTTATTAAGAGGCTATTACTATAATTGAGGCTTGAGATGATGTTTGCATGAGTTGAAGGGGGTGGGTATTGAAGGTGGATTCAGGGCTCATGTAGAAAGTAAGATGATGGCCAGGTCTTAGGGATGGATTGGATAGGGGGTATGTAGAGAGAGAACTATCAAAGAAGACACCTATATTTTTTGGCCTATGCATTTGAATGGACAGCAGTGCTCTTTATTAAGATAAAGAACATGAGAAAGCCTTCAGCTTTGGGAAGATGGGAAGATCATGAGCTTGATAGTGGATATATGAGTTTGAGGTCTCCTGAGTTAAGCAGGAGATGACAAATGGGTCATCTAATATCCTCATCTAGAGCTCGCTGAAGAGATCTAGGCCAGAGGTATGAGAGTGGGTCGTTACTTGAAGCTGTAGGTATGAATGAAATCTTCCAGGGTGAGAGAACAGAGTGAGAAGCAGAGGGCCTCTGACTGACAGACACTTTGAGGACCCTAGTTTTAAAGGACAGGCATAGGAGAATGAACCTACAAGGGAAGGGGGAAACCTGCAAGGGGAAAGGGAAGGTGCATGTTGTAAATGAATGAAAGCATGAAAATTAGACAATATGCAGAACACTTTTATTGTACTAATCTGAAACTCTATACCCATTAAACAACAACTTCCCTCTCCACCCCCCACCCCCACCTTCTGGTAACCACCATTCTACTTTCAGTTTCTATACATTAAATTTTTTTTACTGTCAAAAAAGAAGTTTGAGAAATATTGGTCCTAGGATATCAGCAACACATTCCCTACTTCAACTCAAACATCTGTGTGTCAGGCCACTGTACTGATTCCAAGGCCACTGTAGAGATTCCAAGATGAGGTAGACATGACCACTACTTTTGAGAAGCTCCCATTCTACCTGGGAACAAAGACCAACAAAGCGGGCTTCCCTGGTGGCGCAGTGGTTGAGAGTCCGCCTGCCGATGCAGGGGATACGGGTTCGTGCCCCGGTCTGGGAAGATCCCACATGCCGCGGAGCGGCTGGGCCCGTGAGCCATGGCCGCTGAGCCTGCGCGTCCGGAGCCTGTGCTCTGCAACGGGAGTGGCCACAACAGTGAGAGGCCCGCGTACCGCAAAAAAAAAAAAAAAAAAAAAAAAGACCAACAAAGCAAGTGCTGTTTGCCAGGCACAGAAAGACAGGAATATTTTGTAGACTGGTTTAAAGGAGAAGCAAGGGCACAGAAACCTCAGATTATAAAATCTGTAGCTTGGTGAGGCAGGAAGTGGCAGGCATTAAGATTAGGAAAGTGAAATAAAAGTTAGATTGTGAGAAGTCCTTGAAAGAAATATTTTGGACCTTATGCAGAGGCAATGGCAAGCTGTCAGAGATTTTATTTATCAGGGGAGTGATGTGGTTAGTAGTCTGTACTTGGAAGATTTCCAGATTTGCATGGAAGCTACACGGGGTGCTTGCTGGGGGTGTTCTTTTAAAGAGGCTAGAGGAGGCATAGAGAGTGGACACAGATTTCAGGAGCAGGCTCAGCAAGTCTTTGTGCCCAATTGAATGTGTGTGTGTGTGGTGGGGGGTGGGAAGGGTAACGTGGTGAAGCGGAGGGAGAAGGTAGAGACGGACTTTGGTGGTGATGGTGACAGGGAGACCTTGTACAGATTTGGCCTCAGTGATTCAAGTGCAAACCCCCAGAGGCAACCAGAAATAGAAGTCTGGAGCTCAGGAACAAGGTAGGACTATTTAAATAGATTTGAGTGTGTGTGTGTGTGTGTGTGTGTGTGTGTGTGTAGGAACAGAATGACATTGCTACAAACGTTGTGCAGAAAAGGCAGAAAAGATGGCCCAAGAAGGAAGCCTCGGCTTCCCTGGTGGCACAGTAGTTGAGAGTCCGCCTGCCAATGCAGGGGACGCAGGTTCGTGCCCCTGTCCGGGAGGATCCCACATGCCGCGCAGCGGCTGGGCCCGTGAGCCATGGCCGCTGAGCCTGCGCGTCTGAAGCCTGTGCTCCGCAGCGGGAGAGGCCACAACGGTGAGAGGCCCGTGTACTGCAAAAAAAAAAAAAAAAAAAAAAGAAGGAAGCCTGAGGCTTCCAGAAAGGAACCAGAAAGGTGTGAGGAGACATGTAAAATGTTTGGCCAAGACAGTGGAAAGGAGAATTTCAAAAGTAGGGCTATTCCACAGTGTTAGGTGTCAGGGAGATCCAATAGAATGGGGAAGGGACAGAGGGTGACAGTGAGCTACCAGCCGCCCAAAGAGTGAGGAGCATGGCCGCGCTGCATCTGGTGCCTGAGCTCTACTCAGGAGAAAGCTTTATTTATTATCCAGTGGATGCCACCACAGTGCTTTACCAAACTGCCTAGACCCTTAAGAAAATTTATTTCTGCATTTGCTGACCTCAAAAGCTTAGAAACGTGTTTATTTTGTATCTTTATTTTTTAAATAATAATTTGTACCTGTACTTTTTTTTATTTTGGCTGTTTCCGGTCTTCGTTTCTGTGCGAGGGCTTTATCTAGTTGCAGCAAGCGGGGGCCACTCTTCATCACGGTGCGCGGGCCTCTCACTGTCGCGGCCTCTCTTGTTGCGGAGCACAAGCTCCAGACGCGCAGGCTCAGTAGTTGTGGCTCACGGGCCTAGTTGCTCCATGGCATGGGGGATCTTCCCAGACCAGGGCTCGAACCCGTGTCCCCTGCATTGGCAGGCCGATTCTCAACCACTGTACCACCAGGGAAGCCCTATTTTGTATCTTTTATAAAGTTAAAGTCTTGCTATGCAAAGAGTTACCGTCTTTTTCATGTTACTTAGTTTCTACAGGTGGTCAGCACTGATACTTTTTAGACTTCTCTCCTTGCTTGAAGAAAATAAGAATGTCCCAACTTTTCCTGCTTTTTTTTGGAGTCAGCTTCCTTTAGTTTAGATCATTAAATGTGTTATAGTTTCACCCCACAAGAAGCAAGATATCAACCACAAAAGTGGCAAGAGTGGTAGAAACAGTTATAAAATAGTTAATACTTTAAAAAAGCTCATTCCGTGTAAATTTTTTTCTATTAAATGAAAAAGAAATGAAGCTGGTCATTGGTGATGAGATTCTTCAAGAAAAAAGGTTAAATAGAGCATGTCTATAAAAAGATAGACCACATCTAGTCTGACTCCATTTTTGGTCAGCGTCACTAGCCTCAGAACTTTCTTTATTCTCCATCTCAGTGGTATCCAAGCCAAAAGTTAGTTGTCCTTTACCCTTACTTTAGTTTTTCACTTATTCACCAAGAAGGTTTGGGAATCAACCCAATTAGATTTTAGTGTTTAGGGAGCATGTTTGTTGATCTTATATAGAAATTCTACATAATAGAACATTTGATTAGCCAGAACAAATTGAACCAGATAGATGAGAGTACTAAGGTGCCTTTCTGCTTTCACATAATCTTCAACTGCCCAATTTAATATAATAAAGAACCTTTTAACTAATTAAACCTTCTTTAGACTTCTTTTTCCAAAAGCTGTTTCCCTAAGCACTTGTCTTCATTAGAGATATTTGGGGATGATGGGAGAGAGGGAGATAGATTCAGAGAGGTAGATCACCATTATACTAAGAATGGTTTGTAGAATCAAATTTGACTCTGTTGGGCTTCAGGTTTATAAACTGGGTCTTAAAAATTGCCTGTATCTCAGATTTTGCTCTGTAGCTCTAAATAACATGCACAGTAACTCTAGCCATCAAGGAATGGAAAGAAATGGTAGCGAAGCACAAGCTAGTGAACCAGTTGAACAGCTAGTGATTTTTATTATGATGAGTTATGTTTTCTTGTTAGGTGGTGGTTTTTGTCACATGTGTTATAACAGATCCTTTGAAGAGCAAAGATCCAAGGCCAGCAAGTGAACAATGATCGTGAAGTCCAGACTGGCTTACTAATCATGGACTTGAGAATTGTTTTTCAACATCAGGTCACAGAGGGGCAGACTTGATTTTTTAAGATGATAATGAATAAAATCCTGTTAGCTCTTCAAAAATAAGGATTTTTAGCAGTAATAAACAAAACAGTTTACATCAGTCATTAGAAATGCAAATCAAAACCATGATGAGATATTACTTTATACCCACTTATTATTATAATAAAAAAGATATAATAACAAGTGTTGACTTGGATGTGGAAGAACTGGAACCCACATACACTGCTGGTAGGAATAGAAAACAGTCAGGCAGTTACTCAGAAAGCTAAGTGTGGAGTTACTGTATGACCTACCAATTTCGCTCCTAGGTGTATACCCAAGAGAAATGAAAACATATATCTACGTAAAATGTGTACACACGAATGTTCATAGTAGCGTTATTCTTAATAGCCAAAAAGTGGAAAAAACCCAAATGTCCACCAGGTGATGAATGGATAAACGAATGTGGTATAGCCATACAATGGAATAATATTTGACAACAAAAAGAAATGAAGTGCTGATAGGTGCTACAAAAGGCTAGTTGCATTCTACTTATATGAAATGTCCAGAATAGGCAAATCTATAGAGACAGTAAGTTATTGGTTGCCTAGGGCTAAGGGGGGTGGGGTGGGGAATGGGGAGTGAGTGCTGATGGGTATGTTTCTTTTTGGGGTGATGAAAAAAATCTAAAATTGATTGTAGTAATGGAGACACAATTCTTTGCATATACTAAAAACCATTGAATTGTACACTTTAAATGGTAAACTGTGGTATGTGAATTATATCTCTATAAATCTGTTATGTTAAGAAAAATAAAGCTATTTTATTTTTTTCTCCTCCTGTCTCTAGCTATTGCAGCCCCAGGCCCCCCTGAGAGGTTAAGCTATGGCCAAGTACAGTTATGGTTACTTCTATTTTCCTTTATATTGACTCAGTCTTTGCACTTAAAATTAATTTAAGTGAAAAAAAAATTTTTTTAAACTGTTAATGCTGACCTTAGAAAAGTACTCAGTTTTGGACCTGGTTTATCAGTAAATTTTGATTAGTTTGTAAGTACTAATATTTGATAAACTGAGTTAGTCTCAGAAATTTTTCAGTTAAGATTCCAGATGCAAATTCCTAATGGGGGCTTTTAACTTCATTTTAAAAGACATTTTAGGCATTTGAAGAAAGAAGGTGCTTTCACAAAGTTGCACGAATGTGAGTGTTACCCAGTTACCCTGCTAGCATCCCCAAGGGTGATTTTAGATGTTGTCCTTCCATAGCTACCTGTATGGCTAAGAGCATGGGCTGTAAAGCTAAGACTGCCTGCCGCCCTGTCTAGTTTCACCTTTGTTAGCAGAGTGAGTTATTTAACCTTTCTTGCCGTAAATTCTTTATCTAAGTAGTACCTCATAAAGTTTGTATGAGAATTAAGTGACTTAATAACCATAAAGTGTTTAGGGCAGATCCTGGCACATAAATGTTATATGTTGTTATTCCATCTCCACATTTCAGAGCATTCTTTGTCATCTGGATCGGCAGAATTTCCTTTCGGCTTCTGAATTTACTAAGATTAGGTTTGTCAGATATCTAGCCCAAGAAAATGAAAACACTAATTTGAAAAGATATATGCACCCCAACGTTCACAGCAGCATTCTTTACAATAGCCAAGATATGGAAGCAACCTAAGTGTCCATCAACAGAAGAATAGATAAAGAAGATGTAGTGTACACACACACACACACACACACACACACACACACACACACACATGGTGGAATATTGGCCATAAAAATGAATAAAATTTTGCTATTTGCAACAACATGGATGGACCTGGAAGGTATTATGCTTAATGAAATAAGTCAGACAGAGAAAGGCAAATACTGTATGTTTTCACTTATATGTGGAATCTAAAAAATAAAACAAATAAATAAAAATAACAAACAGAAACAGACTCACAGATATAGAGAACTAGTGAATACCAGTGGGGAGAGGGGCAAGATAGGGGAAGGGAATTAAGAGGTACAAAATACTAGGTATAAAGTAAATAAGACATGAGGATGTAATGTATAGCACAGGGAATAGAGCCAATGTTTTATAATAACTTCAAATGGAGTATAATCTATAAAAATATTGAATCATCATGTTATATGCCTGAAACTAATATATTATAAATCAACTATACTTCAATTTTAAAAATATTAAGTTTGTCTGTGAGTGGCAGAAAATCCAAAATAATAGCACTTAAAGGAAGCCTAAAGTTCAGGGCCAGTAGGACAGGGAGCTTCATGAAGTTATCAGGGGTCCAGGTCATCCTATCCTGCTACTTTGCAAGCCTATTTCTACTCTTTTCTAGAGTTGAAAGACAAAAGGTAATTAAAACACATAGAATTAGTAGTGTAACTGTGTTATTTGAAAATATAAAGTAAATCTCAGGATAAACAGCCCAAAAAGTTGATGCAGTTGCCTCTGGGGAGCAGGAATTGTGAGTAGGGAGAGATGGATTACAAGACTGCTGAGTTTTGTTGTTTTCTTAGTTATAGCCTCATAGTACTGATTGGCTTTTAAATTTGTGATATGTAAAAGTTTGATTAAAGACAAAATTCTAGAAAATTAGAGTTATTTCATTTAGTGCTTGTGCAAATTTTTTTTCACATAACAATATATTTTGAAGGTCTCCCTGGCAGTTCATATAGGTCTGTTGCACCCTAAATTTTAATGGCTGCATAGAGGTTCGTACTCTGACTATACCAGTTGTTTCCTTAACTTCTTTTTCTAGACAAATTTTATTCTCATTTTTTTTTCTATTACATACAATACTGTAGTGATTATGTGATATATATATAGTTATATAATTGAACAAGACAGATATATATTTTATACATATATATAAAACATATTCCTAGAAGTGTAATTATTACTAGGTCAAAGACAGTTCACAGTTAAAATTTTGACAGAAACTGCCAGATTTTCTTCCAAAATTTTAAGATCACTCTGATAACTGTGTTGAGAATAGATTGATGTGGAGCAAGATGGGCCTTGGGAAGACAAGTTTGGAGGCTGTTGCTATCATCCCAGCGAGAAATGATCCACTTCAGACTAGGGTAACAGTGGCTATGGAGATAGGTAGACTGATTCAAGAAATAAAGTGGGTGGGAGAACAGATAGAATTATTAATGAAGTAGATGTGAGTAATGAAAGAAAGGAAGGAGTCAGGATGATTCAGATGGACCAGTGACATCAATTAGAGTCTTCATGTGAGATGAAACCTGCTTGCCATGGCCAGATTAGATGAATTTATAGATACTTTGCAACTCTGACATTGTATGATTTTGGGATCCATGACAGCACCCTTATTTATAGATTGAATGATACACATATTGAATACTTTGTGTTTTATAATTGTAGGTATATAATTTTATTTGATTTTTTGTATTGTGCAAACATTGAGTTTATCCCTAAACTGCATAGATTTTAATCTTCTGTAAATCTCTGGAATCCTTTTGTTTACCTCCTGTGTGCAGCCACACATCTAACCAATGTGCTTCCTTCCTCCACCAGCTGTAGTCAGAGTGATCTTTATAAAATCCAGTCTGCCATGACTCCCTTCGCTCCGGTTTCTTCATATTGTAACAGAAGTGCTGTGTCCATAGCTGATCCACTCACAGGGAACATTTCCAAGTGGTTCTGTTCCATTCCACCTTGTTTGGGGGTGTCCAAGCCCCCATCCTCTCTCCAGTGGTCTTATAGGTCTTCCGGACTGTGGGAAAGTAGAAGGCCCCCAGTTGGGGAATCAGTGGAGCAAGAGATTAGGTATTCTATACTGGAGGACTTTCCTGACACTCCCTATTATTGGTGTAGGTAATCCTTTCTTTTCTCTTCTTCCAATTAATACCTCATCTCTCATTAAGTCTTGGTCATTATTCTACAGATTTTCCCTTCTGGTTTTGCAGTCACATATAAGGGATTCTTTATCAGGTACTTAAATCTTTGTTCCTGCTCTTCTCCCACAGCTGGAGGAAAAAAAATACGTAGAAATAACTAGTTTATTACTTCTGAATATTGCCCTGCCACAGCATGGCTTCCAAAATAGGCCTTGCTCACCTCACCCTCATCTCTGTGCTGTTTTCCCACATTGCTCATGCCATATCATACTTCTTTCATTTCCTGAAATCATAGGTTCCCTCAACCCCATCCCAACTGTGCTTAGACCTTACTTTGTAGATCCAGACCTTCCTTCACTTTCTCTACATACTCTTCTTATGTGCTCACAGAGCATTCTATACTTGCCTTTGTTGTAGTATATATCACATGTTATGATTATGATACGATTATTTGGGGTCACTGGTTAGCTAGCTCCCAAGATCTTTGTGCTCAGGGGCCATATCTGAATCACTTTTATTTCCCCACTGGTAGCACAGTGCCTGTCCTAGAAGGGCTCAGTAATTATTTGTTGAATAAATAAATATGTATTTGGCACCAGCCAATATTAAATGATTTTTATTTAGTTCAAGGATAGAGGAAATAATCAATATAGAAGAACAATATAGAGGAAAATTGTGATTTTAGAAGAGGCTACTTTATTTTTCTAACAAGTATGTTTTATTCAGAAGCATAAGCATGATCTATGGAAACGAATAATAGGAAAGCAGTTAGGGCTTCCCTCGTGGCGCAGTGGTTAAGAATCCACCTGCTAATGCAGGGGACATGGGTTCGAGCCCTGGTCTGGGAAGATCCCACACGCTGTGAAGCAACTAAGCCTGTGTGCCACAACTACTGAGCCTGCACTCTAGAGCCCGCGAGCCACAACTACTGAGCCCGTTTGCCACAGCTACTGAAGTCTGCGTGCCTAGAGCCTGTGCTCCACAACAAGAGAAGACACTGCAATGAGAAGTTCACGCTCTGCGACGAAGAGTAGCCCCCGCTCGCAGCAACCAGAGAAAGCCCACAAGCAGCGACGAAGACCCAGTGCAGCCAAAAATAAATGAATTAATTAATTTAAAAAAATAGGAAACCAGTTAATATAATTCATCATAATAGGTAAAGTAAAAAATCATGTTATCATTTCTATAGATAACTAAAAATACTATTTAATAAAATTCAAAAATTCCTGGCTAAATTTGGAAGATATCCTTTAACAACTGGTATGCAATTGATAACAGATTTACTAGAGTAAGAGGCTACTTTAATAATAGTTGGAAGCCAGGTTGCAAAAGCCTCAGAAAAAAAGAATGGTCCGTTCACAAAACAGCTCATTTGGGAAGCTTGGTGTTGGAAGGAAGTAGGTATGTGAATTATATAACTAGAGGCCTTAGCAGGGTCAGATAGGAGTTTTCTGTAGGTAGATAGTGGGAAGATGGATATCAAATGTTGGACAGACTAGAGAAAAGGCTCAGTGGGATGGGCCTCATTATCAGCACATGGTCACATGTACCAGCAGAAACTACCACACCAAGGCAAACACACCATTGGAGCTTTTGCTTTAAACTTTGATGACTGTGTACCTAGTTTAGCCAGCACAAGATTCTACAGGATGAAAAAGTGAAGAAAGAATAGCAGCAAATCAAAACTACAATGGGGGGCTTCCCTGGTGACGCAGTGGTTGAGAGTCCGCCTGCCGATGCAGGGGACGCGGGTTCATGCCCTGGTCCGGGAGAATCCCACATGCCATGGAGCGGCTGGGCCTGTGAGCCATGGCCACTGGGCCTGCGCGCCCGGAGCCTGTGTTCCGCAACGGGAGAGGCCACAACAGTGAGAGGCCCACGTAACGCAAAAAAAAAAAAAAAAAAATCTACAAACAACAAATGCTGGAGAGGGTGTGGAGAAAAGGTAACTCTCCTACACTTGGTGGGAGATGTAAATTGATACAGCCACTATGGAAAACAGTATGGAGGTTCCTTAAAGAACTAAAAATAGAACTACCATATGGCCCAACAATCCCACTACTGGGCATATACCCAGAGAAAACCATAATTCAAAAAAACACATGCACCCAGTGTTCATAGCAGCACTATTTACAATAGCCAGGACATGGAAGCAACCTACATGCCCATCGACAGAGGAATGGATAAAGAAGATGTGGTTCATATATACAATGGAATATTACTCAGCCATAAAAAGGAATGAAATTGGGTCATTTGTAGGATGTGGATGGACCTACAGACTGTCATACAGAGTGAAGTAAGTCAGAAAGAGAGAAGCAAATATCGTATAATAACGCATATATGTAGAATCTAGAAAAATGGTATAGATGATCTTATTTGCAAGGCAGAAACAGACACAGACATAGAGAACAAATGTATGGATACCAAGGGGGAAAGGGGTGGGGTGGGAGGAATTGGGAGACTAGGGTTGACACATATACCTTATTGATACTATGTGTAAAATAGACAACTGATGGGAACATACTGTAACATACTGTATAGCACAGGGAACTCTACCTAATGCACTCTGGTAACCTAAATGGGAGGGAAGTCCGAAAGAGAGGGGATATCTGTATGTGTATGGCTGATTCATTTTGTTGTGCAGTGGAGGCTAGCACAACATTGTAAAGCAACCATACTCCAAAAAAATTAATAATAAATAAATAAATTTAAAAAAAAATTTAAAAAGAAAGAATAGCAGCATTCTTTCCCTCTTTTGACCCATAGAGAAAGCAGAATGAATTTGTGTGTGAAATCATGGTGGATTTTTTTTGTCTTCTCTGTTTTCCTTCCCTTCCCTTCTCTGTCTTTTTTTTAAATTGTGAACCAACGAGTCCCATAGTTTATTGATTGGGTCTCAGAACCCTAAATGGGTTACTCGGTGCTTTTCTTGGACTTTTCTTGCATCATTGAGCATTCCTCCTTTGACACCCTGCTTCTCCCTCATCTGTGTTTCCAGGCACCCTGGGACATTTACACTCTCCAAAAACTTTCTTGCCTTTCGGGCTTTCGTCAAGTTATTTCATCTGCCCAGAGATGCATTTTCAACCCCGCCTATGGAGGCCCAGCACAATTGCTACCCATTGGTGACAGCTCTTCCTGGCAATCCCTTTGTTGTAATTAACCACTCTAATGGGCCTGCCCTAACTGCTGCTTTGTGGTCCACTTTTGAGATTTACTGTGCTGTGCTATGTTTTACTATGCTGAGGTCCTCCAAACACAAGGCCCTCATTAATGCCCTGCTTCTGTTATTTGCCTCTGTACACAGCTGGTGTTGTTAACATCCTACCAGCCCAGCTTTAATTTGAGTGTGCCTATTTGCCACAGCAGTTGTAGAATCTTGAGTCCTGAGCTTTGCCCTGCCCTAGCTGTGCTTGGATTATGTTCTCTGGGTTTGGTTTGGTTTGGGTTTAATATTTATTTATTTGGTTGCGCTAGGTCTTAGTTGTGGCAGGTGGGCTCCTTAGTTGTGGCTTGCCGGCTCCTTAGTTGCAGCTCGAGGACTCCTTAGTTGCGGCATGTGGGCTCATTAGTTGTGGCTTACCGGAGCCTTAGTTGTGGCTTATGAACTCTTAGTTGCGTCATGCCTGTGGGATCTAGTTCCCTGACCAGGGATTGAACCCGCGCCCCCTGCATTGGGAGGGTGGAGCCTTAACCACTGCCCAACTAGGGAAGTCCCTGTTCTCCAGGTTTTTATGCCGTATCCTACCATGTTCATAGTGAAGATTCTATTATCTTGTCCATCATGTTTCAGTTTAAAATAGGAGAGACTTTGGGAAATGTTTTCAAATTCTCCAGCATGTTCTTAATATTCACCACATAAAATATTCTACATGCTTAAAGAACCATGTTTTAATTTCGGGGTATGTCAGCATTTATGAGTTCTTTTAATCAGGAATAATGACTTTTAGTTTCCACTGAGATTGCATTTGTTAATATTTTTGAGGCACATGTTTTCAGATCAGGTAACCTAAATTTTAAGTCTTCCTATTCCCTATGTATTTGTTTATAATAGAAAAGGAGAGCATTTTAGGCATTGTTTTCTGCTGGAAGATTTTCTCATACTTATACTGGTTGAATACTTTGACCCACATAAACTCTGATGTGCTCTGTTTTGGGCTATTTAAGCAGTGGTGAAATTACAATAGATGGTCTCTGTCTGCTGTAGTCATTAATTACATTCTCTATGCCTTGGCATTGTATTTTGCTCCAACTGCAGCTGTTTCCTCTGGCCCTATGAAAGCTTATAAGATGTGTGCTAATTTAAAATGAAATAACACATAGATTTATCAGGCAGCATGTTTGTGTTTCTACATTACATTTTACACTGCAAGTCACTTTTTTTTTAAGTACCTTTGAACTCTTTCACAGAGGGAGTGCTTTAGGAATTTAAAAAATCATTTTGTCTTTTTTGCATGATATATGAAAGTATTGGTTTTAAGTTTGCATTTAAAATTTTTGATTCCTTCTTTTATGTCTTTGTTTTAAACATACTCTTCTTACTTTATGATAGTTCTATAATCTTGATATCTCACCCTTTGTTTGAAGTATCCCCTGATAGCACCCATACTAAATTGTTTCACTGTGTACTTTATAATTTTAGGTTGTATACTAATGTTTGATGGGGTTTTAATTATGGAAATTCCATGAGGCCTGGGTTGAGGGCTTATGCTGGTGTACATTTCATCCGTCTACCTGAGTGACAAGCACATGTGTTTCAGATGATCAAAGGAAACTCTCCCACATCTCTCAAGCTAGAAAGCAAGCTCCATGAAATCAGGGATCTTTGTTTTATTTACTAATGTCTCCCAAATGTCTACTGTAGTGCATGGCACGTACTAGATACTCTACCTATATTTGTTGAACTGAATCACTTCCTTTCCTGGTGGATGGATTAATTTTGACTAATCCACTTTTTATTGAGGAAGTAGTGACAGACTATTGTAGGTACTTTCAGGAATGCTGGGGTTTTCTTTTGACTATTTGCCTATTTGTTCCAGTAACATGACTTTGACCCTGTGCTGTGCAAAAAGATAATCCTAATCCTATTAAGATGAATGAGCATTTGCCTCCTTCCTGTTTGTTTCAGAGACCTCGCATTAGAGTTTGGCTTCAATTTGTTTTTCACTAATCCTCAAATTTCTGTTTTTTGGAGGGTTATAAGGCATATTTTATATATTTTAAAAATAAAATTAATCAGATTAACGTTTGAAGGTGATAAAAACCCACCTTGTTTATTTTTTTTTATAAATTTATTTTTGGCTGCATTGGGTCTTCACTGCTGCTTGTGGGCTTTCTAGTTGCGGTGAGTGGGGGCTGCCCTTCATTGCGGTGTGCGGGCTTCTCATTGTGGTGGCTTCTCTTGTTGCGGAGCACGGGCTCTAGGCGCGTGGGCTTCAGTAGTTGTGGAATGCGGGCTTAGTAGTTGTGGCTCACGGGCTGCATGGGCTTAGTTGCTCCGCAGCATGTGGGATCTTCCCTGATCAGGGCTCGAACCCGTGTCCCCTGCATTGGCAGGCAGATTCTTAACTGCTGCACCACCAGGGAAGTCCCTCCACCTTGTTTAAATGATATATAGTTCAGTGGTAAGAATTTAGATAACCATCAAACATAAGGAATGATAGGTGAAAAGTAGGAAAAATTAGCAAAAAAACTTTTTTTTGTTTGTTTTAACCTAAAAACGTGATCATTTTTTCTGATTAATATAGTGACCGTGGGTGGAGAAAACCCACCTGTATTGAGGGAGAGTATAACTTCATGGTTAATTTTTTATTTTAGTGTAATACTCATTAAATTATTTTATTTTTAAAAAAATATTTATTTTTTAATTTATTTGGTTGCATCAGGTCTTAGTTGCGGCAGGCAGGCTCCTTAGTTGCAGCTCACCAGCTCCTTAGTTGTGGCATGTGGGCTCCTTAGTTGCGGCACGCGGGCATGCGAACTCCTAGTTGCGGCATGCATGTACGATCTAGTTCCCTGACCAGGGATCAAACCTGGGCCCCCTGCATTGGGAGCGAGGAGTCTTATCCACTGCGCCACCAAGGAAGTCCGTCATTAAGTTATTTTAAAATGAAATGTAAATGCAGGTCTAGCAGGTCTTGGGATTATCCTTAAAAGAAGAAAATTTAACTATTTGATATCATAAAATTACCAGTAAATTTAGTAGACTTCTTATTCATTTGGTGTGATACAAATTAGGTGGAACTTGGATGTGAACAGAAATAAAATTGCCACCCACGTTGAAGTTATAAAGAGCTTGTTTTCAAAGACATATATTATTCTTTATATTGTCTTTATGTGATCATGTTGAACCACTGTCTCTGGCTGATTATGGAAGAATATGAATTGATCCACCACTTGGTATTGAGGTTCCTAGTTCTGTTGTCAAAGATCTTTGCAAAAAGGGAGGATAAAAATGGGGTCATGTGATATAATGATGACTAAACATTGCTTCTTTGTTTTGCAGTTCCAGTTCCTAACAGATTTGATCGACGAGTATCAGGTATGTATTCTTTTTCATAGCATACTACTGAAATGCTATTTTAAGATGGGATTATCATAAATAAAAATAAAGTGAACTTTTTAATAAAAAGGTAAGCATTATAGAACATTATAAAAATTACCTGTGGTTCCTTCATTCTGTTTCATTTTAAGTTCTGAGTATATATGTACTTATTTTTATATTATTATAATCAGTTTATCTCATGTCATTAATATTTTTCCATGTTCATAATTATGGCTTCTAAAAACAACTTTTCATATTACTACTTCTGGCATTCTATATTATGCTTGCCATTAGCTTCTTGCTTACATTGTTGAGGCACTTAAATTACTTCCTCAGTAATAGTGCTGGAAGTAGCATTCTCTGGTCAGAGACTGAACGTTGCCTTGGCTTTTTCTGTGTATTGCTTACTAGAGATAGTCTACAAAATAGGCTACAGGGAGAAAGACACCCTGCAAAGACCTCTTTTCCACCACCATCTCACTAACATAGGCAGTGCCTACTCCTTTCATTTATTTTTTTAATATATTTTTATATTGTTGACTTACAAACATACTCCTTTAATTTAGATGTAAGATATACCTCAAATTGTTTTATTTGGGATTCCTTTGATTATTAACCAAAAATGAACATTTTCCAAATATGGGAAATCTATTTTATTTTCTTCTATGGGACTAGTTTGATGATATTTTTCCCTTTTATCTGTTGTGGTTGAGATTATTTTTTGTAAGTGTGAATAAATTTCTATCATGATTTTTAATTGATTGATTGATTGATTTTTGGCTATGTTGGGTCTTCGTTGCTGTGTGCGGGCTTTCTCTAGTTGCAGAGAGCGGGGACTACTCTTCATTGTGGTGCGCAGGCTTCTCATTGCGGTGGCTTCTCTTGTTGCGGAGCACGGGCTCTAGGTGCGCAGGCATCAGTAGTTGTGGCACGAAGGCTCAGTAGTTGTGGCTTGCGGGCTCTAGAGCTCAGGCTCAGTAGTTGTGGCACGTGGGCTTAATTGCTCCACAGTGTGTGGGATCTTCCCGGACCAGGGCTCGAACCCATGTCCCCTGCGTTGGCAGGCAGATTCTTAACCACTGCGCCACCAGGGAAGCCCCATCATGATTTTTAACCTTTTGAAAATTTTAATACAAAATTTTCCAGGTTGGTGTGCTACTTATTTTAATTTTGCTGTTTTTTATTGACTCAAAAATTTTGATCTGTGACTGGTACCTTGAACACTACCTGGCACAGAGCAGGTACTCAGTAAATATTTATTGACTATGTACATCTCTTTTTTTTTTTCATGATTATTCCTAAGCTGAGAAGGTCCCCATTTTTTCATAGAGCTGATAAATATGTTTTCTGAAAGTTTTTCTTATAATAAGATGCTTGACTTTTGGATACATGTAGAGTTAATTTGATTGTACAGTTGGGATGTTTATGTGTTTCAAAATTGCTATGCGAGCTGTATGTGTCACATCATTCTTTCATATCCCCTTGTTCTGGGAAGGTTTCTTGACTTTAAATTGTCATATGACCTAACATCTGGTAAGGCTCAGAATCTCTTTCGTATCCCTCAATCATTTTCTTTGAGAAAATCTGCTCATTTATGTTTTCAGAAAGTTTTTGGTAAGGTTGTACACCAAAGTCTGTTGAAAGGAGTTTGAAGAATGTGTTGTTACTTACAGAAAGTCATTTACAGAGACAGGACTTCCCTGGTGGTCCAGTGTTTAGGACTCTGCACTTCCATTGCAGGGGGCATGGGTTCGATCCCTAGTTGGGGGAGGGGGTGTCCCAACATGCCGTGAGGTGCAGCCAAAAAAGTCTTACAGAGAGGAAATAGACTAGAAATTGAGACTAGTATGAGACCCATGAGCTACTATCTCCCATTTCTGTTCATCCCTGCACCCCTTTTTACCCAAAGATTAGTAATAGATCTTGACATTTGTGGGACAGGCCTGGGGAATAGAGAGTGCGGTGACATCTCCTCCAGAGGTCACAGACGGTCACAGATGAATTGCTGCGTAGCCTCTCCGTCAATGTGGTTCAGTCCTTGAACTCTACGGAGGACTCAGACAAGTACTTGGTATTATCCCTACCCTTAGCTTTTATAATCTTACTGAAGAGTTAAAACTTTTTAATATCATTCAAATGTTAAGTGAAAAAAAAGGATTCTTAATAGAGTCCAAAATGATTATTCAAGAGAGCAAATAGCTTGTTAGCAATAGCTAACATTTTTTGAGTGCAGGCTGTGTGCTAGGTGCACATTTTTAAGGTCTTTCTAAATGGCTGCCTTGTATTGTTGAATATAATCCTCAGACGAACACTATGAGATACATGCTATGATTATCCCATTGTATGGATAGGAAAACTTGGGGACAAAGCAGAGGTTAAGTAACTTGCAACAGTTGAGGTGATAAAGTTCCCACAGGTAGCATGGTTCCTAAGTACTACCCTTAGCATCCCTATGTACCCTTTCTTATACCCTCTGGAACTCTTGGTCAGTCTTCAGCTAAATCCGTAAACTCAGAGAACAGAGCCTATTCTCTGAGTGCAGTCTTCATCTTCCTGATCTAGCTGAAACTTGGCCTGCCCTGCAGGCTTTTCAAATGGCTCATTTCTCGTTCACCTTCCTTGTAACACTGACAGGAGGTGGGTGAATATCTCTACTGTTCCTCTTTGTTGCTTCCAGGCCATTCTCTCTCCCTCCTCCCTAAAACCCTCGACTTCAAACCTCACATTATATTCTACCAGCCACTGCCCCTCCTTGTTTTTGTCCTCTAATAACCCCCTGGTTGTTCCTAATTATTTCCACATAGATAATCCTTCCAGTCTGGTCCTTCCATTCCTTGACATCCTCTTCTCCAAGGTTCTTGTCTTCCACCCTACTTCAGCCACTCATTTCCATGGTTGTATTGTGGTAGGACCAGCATTACAACTCTTCATATTCTCAATCAGTGATCCCAGTCTCCCACCACTGCCTGCTGTCTTCTAACAGCTCCTTTGCTGTCCCACTCCAGCTCTCACAACTCATTGATCCTGTCTCCTTTTCACTTTCTCGCTTCCTCTTTACTAACCTTAAATTTCTTGATCAGTGATTATAACGACTCCCTGGCACCTTCCCTCAATTCACTTTTCCCTTTTTATTTTCTTGGCTAAACCACACTGTGGTTAAACCCAATTCTCCACTTAGTGTGTCTGCACCACAGCTGTACTTGGTTGAGGGAAAATACGCAGCCCTGTTGACTGATCTTATTTCAGCTCATGATCATTAACTTCTAGTAGGCTCTTGATGGCAGCAATCATACTGTGTTTCTATACTTCTTTCACGCCCCATTCTCCTAGGTAAGTCTTCCGTTTCTTCTCTCTCTCCAAACCTCCAACACCTCCTCCCCATCCTCATTCCTGTCAGATAATCTTCCTCTCAATTTAACTAAGGAAACAGAAGTAACAGAAGAGAATTTCCATAGGCTCCCACCCCATCTATCCTTCTTAATCTGCCTGTGAGTCCAGTTGTCCACCTGTACACTAGATCTCAACCCTTCATCCTTCCAGCAGTTACCTGTTCTTTATCCTGCATAATCTTTATTCTTCAACTGGATTATTTTTCTCAGCAAAGAAACATATCATTGGCTCTCCATTCTTAAAAATAAAACTTAAAAAAATCACTCTTCCCTCTCTAGCTACCACCCTTTCTCTCTCCATATCTTTATAGCAAAACCCCTTGAAAGAATTGTCCATATTTCTAGTTTCTCTTCTATTCTCTCTTGAGCCCATTCTAGTCAGACTTTTGCTCCCATATCTCACCAAAGCTACTTTGTGTATTGCTCACTCACATTCTTCAGAAGGAAGGAACAAAGGAAGGGTTGAGGAATCAGGAAGATAAATTACTGGAGGCAGAAAAAAAATCAAGAAACACTTCTTGGAGGGAGGCAGAAATTGCACTGGAAGTTGAAAAACATGGTTACTATTTGGCCAGTACCAAGAAGGATGCATTCTAGGTAGAAGAATGTCTTAAGAACTTGAAGGGGGATAAACTGGACCTGGCTGCTCTGGCTGTAGGAGAGGAGATAAAATAAAATTGGAAAGATAGTTGGGGAATGGGCTCCTGATGTGATCCAAGGATTTCAGCTAAAACTAGTTGTGTGAGGACATGTGCTGTGTCAAACACTGCAGAAGAGACTTCAACAACTCAGGGTGTCTGACTGAATAATAATCTGGAAAGTAAAGCAGCATAGGAGAGCTAACAGTTGTTGAGTGTCTCCTGTGAGCCCAGCCCTATGTTTAAATGTCACCTCCTATTATTAACCCTTTAACATGGTTCTAGTATTATTATCCCCTCTTAGCGTTGAAGAGACCAAGGACTGGGGACATAGAGAAATAGTGAGTGAGCAATAGATGGACCTAAGCTCAGACTCCAGTGAGTGTAGCTTCAAAGATGAGCTTTTCCCCTCCTTGATGCTGCCTCTCCCTTGCAAATCACTGGAATTGAAAAGCTGTACCTTCCAAATCCTTCTAGCAGAACAGTCCCTCTACATCGAGTGATAAATGCATCAAATGAAGAGAGTCCATAAATTCCTTAAAGGCAGTTTTCTTTAAATAGTTCTAAATTAGTGTTAACTGTCTTTCAGTTTGAAATGTTAGTTTGATTCTGTTAATTTAAAAACTTCATCCAGGGACTTCACTGGTGGTCCAGTGGTTAAGAATCCTCCTTCCAATGCAGGGGACGCGGGTTCGATCCCTGGTTGGGGAGCTAAGATCCCACATGCCATGGGGCAACTAAGCCCACGCACTGTAGAGCCCACGTGCCAAAACTACTGAGCCCGGCGCGCTGTGCAACCCGCGCCACAACTAGAGAGAAGCTCGCGTGGCACAATGAAAGATCCCACGTGCTGCAACTAAGATCCAATGCAGCCAAATAAATAAATAAATATTTTTTTAAAAACCTTCATCCAAAAAAGAAAAACCCTTTTGTTTCATAAATTTCTGTTGTTTAAGCCACCCAGTCTGTAGTATTTTGTTATGGCAGCCCTAGCTGACTAATATACCCAGGCTATATCAACTCTTCATGGACACTGGCAGGACAGCACAGGGCCTCATGCCTGTGACCAGGATCTGGGCTCATTTCTTTGTAGAAATGAGGGGATTTTCTCTCACAAACACATTTTAGTGATTCACGTTTCTGGATGGAAGAAGCACCAGTTAAAATTTAGAAGAGGAAATTCTGCTGGATAATCTATTGTTACTTTGTACTGTTTCCTATTACTAACTAGTGACATCTGCTGGAGAACTGTGGCAAAATTAATTCCCTCAAATGAGGGGCTGTGCTGCTCTTTTAGTCTTCATCTTCAATAGGTCTTGACCATCTCATGACATTCAGTGTAGGTCTTTTTTTTTTTTAATTTGTTTATTGATTGATTGAATGATTTTTGGCTGCGTTGGGTCTTTGCTGTGCGCGGGCTTTCTCTAGTTGCGGCGAGTGGGGGCTACTTTTTGTTGCCATGCGCAGGCTTATTGTGGTGACTTCTCTTGGTTGCAGAACACAGGCTCTAGGCGCGTGGGCTTCAGTAGTTGTGGCACACAGGCTCAGTAGTTGTGGCGCACGGGCTTAGTTGCTCCGTGGCATGTGAGATCTTCCTGGACCAGGGCTCAAACCCATGGCCGCTGCATTGTCAGGTGGACTCGTAACCACTGCGCCACCACGGAAGCCCCACATTCAGTGTAGGTCTTGAGGCTGCATAGGGGATGACACAGACTCTGGGACTCCCCGCACTGAGACAGGTTTCCTGATGTGTAGAACCATAAGGGGCAACAATCACATAGAAACTTAAAAATGGATTTTTTATATAGAAAATGAGAAAAGTAATTCAGAATCGGTACCAGAAAGAAGTAGAGGGGTTGAAGGTAAACAAAGGAAGAGGGAAAAGGGAGCCGAGTGTGATGCTTAAAAGAAAAGGGAAAAAATGAAAACCAGTTTAAAAAATAAAGATATAATGTTTTTTCACAAATAGAAACAATAATTTTAATGAAAATAACTACTTTTGTTTAAATTATAGTGCTGTACCTTAAGACTTAAAAACTATAACATTTGTTGCCTCAGTTACATTGTCTAAAAATATAAAAATGAGCTAAGTTGCTAAAATACTTTCCTCCAAACTCAGAGGAAAAGCAAGCCTGGAAATAGGCTAGCTCAAGACTAAGTGTCATTATCAGTAAGATCCTGTCAGTCTCATCATTAAAGGCTTATTATTTTCAACTTCTTAAATGAATATTTTCATACATATGCAAAAGTAGAGACAGTTAGTATAATAATACTCATATATCCATCTGTCTCCAAAATGAGGTTTTTTAAAATGCGTATTTCTAAGAAGACATTTTGAAATCCTGGACCAAGTAGTAGCAGAGTAGACTGAATAAAGGTCAAATATGAGAATATTGAGGTAGAATCTGATGTATTCATTGGGTAAGAGGTGAAACAAGGAAGCCATGGTGAGTTCCAAATTTCTGGTTTAGAAACCTGGGCTGATAATGACAACATTAATCAAGAGTGCAAAGAACCAAGAGGTTTGCAGTTTAAAATAGTGTCTGGTTAGCTGCCCTCAACAGCAGCTTCCTCAGCCCCCTACCCAAATACCCATGAAGATGTGAAAAGTGGCAGCAATAACATCTAGGAACTCAGGAAGGTGTCTGCCTTAATCTTTAGGACAGATCTGAGATAAACTTGTTTCCTTGTGGAAACAGGAATGGCTTGGAGAAAGACAGAAAGAAAGTCATTATCTACATCCCATTATCACTTCCCTGGCTCAGCTACAAAAGCCTGTGCCACCAGGGGCTGGGCAGCACTCTGCAGAACATTACCTGATGCTGTTTTAGGGACTAGAATGGTGCCTATCCTCTTACGCCCTTCTCCCTGATTTTTCTCCATCTATTTAAGGATACTGGGTCCCTGTTAGACAGGCAGAGTGTTGATGGCATTACAGTACAGAAGGCGTGGTCCACACAAGTAGGCTGGGCAGGGAAGGGAGTCCTGTGTACAGGTCATGCTGGGAGTCACCATTTCTCAGGTATTCCATTAGATCAGAATCAATGAGGAAGGGGAAGCTGGGATGCAAGCTAGACCAGGGCTGCAATGAGTAAATGTCTCTAAGAAATCAGGAGTTAAATTGAGAGTGGTATGTATCATCTTATCCCCTCATTATAGGTATGTAGAGATTTTTAGCCATCATACAAAAGAATTGAGCATAGGGTCAAGAAACTTATATTTCTTGCCTGCTAACAAATAAGAAATAAACCCTAACAAACAATACAAGGCTTATGAATGAATTTGGCAGATTCAGCATATAAGAGGAATGAAGATTAGAAAGGTCCACTACAAAATGCTCATAGAATGCAAAAAATCATTGCCTTTATTTTGTTGCATTCTGGGCAACACCAGTGATCACATCTAGATCATTCCTGGCAAAACAGTTTTGTTAGTGAGTACACTAACTTTTTTATTCACTAGATAATTCATTGTGTCTACCATTGTAACACCTAAGGGTAAGATTTTAAAATCACGACTTGTACTGACATCTCCAATTCTAACCCTTCTTCTGTTCCATAATTTTATTCCCCTTTTCTCCAGTGAAAAACATCTGGCTGTATATTTGTTTACTCACAACTGTAGTACACAGAGGAGTTTTGGAATTACTGTACCACTGCAAATAGCAGTTCTTTTTTGTCGTTGGAATATATCCCACTGAGGGTGGATGGTTACAGTACTATGTTCAGAAGCTACTTAAAATAATTCTCCTTTCCTTCTCTGTGGTTATGTTATCAACCTAATATGTGGTTAGGTTCATTTGTTTCTCTTTGTATTCAGTTTTAGGGTCCCTCCATCCTTATCAATTTAATTTTTTAAATATATAAAACATTTTAACATGGCTTAACGGTCAAAACTATATAAAAGAATTTTCTTAGAGAAGTTTCATTCCCTTCCCTATCCCTTCTTTTTTGTTTCTGCCTACCTTCTAGAAAACAATTTTATTACTGTCTAGTTTATCTTTCTCTTGTTTCCTTTTGAAAAAATAAATATATTAAATTTTTTGTATATATATTCATATTTATATATTTATTCCCTTCCCCCCACCCTTGTTTTTTGGCTGCATTGGGTCTTAGTTGTGGCACACAGGATCTTCCCTGCAGCATGCTGGATCTTTCGTTGCGGCACGTGGGCTTCTCTCTAGTTGTGGTGCTTGGGCTCTGGAGTGCACGGGCTTAGTGGTTGCAGCATGCAGGCTTAGTTGCCCCGCTGCATGTGAGATCTTGGTTCCCCAACCAGGGATTGAACCCGTGTCCCCTGCATTAGAAGGTGGATTCTTAACCACTGGACCACCAGGAAAGTCCCCCTCCCCCAATCCTTATCTCTCCTTTATCATGGAAGTCCTTCTTTATGGAAGGGACAGCATACTATGTAGTATATTCTTCACCTTGCTTTTTCTGCCTTTTTTTCCCCTAGAACTCACTATTTATTAGCCTATGGGGATCTTCCTCGTTCTTTCTTATAGCTTTCTGAGTCACATGGGTACTTACATCATTTATGATATTCTGCTATTATAAACAGTTGTTCAGTTAATATTTTTTAAGTCTTTGCTTTACGACAAAGACACGTCCTGTGGCCCGCTGGTGCAAACTCAGGTTACCTGCAAAGAAAATCAAGTTGGTTTTAGATTTATATAATACTGTACCTAGAACAGAACCTGACACATAGTATTTACTTTGTTTAAAATTCTTACTTTTAAGTTATTCATGTACATAATGATGTTGAGATATTTTATTTTAATTGATTCTTTTCATAATTACTCCAATTCCGTATCCATATGTTTATATTGCATATACTGTACTTTTTGGTTTTCCATCCCTGCTTCATAGCTCAGCAGAGACAGCACTTCCTTGCTTGTCCTTGCTACTACCATAGAATTTAGTAGATAATATTTTTTATCATCTCTCTCCTGTTTGGACTCCCAGTCCCTAGAGAGCTGGCTTTTCATCACTAACAGAATGCCTGGCATTACTAGGTACTTAATATATTTGTTAATTGAAGGAAGGGATTACAAAAATCATTATAGCTTTAGAAAACAGTGAATAAAAGAAAATTGTGTCCACTTCCTATTTTCCAGTAAAACACACATCTGTTTTATTTATTTTTCTCTTTATTTTTTTCTCTCCAAATTTAGTCTGTGCTGAGACCTATAACCCTGATGAGGAAGAGGAGGATACTGATCCAAGGGTAAGAACTGCAGCAAAGGTATTAGGTAGAATAATTTTAGTCCCCACTCACTCCCCTCCTCCTCTACATACCACATCTAATCATGCTGACATTTAAAATA